>NC_090440.1:519860524-520541149 GCF_031143425.1 Pleurodeles waltl | reverse complement strand
ACAGGACATAGTCTAGGGCGAGGATGGCTGATCAGTGTTTCCTGGTCTGTCGATGGAAGGTGAGGCAGTTGTTGAGGTCCAGAGTTGTGGAGGGCTTTGTAGGCGTGGATGAGGAGTTTTAAGAGACATCTGTGCTGTGTGGGGAGCCAGTGGAGGGCTCTGAGGGGGGGGGAGTGATGCTGGTTCTTCTGGGGAGGTTGAGGATGAGTCTTGCTGCAGTGTTCTGCATGGTCTAGAGGCGGTTAGTGAGCTGTTTTGTGGCTCCGGCATAGCGTGCATTGCCGAAGTTTAGGTGGCTTGAGATGAGAGCCTGGGTGACCGTTTTTCTGGTGGACAATGGCATTCAATGGAAAATCTTGCAGAGCATGCGAAGGGTGTGGAAGCAGGCAAGGGGAAGGCTTGTTTCCAAAGATGAGGATCTCTGTTTGTTTGGGTTTAGCTTGAGGCAGCTGGTCTTCATCCAGTCAGCGATATCGGCCATTGTGTTTTGGAAGTTGGAGCATGTGGTGGAGGTGTCATCAGTGAGGGAGAGGACAAGCTAGGTGTTGTTGGCGTAGGTGAAGATGTTGAGTCCACGGGTGAGTGTGACATCCGCTAGAGAGGTCATGTAGGTGTTGAAGAGGGTGGGTCTGAGGGAGGAGCCCTAAGGGAACACTGCGGATTATGTCTTTGGGGGTGGAAACGTAAGGAGGGAGGCAGATCCTCTGTGTGCGGTTGGAGAGGAAGGAGGAGATCCAGTTCAAAGCGTTTTCTTGGATGCCGATGCTGTGCAGTCTGGTGACAAAAGTGTGGTGGGAGACAGTGTTAAAGGCTGCAGATAGGTTGAAGAGGATGAGGGCTGCTGTTCCTCCAAGGTCTAGGAGGCATCTGATGTTGTCAGTTGCTGTAATCAGTGCGGTTTCAATGCTGTGGTTGAGTTGGAAGCCGGATTGGGATGGGTGGAGCAGGATGTGTGTTGGAGGTAGTAAATTGAAGGAGGGATATGAGGCAGAATTTCTTGAGGTAGCCGGGGTCCGTTGAGGGCTTCTTCAGAAGGAGTTTGACCTCTGCGTGTTTCCAGGCGCTGGGGACGGTAGCAGTGGTGATGGAGGTGTTAAGGATTTCTGTGAGGGGGGCTCCTATTAACTCCTTTTCTAGGTTGTAGAAGTGGTGAGGGCAGAGATCTGTTAGTGATCCAGAGTGGATGGACATCATGATGGTGTCTTCGGTGGAGAGCTGCTTCCATTAGGTAATTAGAGGGAGGTGGGGGGAGTTAAGTGCCCTGGGTTGGGGTTCAAAGTTGCTGTAAATGACTGCAATATTTTTGTGGAAGTAGTCCGACAGCTTGTTGCAGAGGGCTTGTGAAGGGTGCATTGAGTTCTCGGTAGCAGATGGGCAGTAGAATTCTCTGACTATGCTGAAGAGTTCTCTGGTGTGGTTGGTGCTTTCCTCAATGCGGGTGGAGAGTGCTTCTTTCCTGGTCTCTCTGAGTTGGCGGTGGTATGTTTTGAGGGCCAATCTGAATGAGTCAAGATGGCAGGCATTTTGTTGGAGCGCCAGTGTCTCTCTGAATTCCTGCAATGGTTTGAAAGTCTGAAGTTCTCGGGTGAACCAGGTTGTATTTTTAAAGGGTTTATTGCTGGTGGAGTGTTTCAGGGGGGCAAATTTGGCTGCAGCAGATGAGAGCCAGTTGGAGAGGTTTAAGACGCTGGGTTCGAGGGTGTCTGCTGGGCTGGGTCTGTTGTCCTTGAGGGTGGTGATGCAGGGGCGATTAGTGACTTTGCCCCAGTTGCAGTGCATGAGGGTATGGTGTCTGGTTGAGGCATTATGGCATTGCTCGACAATGCTATAAATACTCCAAGTCCCCTGAAAGGACTAAACCACAACACTAAACCACAACATACTCTCACAGCTGGAGTTTAGACTAATAATTAACAGTTTACTTCTAATTTGCGTTCTCTCCCTCTTCACAGAATATATGTAACATGGTATTTCTAGAGTAAGTCTGGCCAATAGGTAGCTGAGTGCTAAACAGGGTTAAAAACAAGCATAAGGTTTATCAAGTGATAGAAGAGATGCTGGGTTGTGGACGTTATTTGCACTGTGATGTAGTGTTCTTTAAAGAGGTGAGTCTTCAACTGTCTCCTGAATTGGAACACCACTGGGGCAGGAGACAATGTTGTTCCTGGTCCTGGGTGCGTTGATGGAAAAAGGCTACTGTCTTCTTTTTTGAACACTTCTTAGTCTGCAGCCTGATGGTGTCCTGGAGGCAGATGTGCCAAGAACGACCAGAGATGATGAGGTTCCCTGCACGAAAAGAAGGGATACTGGTCATAATAGCTTTGTAAATGATGCAACTGGTTTTGGAAATGGTGCAGCTGGTAAAGAGAGCCAATGGAGTTCCATCAGGTTTGGTGAAGTGATCAGATGTCTTATGCATTGAATGAGACTTACAGCTGCATGTAGGATGCTTGTGTGGAGGCTGTAAGGCAATGGAGCTTTGCGTTACCACCTTTCAGATAAAAGAGTATAAGGGCGTATACAGTAGTTCTGAGGTCACTTTCTGGACTGGACTTTCTGGACTGAAGCAAATTTCACTTTCTTTAGAAGAGCGAGCTGGTACCAGGCCATCTGTTTATTTTGGCAATATGTTCATGGAGGGTGAATCCAAGTCACTTGGCACTTGGAGAAAGTTGAGATTTAAAGCCATCAAGGTGCATGCCATTGAGCCAGGTTTGTAATGTTGATCTTTAGGTTAATAACAGGAATTCTGTCTTGGTTGGGTAACATTTATGGTAGGCACTGGACATCCAGGTCTGGATGATGTACAGGCATGATTTCACATTGGATTCTGAAGCAACAAGACTTTCAAGTAAAGGTGTATATCATTGGCATATTGGTGAATCTTGATGATATTATCCATGAGTAAAGCACCAAGCAGCTGCATGTAGAGGTTGAAGAGGACAGGATACATTATGGAGCCCCGGGAGGCTCCACAGGTGACAAAGAGCTTTTAGGACCTGGGGGTGCCCAGGTGAATAAACTGATGTTGATTAGATAGGTGGTGTGAGAACCAGTGAAGAACATTGCCAGTAAATCCCAGTTGGGACTCCAGGATATGCACGGGGGTGGCAAGGTCAACCATGTTGAAGGCAGCTGAGAAGTCCAGTAGTATCAGGAAGCAGAGATTATCTTCATCTGGGGTTAAGAGGGCATCCTCTATGATGTGTAAGGTAACAATTCTGTGGTGCAATGCGATCTGAACTCAGAATGGCAGCCGTTCAGGTGATGGTTAGCTTTGATGTGATCTTGGAGTTGAACTGCTATTTCAGTGATCTTGCTGATGAATGGTAGGTGAGTAATGAGTCGGTAGATGGCAAGGTCTTCAGGGTCTAATGTAGGTTTCTTTAGGGGTGGGAGGATCTGGCCCGTCTTGAGAATTTTTGGAATGATGACTTGAGTGAGGAAGGCATTAACAATGGTGAGAGAGGTGAGAGTGTGTGCATAGAGAAAAAGCTTTCATGAAAGATGAGAGATGAAATATGCAGAGTGAGGAACAGGTGGGGACGGTAGGGGGTCGATGCATTGCTTGATTGTCTAGAAATGTATTCTGCATCTCTTGGCAATTTCCTCAATGGTGTTGGCATTCTATTTTGATTTGACTGATATGATGAGTTGTCTGTGTGTTGCACAGAGACACTTCAGTATTATGAGGTCATCTTGTTTTTTATTTTCCCTCAATCTTCATCTGGGGTTAAGAGGGCATCATCTACAATGTGTAAGGTAACAATCTCTGGGGTTCAATGCGATCTGAACTCAGAATGGCAGCCGTTCATGTGAGGGTTAGCTTTGATGTGATCTTGGAGTTGAACTGCTATTTCAGTGATCTTGCTGATGAATGGTAGGTGAGTAATGAGTCGGTAGATGGCAAGGTCTTCAGGGTCTAATGTAGGTTTCTTTAGGAGTGGGAGGATGTGGCCCATCTTGAGAGTTTTTGGAATGATGACTTGAGTGAGGAAAGCATTAACAATGGTGAGAGAGGTGAGAGTATGTGCAGAGAGAAAGCTTTCATTAAAAATGAGAGATGAAAGATGTGGAGTGAGGAATAGGTGGGGATGGAAGGCGGTCAATGCAGTTCTTGATTGCATGGGAAAGCATTCTGCATCTGTTAATAGTTTCCTCAATGGTGTTGGCATTCTATTTTGATTAGACTGATATGATGAGTTGTCTATGTGTTGCACAGAGGGACTTCAGTATCATGAGATCATCTTGTTTTTTATTTTCCTTCCATTTTCTTTCCTGACTGTGGATGGATCATTTATTTTCAGCAAGGTGTCTAAAGTACTAGGGTGCTGAAGACTTTAGTTTGCACTTGTGTGTTGTATTTGGGGTGTGGATGTTCAAATAATTTTCCAAACAATGTGATGAGGTTGTTTTTGCAAGGGGGTGGGCAATAAATGTGATGATGATAGAGTTATGGGTTCAAACATTAAGGCCCTCATTATGACACTGGTGGTAAATCCTGCTTACCGCCATGGTGACAGTCGCCAACATACTGCCGCAGTGGCGGATTGCCGTCCACCATATTATGACACACACACACAAATCCAACAGAATACAGTCACATACACAAATCCGCCGGACAAAAGGTCAGTGATAAAGTGGCGGTCCAAAACCCATACCGTTATGCCAACAAAACAACGCCCATCACATTATAATCCACGAATCACCATGGTGGACATTCAACGGCAGTAAACCATTGGCAGTACATACTGCAGCACTCAGAATGGACACCCACCCACATACAAAACAACACTACATCGGCCAATATCAAAAACACACACCTGACACCTATACACACACCATACCCACACACCAACACCACTATAAAACACACACCCACATTACCCACAACCCCTTACGAACAACAATTGCCACCAGGAGACTGAGAAGAAGAGCACAGAGACAACTAGACACATACACCACTTACACCCATACACCCCTCACACACTCCACATCACACACCCCACCACATTACCCAACACACCCTCACCAACACACATCACACAACACCCATGGCACCATAAAGGCACCCCTGTTTCACTGAGGAGGAGTTAAGGGTCATGGTGGAGGAAATTGTCAGAGTAGAGCCACAGCTCTTTGGAGCACAGGTACAGCAGATATCTATAGCAAGGAAGATGGAGCTATGGCGGAGAATCGTGGACAGGGTGAACGCCGTGGGACAGCACCCAAGAACAAGGGATGACATCAGGAAGACGTGGAACGACCTACGGGGGAAGGTAAATTCCATAGCAGCAAGGCACCAGCTCACCATACAGAGGTCTAGCGGTGGACCCCCACCTCCTCACCACACAGCTCACAACATGCGAGGAGCAGGTACTGGCAATACTGCATCCTGAGGGACTCGCTGGAGCTGCCGGAGGACTGGACACTGGTAAGTCAATATCTACTGCCTATCAACCCCCCTCCCAATACCTGCATGCCATCTCACACCCACACCCTCGCTCCCATCACTCCACTCCATCCCACACACTGCACCAACACATCTCACTAACCCCAATGCCAAGCCCTGCATGCCATACCAATGCATGGACACCCCTCCCAGCCCTGCATGGACACCCATCACTAAAGCATGCACAGCATAGGGAAACTAGCATAACCACAATACATCACCATACACAAGCAAAAGCTGGCAGGGCAATACCAGCCATAGAGGGGAAGCCAGGGAAATACAAATATCATACACTTGAAGCATCATTTACATCCTACACAACCTACACTGCATGTGCTGCTGTGACCTGTGTCTGGAACCTACCATGGCCCGTGTGACCGGGGAAGGGTCCCAGCCTTTGTTTCGGAGGAGTTGGAGCAACTGGTGGATGTGGTCCTACCCCAGTACGGACTGCTGTATGGGCATCCAGACCAAAAGGTGAGTACACTGTGTGCACGATGCATGAGACATGAATGCATGGGGATGTGTGTGAAGGCATTGTGTAAGGGGGGATTATCTGTTGGTGGTGTACATGTCATGCGCTGGGCAATGTGTGTGCCAATGGTGATGGAAACTGGCATGGTGGGCCATGTGTGTAACAGCCTGGACTGTTAGTTTAATTATATTTTCCTGTCTTTATTGCTTCTGCAGGTCAGCGCCCATCAAAAGAAGGGAATATGCGTGCAATCACCACTCAGGTGCGGACCCTGGGGGTCTACGGCAGGCAGAGCACCCACTGTCGGAAATGGTGGGAGGACCTAAGATGCTGGGCATGGAAGACCGCGGAGGCCCAGCTGGGGATGGCCTCCAAACGAGGAAGGGGTGCCTATCGGACCCTGATCCCCCCCATAGCCTGCATACTGGCGGTGGCCTACCCTGAGCTGGATGGGCGCTTGAGGGAATCACAGCAGCCACAAGGAGGTGAGTACAGTGGGTATCATTACACATTTTAGCTGGTGGTGTGGTATCCAGGTGGTGGTTGTGTGTTAGTGGGTGCCCCTAAGGCCAGGCCAGACATTGCAGCGTGGGTCCTCTGAAGGGTAATGGTTTCATGGCAGATACAGGTACCCTAGCTTGTTAGTAGTCACTTCTAGGCAGGGCTGAGTGGGTCTCAGGTGTGCTGCAGTTGGCAGTGTGTGCTCCTCCTCATGCCTTGGTGACTACCCATTTCACTGGTAGTGCAATGCATAGTGCGTGGGCCTGTTCCCTGTGTGTGAGGGTGCTGTGTACGCCAACGGTGGTGTTAGTGCAGTCATTGACCCAGTGTAGCCTTTGTCCCTCCCCTCCTTTCTTGTTTTGTCATCCTGTCCTTGTGTGCATTAGCATCATCTGGCAGAGGAGCAGGGGCACCAGCGACAGAGGGAGCTGCATCCCACATGACCCTGGAGGCAGAGTCCACCGACACCAAGGGAACAAGTGGGACAGAGGGCGAGGGGAGCACCATGTCAGAGACTGGAGGGGACAACACAGACTCTGATACCTCCTCCGATGGGAGCTCCCTGATGGTGGCGGACACCTCTGTGACCACCCCAGCTGCACCACCCTCTCAGCAGCCCCTCAGCGAGTTGCCCGTGCCCGCTCACCCAGGAGTGTGGGCATCTCCTTTGCCTGCCCCAGGCACCTCAGGCCTTGCCCCAGTGAGCCCTGCTGCCCTGAGTGAGGAGGCTATTGAACTTCTGAGATCTATCTCTGTAGGGCAGTGAACCATTGTGAATGCCATCCAGGGGCTGGCATCCCAGATGCAGCAATGCAATGTATTCTTGGAGGGCATTCACTGTGGATTGGCGGCCCAACAGAGATTGATTCACGCTCTGGCCTTCTCTCTGATGGCAGCCATTGTCCCTGTTTCTACCGTCCCCCTTCCAACTTCCACTTCCCAGTCCCATTCTCCTCAACCCCAACCCATTCCAAGCACACATACAGACGAGCATGCGCACAGGGCAACACACAAGAGTGGCACGGGCAAACACAAGCACCACACTTCATCCCACAGGCCCTCACACAAACACCATACCGTTGCAGACATGACAACATACACTGCCTCCACTGTCTCCCCCTCCTCCATCTCCCTCCCAGTCATGTCCACACTCACACCTGCATGCACTACATCTACATCCACTATCAGCATCACCACACCAAGCTGAACACACACCTCAGTGGCAGACACCTCCACAACAGCCATACACGCCTCCCGTGTGTCCTCTCCCACCGTGTCTGTCCCCCCTCCTAAAAGACACAAACACAAGCATACACCTCCAACAACCACTCCCATTACTCCTCCCTCCTCCCGCTCCAAAGTCCCTAAAAACCTTTTCTTTCCCAAATTGACCTCTTCCCAACCCCCCCCGTCCTGCACATATGGGCAGGGCACCAAAGACACAGCCCAGCACCTCAGCCAAACAGTCCATGGGGACAGTGGCAGCACCACCTACTCGTGCTGGCAAGGATACCACACCTACAACACAGAAGGGGAAGGAGCCAGCACCACCAGGAAGAAAGGGAAGAGTCCTTCACCAGCTGTGAAAAAGGGGATGGGGCCTGCACCAGCTGTGAAGAAGGGGAAGGAGCCTGCACCAGCTGTGAAGAAGGGGAAGGAGCCTGCACCACCAGGCAGAGAGGGGAAGAGCCCATCCACCCCTGCCAGGAAGGGTAGGGATCCATGACCCATTGACAGGAGGAGACAAGGCACTCTACGCCAGCAGAAGCTGTCAGGATAACACTGCCACTACCACCAGCTGTCACAGTGCCCCCACCACCAGCTGTGGAAGTGCAGTCATAAGGGAGTGCAGGGTCTGGCCAGGAGGCTCCTCCACCCACCACCACAATGCAGCCATCAGGGAGTGCAGGGGCTGGCCAGGAGGCTCCTCCAACCACCACCACAATGCAGGCATCAGTGAGTGCAGGTGCTGCCCAGGAGACTCCTCCAACCACATCCACAATGTAGCCATCAGGATGTGCAGCGGCTGCCCAGGAGACTCCTCCAACCACCACCACAATGCAGCCATCAGTGAGAGCAGGGGCTGCCCAGGAGGCACCTCCAACCACCACCACAGTGCAGCCATCACTGCCGGCGGATGTCATTTAGGCCACCCTCCGGGGGCTACTGTGCGGGCTGTCCCCTCCAGAACAAGTCACCCACTCCAGAGACTATGGCCTTGCACTCCCCAGGGCAAAGCAATGGGCATGTTGCCCCATCCAAGACCAGTGGGCAAGTCACCCACTCCAGAGACTGTGGCCTTGCAGTCCCCAGGACAAAGCAATGGGCATGTTGCCCCATCGAGAACTAGTGGGGACATTCCCGTATTCGGTTGAGCTGCCCCCCCCGTCCTTCTAAGGTGCCTTCCCACTTTTAAAATGATGCCCCTGCAGTGTTCTCTCAGGCTGTGTCAGGAAACATGTTGGGCCTTGAACTGTGCCCTGTGGCCTTGTGTGCCCTCATGACTTTGGACTGGGCATCGGCCTTTTTATGGACATTTGTATATATTTGGTTTGTGTGGTGAATTTTGCTATGCTAATATATTGTCGTTACTCCAGCATTATGGTCCGTGTTTTATTATGCCGTATGTTTTGTGCAATTGATTTACGTGTGCAGCTGGTTGTGTGTATGGTGTGTGAGTGTCTGGTGTGTGTCGTGCGTGTGTGTGTCACTCTCGTTTTCCTCCCACCCTCCCTTGTGTGCTAGGCGGCTGTACTCACCGTCATCATCTTCGTCGGCGTTGGTGTTCTAGGTGGAGCATAACGTAGAAGATCATCGGGAAAACTTGCAGTTCAGGTTCCATGGTGGCATGGTTCTTCCCTATGTCTCCAATGGTGAGTCCTTTCACTTCTGAGCTTCTTTTCCACCAGGCTTTTTTTGGCGTTGGTACCGCCCTGGAAAAGGTGCAATGTCATAATATGGTGGGTGGTACTTTGTCTCCCGACTGGCTGTTGACGGCTACCGCCGTGGTGACTGTTGTTTCCTCCCTGGCGGTTGGTGTGGTACATTAGCTGTCTATGGGAGTTATCACCGCTATGGTAATAATTTGTCAGTACTTACCGCCAGCCTGTTGGCGGTATTACCGACACTTTATCACTCACCGCCAGGATCATAATGAGGGCCTAAGTTATTTATGAGAAGTCTCTGAAGGATCTGAAGGTTTGATCTTCTCTTTTGTGTTAACAATGGTTTGTTGGTCAGACACATGCAGGGAGATAGGTATGGCAAAGTGGTCAGTCCAGTTTACAAGTTAGAGTGGTTTGCATTGGATTGTTAATAATGTTGAGAAGGCAAGGTTGAAGATGTGGCCTTTGGAGTGTAGGTTGTGTGACATTCTATACCATGTAAAGTGTGCTGAGTAGGTCAAAGGGTGGTTCTCTTGTCTTTTGGAGCTTGTGCTATCTGGGATGCTGAAGTCACCCAAAGCTGTGGGCATGTCGATGGACAAGTAGTGAAGAGATTCATCAATGAAGTCCTTGTTCTGCACAGGAGGGACATAGGTAGTAAGGAAGATGGCAGTCTGAATTGTAGAAAATGTGAAATAGCATGTTAGCAAATGCATGGAGTTGTTATATGCTTGCCAGGGGTACCGGGCCAAGGGGACACATGGATGACAGCAAGGTCTCCTCCTTTCTTAGGAGTGCAGCACACGCAATGGATATTGTAACTTGTGGGAAGAAGGACATGTAGGATGTGCGAGAATGTGGGGATGAACCATGTTTCTGGTGTGAATAGGGGTCAAGTTAGTGATACGTGATGAGGTCTGCAAATGAGTTTCAGGTGGAATGTGTGTTCTGTAGTCTCATGATGTGTGGTGGTTAGTGGGATGTGTATGAGGTTGGGTGTATGAGTAATGCAGATGCTATGTGAGTGTCTGTGTCATCCAGGTCCGGATGTGTTTATAGGGATTGGTGGTATGGGATATAAGATACATGATTTTATATTACCTTGTAAGTTTAATCGGAACATGCCAGAAGTAAGGCCCTGCTTTGAGCAGGCTGTTGCATTTCCAATAAGCAACAGTTCCCCCCCACCCCCATTGTGAGCGGGACTATCCCTCACCTCTGATTTTACCCTTTCAGAACAGAGCATCTATAGGCAACAACAAACTCACCCACTCTGTGCTCAAAGGAGCTCAGCACTCACCAATAAAGGGGGGCACAAAATGACCTATACAGGTGGCACTCATGCATAACTGGGCCACACAATTTGGACCAACCTCAGGTGGACATCTAAAACAATAAAACGGCCTACCTGGCTCCCAGTGACAAGACTTGCATAACGGGGCAGCTGCTAACAACAATAAAAGCCCCTTTTGATTATGTTCTTGTAATGTTAACGTCCTTGCTACCAAGACATCAGAATGGGACTTTCTCCACTATATCAAATCCTTTGATATCATTCTGATGCAGGAAACATGGTTAGCTGAACTATTTCACCTCCAAAGGTTCATGTGCTTTTTCACACCAGCTGTTAAGGGGGCAAACATATTAGACTTCTTGGCGACTTAGAAACTTATTTCTCAACATCTACCACATTCTCAGCAAGACCACTACTTACTTACTGCATTGCCAGCTATCAACACGGTCAAGATCGCTACCTCTTTTCAAAAACAGAGATAATAATTGTCAATGCTTATATCCATCCTAAAATCAAACCAGAAGCCTCACAACAGCTGGTGGAGCAGTTTGTCAAACACATAAGCAAGGTAGAAACCGACAATTTAGTCCTCTCAGGGAACCTGAACTTCTACCTCCTGGGTTCTTCACTGGATGACTCTGTGATAGGTCAGTCTACACACTGGAATGTACCAGCACACGGTGGAAACCTCCACTGCAAACTGAACAGAATTGGTACACGTCTACTGGACAATTTAGAACATCTTAATTTCGCAAGGACACCACGCCAACACTTGTTTTTATTCCTCATCCACAAGTAAGATGATAAATTACACCATTGTCATCCTTTGGTTATTCCATCAGGTCTCCTTGTTTCGATTAGGGGATAAGGGAAATAGTGATCACTGCCCAGAAGAGGGATCCCTTCTAGCAACTCCTCCTACATTCAGCCATTCGTGGAGGCTCCAGACTCCACCTTCACTGTCATCTGCAAGAGGATTAGGTTCGCACAATCAACTATATGGAACCTGTCACAGCCAGCAATGGTGCTGTTACAAGTACAAACAGGGGCAACAAATGGCACCATAGGTAGGTAGGAGCAGTTCACCAACAGCTTGGCAGAAACATTTGCCTTGCCACTTAAAACAAGTCCACATCATGCACCTGCCGTTGTGGGGTGCATTTCAAAGGCCAAACAGCAACAAATAAGGCAAATCAAAAAAAACTATAAATTGCACCCCAAGATCCCTTCGATATAAAACGGAGGATACTAATCTAAAAACATCTGTTTGACAGCAAAAAATCACACCAAAGAAGCTGAAGTGGGCCACTAATAGGTCGCAAGAAGACAAAGTGTGGGCAAGGCTGTTCGCAGACATTAAGCACCATGATAGCACACGTTTCTGGGGGGAAGTTAATAAGTTGGTGCTTACATCACCACGGGGGAGTCACATCTTCTATAATAGAATAAACTTGGACAGGGTTTATGGGGGATCACTTTAGCCACCATTCTGTTGCATACACCATGGGCCAAGCAGTCAGGAAGTCATCAAGAATCACCCCTAACAAAACTTCCCCTAAGGAAGGCAGCCCTCCTCCGAAACAGTGGATGGACCACTGCATACCTCTAGGTTCTCTAGGAAGAACATAATTAGATAACAAATTGCAAAAGGTAGGAGAGAAGGGGCCCAGGGCCCCAATGGCATCCTCCTTCCCCCCCACAGGCACTTTTCAAACAGAATGTGGAATTCTAGGCAGAATCTTTAGATCCACTCCTTGCCGAAATCAGGCTTCGGGGCATACTCCCAGTCATGTGGAAAGGCTTGATAATCACTCCAATCTATAACAGTGGGGACAAGTCTTTGGCAAAAAACTACCACTTGGCCGACCTCACCGATAATAAGGCAAAGTATTTTGCTGGGATGCTGCTAGAGGAACTTACGTCTTGGGCATCAGAGAATGCAATAATACCGCTCAATCAAACAGGATTTTCCAAAACATCAGGGACGACAACCAATGTCTTGGCAATGCCACTCCTTACTGACATGGCGAAAACCTTCAAGCTGTCTCTGTTTTATTGACTTAAGGGCAGCTTCCAATCATGGAGATCGGGGCAGGCTCAGAAGCAAGTTGGCATATTGTAATATTCCCCAGATCCTGCTGGACTTGCTAATAATGCTCCATACGAACACATGGGTTCAGGTAAAGCTGGCACCTCTCAAGACAAATACCAACCAGCAAAGGGCTGAGGCAGAAGTGCATTATCACCCCCACCCTATTCAAGCTCTTTATGGCTGACCTGACACAGACACTCAATGCCTGCAGCTTCCACCCCCTAGGCTAGGAGGCTTAGCACTGTCTAGTTTCCTGTATGCCGACGATGTGGTCCTGGTTAGTCACACTCAGGTGGACCTTCTCAACACAATACAGGAATACTCTGCGGAGAAAGGCTTGAACAATAACTTTGACAAGGCATGCACAATGACGATCAATAACAACAGGAAAAGGCACTGGTCTGGCACTGGGGCAACACACGAATCAAGACAGGAACTGAATATATATATAGTTAGGGGTTTTTGATGATAAAGAGGGCCTTTATGACTGTCAGAAAGAGGCAATTAAAAGAAAAGGGTTGGCAGTGGTAGTGACGCTAAATAACTTTAAATCAAAATGTAAGGGGTCAACGCTGCCCCCCCTCATCCAGCTAGTGATGGCACACTTTTACCAACTATAGAATATGGCAGCAAACTCCTGAACGGTAGGGACACTAAAATACTGGACAGTACCTACGTTAAAACTTACAGTATTATCTTTAGCATGCCAAGCTATACCTTGCCAGCACAGATCCGGCTGGAGTTCAGTCTGTAAAGACAGTCCCTGGCTAGGCAAGGAGCATACATAATCTGCTGGGGCAAAATTAGGAAGGTAGCCCCCAACTCTCTAAATGACTAATTATGGCAGGAGATGCAACAAAGAGACAAGTTGCCCACTAGAACCTATCTCCAGGAGTTCCTGACTAACACCAGGCTGCCCAGCTCTGGGAACCCCCCACCACCCACACAGCTTTAAAAAAAAATAGTATGGTTAATTAATAAAGCTCCTTTCGCTAGTGGAAGACAAGGCTGCCTTTTCAGGTACAGCCCATGCCTGGATCACACTAAGGCCCAGATTGATGAAAAGTGGTGCTGCACCTAGTGCAGCTCCACTTTTCTTGTGCCCCTTAGCGCCCCCTTAACTCCACCGTGTGTGCGCCATATTTAAAATATGGCGCACAATAGCGGTAGTCAGGGGGACTAATGTCAACAAAGCACCCAGTGGCCCACTGAACACAATGGGAGCCTCTTTTTAACGCCTGCACTTAGCAGGCTTTAAAACATGCCGAGAAAAATGACGCAAAGGAATCTCATAGATTTCTTTGCACCATTTTTATGGTCCCCTACCCGAGTGCCTGAACAGCCCCCTTGCATACATTATGCCTGGTGCAGGCATAATGTGGCGCAATGAGTTACAAAGTGGCGCAATGCAAGCATTGTTCCACTTTGTAAATATGGAGCAGCGTTATTGCCCTTCCATCACCACATTAGCGTAAAAAAATTATGCTAATGTGGCGCTGGAATGGCACTAGGCCACCATAAATCTGGGCCTAAATAGCTACTGTGCACTTGTGCCCCAAAGTTACTTCAACCTGGGCTACTCCAGAGCCATCAAACAGATATTTCTGAAGTACCGTTTGGGGCTACTTCTATCTGCCGTGCACTTCCCCCACTGGTCGAGGACGGCGACAACAGCTGCCTGCCACTTATGTGGTAAAGAAATGGAAGATCTGCTGCATTTGTTGTGCACTTGCACAGAGCTGCTGGGGGAAAGGAGGCAGCTGCTCAAGGCCCATTTCAACCAAAGAAGGATCCGCAAGCGGAGGGAGGCAGTGCTGGCCTGCTTTGCACCTGGGTTCCTGCAGTTGAACTGCCGATGAGTAAAATTTGCATTGGTGGAAAAGAAAATGTCAAAACGAGTTAACATGGCTCCTTGATTATGATCCATCTAGCATTTCAAGAGGTGGCAGGTCAATATTATATTTTCTCCTGGGCATCTCCTATTGCCGTCCAAACTAGGCAGAGTGGCCGAATGCTGCCACTTTAGCATCTCAAAGTTTAAAGCACTTTGCATTTTGAGCATTGAGCACCTCAAACTCTGACACACGTTGGGCTCTGTGCTCTTTGTGCTCTGAATCATATACTGCCTGCCTGCTGTCACTGTTCCACTTTGGCCGCTACTGGCCAGAGCTGGCTGGCTCTGCAATTGCGATTAAACATCTTGATACTCTTTGTACTGGTGCACTTTGCACTTGGCCTACTGTGGGAAGTCTGGCTGCCAACTGACAATGTTGCACTCCTTAGTCATATATATATATATGTGGTGCTGATGTTTGGCTATGAAATTGTAAAATGCTACATGGTGATCTATTTTCAGCCAGCACATCTTGGCAGGTGCTACAACTACTTTACGCTTCCTAGCAGCACATTTTATTTTATAACCTTACTGATTATTGTGTTTAAAAGGTCTTATTGGTTGTTTTTACTGCATTGCAATGGTTTTTGGTAACTATGCAAATAGACTAAACTAAAAAAATAAAAAAAATTGAACAGGGGTTCTGGTTCAAGGCCATTCCCAACCCTAACAGTCCCATGCAAGAGATGCCCCTGTTTGTGCCTGACATTTGTGGGGGAAGCCCGGGCAATGGGGTGCTCTGAAGAGTTGATTGAAGTAGGGAGAAGACAGGAAGTAAAATCATTTTCTGTGCAGTTGAATGACAGGAAATCCAAGAATATGCATATGGATGATGGAAAATTAAGTCCTGCCTCCTCACTTTGTCTTTTAAAGATGATTTTGGTGGCAAACCAGAGATGTCACTTTCTATGCAGGTGAATGATGGAAAACAAAGTCCTTATTCCTGGCTTCTCCTTTATAAAGAAGGTTTGAGGTGATACCTCTTGTGCAGATGGGTGATTGGAATTCCAGTATTGTCACTTCCGATGAAGATGGATGATGGAAAATGCATCCTATGCATCCTAAGTACATGGATGGATGAGGGTAAATTCAATGATGTCACTTCATGTGCACATGGATGATGGGAAATTAGGTCACCTTGCTTGGGTTCTTCTTCTAACGATGGTTTTGGCAGGAAACCAGTGATGTCACGTCCTGTGTAGATAGTTGATGGGAAATGAAAAAGTATGCAAAGTTTCCATTTCATGGGTGTGTGTTTCTGGATAAGTAATGTGTGATACAATTGTATGCTGACACAACTCCATCTAGTGTGGTATAAAGGATTTGAAATGCACGGTGTCTCTGATGAGCTTTTTAATAAATTGTTATGAAATAAGATGATAAATGTCAATCAAGACCATAAGTAATCTGTGTCTCTTATACATAACCATTTCCTAAATCCATGGTAGAAAGGGGTTCCTCCTGCATTTATTTACTATGTTCGAGGCCTTTTCCCTGCATGAACAGGCCTTGCCCCATTGCCCTTAAGATTATTATATCTTTGGCAGTTAGGTAAGAACGAATGCCCACACATTGCTTATGCACACACTAGAGATAGGACAGCCAGCTAAAGCTCAACCCGAGTTCGTGCCAGATGCCCTACCCTGGCTCAGCTCAAGGTCCTCTGGGAACCTCAAGCCTGAAATGAGCCAAGCTTTTATGGGAGACAATGTGGCCAAGTGGCTACATCTGCCAACCATTTATCATCAGGAACCGGATCATGGCTTTGAATCCGCATTCTGTGAATCCCTGTAAATCTCCCAGTGCCAAAAAGTGTTCTGTGGTTTGTGAAGCTCTATGTTCTGCCTGTCACACACTCACTAAATCTAATCCCCCATGAATTAAGGACAAAACATTGATGTCAGAAAGTGATATCCATCAAATGGGTGAATTGCAGAGTCTGAAACAGGAAAAGCTGGAATAAATTCCTGCTTGACAAATTGTGCACAACTAAGAATATACTTTATTTCTCCACGCATGTCTTGTGTTTGATTTAGTACCCTATAACACTGCTCTATATATAATACGAATATAAGCAACATGTAAGTTATACATGACCACTGACTTACCTCTTAGTTCACTAACAGCACTGCCATCAGTGTGAGGGAAGGAATTTTGCTGAGTTCATTTTTGAAAGCATCACTTTTAATAATTACTTTTCAAATAATATGATGTACTTAAGTGAAACCCTTTCACAGGTTAAATAAAGGAAATAATGAATTTTTAAGACATCCTATCACATTCTAATAAAATGTTTGTTGAATGATGTACATGTCAAATTTTTTCAGGGCTTGGCTCGTGCACAGGCTCTTAGAGCCCGAGTTGACCCTTGACTTATCTCTGGCCTGGCTCTTCCTGTTAATTTGTTGGCTTACCCATTTCTAGCATTCACTATTATATGTTGTTTGTTATTTTACTTCAATCCTATTTAATAAGACTCAGTGGCAGTCTTACTACTGTTTACAGATCCGAAAGCTGCCTGGGGGAACATGGGGTTACTTTACAACCTAATATTATTTGCCAGCTCTTTGAATGCACTGATATCCTGGTGCGAATGTATGGGGCCTATTGGGCCTGCATTTTTTTTATTAGACAACGTCATGTATCTCACAATTGTTTACACCTTGCCATGTGCATGTGCCTACAGAAAAGTTGGAGTTCATCATTAAGTCATTCTCTGGAAAGGTCTAACGCTTGATGTAGTCCAAGTTGATGTATTTCAGTCGTGCTGGTTTAGATCGGTTTTATCTTGGATTATTGGAAAACTGTAAAAGCCAGTGGTCAACCTTACATAACCTCCTTGAATTGACAAATTAATACAAGAGGTCTTCTCACTAGATTGTCATGAAAAGTCTTGACAGACTGCCACAGCATCTACTCTTATACCAACAGTCGATGTCGAGATGAGAGGAGCTGTACTCAGCTGATTGTGTGTTTTCTTTCTGATGGAGCATTTTCTCCCTGCTGAAGTCAAACAACCACAGATGATCAGCTGTGAATAGATATGCAATGAACTGTCCCACAAGAAACTCTAGAGGGAAGTAACCTATCCCATGCACTCATAGTGTAGTGCATAGAAGTAGCTTTATGATGGTAAGCTGCTAATTATGCTAGAACTGTTAATTTTATTTTCGCTGGTAGCAACATGCTTACCTGCTTTGTTAATTATGTTCTGTTTGGCTATTACTCATGTACTAAGCCAGTGGTTCCCAACCTGTGGTCTGCGGACCCCCAGCGGTCTGTGACACATTCCCCAGGGGTCCGCAGGCCTGGGCCAAGAGAGAGGGACTTCTCCAGCTGGGGCCTCTGACAAACATGTGTTTTTAGGGTCCAGCGTGAAGCACTCTGTCCCTGGTGTAATCTCTCTGTGGCTTTTAAACATGCCCACCGCATGCCCATGAGTTTGGTTGGTTTGTGGGCTTGCCTTTTACAATTCGCTTCATTTCATTAGTGGAAGGCATGTATACGTCATGCCTTTTTCGGTGTTTAGCCCTCCTCGAGCACGCCGGCCAACTACTGAAAACATACAAGGCTCCATGTTTTCTGTATGGTTTCTGGACTACGTTTTCTCTTTATTTCACAGGCAGCGTGATCACGCTGGGCAGTAGTCGAGCACTTTGCATGACATCGACCTTGTTACATGGCTAATTGCACTTTTGCCGGTTACATGGCTAATTGCACTTTTGCCAATATGTTTCACTGCAAGCGATCTTCTGTTTCCATTTGTGTGTCTCCGTCACACTTCATGGTTGCCATGAGCTCACTTATGTGAAACTGTTTTACTTTTTAGTTTATGGGGCACGAAAAGTCTGGTTGGGAGTTTAAAACGTCAATAGCTCTAACTCGAGCAAACATGAGACCCGTTGCATTGCAAATGCTTGTTTATATTTATTACTTCCTTTGTGCAGCAGTTTTAAAAGCACTGCAAAGTTGCAGCTTTTGGGCAAAAATAAAAGCACCAAGATAACTCCAGTGACTGATATACCTGCTGGAGAGAGATGGGAGTTTTGTCTACTGGCAGGTTTGTCTCAAAGGTACCACAGAGTGTTAATATGCCTGCTGCAAAGAATGTGCATCATGCAAAACACAATATTTTATGTGCATAGCACATTGGGTTACTGCTTTTGTCACAGAGATCCTTTTGTTCTGTGCATTTCATAAGTTAGAATCATAACCTAGCACAGGGAGCTATGAACTGCCATCAAAGAGCTGTATGCAAACGGCATGGCACAAATTAGAATATTGTTTTTACCCAGTCTTTCATTTTCCTTATGCTGCTAAAAAAAGGCTTCCTTGCGTAGAAATACATTCTTGCTATTAAACTCATTGCTAACTACTGTGTTGTGTTCTGAATCTTGAGTTTGTGCTTCTCCAGACCAAGCACTCATAGAAAATGCCTACCATTGTGAATGGTGTGAATCCTACACATTGTAGTCCCCTGTAAAGTGCTCCAACACCATTCACTGGTGTGAGAGGTGCTATAAAACAAATTAATTACATGTGGCCAAGAGTGTATGGGTAGATGAGAGGCCCTTATGGTTTTACTTCCTTTCCCCACCACATATTTATGTGACAAAGTTTTCTCAGATCTTATGTAACTAATAAATAAAAACAGAAATCACTTGTGAAATGTAGGATCTGACATGAGGGTTCAACTTTCCTAAATAAAACCAGATATTGAAAAGTTAGTCGCCGAGATGCAGCGCCAACCTTCCCATTAAAAGATTTCGATGTTTGCATATTTTTCAATACACAGTAATTATATATTTAGCAATTCAAGTATTTGTTTGGTGTGTACTTATTTGTGTATTTTTATGTGAATTACTGTTTTAATGTTTGAAATGTAAATTGTTGGGGGTCTCTGGCTTCCAGTAATGACTCAGTGGGGGTCCTCAGGAGTCAAAAGGTTGGGAACCAATGTACAAAGCAACAAGATGAGAAAGTTGAGAGAAGAGAGCAAGCTGTGCTCTCCTCAATGGGTGAACTACAAGCCAGAAGACCAAACTTTTGTTCTGCTAAATGTGAGGGGGGATCTTTTGTCTGCTCAGAGGGAGGAAAAGGTCAGCTCAGAAAGGGACAGGCCTGCTGTCGTCGGCAGGTGGACATGTGGCATATTGTATAGGGCGCTGCATGATGGTGCGCCTTCAGAGTGTTGGGCAGGAGGATTGCAAAGAAAGTTGACCTTGCTTCCCCCTTTCACCAATCGGTAAATTTACCTTGAGTACAGGCAGGGCTTCCTCATCCCTCTCATTAACAAGCCTATTGTTGCAGAGAAAACTGAAGGGAGGGACTTCAGAAGAAGTACTGTGGGAGACAGGTCAGAAGCACATTTAAGTAAACAATTTAGGCCTGCAAGAGAGGGACACACGGGGGTAGCTAAGAGGCAGGCGCGGATGCTCTCTGATTCCAAGGCAGCACAGTCTCAGCTGCCAGAACTCTAGCCCGAACCACAGAACCTTAGACTGCCACTGTGTCTTTTGCAATCAGATGGCAGTAGTCTTAGTAGTCTTGGCTCAACCAGGACTCTGCACGACAAAAATTTTACACGTATTGCAACATATTAGAGATGTGAAAGAAAACACAGAACACTTCTCATGTCACTCAAGTATTTCTAAGAAAAGAAAGATGCTATTTGAAGCATCTGCAAGCCTCTAATGCTTGGCACCGCAACACCATCACACATGCAGGTATACGTGCACACATACTTTACCTCCTGACTTTGCCATATTGGCCAATTTTCGCTGGAGTCTTGTGAACCTGCACCCTGTTCTTTGAGACTCCTAAAGAGCTATGAGAAGAAGCACCTCATGTCAGGACTTTTATAAGTGGGCCAAGGTAGTTCAGGCCTCATTTCAGATCAATTGTTGGTGTCCAAGCCAGAAATCCAGCCAGCTCATTGGAATGTGTGCCTATGAGTATCCTCCAAGAGTTATCCTTGGACAGGCATTGCACCCACATGCTTGTAAAGCGGAAACAAGAACCGTCTAGCAACGAGAGGCCATTCAGTAATGTTCAGATTACACATGGTTATCCTCATTACTTTTTGTCTTATCATGTTCAACATATTTATTGCCATTTGAGGTTGAGGTATTCTGCCCCACCACAGACCATTTAGAAGCCCTCGACTTCTTTCCAGAAGTATTTTCCTTCTTTCCACAAGGCTTGTCGTCCTGCCACTTCCTCCTCCGATTACATTGTACTGAGCTATGTTCCACTTTCCAAGCAACCAAGAAATTATGCCTCAACCTTCCTGGGTGGGTGAGGAGGGATTTTTTAATATGACTAGGATGATACAACTAGACAAAACAAGGATTACCATACGCATCTTTCCATCTCATCATTCTCATCCAATTAATTAAAGATCAATAAAGCACCAACTCCGACACTGATGTTTGAGCAGATATATAATGAGAAAAACAAATACATAAATAAAAAAATCAATACTCAATATACAGCAGAAAACATAACTGTTATACCTACAGTTGCTGCACCTTGATCAGAAAGATGAAAACTATAGTGAGTAATAAGTGTAGAGAGAAATGCCATGCCACAGGTGAATACTCCTAGCCGAAGACCAGGATCCACCCCGCCCCTCGCCTAGTGGTCTTTAATTACTGCTGGTACCACCACCACCTTCAAAGTGTAAGTTAAAATGATGAGAACTGATCCACAGCTTATAAGCCCTTTTTGGAGCAACCAAAATTCACCACTTTTTTAAATCCCCAGGATTTTCCGAAGAACTCAGTACCACTCTGTGTACATCCAAGAACATCAAGGAATGAGGGGAAACATCTGACCCCAAAGCAAGAAGCACAATTTCCTCATCTAAATGAAATTCAGAAATTATTTTTGGTAAAAATGTCAATCTAGGACGAAGAATTAAAACATCAGGTAATCTTAAAATATAAGGTGATGTACAAACTAATGATTGCAAGTCACCCAACCTTCTCAATGAAACAATGGATCCTAGAAATACCACCATACAGGAATGATGCTCAATTGGAAAGGAGGAAGGTGTAACGCACTCAAAACTAAAGTCTGATCCCAAAGAGCAGAATAAACGTTTTATGTGGATTAAGAAGTACGGAAACATTCAATAACCTTGGAACCCCCCTATTCCCAGTAATTTAAGTAATTTATGTGCGCCACAGGATTCGGAAAGCATGTGTTACAGCACATTGTATATTAAAGGTAGAAACCACTAACCCTCTATGAAAACAACCGAACAGGAAATGTAATTTCCCAGCAGGAGGACATGATGACGAATGGACACTTTTAGAAAGACACCAGGATTGAAATTAAATCCAATGATCGTATGTTTGCTTGGTGGATAACACCCAGGCTGTTGCACTGCTATATGAGCTTTATCTGAATGCCCCAACTTAACCAAACCTAAGCATTCATCCTCCAAACTGTCAGGGGCCTAGACATAAGATCTAAGGGGTGTCAGTCGAGATTTTCAGCAGTAAAGATAGCCAGCTGCTGTGAGGCCATTAGAAAAGCACCATAATGATTACCACCCTTGAACTTTGTGAAGGACCTGATCTATTAAAGGGATGTGTCAAAAAGCGTACAAAATGCCTTTGGGCGGCAAAACTAGTAATGCATCCATCCACCCTTTAACTGTATCCCAAAACACGATTTAATTGCAAGCAGATTGATTACTGAACATCCAGATTTGAGGCAAACCTCAGAAAAGAAGAGACAGGAATATGCCCCTAGATGTGAGATGACAAAGATATCCGACTAAGTCAATCTAACCATTGATTCTTTACACCCTTGACAAATACTGCAGAGAGTGGATTGACTTCTTTGGCCACCCCATAATCTCAGTTGTGATCAAATACAAACGTGGTGATTTATACAGGGCATTGGTACTAAGTTGCCCATTCATGTGAAAACTGAACGACCCTGCAGAAATGAAGTAAATGTTATCAAAGCCCTCCATATTGTTTTCAGCTCCCTCCAAAAGGAGGAATGCCTCTCATCTGACAGAGACAGCATCAGATACTGACATCTATCATTACTAAAAACGAGAGAGGGGGAGGGACCGGGAGATTGCTGGTCCAGTGTACGGTCTCCCAAATCAGTCAAAATACAAAGTGTACACTGTTCCAAAAATGTAGCCAACCAGAGGACCAGAGATTGCTAGAGCGTGGAACCCTCATGCATCTCAATGGATGACTAGCTTCATCATCGGGAACGCTCTTCGCCAGGCTGGTACTGCAATGCCTGGTGAGCTCCCCTGAGGGGGCTTTTAACCATATCGCTCTATAGGTAGCTCGTGGATCCAAATTAGATGGATGGGTACCTCATTAAGCGTCCCAGCGTAAACCGGAGAGAGTAGTACAGAAATAAAATTGGTTATCCATCTCAAAAGAACATCATAAATGTAATCAGTATAAGTGAGGTGGAGACCAAGATTAAAAAACAAGGTGAAATTAAAACTGATGAGTGACAATGCTCAAGTACTTTCAACAAAAACCTAGAGTATCCCAAAAGTCAAGGAGCTCTAAAGATGGGTCTACCACTGGTTGGCTACATTTTTGGAACAGTGTACACTTTGGCCCATATTTATACTTTTTGACGCACAACTGCGCCAACGCAGTTGTGCGTCAAAAATTTTACCGCCAGCTAACGCCATTCCAACGCGCCATGCGGGCGCCTTATTTATGGAATGACATTAGCCGGCGCTGCGGACTCGTGTGCGTCAAAAAAAATGACTCACGCCAGGCAGCGCCGGCGTATGGGAAAATGGGGGTTGTGTGTCAAAAAATGGGGCAAGTCAGGTCTGAGGCGAAATTCAGGCCTCAAACCGGAATTGCGCCATTTGTTTTGACGCCCAACCTCCATTGACATGACTCCTGTCTTAGCAGAGACAGGAGTCATGCCCCCTTGCCCAATGGCCATGCCCAGGGGACTTCTGTCCCCTGGGCATGGTCATTGGGCATAGTGGCATGTAGGGGGGGCCCAAATCAGGCCCCCCTATGCCACAAAAAAAATCTGAAAAAAATACTTACCCGAACTTACCTTTACTTCCCTGGGATGGGTCACTCCCTCCTTGGGTGTCCTCCTGGGGTAGGCAAGGGTGGCAGGGGGTGTCCCTGGGGGCAGGGGAGGGCACCTCTGGGCTCCTTCCGAGCCCACAGGTCCCTTAACGCCTGCCCTGACCCAGGCGTTAAAAAACGGCGCCCATCAGGCTGTGCGTCGTTTTTTAAGGCCCACCCCCTCCTGTGCGTCAAAATGACGTCAGAGTATAAATATGGGGCACAGGCCTTAAAGTAATTTTTTGGAAGGGAACGCCTACCTTGCATATAATTAACGCAAGGCTGGTTCCCCCTTCCAAAAAATGACGCACATGGTGGAATTTTGACGCCCGCGGGGTCAGACGTCAAAGTATAAATATGGGGCAGGGTTTGCGCTGATTGCGCATCAAAATTTTTGCCGCACATTTGGCGCAAACAGAGTATAAATATGCCCCTTTGTATTTTGATCTATCATTACTACACAAGAAACTAGAGGATCTAAATTTATCTCTTGAAATAGGTGATTGGGTTTTATCCACCTTAGGAGCTGTCAACAGACACACTGAAGTACTGTGAAATTCTGATCGGAATCCTCTGATTCTGGAGACCACAACACCAACAAATGTTGCACAGGAAAATACAAATGATACTTGTCCATGGAACAGAAAACATCTCGGAAGCCACTTGCCTTGTGCTCTCAACCAATACGTGACTGACACTCTCTTGCAACATGAACACATTTCCAGAGCGATATAATCTTCCTCAGAAAGAGAAACACTTTGCCTAGTACATTTCTGAAACTCACCCCATGAACTCTAGTGATCTCATGGGATGGAGCAGAGATTTGAACAGGTTTATCAACCAGACTTATAGTGCACTGTACACCCTATTGCTGCGACTCTTGTCAGATGATAAGATGTTGCATGGAATAGCCAACCCTCAAGTTAGAAGTGAAACACAATCCCCTCTGCATCAAGCTGTCCTACCAATGGTACCAGAATGTTCATGAATATTCTGATAGCCATCGTCCCACCAAAAGGGAGTGCTGTGAATTGAAAGTCATGGAGGCATACAGTGAACTGGAGGAATGGCTGGTGAGGAAGCCAAACCGGCATGTGCAAGTAAGCGCCCTATAAATCCAGAGACAACATTAATTCTTGAGATCTCATATTATTTTCTGGAATGTTTCCATCTTGAAAGTCATATTTGGGGTCAATACTTTGAGCTGTTTGTAATACAACCCTAGACACAGCCCACATGAGGCCTCAGGAGCAAAAGGATGATGAAATAAAATCCTGTACCCCACTGCATGGTTGGGCCCGGAATTACTGCTCTGTTATCTTGTAGGACTTGAATGCATTCCATAACTGTGTTTAATCTTGTCCTTAGGGCAGGTGTGATAACTGGACCGGAGGCAAATGAAATATCTACCTTATAACCCTCTACACTCTACACTCTACAAATAGTGCTGGCAAATCTCAAGAAGAATTATACCACACATGCATGAATATTTTGAGACAGTGAGATAAATTATTTAGAATATGCACCACAAAGTGCATTACCAAAGGTAAGTAACTTATTCTATAGATGGTTACTTCTCACCATAGCTTACTCACCTTATAATAGATGCCAATGCAGTATCTTCCCAAGGTAAAGGTTGGTGGAGTGGCTCAGACTAAAAAGTCTTGCAGAACCAAACAGGTCCTTTGTAGTCCTATCGGTGGAGCCTCTCCTTCGAGAAGCGAAGGGTAGCAAAGAAGGCTGGTATATTGATGGATTGCCTAACATAGAAAGAAGTCACAACTTTTGTTAAGAAGGCTGCCTGTCTGAGTCTTCAGCCCCAATTTGATTAGTAAAAACCTGGTGTATGGAAGGTGCATCAACAGTGCCTACAGTTAGCTCACACCATGAGCTGATGTACTGGTAATGGGGAAGACAATCTTGTAGGTTAGAAGGCACAGTGAGCAGTTATGCATAGTCTTAAAAGGAGTATACATGAGGAATGCCAAGACAAAGTTAATGTCCTACTGTGGCAACACAAACAACTTGGCAGGAAACGTGCCAAACATTTAAGAAATCACATCACACTAGGCAATTTGAACACAGCTGGTTGGTCTGACAAACACAGAAACCCAAAATGGCAGCTAAATAAACTTTTATAATGCCCAGTGCAACAGCTTGCTGGGCTAAAGACAAAACAAACAAAATGACACCATACAGCTTTGCCTGTCAGGGGTCAGTGTCTCAGGCTTCGCACCAAGTAATAAATTAGTCCCAGCACCTGCAAAAATGCAAATCGAATGAAGTTGGTTGCCAATGCTCAATCTCCATGCATGGAGTTGTAGATTGCATACTGTTCAGTGAAGAGCACTATCATTTTGCTGGGACAAAAGATCTTTGCAAAGTGCACCCTGTTTAGAAGACATGACTAAAAGGTCTTAATACCACACTCTCCTGAACCAATCCTGGGTCCCCAGGATGACTAAGGCCCAATCATTCATGGTATTCTTTAGTACTTGGGGCAGGAGAGATAGTGGCAGGAAGGCATACCAGAGTCCCTTGTTCCATTGCAGTCGGAAGGCATCTCCGAAGCAGTGTGCTTGTGGAAACTTCAGCTCAACACTGTTGATATTGCACAAACTATGGTGGCAAATAGATCTAGTCAGGGTTCCCTCCACTGGTGATAGACACCCTGCGCCACCGTGAAATGCAGATGCCACTCATAGTCTGGCAGGCATTGTCTACTTGGTTTGTCCTATTTGGCATTTAGGGACCCTACCAGATAATTGGCAAGCATAACAATGCAATGATTATCCAGCCACCTTCAGAGACACAAAGCCTCTTGGCACAGGACTCCAGTCCCCACTTCACCCTGACTGTTACAGTGCCATACGGCTGTGGCAAGTACCTGCACCAGCCTCCCTTTGATGAATTGCAGGAAGGCTTTCAAGGCCAAACAAATGTACCACAGCTTCAACAGACTGATGTGCAGCAGGGCCTCAAATGGAGACTGAGACCTCCGAACTCCACCTCCCCCAGGTAAGCTCCTCCTGCCCCCAACCAGCAGTGATGTGTCTGCCACTGCCATCAGTTCTGGTGTAGGAAAGAGTGGCCTGGGCTAAACAAATTGATGTCTGTCAGCTACCACTACCACTACAAATCCTATATATTTGCCAAAGGCGTTGATTCTTTTGGATTATCTAGCCGAACGATTGGTAGGAAATGAGTTAGATTTAGCTTACTGGTCGAGGCCTGTCCAATCAGACTCTTGGGCGTGGGCTGCTTGGTGAGAAAGTCCAGATTACCAGGTTCCAGTCTATGATGTTGGGCTACCTGCTAGCATACAGAAAGGCAAGTACTTGATTTTGACCAAGTATCAATGTTTGTATCATTAAATATAAAGACTAAGAGAAATTCAAATTACACCAGTGCAATCTGCATAATTTCAGGAATTTTACTTATTACATGAAATGCCGGAAATGATGCCATTATGCTATGTCACATAATTACACATTGTTAGCTGCAAACTTTTACCACAAACTCACATGAATACTGTGAACGACCAGCGCATGAGCACCTGTTGCTTGCGCCACTTGTCTTTTTCTCACTATTTCTTCACTCCTTAATGCGTCCTCATGTCAAAAATTGATGTGAAGATGCACTTCACATTAAAATATAGCACTATATGATGGACCAGCATTTCATGTAATTATGTGCAATTCCACGTAATTTTCTTAAAATGTTGCATAATTACGCAAAAGCAAATGAAGCAAGTTTCACACACCACTAGCTCAGATGTGGTTGGCCCAGGCTTTAGAATGTCTGTCCGACACTTGTTTTATTGCCAATGAAGGGCAGTGAATTCTAGTACTTTGTCTGCTCTCTATACACTCTTCTGCAAATGAGGCATTTTCTGCTAGTGGCCCATGTGGCGAGCCGAGCTCTGTCTCCTGTGGGATATCAAGCTCACTGGTGCTTTGAAAAACACGTTATAAGGCATCATGAGTGGAATGGGGGTGCCATTTTCCCCACCTTAATCATCATCAATGTCCTGGGGCAGAGCCAAAAAGATGATGGCATAGCTATTGATAGCTGGGACACAGTGAGGCACAGGATTAGAGGCTGGAAGCATGACACCAGATTGCGCTGTTGTACCTCTCAGTGCAACATCACTCAAGTGTACGTTGGTTCAGCATCAGACATGGGCACCAGTACTGGGGGTGTCAGCACTGAGGAAACAGGAACGTGTGTGGTCATGGTACTGGAGTGGATATCTGTACCGGAGTTGGTACAGGCCATTTAATGGGTCCCAAGGGGACAGATGGAGTCAGGGAGGGCCTGATGGTGGAAAACTGACTGGACACCCCTTCTGTCCCCTAGGGTCCAAAGGGGCTGTAGAGGGGGATGGAACCAGACTGAAAATATTCAGTATGGCCTCTTTGAAGGCCTCAATCTGCGGGGGAAGAGGGTGATGAGACTGGACCAGCAACTTAGTGCAGGATCTGTGCGAAAGACACAAATTATTCTGTTCAATGACATACAACTTCTCCTCTGAGACTATAATCACCTTTGAGTGCATTAGGACACACTTTTCACATGACTTCGAGTCTTGCTCGGTGGCCAGACATAGAAGGCACACACCATGACCGACATCTGCCTCCTGCAGTCATGGCACTGCTTGATACCTTTCATTTGTAGTGGGGACATTGTTCCACAGAACACTGTGAAAAAAGTTCAGGAGTCGTCCGTCAGAAGGCCGACTAAGTTGGGAGCAGAAGGCATTTAAGGTGCTGACGTCAGTACAAAAACGTGGCACTAAAATACGGCTCTGTTCTGTCACATCTGGGGGTGGTAGGGAGTCAATGCAGAGCCACATTACACCACCTAGGGGCATGCAGGAGCACGGCTACAAAAATCTCTGGCTCCAGTCAGATGCCTGCATAACATAGTAAGGTGAGAAACTTGCAGTTAGAAATAGCCATCAGAAAGTGCTAGCTCAAATGTGCTACAGAAAATTAATTCACATTAAACATTTTTTGCAACAGAGCTTTTCTTGTCCTTGCAGAACGAACACATTGTTTTAGGTTTTTACCTAGCAGCAACTCCTCTGCCTCTCCTCAGTCGCCCCACCGCTAGCAGCAGTAGTTGCAAACCTTTAAAAATAAAACGATAATAAACTATGCTTATTATCGTTTAAAGTGGTGGGGCCATGGGGGGTGACAGAGGTGGAGGGGGAGTACTGTGCGCTCCACTCAGTGCGCATATGTGCTGTCTTGGGCCGGCCAAACACACATGCGCACTGAGCTCTCTACATCCCGACACTGTGTTGCCGGGTTGGAGATGGCAGGCCCAGGCTCCTAGTCTGCCTGGTAGTTTAAAGCCAAGGCACTCTAGCCAATCCTAACGCGGCTTTCATGCTGCTAGCAGCATGAAAGCAGCGTTAAGATTGGTTGGAGGGCAGGCTGGGAGCCTGTGCCTGCAAGTGGAGCCAGAAGATCAGCGCAGCGACGGGGAGTCAAGTAAGTTTTTGATATTTTTTAATTTAATGTTTTCCTTTGTTTTGTTCCCCCTGCTATGTGCCGCCCACCCCTATACCGTGCTGCAAGCCGCAACAGTTTTTAGCAGCACTGAGGTAACAGATTTTAAAATGCTACACAGAACTCCAAGTTGCTCAATGCGCACAGGCTCAAACATGACTTCTGTACTGGGAAAGGAGGGCAGGCATCCAGGTGGCATCTTTTTCGCTCTCTATGTGCAACCCTTCCAGATAGGCACACCCGGGCTAAGAAACCGAGACATATGCAATAGCTGGAAACTCCTGATAACCACAGGTGGGAACACCAGGTTACACTAATGTGAAGTTTTTGGCAACAGGACACTCCTGGCAGATGGAGGCTTGAAACTCTTGGATGACAGCACTCATGAATGGGAAGCTTCTTCCTTCCAGTGATTCGTACCTGAAGGGCGATAGGAACAGTAAACACCTGGCACAATAAAATGTGCATTTCCTTGCACACCCAGAGAGGGTCACCTTAGAATACAGGCGTTAAAACTCTTAGAACAACAGATCGAGAATTGCTGATGAAAGTGTTTCGAAGTCTTGTAGCAGACGTGGTGGGGGGTGGGCACTGGTTAGTTTCAGTGCTTTGTACTCTCTTTGCTCCTAAACGTCATCAAAAGTGAGCCGAGACTCCTCATGTCCTTTGAATCTGAGCTCATGCAACAAAGGCTGACTCCTGGAGTAAGTCTTAATGACTGGGCTGTGATATTGTATCTGACCTTCGGAGCTGAATACAATATAACAAACCAGTCAAAAGATGAAACAAATATTGGCAGAGCGAATAAGTCTGCCTTCCATTTTGAGTCCAATCTAAAAGATTTTTTTTTGTAAGTGCCCAGTAAAAACACAAATCAAAAAAACATCCTTTTCTGTATAAAATATGCCTAAGTGATAAAGAACCAACGTGACGATTTAGTGCACATTTGAGTTATAAATTGCCCCTCGTGCATTGCAACGCAAACACTCGCTAGGAGACAGAAAGATACATCGCAAGTCATTAACCTGAGCAAAACAGAACAGGTTACAAGGGTCAAAGTGGGAACCCCAAGTGCTTAGCATGAGCAGTTGTGGAGTTATCACCCCATATTAACCAATGCTTTTCCCTATTGCCAAAAAACAAACCATGGAAAAAAACACAGCTATAGAAGCCTATTTCGTAGCAATCTACAGAGGTTTCCGAACTGTACCTAACTAGTGGGTCAGTTAAAGGTTCCATAGCAAGATCAGGCGCTAGCCCAGTCTAGCACACATCTTGATGCCTCTCTAGCTGAAGCTCAAGATAGCGCAGCAGGCTTTCGTTTCTGTGGCGAAGCAATTGGAAAAGTCTAAGTAGGTAAAGAGGAGATCATCAGCTTCCTCTTGTAGCGACGCTGAGGGCCGATATGTATTTGCTTTCAGAAGGATCTGAGAAGGGCCCATCTTCACATTTAAGGATTCAAAAGTTGAATTCCTAAGTTGTGTTTGCAGTCTTTCTCATGAGCAGGAAAACAGATCTGTGCTGTAACTGGCTCCTTTCTGGCCTACTGATCAACACAAGTCCCAGAGCTAGCAACTGAAAAACAATTTTATTACAAACACGGAGGCTCCTATTATGCTAACTTCTCTTGCTTTAATTTGAATAGCAGCCAAGACAAAACTACAACTCCCAGCAAACCTAGCTGGGGAACTACTAAAATATGTCATACAGTAGGTAACCAATCAGAGTAATAGGTGAGTATAAACATATTGACTGAGAGCAACAAGTCCTCTTTTCTTGCTGCTCGCAGTCAAGATAAGTACTATCTTTCCAGTCATGTATTATGTAATTATTTAAAATGCTTATTTCATGTTTCCTTGTTACATTTCTAGGCTTGTGATAATGTATTTCTGATACGTTCATTTAATTTACTCTTCGTGTTCGTTTTCAGCGTTTTATGGCCGCTTTTTCATTTATAACTTGAATCCCCAGCGTTCTAAAGCGAACGCCCGGAGCGCGCGCTGTGCACGGCAGCATTTCCCAGTCTAACACGAGCCGGCACAGCGTGTGACAGCTCAACGCGAGTGAGCTCAGCTGATTTCTCAGCTTTCACCTCACCGCGGTAACGCTTTTCCAAGCGCGACCGCTATAAAGAAAAAAAATAAACAAATTGCCGGTGAGCCTTTTTTTCCCTGTTTCCCCGAGGCCATCAGCGGTTCCCTCCGCTGTTTTTTCTTTCGGTCACGCGTTAACTAACGCGACCGTTTCGAAGTACTAGGAAGTTTTTCTTCTCGTTTTTTCACAGTTTGTTGGCATTTCGAAAAGTCATTTAAGAAAGTCATTTTTTCTTTCCTCATTCATATTGCCTGATTCAGTCTTTTTCCCCCGAAGGCAGTCTAACCCTACATTTCAAATTTAAATTATTATTGAAATAATAATATTTCCTACAATGGAAAACTATTCCGAAGATGAAGAGGCTCAACAGTTTAAAGAGGATTTAGATTCCTTTATTCAAGACTCGGTCCAGAAGGCGGTTTCCAACTCAATTTCCGATTTTTCTAAGACTTTTGAAGCCTCTGTCAAACGACTACTATCTCGAGATTCGACATCTACCCCTTCCAAGTCCAGGAAAAGAAAGGCAGATAATATCGACATTAATTCTGACTCTCCGTCAAAAAATGTTTCTAACCAACCGTCCATTTCCTCCAATACCTCCTTCCCCATTCAAATCACTAATCTGGGAGATACAGATGACGACATGGGTGATACTGACACGGATAAGGATGATCCAGACATAATGATCTGGTCAGGGCCTGTGGAGAAGAGGCGTAAAACTTCTCTAAATATAATGGGAGAGTCATCTAAAACCAAATCAAATAATACCTTATTAGATTTTGCGGGTCAACCGATGTTTGATCCGTTGCTTATCCGTCACCCTAACTCCACCGAATGGACTTCCTGTGACCACGTGTCAGAATATGTTTTAAAAAACTTACGACAACCTTTGGACAAGTCAGTCCATAATAGGCTTAAATCTGAGTGCCCCAGACCTTCCCTCCACCAACAATGTTACTACCACTCCTGTTATCGATCCCAACATGCTAATGTTTTTTACTAAATTTGGAAAAGATCCCAAGAAAGGGGTAGACAGAGCCTGGACCAACTGCCAGGACAGGTTGCTAGATCTCTCTGGCCCTCTCACGAGAACTTTGGATTTGGCTGAAGAAGCCAGAATGGAAGGCAAGAAAGTTGACCCGGTCATCCTTTCTAATTGGGCCCAAAGGGCGATTTGCCTTCTTGGCAACACAAACGCCTGTATGGCGCAAGAAAGACGCAAAAGCCTGTTATTACAGATTGATCCTAAACTCAATACTCTTGCCTCTAAAGAGATGGGTCCAGAAGCCAACGGTATGCTGTTTGGAGACTCCTTTGTAAAGGAACTTAGCAAATATGTACAAACCTTTACCTCTATGGACAAAGCGCAGTCTCCCATGCAGAAGATCTTTCATTCTCGTGTTTTTGGAAGAGCCGGCAAAGCCAGGAGCCGCTTTGCCGGCCGATACACCCAGAGCGGTGCGGTCAACCTTACCAGAGGCTCCTCTTCCTATCAACAAGAATTCAAGCCACAGTACTACCCACAAAGGTATCGTTCCTTCAGATGTGGCTTCAGATCCAGAGGTGCACAAAATTCAGGTAAGCGCTCCTGTTTGTGGTCCATTGTTGGTGGGAGGCCGGACAGCATTATTTCTGACAAACGGGCAGTCTTTAACAGCAGATCCATGGGTTCTGCAGACAGTTTCAGGTTATCATATAGAACTCTATTCCGCTCCTTTTCAACACTATGGGGGTTATTCTAACTTTGGAGGAGGTGTTAATCCGTCCCAAAAGTGACAGAAAAGTGACGGATTTACCACCAGCCGTATTACGAGTCCATTATATCCTATGGAACTCGTAATACGGCTGGTGGTATATCCGTCACTTTACCGTCACTTTTGGGACGGATTAACACTCCTCCAAAGTTAGAATAACCCCCTATGTTCCAAAACCCTTAATATTTTCCAAACAACAAGACAGTCTGCTCTCTCACGAGATTCATTCTCTCATTCTCAAACACGCAATAGAGCCATGTTCATCTCATCCTTCAGGCTTCACCAGTACGCTATTTTTAGTCCAAAAAAAGAACAAAAAATTTCATCCAGTCATAAACCTCAGATTTTTCAACAAATTTGTGGTTTATCACCATTTCACGATGGAAACTATTCCCCATCTTCGAGATTCATTATTGACAAACGATTGGATGGTTCGTTTGGACTTACAAGATGCTTATCTCTCTATCCCTGTTCATCAGTCCTTCAGAAAATTTCTGCAATTCCAATGGAAGGACCAATTTTACTGCTTCACATGCCTTCCTTTGGCCTCTCTTCAGCTCCTTGGTGTTTCACCAAAGTGTTAAAGCCAGTGGTAACCCACATGAGAGCGCAAGGGGTCAGGATTATAGTATACCTAGACAACTTTCTCATTTTACACCAGGACAGATCCTTATTAACACAACACTTAGACATGTTCATTTCCCTCCTTCAGAACCTAGGATTTCTTATAAACAGAGACAAATCCGACCTCATTCCGTTGCGTCAAATAGAGTTTTTAGGTTTTCTCATAGATTCTATCGAGGCTACTCTTCATCTTCCAGCTCAAAAGATTTCCCATATAAAAAAGGAAATACGTTCAGTTCTCAACAGGTCACAACTCACGATCAAAGGTCTAGCCCGGATAATAGGTCTTATAGCCTCATCTATTCAGCCATATTTCCAGGCCCTCTTCATTATCGAGCGCTTCAGCAACTAAAAATTTGCCATCTTCGCAAAGGTTTTGCATACGAGGATCTACTTCTGCTAGATCACGAATCTCGACCACCTAGACCCTTGGAATGGCCGGGCAATATTCACTACAGCACCAGATCTTGTCTTAGAATGCGATGCAAGTCGCACTGGTTGGGGCGCAAGATGCGCTCAGTTCTTGACTGGAGGTTTATGGTCAAGAGAGGAGTCATCTCTGCACATAAATTGTTTAGAGATTCTTGCAGGTTCCTTTGCGATCCAAACCTTCGCCAAAGACAGGGTAAGTTGTTCTATTCTCCTCCGGATGGACAACCTTTCAGCAGTTCGGTATATAAATCCCCTAGGAGGTACTCGGTCGAAACCCCTCGCCGAGTTAGTGAAAAGTCTATGGGAATTTTGTCTCCAAAACCAAATTTCCCTACGAGCAGAATACCTTCCGGGAAATATGAACACAATTGCAGATTGGTGCTCCAGATACCTTCAAGACTCCAGCGATTGGCGTCTTCACCCTTCTATCTTCAACAATCTCTCTTCCAAATTCGGTCCCTTCTCTGTCGACCTCTTTGCCTCTCGTTTGAACTCTCAAATCCCTCAATTCAACAGTTGGCGGCCGGACCCTCAAGCTTTGGCCACCAACGCTTTTCAGCAGGATTGGTCCAACCAAACAAATTATGCCTTTCCTCCCTTCATTATGATCTCCAGAGTTTTGGCGCAGGTCCGCCGTCAATCCACCAAAATATTATTGATTACCCCCCTCTGGCAGGGACAGCCTTGGTTCCCTTCCGCTCTCTAATTACTGGTGGACTTCCCTGTTCTTCTTCCACTCTTTCCCTCTCTTTTGTTAAATCCTCAAGGACAACCTCACGACCTGATACTCAACCACTCACTTCAGTTAGTCGCATGGATGGTTTCGGGTCTGCCTGGAGAACCCCAGGAATTTTGCAGGAAGCTGCTAGCTTCATACGTCAAGCCTGGGCTCCCGGCACAACTAAAGCTTACAAGTCAGCCTGGTCAATCTGGCATAATTGGTGTCTGGTCAGGGGTGCCGATCCCTCTTCAGCAGATGTAGTCCTGGTTGTCAATTTCTTAGCCTCCCTGGCAGCCCAGAGCAAAGCTTATAGAACAGTGTATATGTACAGGTCCGCGATTTCTGCGGAACATGATCGTGTCAACAATAAGCCTATTGGTGAACATCCTCTAATTTGTCGACTGTTAAAGGGAGTACGTTTTGCCAAACCTCCTTTACCTAAGTATAATTCTATGTGGAATATCAATGTGATCTTACAGTTTCTTCTATCTCAACAATCTAATTCTCTTTTATCCCTAAAAAAAAATTCTGCTAAACTTATCATTCTCCTCTCTCTAGTTTCTCTCAAGCGTATTTCTGATGTTAGAGCCTTGGATGTCACTTCTGTACAATATACTCCTCAAGGTGTTTTCTTCCAGGTTCGAAGAAGGAGAACGACAAATTTAATGTCGGTTTTCTACCAATACTTCCCTGGTCATGCTAATTTATGTGCAGTAACTTGTTTGAAAGAATATATATCAAGAACTAAAGATTTGAGAAGGCCTTCTGAAACTCAACTCCTTGTCTCTTTCAGGTCCCCTCACAATCCTGTCACTTCCACTACTCTGGCCCGTTGGGTAAAATGGATTATGAACTTGGCTGGTATCAACATTTCCCTTTTTGGGGCCCATTCCACTAGAGGAGCTATGGCTTCTAAGGCCTTTTGGGCAGGATTGAGTTTGGTCGACATTCTCAAATCAGCAGATTGGTCAAATGTCTCAACCTTTAGAACTTTTTATTGTAAACCTGTTTCTCATGTGGCTAATTCAGTGATTTCTATGCTTTGAACTGACATAATAGGAGTCTCCGTGTTTGTAATAAAATGGAGATTTTCTTAGCTTTAGTGAAAGAAAGTCTTGATTTTATTAAACACACGGAGGCGAGTATTACCCCACCACTATTGTTCCTTCGTTTAACCCTCCCTTTGTTGTTAGCAGGTCCAGCTACCGCTAACAACTAGACATCTTAAGGATTTTCCTTCACCACACCATGATGCTCCGGCTGACATACCTTCTTTAATTCACAAGAGGACTCTACTTCAAGACCTTTTCCATCCAGAATTCGATCAAAAGACTGTTAATATCATATATCATTTTGAAGCCTTATTTTCGATTTTGTTGGCATGTGTTATTTTACTCCTGATTGTTCCTTTATTCAGAGTGGATTAACTGCTCTGCAAGAAAAGAGGACTTGTTGCTCTCAGTCAATATGTTTATACTCATCTGTTACTCTGGTTGGTTACCTACTGTATGACATATTTTAGTAGTTCCCCAGCTAGGTTTGCTGGGAGTTGTAGTTTTGTCTTGGCTGCTATTCAAATTAAAGCAAGAGAAGTTAGCATAATACTCGCCTCCGTGTGTTTAATAAAATCAAGACTTTCTTTCACTAAAGCTAAGAAAATCTCCATTACTGCAGAATGAGCTAGTGATTAAAGGGGACAGCTATTAAATCAGATTTTGGTGAGTCTAGTTGTCAAGGGAGCAGGTTGGTCAGTGAGTTTAAGGGGCGTGAATCTCAAAACATGGAGAATGTGTATGGTGACCAAGGTTCAGGATGGACTTTTCTCATGAGGATTAGGGTTGGTACTGATCTATATTAGGTGGGTCTCTGGGTAAGATTTAGAGTTTAGTGAACAGGTAATGTGTTGCAAAAGTGACAGAGTACCTGTACACCAGACCCAAGATCCACCAGCCTGATTTTGAGTCTGGGAGACCACAAGTTTTATGCAAGCCTAGTAAAATTTACTCTGCAAGTATAAAACTTGCTTAGACTGCTCCTACTGAGTCATGTGTTTTTATGCCCTCCCTGCAAAAAGGTGGACACATTAAGCAGCAGTGTATTGAGTGTATACGTAAAATTAGTCTGGCCGTACTCTTTATGAATCGGAAAAGTCGAGGTGCCTCTACTTTAATTGTAAAGTTTTCAGATTATTTTAATAAATTTCAAGTGTGAATTATCAACGTTAAAATGGCTTGTTCCAAACTTGAATAAACGTACTATTAATCAAAATAAAACCATCCATGACGCCCATCCAAGCCCAAGGAAAACATGGTTGGGTGAGTGGAGTCGGGAGTATTGACCAAGCACGATCCGTAGACTGTCGGTTGGCTTGGCGACCTTCCACCATTCAGTGTACCTGTCTTAAGAGTTTACCAATAAGTTTAAGACAAAATAAAACAAATCTTTTGCTCAAACCTTTTAAAAATAGATTGATAAACATTAAATATGTATTGAACTTCATGTACAGATCATTATTTTTTTCCCAAGGCATCCTGAAGTACCACAGATAATGTAATCTGCTCTGAGTCGTAAGTAAATATAAAAATCAGCAATTTCACACGGAGTTTATTGAAGTAAGAAAACAAAAAGCGACACCCGATAAGGCCGCATTTTCGTGGGGAGCTCATGTGTGAGGTATTTTGGCGCGTTGTTGCCGCAGGTAGACGGGCTCGCGGCAGCTGCTTTGCTTGGAGCAGAGTTCTTGTGCAAACAGCTGCCCGCACTCGGGTACCTGAGCCCCGGTAATTAGCTCAGGTTTCATAGTTCACACAAAAGGCTCACTGTTCTGCACCCCGCAATTAGACTGTTCCCGAGGGCGCCTGGAGCTGGTGAGCGCTGCGGTGCCGAAGCCTTTCTAAGGCGTGTTAACTTGCCCGTCACTGTCACTTGCCTTGGAAAGGCAGCTTGCCAAAAGATACCTTAATTATACACCTCAAGAGGAGACAAGAGGCATTTCCAAGGCAGCCTTTACATATTACGTCAGAAGGAACGACAGGCTTTCTGGGAGGGAGGGCTAGGGTCTCGGGCACCGTCATGCGTAAATGCTGGCCCATCTGGCCTGGCAGACAGGTGCTTTCAGACCCCTCTCCTTCTTAATATCCAACGTGAAAGACATAAACGGTCTGGTTGGTTCAGTAGATAAAGCGCTCCCAGTTTCCCCTTCCACTATAATACAGTCTGAAATTCTAAAAATAAGGGGCTTTGACAGGCGCTGCTGGGCCTTCACCGTGGGCGGACAAGAGTTGTCATCACAAATGAAATCAGACGTGAATGAAACGATCACCTGCACTCCAAAGCGCCCTGCAGCAAAGTGACCACTAAGAAAGTTAGTCATATGTAGAGCGGGTACTCCCCTACCTCCATATCGGTCGCAAAGCAACAGACTGTGGAGAATAAATAAGTCACCTCTGAATTCCCCAGTTATCCCGGAACTCTCATTTTATTGGGACTGCAAGGTTTTCCGCTAGTTTTATGTATTTCTTAGCACATTGGATGTTGAAAACAAGGCTAGGGAGAAACTTTTAATTAAGCTGGAAAATGTCGTGAAATTACCGAAATTAGTCAAACGTTTGCACTATACAGGTTTGGTTAATGTTTTGGTTGTGGTAGACTTATTTGTAAAGAACATGTTCTCGCATTAAAAAAACCACACAAGATACCGGCAAACCCAGATCACACGTTCAATAAACTCTGCCAAAAAGTGTAGGATCTATGTATGCAATTTTACACATCCTTATTCTAGACCTTCAACTTCAACATTCCAACAACAGGCTTTCTTCATCTACTTTTTACTTTAGAATCATCTACCCTTTAAGTATGGAAAGTTCTGATAATATTATAACCATTCTGCCTCAGGCTGTGGCAGTTGTTAAAGGCCCACTCCCAAGATATAAACGCTCACCTGAGGCGCCGGTCTAAAGCTCGACACAGCAGTGGGTTACATGCTGTATTAAGCACCAGCATGCAACTATTGCATAGCTTCAAGGGGCTCTGCCACAGACAGTTTGTGGAGAAGGAATATGATGTTAAAAGTCCTAAGTGTGTAAATTACAATAATAAAGGAAAACGGATTAAAGCAGGATCTCGGCTACAATAACCTGGAACCCATTCCACAAACTGTTCCTGAAACATCAGGGGATAGTGTTGGAGTCTAACACTTGAGTCCTCAGATTGTATGTGAGAGAACACTGGGCCAGATGTAGCAAAAAAGCAATTTGCGACTTGCAAATTGCGAGTCCCTGCGACTCGCAATTTGCAAGTCGCAAATTGCTATGCAGTACGGTGTCTCAGACACCGACTGCAACTCGCAATGGGGTCGCAATGACCCACCTCATGAATATTCATGAGGTGGGTCGCAAATTGCGGCCCCATTGCGAGTATAGGCACTCGCTAACATGGAGGCCTGCTGACGTCAGCAGACCTCCATGTTAGCGACCTGCTTTTAAATAAAGCATTTTTTTTTTTTTTAAATGTAGCCCGTTTTCCCTAAGGGAAAACGAGCGGCATTTCAAAAAAATCCGAAACCTTTTGTTTCGGTTTTTTCAGGGCAGGGAGTGGTCCCTTGGACCACTCCCTGCCCTGAAAAAATGTTTTGGGGTCCAGTCTCAAACTGGAAGGGGTCCCATGGGGACCCCTTCCAATTTGCGAGTGGGTTACCATCCACTTGAAGTGGATGGTAACTGCGACTCCATTGGAGTTGCATACCACTGCGACTCGCAAATAGGAAGGGAACACCCCTTCCTATTTGCGATTCGGAAATGCATTTTGCGAGTCGGTAACGACTCGCAAAATGCATTTCTGCATAGGAAACACGCATTTGCGAGTCGCAAACGGCAGATTTTGCCGTTTGCGACTCGCAAAGTGTTTCCTACATCTGGCCCACTGTCTCCATTTGTTGAAGGCCAGCAGGTAAACGTTTCCAGAATGTATACAACTATGTGTTCAATTTCCAATGCCCAAACCTTTCCATTTGGCTTTGGATTCAGTGTCAACCAGCTTGTCCAACGGTAGGGTCTTCAAAATAATCCAGCAAGTCCTTTGTCCCAAAAGGCTCTTACTTAGGGATTTGTCACTAGCTTTTTTCATGAGTAGGTGTCAATTAATACTGGAAATTCAGGGGTAAGTTATGAGTATGTCAGAAAAAAAGGTTAGTGAATTGGGCCTGTACAGCTCCAAACAAAGTATTTTTTTTATAGAGTTCTTAGGCATCTTGGCTTGTTACTAAGCTTCTCGTGGATAAGCCCACAAATTATCGTCAAATAGGCCTTTAAATGAGACCCATAAAGATGCAGTGAATAATTCTGGAAGTAAACTTCTCTTGAGTAATGGCAAACCTATGTGTGCCAAAGGAGCAATTAAACCCAAAAGGGGGAGATTGTGATAAAATTCCAAGGTTCACTGACAGCCCTGACAGAGAAAGAAAGAAAGAAAGAACATTACAAAATATTTAATTCATAATCCCCGCAGGCCAGGCCAATCAAAATGGTGAAACCCAGAGTACACAAGGAGAAGATCCTGTTTGCAGATGTTTAACAGAGCAATTGGTCCAGTATCCAGGTCTGCACCTGGCATACACAGTGCTAAAAAACGTAGATGTTATGCCAGCCCTCACAGACATGAATAAAGACCCAAGATTCACAGACATATAGCTAACAACATGCAGTAACTACACAGAAAGAACCACTCATGGATGTTAAACAGCAAGGGTTTATTCAATTAAGTTTTTATAATAATTCACCATCCAGACATATTGACTGCTATAAGTTATGAAAGGTTCAAGCAATTAAACACTGCCCCAGACATTCCCTGTGAGAAACTGGGTTACTGGTTGAGGGGGGTGAACCCACGCAAGCATCAACCACAATCCTTGTCAGGGTGAGGCACAAGCAAACCCCAAATTAATCTGTGCTCAACCCTCCAGTAGCTTGGCACAGAGTATTTAGGCTCCACTTTGAGGCAATGTGTAAAGTATGCAGCACTTTAAACAGTGATAAAGTGAAAACATAATCCCATAATGATTTAGAAAACAAAGTACATTTTAATAAATAAAATAAGACTAAAAGGATAAAAAATCCAATCAGTAGAACCAGAGTTATGCTTAGATAAAGAGATAAAGATTGCGGTAAACACAGCGCCAAAAAACACAAAGTGCCAACTGCGGATATCTTGTCACGCCAGGCCGGGATAAAGTCAGAAGCTCAGGGCAACTGCAATGGAGCGCAGGCTGGCTACAGGGACCCAGTTAGGCCTGCTAAACAAGAGTGCCTTAAATCCTGGTTGCAGAGCATTGCAAGGTCCCGCATCGAGAATGCATTGCACTGCCGAGGTGGTGCATCAATTCTGAGGAGCTACAAATCTGTTATGCAAGGTCTTGCATAGTCATCAGGGATCCTATTGATGAGAGATTTGCGATGCGAGGGTCTGCGTCGGCGAGGCGTTGCACAGTGGTGGTTCCAATACAGGCTGCTGGATCGATGAGGAGTCCTTGCGCTCGGAGAATCCATGCAGCAGAGGCGATGCATTGGTTCTGCTCTGGGTAGCGCCGCGCAGCAGAGGAGATGCGTTGGTTCGACTGGATTCACAAATGGGCTGGCAGAGCACTTTCAGGCCCACTTCCACGGGTCCACGACTGGGGTGGCACCTCTTGGCAGAGTAGTACTCACAGATGGCAGAGTCCAAGGTTGTTGGAACCTTCTGTCCCCAAGGCTCTAGTCAGAAGACCAGCCAACTAGTCATTAGAGTCACTCTGGGGTCCTGGACTCAACATATGCAGGTCAAGCCCTAATCACCCAGGCAAGAGGGCAGCAGGTCAGCACAGCAGGGCAGCAGTCCTTAATAGCTGCATTCCAGCACAACAGAAGTCCTTTCAACAGCACAGCTGTCCGTCGTCCTGGCAGAGTCTGCAGGTCCAGGAGTGTACTGAAGAGTTGATGTCTGGCGTCCAACATTAATATCTGGGTCTTCCTTTGAAATGGGAGAAGCTTGTAGACATTTTCATTTGAAGTCCACAGGCTTCCTGCCTCCCCTGCCCTGGCTGACCTCGAGGCAGGACACAGCCTATTCAAGTTTAAGAAGTGCTGTGCCCAGCTCCACTCTCCTGTACAGTCAGTGATGGCCCATCCAGGCACACCTAATCTCTCTATTGTGTGTGGCTGTCTAGGAGGAATCCACAAAGCACAACTTTCAGCTACATCCAGTCATGTGACCCAGAGGCAGGCTGCAGGCACTAAACAGCTAAGGCAGGGAAATGGCAACTTACTAAAAGTGGCATTTTCAAAACTGTAATTTAAAGTCTGACGACCATAAGAGCAGATTTGTTATTACAATTCCATAGAAACCAAACTTGAACAGGTTATGTGTTCCCATTTGGAAGGTACAGCTTATTAAATGTAATAAGGTAACTCCAAACATATCCTATGGGAGAGGTAGCCCTTACTGTAGTGAACAACAAATGTAAGAGTTTTTTTACTACATTGGCATGTGAAACTTAAAAGTATATCCCAGCGTTTTCTAATATAATGCACCTCTCCCTCTGTGCTGTCCAGGGCCTACCCTAGTCGTGACATATATATTAGGAAGAAAGGTTTGGCCCAGGCAAAAGGTATATTTTGCCAGGTCAACATGACATATTAAACCTACACAGGCATGCTGCAATGGCAGATCTGAGACATGTTTAAAGTGCTACTTAAGGGGGTGGCACTATCAGTGCTGTAGACCCACTAGTAGTGTTTAATTTAAATGTCCCAGGTGCAAGTAGTGCCACTTTACTAGGGACATACAAAGTAAATTAAATATGCCAATTGGGTGAAAATCATTTCTACCATGTTTTAAGGTAAGAGCACTCACACTTTAGCACTGGTTAGCAGTGGTAAAGTGTGCAGAGTCCTAAAGACAGCAAATTAATTCAGCAAAATAGGAGGTTTAAAGCAAAATGTTAGGTGGAAAACAATGCTAAGCAAGCAGGCCTAACAACCTCCTTTCAGTTGTCAGAGCATCAACTAGTATTGCATGGTCTACCATTTGGAAAAACACAGAGTACAACTAGGAGCGGTCCTGAGTTCCCCATTTCAGTTGTCAGGGCATCAACTGATATCACATGGTTTACCACTCAGAAATGAAGTAGAGAAGTCAATAGCTAACTTTACAGCCATTAGATCAAGTAAAACTAGAAGAAAAATAAATTATGTTAGGCCATACCAACCTCTAGATCAAGAAGGACCTGGACAGCCAACTGGCAGCCATCCAGCACAGAGATTTAGTGCTCCCTTCCATCTAACAATGTGCGTTTTTCCCCTCAAGTAATTGACAAGCCACACAGGCAGCCTGGTACCAGGTAGTCCCCTTTGTGGATTCAAGCCACCTTCTTGTCAACTAAATAGAGTTACATTCATTGCCACAGTGGGTATGTAGACGTTGAAGGCATGGAATCATCGCTAATTGCCAGAGTGAGCAAACAGTTATCCCTCACTCACAGATCGAGTTCATGGATGAAACTAAAAGGGATATATCATTCATTAATAAAGCATATCTATGGACTCAGCAGGCATGCAGGTATCTCTCAGAAGAAGAGGAGACCATGGAGGGAGCTAACAATGATTTTCCACTCATTCACTGAGTATACTTAGAAGTGCAACTGACATAGGGTCATCACTCATCCCTAGAGTCAGTTAGCATGGATTTATCATTTAAGTCCAGGGTCTGAAGTTCATTTGAAGTTAATGCATATTCAAAGAGTGATACAAAGTTGGATAAGAAAGCCAGTTATAGGTCATTTGCACCAACAGAAAAGAAAAGTGTTGTGCCAGCCAGCAGAAATGAAAGTTCTACCTAGCAGCATAGCAAGTGCTGCTCAGCAAAAGGGGTGTTGTGTGACTCTTTCTTGCTGGGTCCGCCTACCTCATATATTTTCTGTTTTGGTGTATTGGAGGAGAGCAGCATTAAAGGCAGTCATATCTGTGGGCAGTTGCTGCATCTTTCACACATAATAGAAGTACCCATGGGTAGGCCGGCTTCCCAGTCTTGAATGAGGGCCGGACCAGAGCATAAGGGGTCTTGTCCCTCATGCCACAACTACAACCACCCAAAATGAATAAATTAAAGGTGGGCACTTCCACTTTAGAGGGAAGATGGCTCAGTGTTTCTGTAGGTGAGGGTGGCTCATTCAATGGCTACCATTACTGAGACAATGAAGTATACTTATTTACAGTAGAGTCCAACCCAACCTCAAAGGGTGTCCACAAACTTCAGTGAAACTGATAAAGAAATATGTCCAATAAGAGTAGTTAAGTTTTACATTTTTCCACCTCCATGAAACCATTCTTGTGTGATTTAGAGAAACAAATTTGAGTGGCAGTAATCTTGTCAGTGCACACCCTAATTAATATGCTATTGTGTGGCAGTGTACAAGTTGTCGCCTCTTCTGGTATAACTGGCAATTCAAGTGATACCACTCAATAATGTTGCAAGTCTTGTGCAGAATTAGTAGCTACCTGCAAAGCAGGTAGTCAATATTAACCCTGCTCTCTCAGGGTGAAATGTGTGGCACCACTTAGCAGTGATGGATGATGAACTGAGACATAGACATGTGGTTTATTGTTTCCATAATGCTGGTAGCTTTGATCAGATCAGCTATGTAGGTCACTTTATGGTACTTGCCATGATCACAATTCACTATGGTGGTCAAAGCATATATTTCTATTTAGGTTTATGATCCTCAGCAGACATAGGGTGGAGAGAGAGAGATGGTCCTGAGATCTCCAGGCACAGACTTTATTACAAACATCCTTTATATGATTGTTAAAATGCCAAGAATGGTCATAGCATATAGTTAGTTGAGACTTTCAGTGGTGGACCAAATTATAGTGCTCTGATGTTGAGCCGTATGTAACAGATCTCTCTAGTTATTCCAAGGCTGTATAATTGTTGCTATTGACTAGTACAGTACTGGATGAGAAATGTGACCTATTGTGGCTTACGCAGTTGTAAGAGGCCTAAGCAGTATAAGGGAATCATTGTGCAGCCTTTTTGACCTACAATCTACTGCACGACCGCTGAGTGTTATGGCATTAGTATTACTGAGGGCCAGGAGGGTAATATCTAAATTTACATTGCTATATAATATATGGGATCTGTAATCCCTGTATAAATGGCAGTGTCTAATTTCTTAATTATCGGCAACTTGTGACCCACCTAGTCAAAGATTATAAGGAAAATATTTTAGAACACAACTATTACAAGTTATTATAGTTGAGTTCTGATGTCAGAGCCAGCAGCTGAATTAAAAGGCAGGGCAAGTCACAGAGCATTATTGCAGCAGCTGTTTAAAGCAGCAAAACCAGAATGCTTCTTTTCTTTCTTCTGCGCTATTTTAATAGCTTACAGTGACAAGCAGAGATAAAATGTTTATTTTTTTCACTCCTTAGATAAAGGCTAGAATCTTTCTGCATGTTTCTACACATTCTGAGCTACAATAGCTTCTTGTATTTTTAATAAAAACTGACTTGTATTGATCTATTTCTAATATTTGTTTGCAACAAATATCTAACAGGTTTTTGATAGGTTTAATTTTGCACTAGAGGTTTTATTTTCATTCTTCATGTTTGCAAAAATTCTCACTCTTTCATATGAAACAGCTATGCACCAAGGTTTTAAGCCGTTTGTGGGGAAGGTAACGGTGTGACAATGTATAATATGGATAAAGTACCCCCTGACACACATAATAGAGACATCGGACTTTCATACCCTTGTAAAGGAACTTGGCCTTTGGCCTCATTCCTCTATATGGTATGGAACTCCTAGGTTACTTGCAGTATCCTTATAATGTACAGAGGGGGTACATTATCCCTTATCAAATACCTCGCCTAGACACAGGTATGTCCTTCATAAATTACCTGGGCATAGAAAGTTGTTTACTGGTTGCGCTGTTCTTTATATGTGAACTGTAGGCTGTAGAATTCACTTGAAGGAAAAATAATTTTTCGATGTTCCATCCCAGGGATATGGGATGGTGTAGTTAAGATAACTACGATTTCACCTCTGTGCTGAACTGTAAATGATCTGGCTGCTTTGAATCTTGGCTGATTGTGAGTTCCAGAGCGGTGCCGACGATTGATTTCTTATAGTGAGGCAGTGAGCTATGATGCAATCCTGAATCTCAGTGCCCTATTTTCTTTTGTATTGTTTGAATTTAGTTTGTCAGTATGGTGACACCTTTTCACTGTGGTCGATGCAAAGTGTCTTGAACATTGGTTGTCTAACTACAGGTATCCAGTAGAGTGATTGCCAGACTGGTAAAATGTGTTCTCTGGAGGGGGAGACAAAGAAGGGGTCTTTCTGCAGCATTTTGGATTAGTTGTATTTTGTGCAAGATGAAACTATGTGCACTAAAGTACAGGTCGTTGCCATAGTTGAACTTAGAGATTATAAGTGTGAGGGTAGAAGGCAGCTTTTAGTGGTATCCAAGGTATGGGAGGATACAACTCAGTGTTTTCATTGTATAGGATGTGCTCTTTGTGAGCTTCTTGACATGTGGTATCAAGGAATGGTCTGAATCCATGGTTACACTCAGGTTTCTTACCTCTCTAGATGTAGCTAGAGGGTACACAAGTTCCTTGGGCCATAAGCATGTAGCCTGATTTTTGGGCCTTGGTCCACAGGTCATGATCTCTGTTTAGCAGTGTTACGCCTTAGGTCTGCTTGGCCATCCATTTTTAGAATAATTAGTGTCTAATCAGCATAATTGTAACAGGTGACGTTGAATGATCTAATTAGGTCTAGCAATGGGGTTAGATAGATGTTGAATAAAAGAGAATAGACTCTTAAGGGACACAACAATGTTGGGATTGAGGGGCGTATCTGAAAGGTGGTAGGTGTACCAACCTATTATCTGTCTTTGAGGTGTGAAACAATCCATGTAAGAGCATTTTCACATATTCTCAGGCAGTGCAGTCCTTTTTGTCGTTGACTCTTTCCATGTCTTACATCTTATGTCTTTACATCTCAGGCTTGGTCAGCTTTCCCAACCCACCTCTCTCTCCTTGAAACTCTTGTTTGTGTCACTCCCCCAGTCAGTGTTGTATGGCCCTGCCTCTTCCTCTTTGATCATGCTTCGCCCTCCACTCCTTACTGCACCCCTTCATGTTTATGTTTGTAGTGTATTAATCCCCCATTGACTTTTTCTACCTGCATGCCTGTTGGCTGTTTCAGTAATTAGTGGTTTGCAATAAGTGTGTGTTCTGATGGTCGGGATACACATGTAACCACCAGCACCATTATCTGAAAAAAGATTATTTCAGTGGTCTTCTTTGCACCTACAAAGTAGCAGTTTGTTCATGACGGGCGCTGTATTGTTTCGCCTGATCATTGGGACTTCACTGGGCCTTTTCTACCTTGGTTGTGGTGGTGACATTGTACAATATGGACTCAACAACTTGTTCAGTAACTAACATATCTTAAAGATTTCATCTTTCGGGTACTGAAGCGGAAAATGGCTTAGATTAGCCATGCCCCATGGAACTAGGATTCTATTTATCCATTTACAACTAGAATACTCTGGCAGGCAATTGAGAAAAATCCCAGGTGTGGCACCTCAGATACAAGAAAACGCTCAAGGTCTGGTACTCCGTCACTCTGGCTGGTGCATCAGGGAGTCCTGTTAGTCATCGCTGCTTTATTTGACTGCAGTAAAACAACTGTCCTGGTGAGACTTGTTACAACTTACACTTCCTGCCAATAAATCTTTGCTTCCTGGCAGCGGGACTCATTTACACTGAGTTGGCATCATGCAAACAATGGCCTGCCGCAGACACCCTGGAGCACAGTCTGTGGGACACCTCCTTGTCCCCAGGTAGGCTCTGTTTCACGGCCACCACTTCCCATGTCTGCCATCTATATTTATTAATGTATTCTTTGTGTAGTTTTGTTGAATGTGGGCCCAGCTTGTTGCTTCATTTGAAAGCTGAAGAAGATAGTAAGGATTTGGCTGCAGTGTACATATATTAAGTCTCATATTTATTTACCTACCGCAATGGATCGAGCTAATTTCAAGATTTAGTTTACATGGCTGATAAAGGTAATCATCCTTTTCCGTATTGCTGGTGTGATATCACTGAAACTGAACCTACTGAGTTCCAGGAACTAGGGCCCTTGAAGTCATATCTTGGTCCAAGACCTTTGCATCCTTTGAAATGTCACGACCAACCTCCATTGATGACAGTTTAGGAGTTACATCTCTGGTGTTGTTAATCTTAGGGCCTCATTGCAACTTTTTACTGCAGCGGCAGGGAAATTTACAAGATCTGGTCCCTGTATCATAATACTCAAATATACTTCACTGAGGCATAGATATGCAGAAAAACAATCTAGGATTGCTTGTGAGCTCATCTGAAGGAGAACCGGTGTGGGAATTCAGGCTGAGTTGTTCCTATAGCAGCAGCACCAAGACTAATTTGCATATACCAGACCCTTGTGCAGTGCTTTAAATGGGCCGGTACTCTCCGGTACTGAGTACCGGCACTTCTTTATTTTGCGAGGGAGAGTACCGGCATATCTCAAGAAAAACGTAATACTTTTAATTGGAGAGTACCGGCACTTCTCAGAAACAAGCAGGTACTCTGGTACAGAGTACCTGCACTTCTATTTTACCATTTAAAGCACTGCCCTTGTGTAGAGTAGCACAGTGTGTATCAACATGTAGGGGTGTGCCTTAGTGACCCCACAATGCCTCGGCAAAGAAGGGTAGCAGAACGGGCAACAACCATGGACTGAAATGAAGCCCATAATAATCTTCAATGACTGTGATTAATTTATGCATTTCACTTATCACCTTTTTATATTTCTCAAGAAATCACCACTCAACAGGACGGGAATCTCATATTTTGTGGGTCACAGTTGATGAATGAAGTAAAAGTAAACCCCTGCTTTCTAATGTTTTGAGTTTCCTGGTGAAGTAAATACATATATAGGTGGACATGTATGCGTGTATGTATATATAGTGGTATTTCTATAGTGCAAGCCTAGCCAAAAGGCAGAGGAGAGCTGTACATGCTCAAAGGCCAGCATGAATTAGTAAGTAAGAACAGAGGAAGCTGGGTTGTGTGTGGTTAAATCATTGTAATGCAGTGTATTTAAAAAAGTTGAGTGTTCTTCAACTCCTTCCTACATTGGAGCAGCACTGGAGCAAACCTGATGGATATGAGGATGTTGTTCCAGATTATGGGTGCAAGGATGGAAAAGATCTGCTGTCTTTTTTCTTTTATGTACTTCTTAGTCTGCAGTCTAGTGGTGTCCTGGCTGGGTGTGTGCCAAGATCCAATAGACTTTGTGAGCTTCTGTGCAATATAAGGGAGTGTGCTTCATAAATAATGCAGGAAACGGTGTGGGCCAGCAAGGACAGACAAACAAGGAAAGCCAACAGAGTTCCACGAGGATGGGGCTGATGTAATCATATTTTTTCAGACCCTAGCTGAAACATGCTTCAGCATGTAGGATCCCCCTAAGGGGTGCCAGTGAGGAATCTGGGAGGTCGTAGACTAGGGCATTACCACCATCCACGTGCAAGACTACGAGGGCATGAACAGCAGTTCTGAAGTTGCTTTCTGGAGGAAATTATTTGACGACTTTCTCTAGAAGACAGAGCTGGTATCAGGCTGTCTCTGTTTTTTGGCAATATGCTCTTTGAGGGTGAGGTTGGACATACTGAGTTTTCGCTACGATTGCAGTTTATGGACTTGTAGGCTCATGGGCCTGGTAGGCTGGGTTTAAAAGTGAAGAGCTTTCTATTGGGATACAGCAGAGATATGTAGAGGAATCTCCTAGGCTGATCCCTGATCATTCATCAGTAGGCAGTTCTGGCACAATCACGGCACCTGAATCAGGTGTAGTATGGTACATTCTTAATATATCAGGATTGCTTGACTTCCTTGACTAATTACAGTGCTGTAGTCATTTTATATCAAATTATATCTCTCTACAACATTATATTTCACAATATGAAGCAGTTATATAGGCTGTAGTGAAATTATTACTCCATCCAGGCAGTCAGGCGAAGTTGGAGAACTCCAACCTTTGCAAAAAAGGGAAAAGTTTCATTACTTCAGCTGATCAGTCAAGGCAAAGTGACACCTATCAATCCTCAGCATGAAATTAATATTAAGATAATTTCTGCTCCAGGATGTCTCGTTGGCAGATCATTATGCGGAAGGAAATCATTGTAATGCTGACTTTCTTCTCTGGTGAGGACTTGGAGTGTGGAGCTTTCTGCAGCTCTGCGCCCTCCTATAGTTACAAGGTAAGCATGCTGGGAATGTTCACAGAAGTCAGTGTAAAATGGCATGAAAAAAGTTATGGCAGAACATGATGAGAGGAAGAACCACAGCATAAGATAACATGGGACAAAGTGATTGGCACACTACAGGAAGATCAATGGGAGGCAGTGATTTACACATCAATATATTTATGTATTATCCATCGTTTCACTCATCCATCCATTCACTATGTCAACCTTCTGTCTTTCCATTCATTTATCCTTTAACCTGTCAATCCTTTCACTCATTCAACCAACCTGTCATCCTACCATCTATAAATCCTTTAACTCTTTAATCTTTTCATTCAAATTTTCAGCTTACGTTTTCATTCTTTCCTTTCACGTTTCCTTTACTTCTGAACAAATACTGGCAGCTAGGGAACCTATTACTTTTTCACCTTTAGTAACTACTCGGTACAAAATGTTAATTGCCCACCTCTAGAGGCCAGTTACCAAATGGACCAATGTTAAAGACGTTTATTTTCATTAGAGAGGCAACACAAATAACGTGCATGAGGTCAGTCAAAGTCAAAGTAAAGCAGCCAGCTCCTCTGGCTTTTATATAATTTATTTTTGTTCTTTTTCAAAATACACATAAAAGCTGCCAACGCTTCCTCAGAGCATGCTCCAGTGTAAAAGGCATCAAAACCCAACTCTAGTCAACAGTCTCCACAAGACCAGCAAATATCCAAGGTACACTTATTCACATTAACAGGTCTTGAATCTTAAAGAGAAATATCAATGAAGGTCGCAGTAGTGGTACAAGTGCGTGAAGCTCGGTAGTCCAGTGGTCCAAGCCATGTTCAGCAGGTCCAACCACGTCCAGCATCAAAAAGTATAATGTTTGTCAAAAAAGCCTTTGACTGACCTTCCCTTTGCATACTCTTTATTCATGTTGCCTCTCTAAAGAAAATACACATTTCTTTACTTCACATATAGGCATGCACCACATATATACCTATATTATATATATACATATATTCACTGAAAAAACAAAGGTTAAAATGACATTATAGTTAAGGGTTGAAATAAGATAAGAAGTTTGGCAGTTGTAGTATACTGATCTAACTATAAATTGCACTCCCACCATGCAAGGCTTATGACCTCACGTATTACATCACTCATGACATCTCAAAGTAAATAATTGTTGACATTACAGGTGACATCATTGAATCATTGTGACAGTGTACTGGATTGGATATGCAGTAAGGAAATGATCAACAGAAAAAAGCTCCCTCAGCCAATCAGAGCACCCTATTTTTTTTTTTATTTCGATATGCAGGTCTCTCATTGGGTCAACCAATAGGATATACCTAACTTTTTAACTCCTTCAGGGTGACTGTGAGCACTTTTTTAAACATGAATTTCTAAACAAATGCAGAACAGATTTACAACAAGTCACAAAAAGCACACTTTTTGAGTAAAGTTCTCAGATTCTGCCAGATTTGATGATTTTGGTTCAGCTGTTTTAGCAAGCAAAATTTCCTATGGGAAATAAATGTTTATTGGCCCCCCTCCTTTCTCTGGTCCCTGCTTGACGAATCAACCCAAAGCTTTCTATGAAGGAGCAGTGGTGGATGAACTTTTTTTTTAAGTTTAGTGCAGATTCGTCAAAAGGCCTGAACGTTGTTAGTGAAAAAAAGGATATTCCTATGGAAAAACTAACCTCACTAATAACTGCTCAGTGGTGACAGAGCTGAATCTGCTTACCTTAATTGTCTGTTTTTATAGCAAAGTTTTTAAGCATAGGATAAGCACAGTGCCATCCATGCCAAGCTGAAAAATAACAAAAGCCTTTTACATTCACTTATACTGGGTGCTCCCTTATGTCTGGACAAAGATATACCTCTCTGAAGAACTTTAACTAGAGTTAGAGCAAAACACATATCCAGGATTGCTTTTATTTATTCCAGGTTGCTTAATGGAATTTTACCAGTACGATGCTTTAATATTGTACCTGGAGTGGCAAAAACAGGATTCTGTTGAGTTAAGTATATACATTGTTGGTGTGAAAAAAACAATAATGAAACATATCAGTGTCAAATCCAATCAGAATAAAGTAGATGAAATTTATGGAAATACATATCATACAATATCCATGACCAGTTTGTTGACCTGCTGTGAAATCCAAGCGCAAAGTGTAAAATGTCACACAATAAACACACTAAAAGCTAAGTATACAACCTCCATGGAAAGCAAATGGAAAAAGCAACTACAACCATAGTAAGAGGGAGGAAAGAAAAGATAACAAGGAATAAACCTATATTACCATCATACTTGGCCAATCGTGTGGAGAAAGTGTATACCATGGTCCATATATGCGTTATCCATCAATGTATCTGGCATGGTGCCCATCTGGACCACAAAACTCAATACTGTACAAAGAAACCCAATGTCCATACCTATTGTGTATTATAATCAATCCAAATTCAAACATCTCTAGGGGTGGGGGTTCCAGACCAGGGTTACCTGAATTGATACTAATCATGACCAAACAATTAAAATATGAAAATAATTACATTAAAATGGGAGGGAGGGAATCACAATAAACATAAGAAACAGGGGCAGGGCACACTTTCTGAACAGTCTGTTCTGGGACTAATTAACAATAAAGGAGACTCATGAAGTTCAATGTGTCAATTCTTATACACGTTTATGAACAGCCAGCTCTTCATCCGTGTTCAAGCCATGAAGATGTTTAGTATTTAAATCAATCACAAAATGAGATTCCAAAATGCAGAGTTGTTTTTCCTTATCATCACCTCTCGGTAGCTCACCAAACATGCCAATACCAAAAAAACAAGCATTTCAGTTTTGCTTTCATGATAGTCATGGAAATGCTTCGCCACAGGATCAGTTGTATCTACATTCCTAATTTTCCTTAAATGTTTGAAAATTATTTTTGCATAAGGGGAACTTAGTACTGCTACTTACCAAAGCTTGCAAGGACATTGCATGGTGTACACTGTGTAATCTGAGGAACATGTGATATACAGGGAGTGCAGAATTATTAGGCAAATGAGTATTTTGACCACATCATCCTCTTTATGCATGTTGTCTTACTCCAAGCTGTATAGGCTCGAAAGCCTACTACCAATTAAGCATATTAGGTGATGTGCATCTCTGTAATGAGAAGGGGTGTGGTCTAATGACATCAACACCCTATATCAGGTGTGCATAATTATTAGGCAACTTCCTTTCCTTTGGCAAAATGGGTCAAAAGAAGGACTTGACAGGCTCAGAAAAGTCAAAAATAGTGAGATAGCTTGCAGAGGGATGCAGCACTCTTAAAATTGCAAAGCTTCTGAAGCGTGATCATCGAACAATCAAGCGTTTCATTCAAAATAGTCAACAGGGTCGCAAGAAGCGTGTGGAAAAACCAAGGCGCAAAATAACTGCCCATGAACTGAGAAAAGTCAAGCGTGCAGCTGCCACGATGCCACTTACCACCAGTTTGGCCATATTTCAGAGCTGCAACATCACTGGAGTGCCCAAAAGCACAAGGTGTGCAATACTCAGAGACATGGCCAAGGTAAGAAAGGCTGAAAGACGACCACCACTGAACAAGACACACAAGCTGAAACGTCAAGACTGGGCCAAGAAATAGCTCAAGACTGATTTTTCTAAGGTTTTATGGACTGATGAAATGAGAGTGAGTCTTGATGAGCCAGATGGATGGGCCCGTGGCTGGATTGGTAAAGGGCAGAGAGCTCCAGTCCGACTCAGACGCCAGCAAGGTGGAGGTGGAGTACTGGTTTGGGCTGGTATCATCAAAGATGAGCTTGTGGGGCCTTTTCGGGTTGAGGATGGAGTCAAGCTCAACTCCCAGTCCTACTGCCAGTTCCTGGAAGACACCTTCTTCAAGCAGTGGTACAGGAAGAAGTCTGCATCCTTCAAGAAAAACATGATTTTCATGCAGGACAATGCTCCATCACACGTGTCCAAGTACTCCACAGCGTGGCTGGCAAGAAAGGGTATAAAAGAAGGAAATCTAATGACATGGCCTCTTTGTTCACCTGATCTGAACCCCATTGAGAACCTGTGGTCCATCATCAAATGTGAGATTTACAAGGAGGGAAAACAGTACACCTCTCTGAACAGTGTCTGGGAGGCTGTGGTTGCTGCTGCACGCAATGTTGATGGTGAACAGATCAAAACACTGACAGAATCCATGGATGGCAGGCTTTTGAGTGTCCTTGCAAAGAAAGGTGGCTATATTGGTCACTGATTTGTTTTTGTTTTGTTTTTGAATGTCAGAAATGTATATTTGTGAATGTTGAGATGTTATATTGGTTTCACTGGTAATAATAAATAATTGAAATGGGTATATATTTGTTTTTTGTTAAGTTGCCTAATAATTATGCACAGTAATAGTCACCTGCACACACAGATATCCCCCTAACATAGCTAAAACTAAAAACAAACTAAAAACTACTTCCAAAAATATTCAGCTTTGATATTAATGAGTTTTTTGGGTTCATTGAGAACATGGTTGTTGTTCAATAATAAAATTAATCCTCAAAAATACAACTTGCCTAATAATTCTGCACTCCCTGTATTTAGTTATTTTCCTCATTTTGCCAGTAGAAACTTTATAATGTTTTTGATTAGTGGTATGTTTGCAGGCTTCGCAGGAGCTAGTTTTGAAAAAGGCTGGCTTGGTTCCCAGCCAGCATTGTGGTCCGGGCCCTGTAAGGTAGCTAATCACCAAGGGACTTTGCTTTTCTATATGTTATAGAGGGATGTGACCCCACATCATTACCTATAACAGGATCTGCTTTAAACAGGGTCCAATATTGACCCAAAATTGTCCTTTCAAGATGTGATCTGTTATTATATGTGGTAATAAGCCTCACAAATTGTGTATAATCACTATAATCTCAAGTTTTGTTATGAAACAAAATTATTTACCTGCCTTTATTGGCAATTTTCTTTTTAGCCAGAAGTTATACCCTTAGGGTATACCCTCGCTCACTGTATCTTTGTAGACTATTCCATTCTTTTATCCTTTCTTGATGCTACAATAAAATATAGAGCAATTGCAACAAACATCCTCGTGCACCAGCATCTAGGCGGTTTACTTATAACTATGTTGCTGTTTGACGAATCTTCACAAACCTTCCAAAGAAAAAAGCAAATTAATTTAAGAGCCTTCCTGGAAAGTTTTGGGGGGATCTATCAAGTGGCAGCTGAGAAAAAAGGGGAATCAAAAAGCATATTTCCCATACATTTTCCATAAACTTCCTGAGGCAGGACTAAATCAAAAACTGCTGAATGGAATTACACCAAATTTAGCAGGAAGCCAGATCTTGCCCGCAGATTGAGTTTTTTGTGATTTGATGTTAATCCTTTCAATAGTTTTTGTAAAATAAAGGTTTACAAATATTTGTTAATCTGGACTATTGGGTCCGTAAGAGGCTTGAAGGAGCGTCAATTTAAACATTGAGCATTCTGATTGGCCCAGGGAGCTTTTTCCCTTTGGCCATCTTACTTCAGTACGTGGCCCCCTCCCCTTTTTTATTGCATTTGGTCCTGGGGGATGGTGTCCTCGGGGCCTAATAAGGCTTGGGGAAGGCGTTGCACACCCCTCTGCCCTTAGATTTAGGCCTGGCAGATGGAACCCCTGTGACCTAATGGCCAACCCTATGCTGTACACACAAAGGCTGTGCACGGTGTGGGGTTGGCAGCTTGCTGGGTGGTTGGCCACAGGGCCTTTCAGCAGGCCAAGCCCTGTATTTAACCCCCTGCTGTGCATGGCCAAAGGCTGTGCGCAGCATGGGGTTGGCTGCCTCCGAGTGACTGCCTGCAGAGAGTTAGATGCAGGACCTGGCTGCAAGCTAGATCCTGCAGTCAATCCCCACACTACACATTTCTAAAGGCCGTGTGCAGCATGGGGATCGCTGTCTGCGAGTGAGGTGAACACAGTGCCTGGCCACAGGCCAGGCCCTGCTACTAATTTCTTGCTGTGCGCGGCCATAGACCATGCACAGCTTTGGGTTGGCTACTTGTGGGGGGTTTGCCGAAGGTCCTAGCTGCAGGCTAGGTCATGTTGGCAACCCCCCACCATGCGCAGTGGGGGTTGGCTTTACGTATTGTAATAAAATATTAATTTATGCTAAAAAAACAGAAAATCACTGACAAAACAAATACTAAAGTAACACTATGGTTAGGTGCAATAAAAAGATGTGTTTTTGTTTAAAAAAACTTTCAACATTCACTGAAAAAAACAAAGTTTTAAGTAACGTTGTAATTGGGTAATTATGTAAGTGACAACCTTAATGTTTTGAACTCAAAGAACCACGTAAATTCACCAGTTATGGTTAGCAGAGCTAACTATCACTTGTGCCTGCCCTGCCTTGTTTATGACTTCACATATTACATCACTAATTACATGTTCTGTGACATCACTGATGAGATCTTAAATGCCATAATTGATTACATCACTTTTGGCATCATTCAATGAGTGTCTTAGTTTATTTTATACTTTACATAGTGCTTCTACCTAATGTTCTTTACAGCCTGTGCCAGCTAATGGGTGTAAGATTTTACAAAACACATGCTTCTAATACATCAGTTGTGTGGAGGTATTGAACATGTTATAAATCTTTGCATTGAAGAGTAACTCTGTGTGCAGATAACAGTTGATGATTTATGACCAGTATGTTCCACACACATTTTTTGGTTCTGCAGAAAATGTTTCCAACAGTGCAAAGATTCTATGTACTACATACTAAGTCCCAGAGTTATAATTTTTTTGGGCCGAATTTGCATCATTTATTTTACGCAAATTCAGCGCAAACCTAACTGCATATTTATACTTTGGCGCTAGACCCATCTAGCGCCAAAGTTTTGGAGTTAGCTTAATTTTTTGCTTGTGGGAAACTACCTTGTGTCAATGAGATGCAAGGTAGGTGACGATATAGCCTTAGCGCCATATTTATCCCTCCGTGCTAAAATCACGCATGAGGGGAATGGGGCCTTAAATAATGGTGCTAAGCTTGCTTAGCACCATTATTTAAAGCCTGGGTCAGGGCAGGCGTTAGGGGACCTGTGTGCCTATTTCCATGGTTGGAGTCCATGAAATGGGCCCACAGGAGCCCTTCCCTAGCCCTAGGGACACCCCACCCAAATCAGACATATGACCCCTTGGCATGACCATTAGGGTGGTGGGCATGACTTCTGTCTTTACTAAGACAGAAGTCATGTCCATGGGGGCTGTACGTCAAAAAATGACGCTAGTCTGGTCAGAGGCATTTTTATGCCTCTAACCAGACTAGCGTCACCAGACTAGCGTCACCAGACTAGCGTCATCCTTTAACGCACAACCTCCTGTTCCCCCTAAGCCTCCCCCACCCTGCTAGCGTCCTTTTTTATGGCGCTAGCAGGGACCAGCTACCGTCATTCCATAAATACGACTCCCGGCCAGCGTCTTGGTATGGCGCTAGCCGGCGGTAAACTTTTTTGTGCAAAACTGCTTTAGCACAGTTTTTCATGCAAAAGTCTAAATCTGGGCCTAGGTATTGTAAGCAGCCTTGAGTTACTAGACAAAATCATATCAGCATGACAATTTCCACATAACATAGAAGACTGTGTGCACCAGGTACTAACCTATGTACATGTCTTTCTTTTGCTTTAGAATATGGACTATCTGTAAAGGTTTCACCAGAGTATGAAGGCTGCAGGTAGTATGATCTTTAACACTTTCAGATCTTGGTTATTTTAAGTGAATAGTGCCTTTTTGACAAGTGTTACACAGAGTGCACATTGTCCTTAGTAGATACCTGTTAATGCTCTGTGGTGTATTTCTCATGAGAGTTTCACTGTCTGCAAGCAGCATGGTACAGAGTAAACTCTCTCTATAGAGTAAACACTGTTTAAGGATCCACTTTTCTCCTTATATCAACTTCACTTCTCAATGTAGATTCAGTGACTGTGAGGGGTTTGATACAGATAAAAGCTGTTCATAGTAGGGAATTAATTTTGGAACAGACGCTGAGTATCTTGAGGAACTTGGCTTTGTCTGAACAGTTGTATACATATTCAACACTGTATGTAATGAGGGTCTCACGTATATTTGTAGATGACTGTGAATGTGAACTAGGCTACCTGTGAAGCGTACGGTATAGGGTCAATGTTGTACATAACACAAGCTTGCTATACCTAAGGGAGTTGTATCTGTGATGGCATTAATGATGCTTCATATTATTCTGAGCTATTTTGTGCTTAATCTCAGGCCTCTAATGCCATACTAGGTTATAGAGTAATATGTACAAAAGCAGCTTGGATGAAGTCATCATTAATGTCATCAGTGATATAACTCGAGATGTCATCAGTGATGTCATAGAACATGTCATGAGTGATGTAATAGTTGAGGTCAAAAGCAGTGCATGGCGGGGCGCAAGTTATAGTTAGCTATGCTAACTGTTATTGGTGAATTTCTGTGTTTTTTTAATTCAAAACGTTAACTGTTGTTACTGACATATTCACCTAACTATAATGTTCAATCAATCAATTAATCATTCAATAGATTTGTAGAGCGCTACTTGTCACCCACAAGAGTATCCAGGCACTGGCAGGATCCAGTTAATTTGTCAAATAGACAAGTCTTCAGGGGCTTTTTGGGGGCTTTTTGAATTCTAGAAGAGATGGGGGAGGTACCTAGATGTCTTCGCTGCTATGTCAGATGCGAGGGGTGAGGGCTAGAGAAAGGGACGTGAAGCGGAGGTGTCCAATGGGATGAAGGAAGTTCAGGCGGTGGTTTAAGTAGGTGGATCCGCAGTTGTGTAGGGCTTTGTATGCATGGGTCAGGAGCTTGAACTGACATCTTTTCTGTACCGGAAGTCAGTGGAGTTCCCATAGTTAGGGGGTGATCTGGGTTCATGTAGGGAGATCCAGGACAAGTCTGGCTGCAGTGTTCAGTATGGTCTGTAGCCATTGATGGAGATGATCTGCGATCCCTGTGTAGAGAGTGTTGCAATAGTCTGAAGATGAGGGCCTGGGTGATGGTGCATCTGGAGCTTTGGGGTAGCCATTTCAATATCTTACAAAGCATGTGGAGGATGAAGAAGCAGGAGGAGAAGACAGAATTGACCTGAGTCATCATGGTTAGTTTGTTGTCCAAAATGATGCTTAGGTTCCTAGCATGGTCTGTGGGGGTAGGAGTAGGTCAGAGTTCTGAGGGCCACCATAATGTGTCCCCTGGAGAACGTTTGTTTCAGAAAATCAGTATCTCTGTCTTGTCCATGTTGAGCTTCAGGCAGTTGTCATTCATCCAGTTGGTGACATCTGTCATGCAGTTGTGGAAGTTGGTCTTGGTAATGGTGGTGTCTTCCGAGAGGGAGAGGATAAGTTGTGTGTTGTCAGCATAGGATATGATGGTGAGTCCATGGGGTCCAGCAATGATGGCCAGAGCTCTCACATAAGTGTTGTTGAGGGTGGGGCTGAGTGAGGATCCTTGGGGTCCTCCACAGATTATTTTCTTTGGTTTAGATGTAAAGGGGGAAGGCAGACTTTTTGTGTTCTTCCGATGAGCCTATGTTTTACAGCTTTGTGGTGAGTGTGTGCTGGGAGACCGCATTGAAGGCTGCAGAGAGTTCTACGAGGATCAGAACAGCAATCTGTCCTTGGTCGACTAGGGCTTAGATGTTATAGGTAGATGCGATGAGTGCTATCTCAGTGCTGTGCTTGCTGCTGAATCCAAATTGGTAGGAGGTTCTGGTCAAGATGTGAGGAGAGTTGTTGGTTGATGGCTTTTTCTAATATTTTGGCAAGGATCAGGAGCATAGAGATCGGTCAGTAGTTTTTGAGTTTGCTGGGGTCTGCCGGTGGTTTCTTTAGTAGGGCATTTACTTCTGCATGTTTTCAGGTGGCTGTAGAAAGTGAGGTGTTGAACAAGGTGGCGAGTATGTGGCTGATTCTGGCTTCATCTAGGTTGAAGATTTGGTGAGGGCATGGGTCGGTTGGAACTCTTGAGTGAACCAATTTCATGATGGAGGCAGTTCCTGCAGGGCAAACTGGCTCCATTTGTTTAGTCGGATGTCTTTGGTGGTAGCGGGGTTGTTGTGTTGCTTGAAGAGGTTGGCTGCCTTGGACTGGGGTTTGAAGTTTCTGTAGATGTTGGCAATCTTGGTGTGCAAGAAGTTTGCAAGGTTGTTGGAGAGTTCCTGTGAGAGGGTAATGTTGTTTGTTGCAGCTGAGGGGCTGGAGAATTATTTCCCTATGATGAAGAGTTATTTGCTGTTTTTGGAGCTTGATTTGATGCGTGAGTCTAAGGCCTTTTTGGTCAATTCTCTCTACTGCCTGTGGAAGAGGTTGAGGGCTGTCTTGAAGCCGGTCTTGATGGTTGTGTCCTTGCTGGTGCACCATCTCCTTTCCATTTGTTTACAGTGTTGTTTAGCTGTTCTGAGGTCTTCAGTGTACCAGCTAGCCTGCTTGGTGGTCCTTCTGTCAGTGCTGTTGTTGATAGGAGCAACACTGTCAGCTGAGTGGTGATCCAATTGTTGATGTTTCTGACGTTCTGGTCTACATTGTTGGAGGAGATGGCGTGGGTGGTGTTAAGGGCGTTGATCCATGAGTCCTTTGACACTTTGCTCCAACTGCAGTAGGAGGCATTAGACAGACTGGAGGTAGAGATCCAAGAGCTTGTTATATTTAAGTGAATGATGGAGTGGTCAGTCCTGCTCAGTTCTGTCGTATGGCTGTACCTGATGAGGTCACTGGAGGTGAAGATGGGGATTAGCGTGTAGCCTGCAGTGTGCGTGGGGTTGTGGACAAGTTGGGTGAGTCCAATGTTGTTCATGCTGTCATGGAGATTGGTAGTATTAATGTCATTGCGGTCCTCGACTTGGAAGTTGAAGTCGCTGAGGAAAATGTAGTTGTTGGACACTATGGCAAGGTGGGCGATGAAGTCAGCGATGAATTTGTAGAAGGTTAAACATGGTTCTGGAGGACAGTAGGTAAGGGTGCCCCTGATGGTGGTTTTGCTGTCTGTTTGGAGTCAGAAGCTGAGGTGTTCCTGGCTAGGTTGATGTTGTCATTTGTGGTGGTGTATTGAATGCATTCCTTGTGTATGATGGTGATCCCTCTCCAAGGCTTATTGATACAGTCACGGTGGGTGATCTAGTATCCTTCGGGCATTGCGGTGACAATTTCATGCGCAGAAGTGGGGTTGAGCCAGGTCTCAGTGATGAAGAGGACGGCGGGCATTAGGGTGGAGATGAGGTCCCAAATCTCAGTGGTGTGTTTGCAGATTGAGTGTGTGTTGAGAAGGTCGCATGTAAGTTGGTGTTTTTGTTCAGGTGGTGTGTTCAGAGTGGGCTGGTGTCTGTGCTGTGGCAGGTGAAGTGGCAGTGGGTGCAGGTGAAAGGTCCTACTGTGGAGTGAGGGTCGGCACAGTGGCACTCAGGGTCGAGGGTGTAGAGCTCAGCAATGATATATCTTTGAGGATGGGAGGGCCAGGGTCATGTCTCTGGGTGCAATCCAGGAAGGGAACGGGCACAGATGGGCTTGCCTTTAGCGCACCTTCAGATCACCGGCGGAGCACCAGCAGCACACCCATTGCACTGTCTCACTATGCCCTGAATTAAGTGGGTCCTGGAGTGGGCGGAGCTTCTGTTGACAGGAAGAATGGTGAGTGGAAAAACCCTGGTGGAAAAACTGAGGCAGCGGCAGTGCCAATGTAGGCTGGAATAAGTAGGAACTGGGGTCCAAGGCAAGTGGCATGCTAGGTGTCCAGGTGCCTACGTGTTACTTTAACCTTTGTTTTTTTCAGTGACTATATCACTTAAAAACGGGTAGCAAAAGCTTTTCAGGACTTAGGTGTGGGTAGATTTAAGGGTTAGTAAGGAGTTTTGGGGTTTAGGGGGTCAATAGTGTATAGGTATTGTTAGGCATTTTTAGGGTTCAGTGGTGGGTAGTGCACAAGGGTATTATTGGAGTTTTAGGGTTCAGGGGTGGGTACTTTTAAGGGCTAGAAAGGCATTTCTAGTTTTCAAGGTGGTAGTGTATAGCAGTAGTAAATTATTTTTATGGTTCAGAGGTGGATATTTTTAATGGGAAGTAATGGGCTACTAGATTTAAGGGGTGAGTGCTGTATGGGGTAGTAAGGGATTTGTAGGGTTCGAGGGTGTGTATTTTTTCAGGAGCAGTAAAGTGCTTTAAGAGTTGAAGGGTGGGTAGTTTTCAAGGGGGTAGTAAGGACCTTTTAGGGTTCAAGTGTGGTAATAAGGATTTGGGGTGAACATAGGATGTTACAATATAATTTAACTAAAAACCATACATTATATAAATATTTTTACTATATAAAAAAATATACACACACAGACATATAGGGCTATGGAGCTTATCCCATAAAAGATATAAATATACATGTACAAATATATCTATATATATATATCTATATATATACATATATAGATATATATATATACACATACCCACACACACACACACATACACAGAGGTGTTGGTTATTAACCCCCTTAAAAATTTCATGTATATTCAGAAATATCAATAACACAGTGGCAGTCACAACTGTGTAGTTATAGTTAGGGCACATTTTTCATAGGAAGAACGTTTTTTCTTCTGCCAATATCGTTGGAGCCATTTAAAGATTCTTCGCAAAACGTTCCAAAATAAAGTTCCATCAGCTCCTTCCTGGAAAGTTTTGGGGTCATCTGTCAAGCCAGGGCTATGCAATTTCCATAGGGATGTTTTAACAGCAGTACAGAGGCAGAAAGCAAGATCTTTACCCAGAAACCATACTTTTTGCCATTTGGTGTTCAACTGTTCAGCAGTTTTGGAAAAATTTACATTACAAAAGTAGAGATTTCAGGACATCAAATTAAAAAAATTAAGCTTTTGTATTGGCTATGAGGACTTTTTTTTAACTTGCCTACCAATTTGGTCAAGCGGGAACAAGCATTTTCTTTGGTCGACCATAACATGAAAACATTGCAGCCGCCATTACAGGATATAGGGACTCAGTTTATGTGTTCTGAAACTTAAAAATAATAAAGTAATAGGGGTGTTCTGGCTCTTATGAGAGGGGTTCCAGAGGGACCTCTCCTGGGATCAAAATATTTTGTTTTCTTCTCACAATGAATTCACCAAAAACAAACCAAAGGTTAATGTCAGTCATAACATCTAATTTTAAGGGCAAGAAAACACTAAAATTCACTAGTTATAGTTTACTGAGCTAACTATAACTGCCCCCGCCATTCCCTGCTTATGACTTTACATATCACATCACTCATGACATGTTTAATGAAATCATTGATTTTATCAGTGATGAGATCTTAAATGATGTAATTGATTATATAACTGATGACATGACTACTTACTTCCCCAAACCTACTGCTGTTCAAATTACTCTATGAACCAGTAAAGGACTTCAGACATATGTCCAACTTTTCATGTAGATATCACTCCCTTTAGATACAGTAAGCACCTACTATGTACAACCATTGCCCTGCAGCAAAGCATTTACAGATAGTCAATCTCTTTTGGGCAATCAATAAGACACAGGTCAGCAATTCAAATGGTCATCAGGATGTCAACCTTGATATCATTAAACAGGTAATGAGTGATGTGATATGTGAGGTCATAAGAAAGGCATAGCCGGGGCGCAAATTATAATTAGCTCAGTAAACTATAACTGGTGAATTTGATTTGTGTGTTTAAAATGGACATTATGACTAACATTTTCACATAATTATAATGTCACTGTGACATTTGTTTGTTGAAGGAATTTCTAGGGTTAGGTTAATATTATTACTGAACCTAACAATAAAGTTAGTGATATGTTTCAATATATATCTATCATTGTTACACACTGTGATAGTTTTATATGGTAGCTCGGTTGTGATGTAATATTACGAATATATATACAAATATAGATTACAAATATATTACAAATATAGATGTGTGTGGGGGTGCTAAAATATTACTTATCACCTAAGCTGTGGTGCAAAATTATGATGATATATAACAACGCATTGAAAGATAATCAAATTGTGATTACCGTATTGTAATGTAGTGCATTCTAATGGAATGAGTGGTAATGACTGACATCCATCACCCATTCTTCTTATAAGAGTTCTTTCTGTCCCTTTCAGTATACCCAATTTTTCTCTCATCCTTACTTTCTCTCATATTCTGTTTCTCTATTTGTCCCTCTGTCTGGTTTCCTTCTATTTTATGTTTTTTCTCTTTCTTTGTATCCTTCACTGTGCATGTCAGCCCAGGGCCCAGAACCCTCTATCATGGTATTCCATAAGTGCAATTTATGAGCATTGTGCCTGCAGACAGAAGAAGCCCATAAACCACTAATTAGAGTGTAAGTGAGGCCCAGTCTACCAGCCCTTCAGGCCCCTGCCTAAGCTTCTAGAGTGCCAGGTTCCCTATGCCACTTCCATCACCCAATCAACGTTTATTGATGATTGTTTGAGCCAGTGGTTTGCACCACCTTCTGAAAAGTATCTTTTTTATATACGCATTTCATTATTACATGGTTAAAGCCAAAAAAAGTATTACAAACTTGATAAAAAGCTGGCTTTGCTCACCTGTCAAAACATTAAAACCAGGTTAGTCGAAGATTATTTGCCTTAACTGCAATTATTACATTTCAAACATGGTCATGAAGACCTCAAATAATTCATATGTGGCAACGTGCTATACACCTTTACAATAAAAACTATGCTCTTCTGATTACTGGTAATGCTAGACATTCAAACTTAAAAAACAACATTAACTGACGATTAGGAATAACCATGAAATATCTTTGTGACGACTGTTTAAAATTAAAAGAGTAGTGAATCTATGAAGTGACTGAAATTGTTAGATGTCATAACCCCTTTCAAAGGGACACAGGTCACAGATTACTGAGCCCAATCATGGGGGTTGAGGATTTATACTCCTGATGTCCCGGGCCCTACTGACCATGACCTCTGAGTAACTGGGCTAAGAACCCCTACTGCATGTGACTCTCGAGGAATGTGAGATCTGAGCAATCCAAGACTCCGTCAGGGGAGAAGGTGTGGATACAGGATAGTGAACAGAGGCTCACAACTCAAAATATGCGCAGCAGCAGCAATAAATCATTTTCCAGCCAAATATTCACTTTTGTAAGAAGTATTATATTTTCTACAGCTATGAGCACAAAAGAGAAATACGACATATTCACTGACTACGATACAATCATCTTCAAGGTCGGATCTTTAGTGCTTCTATGGCAATTCTCTGTCCCACTCCCACCTCACAATAGCGATTGCGGTTATTCCCCATCTACTATTGGTAATATCCAGGGTAGCAGTCCAAGTCTCAATAGGCCACTTTGACTCTGCATTAGAGTAAACCAAGTTCCAGCACTTCAGCGCTAATAGGAGCAGGTTCCCCCAGGGTCAACAGGACATATGTGAAGAGTTCAGCGTTCCTGAGAGCGCCCCCTACACGGGCACTCACACTGGCTGCAGCCAGTTTCAGGTATGTCAGCTGCACATGGCCTAGGTGGCTGCACTCAGCACATGCAGAGTCTCTCACTTGCGGTAGTGTTCCTGAAATGATTGGAGGCTTTCTGGGGCTCCACCTGTGACGTATCAGTTCAGCTCCCAGTGGAGGGTGGCTACAACAGTCCTGTCTTGGGTCCCTCTCCTGGGTGACAGTGCACAGGTACTCCTATGGCATCCTCACTTCTCCATTGGGGCAAAACAAGTTACAGTCCTTGGTGCTCCTGGTGATCCCCTCTGGCATGCGGGGTCATCAGAACTCACAATCCACAGTAATATTCTCCATGGCGGCCCTCCTGGCATACGGGGTCCCACCTCAGTACCACGCATGGGCTCCTGCCTGATCGGAGCAATATCACATAAGACCAAATTCACAGTAGTCCTCTCCTGGCATTTGGAGGTCACCAACTGTCCTGCACATGGGTAACAACCTGATTGATGCTTGAAGTGATTTCCTCACACCTTGCACAGGAAGTCCACTCGACAGGACTCCCCACTGAACTTCGCACCCTCCAACATTCTCCTCTCTTTCACAGGGCACACTAGTCTTGACTCCAGGGTCCAGGTAGGAGGTCTTGGATTCCTTGGGTGATGTCCCCTCACTCAGAATGGATACTAGCAGGCCCTGGCTCCCAGTCCTGGTCACAGGCAGTAGTCTTACAGAGCTTCTCCTCCTCACACAGACCATCTGGCTGCTTGGCAGATGACAATCTTTGGGGTCTCAAATTCCTCTTCTTATAGTCCATTTTCAGACACCAAACGTGATTTATGAACTGAGTCTTTGAAGTTCTATATTGGGGTTCTGTTTCCTTTGAAGTACCCACTCCTCTGTCCCCCTTCCTCTTAAAAAGCAGTCTGTTACAGCAGGAATGTCTCCACAGCAGATAGTCCCATAACATAGACAATTCCAGAGACTAGTGTTCACACACACATCAGTCACAGTGATATGTGCATCAAAAGGTTAGCCCAGGGCCCCCAGCCCTACTCTTTATGATTCTCTTATCCGCCTCATTTCCCTCCTGAGATATGCCCAGGACACTCTCACTAAAACAAAGAGCACCCTTTGAAGTGTACTGGAGATACCCAGGTTCTCCCCTCCCCAGTGAGTGTCCCACCCAGCTTACAGAAATGCAGCAATACACAAATCTATCTGGGGATCTCACTGCCTCCTCTCAGTTTTTCACATGGAGGCCTGGGTCTCCCAAAATGGAACTCAGGGCCCTTCATGTATTGCACCATTCACAGGCACACATATATCTAGTCCAGGTATTCAGCATATACACACTGCACAGTACTGTATCCTCCATTTACTGTACCAGTCAGAGACAAACATACATCCAGCACTTGCATTTAACATGCACACACTGCAATGCACTATATCCTTTATATACAGTATTGTACCACTCACAGACACACATACGTCCAGGATGTGCATTTAACATGCATCCACTGTATCCTGAATGCACTGTACCACTCACAGGCACACATATATAGAGGCCAAGGCAGTGTAACTTTAAAAGTGAGTAAGCCTGTTGGCCTCACTCCAGTGATACAGGTTAAAAATGACCCATTCACTCCTACTGATCATTACATGGTATGTTGCCACCACTTTGCTCATGGTGCCTAACTCCTGGTGAAGATGGTAGCTTTCCATGACTATAAGGGTAGCGCATTGGGCACTAACCCGGTCTAACAAGACCGCAATCCATGAGACAGGCCTACATCATGGTGCACACACACATGATCAAGTGGCATGGTGCACACACATGATCAGTGCTTGCCTATATCAACAAAAATCAGCATTAGGGATCCAGACATCAATACAGCTGGGCACTCAGGGCAGGGGTGCCCGTCCGTTACCATGTAGAGGACTTTTCCGTCCCAATAATAGAAAAAACGTCATCTGCCTGAAAGCAGAGCTCTAGCAATCATTTTCAGGTGGCAAGTGTATTCACATCTGTTAAAAATCAAAATGACTATTCAAACACAAAAAGCATGATTTGGCCTCATCGTTCTTGGCAAATGTAAATGCCTTGAAGTGCAAATGTTGAGCTAGGTTAAGTTGAGCTAAGTTACAGTTCCTCAGGGAATTCCACTTGCTCCCTGTACAGAAAAGATAAAAGTTCAAGCTGCCAACCCATGCATACAAAGCCCAACACAACTGTGGACCCACCTACTTGAACTACCGCCTGAACTTCTATCAGCCCACCAGACACCCCTACTCTGCTTCCCTTTCTCTAACCCCCACTCCTCGCATCCAACAAAGCAGATGCGGAGGTCACTCCTTCTCCTACCTAGCAGCCGAAGACTTTCATCTCTGGACCTCCCCATCCCTACCAGAGTTCTGCAAGTCCCTGAAGACCTGACTATTGGTTACATTTAAGATTTTCAATGATTTGTGCCTAAGCCACAGGATACATATTTTAAGAATAAGTACTGAAAGGTACAGTATTGTCACATGCCTATTCCATGTGGCTATTGAGACTTGGGTATTGTTCTCAAGGAAAGACTAAACAAGTTATACGGGTGATGAAGGTGATAAAATCGGCACGGAATTAAAAGAGAGCTGACATTGGTGCTCAAACTCTTGGGTTTAACAAATCGTTTGTAACATCATCAAAAAAAGTAATCGGATTCTGGGCAAATAAGTTTAACTTGTTGTGCTTGAAAGGGTAAAGGTGTGTAATTGTGCAGTCCAAATGTCTGCATTGTAGCAAACAGTTTGCTGTCAATAACTGTCCCAGTTATAATTTCATTCCTAAATCCACCCTCAACCAAACTCATCCTGTTCCATGACAACACATATGGACAACACTATATCAACTATCGAAAATTAAAGTTACGAGTAAAGATAGGTTGAGTCTGTCCATGGTACAAGATGAGTTTTCTTTTCGGCTTTCTTTGATCACTGTTCTCTTCATTTTCAGGTTACCTGTGGATACTTGCTTGTGCTGTACACAGGATGTGAGTTTATTCCTCAAATGTCCTAATTCCAAGTGGGTCACTAAGTTACATTTAGGGTGGAAACTCCTCTTTGCGCACAGTTCAGAATTCGGAGATTTGCAGTATATTAGTGTATGCCTGCAATTTTCCCCTTGTGAATTTCAGCTGATTTTGCCTGCGGAAATTTACCAGATAAAACATTTGGTAAATTCATATATATGTGGAATGTGGCACAGAATGCACCAGATTCCATGGGTACATCCTCATTTACGGAGGGAAAAATGGGAATTGTGTTAGTATGCGCACAATGTGGAACTCACACCCGGCAAAGAATCATAGCAGGTTTTAAGAGGAATGCGTAGCCCTTTTATTCAAGTCATCACATTTAAACATCTAGGCCCTCATTACAACCCTGGCGGTCGATGATAAAGCGGCAGTAATACCGCCAAAAGACTGGCTGTAAATACCGCCAAATTATGATAATGGCGGAAAGAGCTCAGACAGACAGCCACAATAACACACTGACCGCCAGGGCGGAATCGACAGACACCACGGCGGTAGCCACCTACAGCCAGGCAGAAGTCAATGTTCCACCCAATGTATTAAGGCACATCAATCCGCCAGCTTTTCCAGGGCGGTACCAATGACATCAAAAGCCTGGCAGAAACACTGCACAGAAGGGAAACGACTCACCTGTGGAGACTCTGGGAAGAACCACGCCACCATGGAGCCAGAGCTGCAAATCTTCCCAATGCTCTTTTACGTCCTGCTCCACCATGAACATCAACGCCGGCGAAGACAACCACGATAAGTACTGCCGCCTAGCACACAGGGTTGGGGGGAGACACAACACACACCCCCACCCCGAACACCATACACATAAGCAGATGGAGTAACATAACATATTTACCCCGTACCCCTCAGGAATATTGCAAGGACAACAGCAATGTATCAAAGTGAGTGTAATAATATAAAGTATAGTACAAATACATGCATCCAAATCCAAAACTATATATATATTTACAAATGAAGGGACACTGCCCAGTCCTCAATGTTCGAGGGCCACAGGGCCACAATAAAAAGTCCAAGGCCCCACTTGTCTCCTGCAACAACACGGAGAGAACACTGCAGGGGCATCAGTTGGAAAGTAGGCAGTCACCTCAGGCGGAGGGCGAACGGGGTGGGTACCACAGCCGGCAGATCGAACAAATCCACTGGTCCCAGAGGGGAAAACGTGCCATGTGTTTGGTCCTGTGGAGTGCAAGGCCACAGTCTCTCAAGTGGGTGACTTGCCCACATGCTCTGGAGGGGCAACATGCCCTGTCCTTGGTCCTGGGGAGTGCAAGGCCACAGTCTCTCAAGTGGGTGACTTCCCCACATGCTGTGGAGGGGGCAACATGCCCTGTGCTCTTGATCCTGGGGATGCTGGGGTTGGTGGGTGGCTTACCTACTGGGTCTGGAGGGGGAATTGTGCACTGTGATCTTCATCCTGGGGAGGATGGGGTGAGTGGATGGCTTCTCCACTGGTTCTGGAGGGGGCATCGTGCCCTGTGATCTTCATCCTGGGGGGGATAGGATAGGGTGAGTGGATGGCATCTCCACTGGTTCTGGAAGGGGGCAACGTGCCCTGTGATGCCAGTCTTGGGGAGTACAAGGTCACAGTCTCTCAGCTGGGTGTCATACCCACAGTATTTGCTGGGGCAGCACGCACAACAGCCCATGGATACAGGACTACACACTGTCCGCCGGCGGTGACGGCTGCTCAGTGGTGGCAGTGGTGGTGCTGCTGCTGGTAGTGGTGGGGGGAGGCTCCAGCCCATTTCCTGCAGCCTCAGATGGCTGCCCCCTGGTGCTGCTGCAGGTGGTGGTTGTGGGGGGAAGCTCCTGCCCATCCCCTGCAGCCTCGGGTGGCTGCCCACTGCTGGTGGTCGTGCTGGTGGTGGTGCTGCTGGTGGAGCTGGTGGTGGGGGGAGGCTCCAGCACATCCCCTGCAGCCTCGGACGGCTGCACCACCATGGTTGGTGGTGTGTGCTCCGACTTTGTCCCAGCTCCAGGCCCCTTGTCCTTTCTGCCTGCTGGTGCAGGCCCCTTGCCCTTCCTGGCAGCAGCTTGGGATTCCTCCTTCCGCTTCCTGACAGCAGCTGGGGATTCCTCCTTGCCCTTCCTTACAGCAGCTGGGGTTGGCACCTTCCCCTTCCTTTCAGCAGCTGGGATGGCATCTTTCCCTTCATTTCAGCAGCTAGGGGTGATACCTTGCCCTTCTTGGTAGCACTTGGGGCAGGCACCCTTTCCGTGTGGCTTCCTGGTGCCCAGAATACTTTCCCACCAGAAATTGCTGGCGACACTACTGGGCCCGTGGACTGGGTGTCTGAGGTGCTTGCCTGGGTTTTACACACCCTGGCCAGACGTGAAGGACAAGGGGGGAGGTGTAGGGAAGAGGTCAATGGTGGAGAGGAAAAGCTTCTTCGGGACATTGGGGTCGGAAGATGGAGAAGGTTTGGGAGTGGTTGTAGGAGGTGTCTGTCTGCTGTGTTTGGGTGCAGGTGCCTGGGCTGGATGCTGTTGTGAGGTGGATGGCTGTTGGGTGTCTGAGTGCTTGCTTTTGTGTACCTTGGGAGGGGGGCACAGACACAGTGGGAGAGGACACAGGGGACATGTGCATGGCTGTTGGGGTGGTGTCTGCAGGTGAAGTGTGTGTTCTGCTAGGTGTGGTAGTGATGGTGGTAGTGGATGATGGTGTAGTGCATGCAGGTGTGAGTGTAGACGCAACTGGGAGAGAGGAGGAAGAGTAGGGGGACACAATGGAGGCAGTGGATGTTGGTATGTCTGCATCTGGATGGAGTTTGTGTGAGTGCCTGTGGGATGATGTGTGGTGCTTGTGTTTGCCTGTGCCACTCTTGTGTGTTGTCCTGTGTGCATGCACGTCTGCCTGTGTGCATGGGATAGGTTGGGGCTGAGGGGAATGGGACTTGGTAGAGGAAGTTGGAGGGGGGAGAGCGTAAACAGGGACAATGCCTGCCATCAGGGAGGAGGCCAGAGCCTGGATTGATCTCTGTTGGGCCACCAAGCCAGTGTGAATGCCCTCCAGAAATGCATTTGTCTGTTGCATTTGGGCTGCCAGCCCTTGGATGGCATTCACAATAGTTGACTGCCCGACAGAGATGGATCGCAGGAAGTCAATAGCCTTCTCACTCAGGGCAGCAGGGCTTACTGGAGCAGGGCATGAGGTGCCAGGGGCGAAGGAGATGCCCATCCGCCTGCGTGAGCGGGCACGGGCAACTCGCTGAGGAGCTGCTGGGACGGCAGTGCTGGTACGGGGGTGGCCGCTGTACCTGTAGCTGGGGTGAGCACAGAGGTGTCCGCCACCACCAGGGAGCTTCCATCGGATGAGGTATGTGTGTCTGAACTGTCCCCTCCAGTCTCTGCCGTGGTGCTCCCCTCGCCCTCCGTCCCACGGGTGCCCTCACTGTTGGTGGACTCTGCTTCCTGGGTCCTGTGGGGTGCAGTTCCCTCCGTCGCAGGTGCCACTGCTCCTCCGCCAAATGATGCTAATGCAAATAAGGACAGGGTGACAAAACAAAAAGGGGGGGATAGATAAAGGATTCACTTGGTCAACTGCTGCACAAACACCACCGTTGGCGTACACAACACACACACACACACAGGAAACAGCCCTACGCACTATGCAATGCACTACCAGTAGCAATGCTAGTCACCAGGGGATGGGGAGGGACACATACTGCCAATTGCAGCAGATCAGGGACCCACATAGCCCTGCCCAATAGTGGATGTCTACTAGCTAGGTTGAAGGAAATTCACATAAGAACCCTGCCCAACTACTCTGCAATGTCAGCCCTGCCCTAGGGGCACCCACAGGCACACATCCCCCACCCAGATACCACCCCACAAGGCGTAAGTAGTGATGATGGGCACTGTACTCACCCCCTTGTGGCTGCTGTGATGCCCCAAAGCGCCCATCCAGCTGCAGATAGGCCACCGCCAGTATGCGTTCTATCAGGGGGTCAGGGTTTGACGGGCACCCCTTCCTCATTGGGAGGCCATCCCCAGCTGGGCCTCCGCCGTCTTCCGTGCCCATCGTCTTAGGTCATCCCACCGTTTCCGACAGTGGGTGCTCCACCTGCCGTAGACCCCAGGATCCGCATGTCCTTGGCGATGGCACACCATTTACCCTTCTTTTAATGGGCGCTGACCTGCAGAGGAAATATACACAGGGAAAGGTATTAGTTAGACCACCCTGCACGTTACCCCCATGGCCACCATACCCCTTCTCATTCCTCATACGCACAGAAATGGCACAGCATAAATGCTGCACGCTGCCCAGGGCCCATCCACCAACACCCCCCAACACAAGGCCTTCACTCACACCACTCCATGCATTAATGCCACATGCATCGTGCTCACAGTGTACTCACCTGTTGGTCTGGAGGCCCATACAGCAGTCCATACTGGGGTAGGACCCCATCCACTAGTCCCTCCAACTCTGCTGGGGTGAAGGCAGGGGCCCTTTCCGCAGATACACGAGCCATGGTAGGTTCCAGACACAGGTCACAGCAGCACATGCAGTGTAGGTCCTCTCCTGTTGAATGTCAGGTAGCAGGTGAGTGTACAGATAGAAAATGGCAGTGGCGTCCATGGCAGTGCATACCATCACTGCTGGTGTACATCACCATTGGCCACTGTACCTCTTAGGGCCCAATGATAACCAATGAGGAGTTGCACTGCAGTTCCCGACCGCCTCCCGCAACGGCACACAACATCAGAGGAATTACATCACTTCCACCTGTCCCTCCATAAAGGACGAGCGTCACAGTTCACATTTGTACATTCAGGACATATGCCACTAATAAATTATAAAAATCACATCATCCATTGAACTGTAATAGTTACAAAGTACAGATAATGACCGGCTCCTTACTCTTTTGCCCCGTAGATTGCAACCGCTGTGGATTAATAGGAGATGGAGAAATCCCCCCGTGTACAGACCCCTGGTGGACTTGGCAACAATGGAGGACAGGCACATTATCCTCACCTGCAGACTTGACAGGGCCACAATCACAGAGCTGTGTGCCCAATTGGAGCCTGACCTGATATCTGCTATCCGTCACCCCACTGGGATTCCCCCTCTTGTGCAAGTCCTATCTGTGCTCCACTTCTTGGCAACTGGTTCTTTCCACGTGACAGTGGGCTTGGCAGCAAGAATGTCACAGCCAATGTTTTCAATTGTGCTGACCAGAGTGTTGTCTACCCTGATTAAACACATGTGCAGCTACATCGTTTTCCCCCAGGTAAAGGATTTGGCCACAGTGAAGGCTGACTTCTATGCAATGGGACATATCCCCAACATTATTGGGGCTATTGATGGTACACATATTGCATTTGTCCCTCCCCCCTGGAGAAATGAACAGGTGTTCAGAAATCAAAAAGGTTTTCATTCGATGAATTTGCAGATGGTGTATTTGGTGCATCAGTACATCTCTCATGTCAATGCTAAGTATCCTGGGTCGGTGCATGATGCTTTTATCCTGAGGAATAGCTGCATCCCAAATGTGATGGCCCAACTCCAGAGGCACAGGGTATGGCTAATAGGTGAGCCCTGGTTCCCACCCAGTGGATGTTGGTGTATGGGTATGGTGTGGGCCCTAAGGGTTAGTGTGTGTCTAACAGGTGTCCCTCGATATTTACAGGTGACTCTGGTTACCCAAACCTCTCATGGCTACTGACCCCTGTGGGGAATCCCAGGACAAGGGCACAGGAATGTTACAATGAGGCATATGGGTGAACAAGAAGAATCATAGAGAGGACATTCGGCCTCCTGAAGGCTAGGTTTCGTTGCCTCCATCTGACAGGTGTACCAGATCATCATGGCATGCTGTATGTTGCACAACCTTGCCTTCGAATGCCATGTGCCTTTTCTGCAGGAGGATGAGGCTGGAGATGGGCGTGTGGCAGCAGTGGACACTGTGGACAGTGAAGATGAGGAGGTAGAGGATGAGGATGAGGACAACAGAAGTGTAATAATTTGTCAATCCTTCCAATGGCAATGGTGACCAGGGTGGTGTTGATGTCCTTCAAGTCCTCCCTGATCCCCAGGTACTGTCCCTCCTGCAGCCGCTGGTTCTCCTGCATCTTGTCCAGTATCTGGCCCATCGTCTCCTGGGAACAGTGGTATGCTCCCAGGATCTTGGTGAGTGCCTCCTGGAGAGTCGGTTCCCTCAGCCTGTCCTCCCCCTGTCGCACAGCAGTTGTCCCAGCTTCCCTGTTGTCCTGTGCCTCTATCCCCTGAACCGTGTGCCCACTGCCACTTACCCCAGGTCCCTGATTGTCCTGGTTTTGTGTGGTGCCCTGGGGTCTCTGTAGAGGTGGAAACACTGCTAATTGACGTGTCCTGTGGACAGAGGTATGGGCCTGCTGGGTGGGTACTGTGCTGGTGTTTCCTGAGGGGGAGGCTCTGTGGTGGTATGGGACTATGCCTGGGTAACCGACTGTCCGGAGTTCCCTGATGGGCCAGGTTGGTCATCCAGATCCAGGCGTCCAGTGCTGCTGTCAACACTGTGGGCCACTTCTGGGGGGGGAGCTGGGTGTTGCTGGCACCTCCTCTCCGGTGACGTTGGCTGGGGGACCTGTGGGGATGTAAATGCAGTGTTATTGTTTCTGCATGTGACATCTTGTGCATGGGTGGGTTGCCCTCTATGGATGTATTTGCCCTGGTAGCTTTGCCTTGTGTGAGTTGTTATTTGGTGGGCTAAGTGATTCTCTAGTGTGCATGCTTTAGTGAAAGGTGTCCATGTAGGTCTGTGATGGGTGTCCATGCATTGGTGTTGCGTGCAGGGCTTGGTATTGGGATGGGTAGTTGTGATGGTGGGGTGTGTGAAAGGTGGTGGAGTGATGGAGTGAGGGTAAGGGTGGGGGTATGTGATGACATGCAGGTAGGGGGGGTGATAGTAATAGAGATTTGACTTACCAGAGTCCAGTCCTCCTCCTACTCCTGCCAGGCCTTCAGGATGCATGATTGCTAAGACTTGCTCCTCCCATGTTGTTAGTTGTGGGGGAGGAGGTGGGGGTCCACCGCCAATCCTCTGTACAGCTATTTGGGTTCTTGCTGCCACGGAGTGCAGCTTCCCCCGTAGGTCGTTCCACCTCTTCCTGATGTCATCCCTTGTTCTGGGGTGCTGTCCCACGGCGTTGACCCTGTCCACGATTCTCTGCCATAGCTCCATCATCCTAGCAATGGATGTCTGCTGCACCTGTGATCCGAATAGCTGTGGCTCTACCCTGATGATTTCCTCCACCATGATCCTTAGCTCCTCCTCTGAGAACCTAGTGTGTTGTTGTGGTGCCATGGGTGTAGTGTGAGTGGTGTGGGTGAGGGAGTGTAGGGTGATGTGTTGGGGTGTGTGTTATGAGGTGCGTGGGTGGGGTATGGGTGATGGTGGTATGTGGCTCAGGTTGTGTGAGTGGTAATGCTGTCTCTCTCTGGTGGCAATTGTTTGTAATGGTAAAGGGTTATGGGTACTGTGGGTGTGTGTTTTATAGTGGTGTGGGTGTGGTGTGTGTATGGATGTCAGGTGTGTGTTATTTGAATTGTCCAATGTAGTGTTGTTTTGTATGTGTGTGTGTGTATTTTGAGCGTGGCAGTATGTAGCGCCAATGCTTTACCGCCATTGAATGTCCGCCCCGGTGATTCGTGGGTCATAATGTTGTGGGCGTAGTTCTATTGGCGTAACAGTGTAGGTTTGGATACCGCCAGCTTATCACTGACCTTTGGGCTGGCGGACCTGTGTCTGTGGCTGTATAGTGACGGATTGCTATGTGTGTGTGTCATAATCTGGGTAGCGGTAATCCGCTGGGGCGGCGGTATGTTGGCAGCAGTCAGCATGCCGATAAGCGGTTCTTACAGCCAATGTCATAATGAGGGCCTAAGTCTAAACAGTCTTCTCTCACCTGCAAATCAGTCCTAGACACAGCACAAGACCTATTGTGAACACACCAAGAGCATATTGTGGACATACAGTCCACCCATTGCTTACCATTGGTTAGCTTTATTGTCACTCTAATGTGCTTGCTTCTTATTCACTGGCTTTCATTGTCCCATCTTATCCAATTTGTGTTTGTGCCTCCCTTGGAGCACAACCTCTTTATCATACTTTTGATTGGCTGACTTGCATTCTACTACTGCTCACTTATAGGTAGCTAGTATTTTGTTTGGGTTAAGCGCTCCATGAGAGTCCATGTGTTTTTCTTCTAGCTCTCTCCCATATGTGCTTCTCCCTCATCAATACCAGCAATAACTGAGAGGTAAAAAGTGTGAATGAGGAAGATTCAGTGTCAGTAGGTGTCTTTGAGTAAGTCGCACAACTGAGAATGAGAGAGAAAGAGTTAATGTGTTTTTCTAGCTCTCTCCCCCATGTGCTTCTCCCTCACCAATATCAGCACTGAGTGAGAGGTACCGAGTGCGAATGAGTGAGATTCAGTGTCAGTAGGTGTCTCTGAGTAAGTTGCATGAATGAGAATGAGTGAGAAAAAGATTGACTGCAAGTGAGTTAGAGTGATTGAGAATGAGTAAGAATGAGTCTGAGGAAGTAAGAGAGTGTGAGGAGGGGTGTGAGTGAGAATGGCTGAAAATGAGTTAGAGGGAGTGAAAGTGAGTGAATGTAACTGAGTGAGAATGATTGGGTTAAAGAGAGTGAGAAGAGAGTGAGTGTGGGTACGCATGAGTGTGAGGGAGTAAGTATGAGTGAGAGGAAGTGCGAATTTGAGTGACTTCGAATGAATGAATTAAGAAAAGTAAATGAGAATGAGTGCAAGTGAGTGAGACTGTATGAGTGATTCAGAGTAAAAATGAGTGTGAGAATGACTGAGTGCAAGTACATGAGAATTATGTAAATGAGTGAATTTAAGTAAGCATGAGTGAGAGTGTAGTGTTATGCTAGCAAGTCTGCCATTGACGTCACACGTTGAAGGGAATTCGCAGCTTATAAACACACCACTGGAAAATGCTGGTGCTGACATACTGGAGGCAATTATTAACATGGCTGGCACATGTGACAAAATACTAGCACTGGCATACAAAAGGTAATACTTGGCATATGGGACACCCATGGCAAAATGGTGGCACTGGCATTCTGGAGGCAATTCTTGGCTAGGGGCACCCAAGGAAAAATGCTGGCACTTGCATGCCGGAGGAAATTCTTGGCATGGGAGCACCAGTGGTACACTACTGGTGCTGGCACGTTGGAGATAATTCTTGGCATAAGGGAGGACAATAGTAATGTGTGGGATGGAGAACCATGAAAAAATGCTGGACAAGATATACTTGAGTTTCCATAAGGGCCACCCCTAGTATATGGAGGGCACACATGACAACATTCTTGCACTAGCTTAGTATATGTCATTTGTGACATAATGGGGGCACCCATGGCATATGGTGAACTCTCATGACAAAATTCTTGGCCTAGCACAGTGGAGGGAATTTATAACATATAAAGGCCCCCAAAGCACTTTGTGAACAAAATTGGTCTATTTAAGTGGAGTGTCATGTTTCATTAGCTGGTTAGAGCATGAAAGAACTTGGATATTTAATGAGGGTCCATTTATGTGAAAACCGTGCTTTAAAGAGCACTGTTTGACCTCATCTTGTCCAGATTTTCTCAGGTGGAAAACCCCAACTCCTCCCCCTAGAAGAGGTCAGGCTCATTCACGACACTCACTTGGTACACTTCAGGGCAAGTATTACACCCTACCTTCCAGAAATAAGGAGCTGCTACTGCAAGTGTCTTTATGAGCAATGTTTACTTTCTGCAGCTTTCACTGGGAACATTACATTACAATGTGGTTCTATAAAGTAAAAAAAACAATGAGCAATGTAATGTGCACTCTTTTGATTAATTAAAAAAGAACTAAACAGCTAACACGTTTTAAACAAGTTGTTACCATGTTTCATAATTGTGAAATCATGAAAAGGTATGCACTTGGATAAAATCTTCACATTTGTGCTTTGCATGATTGTTAGTGCCTTACAAATGCTCATAAATCGAAAAGTATTATAAATGAAGAATAACTTAATTTAGTATAATAGTTCCTACTCAGTATGTGGCCTAGGTCAATGAATACGTGTGAGCATAACCCCTGTTGTATTTTTGCTCTTCCTGTGATTTAGCATTCTGCTATACCCTGGGGGAACTACTAAATCATGGCAGTTTGTGCTATAAATAATGTAGGCTCTCAGTGCCTTTCTGCATTTTGTCAACACAACATCTAAAAGCTGTCCCTAGACATCAAAACATTATTGTATGGATTAAAGAATCTCCCCATCAAAAAAGCAAAAAAAGAAGGCAGTTGAAAGAGCAATCTGTATATTTCAAATAGTTCTTTCTTGCATACAGTCGGGGCTTGAGGATAAACCAAATATCCACACAGCGGAAGCAAATAGCTCTTCATAAATAACACTTTAAGTAGAGATTGTGATTGCCCTACAAAGCTCCACAATGTCACCGTTTCTGTTCCATTCTTCTGACTTTACAGGACCTTGGGAGGGTCGTATATTAAGGGGTTCTGTTTCTGAAAGTGGCACCAAAACATCACAGCCATCACATGAATTCTAAAACCCCAATATAACAGTGGTACCCAACCTTTTGACATCTGTGGACCCCCACTTTATCATGACTGGAACCCGGGGACCCCCATTGAATCATTATTAGAATCCAGGGACCCCCTACTGAGTCATTGCTGAAAGCTGGAGACCTAGGGGGTCATTCTGACCCCGGCGGGCGGCGGTCGCCGCCCACCTGGCGGGAACCGCCATTTGACCGCTTTGCGGTCAAAAGACCGCTGGCGGCATTCCGACCTTCCCGCTGGGCCGGCGGGCGCTAACAATGTTAGCGCCCGCCGGCCCAGCGGGAAGGAGGCCTGCAACACTGAAGCCGGCTCCGAATGGAGCTGGCGGTGTTGCAGGTGTGTGACGGGTGCAGTTGCACCCGTCGCGCTTTTCACTGTCTGCTACGCAGACAGTGAAAAGCAGGCTGGGGCCCCCAGGGGCCCCAGGACACCCGTTCCTGCCAGCCTCTTCCTGGCGGTGTAAACCGCCAGAAACAGGCTGGCGGGAAGGGGGTCAGAATCCCCTGGGCAGCACTGCTCGCAGCGCTGCCCTGGCGGATTCGCCCAGCCGGGGGAAATCCGGCGGGAAACCGCCGGACCCGGTTTTCTGACCGCGGCTTTACCGCCGCGGTCAGAATGGGCAGGGAAGCACCGCCAGCCTGTTGGCGGTGCTTCCGTCATTCACGACCCTGGCGGTCTTTAGGGTTGGAATGACCCCCCTAATCTGTTAATATTATTTGATTTTCTAAGCAGTCGCGGACCCCTTGAGGAGGCTTTGCGGGCCCCCAAGGGTCCACGGACCACAGGTTGGGAACCACTGCAATCCATCCTTTAGAACACCATACTGTGTGACATCAGTCTCTTCCTGTTTTTAGTACACCAGTGAAAGTCCATTCTAAATACTTTCAATTGCATAAATCTCTAAGGAAAGAAGTCCACCTTGTTAGGGCAGTGCAGCCTCAAATCCAAGTATACTTGCATCCCATTCCAAAAACGCTTGTCTCTACTCATGCCAAGTTCAAGCATTCACTGAAAGTGTCTCCGGGCAAGCAAGATAGATTTTGTGGCACTACATCCATGTTCCCCTGGCATACCGTTTCAGCACCATTGTACTCGTGGTGTCTAAAGCAGGCATTTATCTACTGTGTTGTTATATTAATCATGAAGTTACAAAGGAGCTTCAAGGATGTAAAATAGTGTGATGTTATAAGGGTTAAGGTCGGGTACCATAACTTCCTAGGAAGATTCAGGGTCAAAGGTCATTTGACACTTCTGCTACCGGTGGCACTTTGGTGAATCGCCGTCCATGACCTGACAAACACCTTGTTTAATAATTAAAACACATCTTGAAAATGGCTCACTGCCCAAGTGTCAACACTACACAGCTATCAATTGGCCCTTTATACTAAGGTTGATCTTCAACTGGTTCTGGTTGTTTTAAGCTAACAACACAAGGCGTGCTGCGACTTGAAGTTTCTTCCTGAGATCTAAGTCATGAATCTTGACACAGTGGGTTATTTTATGAAGCACATCAAGGATAGGCTACATTTCCAGACACACTTTACGCCACTCCTGATCAGTCATCTGAGTTTCGCAATCTCAAACACATTCGGACTGTCATCCTACAGTGCCCTGTGCAGACTGGACATCCTAGCATCTCCCCGAATATCCCCTGGATTGTGGGCTGATTTGACATTTCACCCCACGTCTTTCAGGGTCGTCCTAGAGAACCAATGAGATATCAGAAATTTACACTTCTGTACTTCACATATTGTTTGCATTCTGTCTATTTTATCAGCCACACCCGCCCTCATATAAGTAACCCATTTTCTTGGAGTCCCGGGTCTATTTAGTGACAGCTGTTTCAGTTTTTAATTTCTAGAAATGTAGTAATCCCCAGAGATGCGAGTTTGTGTTAATATTAATATCTGCAGATGCTGCATGGAGGAGGGGATTTCATCACACACACAGGGGCCTGGGGCCCCTTGCATATCTTTCCAAGACTAATAATATGTAAGAATTACATGTTCTAAGAATTAGATATTCAGATAAATCAAATTAACATGAGTGGGTGACCGTGTATACTCTTCAAACAAGTATGGCCTTCATTCACAGACCGCATCAAGACGCTGCGCAAAGAAACACAGTTATACAGACTGCTATGTACGACTTTATTCTTGCAACCTTCCACTAATTTTTTTTGTTTTTTTTTTTGTTTCCGCACACGCCCACAAGTCTTGAGAAAGCCTCAGGTGAACATGATGTATAGGGTGAAACCTTTTTGGCTGAATGGTTTCTTTTGAATATTACAAAAAAAATACAAAAAACAAGAAGAATATGAGTTAAAAACTGGATCATCTGCATGAGAATTCTCTTCAACTTTCTAGAGAAAATGTTACTTCTCTTGTTTTTAGAGAAAATGTTACTTCTCCTGGTTTTGAGCAATTAGGCAATGTAAGTTTTGAATGCTTATACTCCTTTCCTAAATATCTTTCCAAGAATTGTTTTACCTGTTACAAAACGTCAAATACGAAAGTAGAGGAATCGATCCTTATGAAGGTGCGAGCTGCCTTGTGTTTGCAAGCATGAAGTGTCAGAGCAGGCCCCCACCGGTTCGAGGGTATGATCTAGACAAGAAAAATATCTAGTACACACATGCCCCCACCACACATACCTACTGCAAACATGTACATCCTCTTAATATTCACATGCATATTAACAACGTACAACTAATTCGGACACTCATTTGAAATAAAGTGATTCTCACTTATTGTGCTGCTGGTTTATCTATTGCTTCAGGTAAGAAAATATGGCAAGTCATTCATAGAATTAAATCTTCAGAACTATTACACCATCTCCCCCTCTGAAAAAGAGCAAGCCCGCAGAACTGTCAATTCATCTAATAAAGAGCCAAGCTGGATAGCTTTAGATACAGGCAAGTGAATTCTCCAGATCATTCTAAAATACTCTGTTCACAACAAACGTACACAAACTCTTGTACATGCAAAGCAATAACCAGGGAACTGTTAATCCGCCAAACCCGCAGAACCATTCCTACAGTGACGTAACTGATCCGTATTATCCGTAAAATTCCTTGTTCACAACTCCCTTACACTAGACATGCCTCCAGTGCTTAATTTGTAAATTAAAACGTGCCGGTGCTCAAAGTCCTCCTCTGAAACACGCGGCTCCTGCATTTAAATGTGTGAACACGGAATACTGAGGCAGCGTAACCCTGAAGCCATCTCGTGCCTCTTTAATCTATTTACAGCCACTCCCTGCCCCTTCAGCGCACTCTAGCAGCTTTCTGCTTTCTTCCTTTGTGACGCTTTTTCGTTTTTCTCTTCCTTCGTCTTTCCCATATGTGTCTTTTGCTGGCAGCAAATGCTTGAGGAAGAAGAATATGCCCCGGCCCTGAAAAATAAGTGCCGGTGCTCAGCACAGGAAACAACAAGCACAAATTAAGCACTGCATGCGTCCGATTTCTGGGCTTTATCTTCACAGCTTTGTGAAGTTATTTGAGAAGGTTTGGAAGCTTTCATTAAGCGTGTGATTCTTTTTTTTTTTTTTAAAGGCAGGAGCAAAGATTCATCGGAATGGTTTTCATAGTACAAACTGAAAATGAAAAAAACACCACGTCATTCTGCTGCTATAACACCCCCCCCCCCCCCCTCCATCTGCAGCCATCTCTTCTTATTTCGCAAGGAGCGTTCCAAGAAACCATCAAATCAACTATCGTGAACATAAGCCTGACAACTATTGCTACAAATATGTCACGTCATCACCTCATCCCTAAAGCGCGATGTCAACGGTGCATTTACACCAGACCCCTACTCTGACAAAGAGCCCCCCAGACAACAGTCAAGCTCGCACTGGGAAAAGTTTGCAGCAGGAAGTTAATTTCTCCCTATTATTGATTAAATACACTGTTCGCTCCACCCTGGTACCAGTCCTCTCATTTCACCAGGAACTGCCTAAAGGGCCTTGAATGCAGCTGTTGTACAGTTCAACTTAGTCCGCTTCTCTCAGTTTACACAAACATGCCTTTGGCAGCGTTCCACTGTTTTGATATAAAGCATCAAGTACAGAAATCAAGAACTCGGCCTTGGACGTGGGCAGTCATGAGTTTATCAGTGTAACCCCCTTACAGGAACTAAATCAATAATGCAATGCTTACCAGAAGTGGCAGGAAGTGAAGCCACTTCTAGTAATCTCAGACCCCACCACCTTTCAGCTGAGAGCAAGGGTCAATGACCTTTATCTGCCCCTCCCGCCCCGCCTACCCCCCGCTATCAGGGGCTTTCCACTGACCACCGACTAACCTTTCAAACTATCTCAGACAGGGCATGGACACCATGCAAGGAATTGCCAAGAAGATGTTTATAACATAAGGATTCATTTGCACAGCTATTTAGTTTTTCATAGACGAGGTCACGTGTAAACACACTACACAGAACAATAATGGTACTTTCATTCCGTGAACATAAGATCTTGCCATACTGTATGTGTTGATCTCGACTGGGAGTGAGATTTTATAGCAGGTCGTGTTTTCCAATACTTAAACCATGAACAGATGCCAGAGTATGAACACTTAAGTGCTAGTAAGCGTGGCATGGTAAGAACACTGGAATCTGCAGTACCAAGTCCCTACTATGACTCGCCAAACCAGGGGTCTCCAACAAGTAGCACACGAGCTACTGGTAGCTCTTCAGCTACCTACAAGTAGCTCTCCTGTTTGCAGCCCAGCCTACTAAATTAGGAGTTTTTCCTGTGTTGAATTTAAATTCAAAAGTGTGTATTCGAGTTGAAAATGTGTGTCTTTTCATAACTGATACGATGATGTTTGGAGAAAAATGGTTGAATATTAAAAATTGAGTGATACATCATGCAGCGTTGGAGAGTTTATTACCAATATTATTAATTTGGTACTTCTAGAGGCATTTCAAATTGGTAAATAATTTTTACATTACTGCTAGCAACCCTGCCTGATGCACTAAGGTGATGACTGGTAATCTTGCATATCATCACTATGTTATCTTGGCTCATGTGGTCAATATTACATCTCTAATACTATTAGTAGCTTGTGATAATTTTCATTGAACATAAGTAGCTCTTATTACAGAAAAGGTTAAAGACTCTTGCATGGCACTGAGGCTCATGCAGGGATTGGAGAAGGGAGTCATGTTACCAGCCATGCTAACATGCAGTTGAAAAAAATCCAAAAGCTCAATAGTAGCTCGAAGTCTGCAAATGCCTCATGAAGTCTTACAAGTAACGCAGACTCCTGTAGTGCAGGGAGTCCTTACCTTTCACAGGCCCCCTAACACTTCAGCTGGCCACCATTCACCCTAAAGAAAATTCATATCTGTGAGATATTGGAGACTCAGAACCCTCTTCATATTCTGCAGGTGGGCTAATCATTTTGTATTACACCACTTTACCTGTTGCCCTGGTTTACCAATCTACCCACCCAAGTAATACTGTCAAGTTTCCAAGGTCCACATGTGAGTGGTTGATCCAGTTCGGATTTTGTATTTCAATTTTAGGACTAGCGTTCCTCAATTTATAATGGAATGTTTAAGCTAAACAGAATGCAAAACCTGGACTAGATGAGCTATTCTGCTCATACATGGACCTAGGAAATTTGTGAGTTTGAATACAGAGATCAAAACTTTCCCAGGTACATGTGTGAGTATCTAATCTAGTCTAGGATTTTCTTTGGCTTCTGGGATAGGTAGTCCTTATTTTCTTACGGGCTAAACATGACTATAAATAGTAGAATGCTCATAAACAAATGTGGCAACATCACAAACTAAAAAGGATGGCTGGAGTTTTGAAACTTTTCAAACACTCACCTCCAGTCACAGATATGGTTTTAGCCCAACGTTATTTTGCTTGCCATGTCACCCCAGTTTGGGCCCACCATATGAAAACCAGTCGTCCCTGATCCCAATGGGAACAGTCCAGTCCAGTCCAAACTGCCAAGCCAGGTCCTTCCTGGCCTGAAAACAAGCATCCTGGGACAAGTTTCAGGGTATCACCCCTCATGCCAGTTTCAGAGTATCACCCCTCAAGGCACAGTGATCAAGGGACCCATATCTTAGCATACCCGAGTAACTTAGGGCGCACATAGCAACATCACAAAATAAAATGACAGACAGAGTGTTGAAACGTTTCAAACACTCCCCCCCAGTCAAAGATCTGGGTTTAATCCAGCATTATTTTGCTCACCACTGCACCCTTTTGGACCCAGCTATATGCAAATCAGTCTTGACCCTGCTTCAGATGGATTTAGCCCAGATCTGTGACTGGGGGGGGGGTCAATGTTTGAAAAGTTTCAGCACTCAGTCCAGCATCTTGTTGTGTTACCATAAACAAATGTGGCCTGAATTAATTATGTGTGGAAATTGGAAACTTGAGAGCTCCCAAATTTATATATTAAAATATAACGGCAATTCTAAAGTTCATAAATACTAGGGCATCCCATTGGAGGTTGTGCACTATACAACTGACATGGATATTGATAATATTCCTCCTTGCACACCAAAATACAAAGGTGGATTGGCACATAGGAAAACCGGGATATTTCTCTGATAGGCATGTGCCTCCAAAAAGTTGGTGGGTCTAAGGTAGAGAGTCAGTTACACGTCACCCAGTCCCAGCAGATCAAAGGATAGTGAATGCCCTGGCGATCCTTAGATGTAACTGACAGTTTCTGGGTTCTACTGACTTTAAGGACAAATGGCTGTTGGAAAATCTCCCAGTTTCCTTAGAGACAGACTCACCTCTCCACGAATGAAGATATTATTTTAAGGCTAGTAGATGACCCCACATTATCAATTCGCCCAGATTATACTTCAATAAACCACCTTAATCATAAACTTTAGACCAACCAGTTGAATCCTGGACTACAGCTCCCAGAATGCATTTGATTGTTAAATGAAAGCTTGAATTGGACCATTGTACCCTTGATGTCATAGAGTCATTTGGCACCCTTGCAATAGTAAGCCTCTCCACTTCAGACATAATTGTCAGCTATGATGGCACGTATTCGTGTAAGTTGAATGACATCAGTGACCAATTCCTTGGTTTGACAGCTTGCCAAGCAGCAGCAGTACACAGTGTTCAACATACATGTGAAAGTTTTCTTCTGAGGCCAGGCAACCATAGCTTACTGAATGAAAGCTCTTGACTGGCAGCTCCCAGCAAGCACATGCTACAAGGAAGAATAATATCGTGGAATTTATGGACATTCCAGTTAATAAGCAGCTTTTTCACTTTTGTTTTTTTACTTATGATTCATTAAAATAATTTTGTATATATAGCTATATATATATATATATATATATATATATATATATATATAAATGTATATATATATATATATATATATATATATATATATATATATATATATATATATATATATATATATAGCTATAAACTGCATGCTATCTGCTTATAATGTATTCGTGTTGATATCATTTGTTAATATTTAGGTATTGTAAATAATGTTCTATTGTGCAGTAGTTTATCTGTTTTTTGGTTCTTCCTGTCCTGTCTTCTGACCTTTTTATGTGTCTGAGTCTGTGTGTTATCTGTGTTGTCTTTTAGTATGGTGTGTTCTTCTTCTAGTATATTATGATTGTGGCATTTATTGTCTAAGGGGTTTTTGTTCTATTTTGCATTCATTGTTTAGTTTCCGTTTTTTAATCAAAAGTGTTATATCATATTGTTTAGTATAAATACATTTGATGATTGTTTTGGTAGTATTATATTTCTACTGTATTTGTTTATGTACTAATTACCATAGAAGAGAGAGACGTCTTTATACCTCTGATAAGTTCTGTTCCTTTCTGTGGAGCAGAAACCAAGCACTGATTGCTTCAACTTAATCAGTGCCCATACGCTGCTCCCGACGTGACTGAGATATTATTTTGTTCTTTTTAACTTCTAGTGCCCTGCAAACAGAAGGTGTGTGGCAGGCAAAAGCGTGCCCAAAAGAACAGACAAAATTGCAACATTTTATTATCTATAGTTAATTTTCTTCCATTTTGCCAAGTCTTCTTTTGTCATTTAGCACTCATGTTTTGTTTTGTTTTGTTTTTGCTCGTGGGCACTGCTCTCAAATGATGACGATTATCCTTTTCTAAATATTGCAAAGTGACATTATTTCTTTGTTATGTGTAGTTTCGGATACTATATGTTAACACACAATCGTGAAGTACACCACAATCCACCCCACTCCAATCAACACCAATCCACACCACCTCACCTGACATCAATCCATCCCACTCAATCCAATCCACCCCAGACCAATCCAATCCAACCTACTCAAATCCACCCCCCTCCGATCCAACCACCCACCCCCAATCCAATCCACTTCAATCCAAACAAATCTGCCCCACTCCAATCCAAACCAATCTGCCCCACTCCAATCCATACCAATATGCCCAACTCCAATCCAAACCAATCTGCCCAACTCCAATCCATACCATCTTGTCCCATTCCAGTCCAAAACAAACTGCCCAACTCCAATTCAAAAGAATCTGCCCCACTCCTATTCGCCCGCTCCAATCTAAAACAATTTGCACCACTATAAAACTATCTGCCCCACTCCAATACAAAACAATCTGCCCCACTTCAATCTGCCACACTCCAATCCAAGCCAATCCGCCCCATTCTAAAATAATCTGCTCCAATACAAAATAATCTGTCCCACTTCATTCGAAAACAATCTGCCCCACTTCAATCCATACCATCCTGTCCCATTCCAGTCCAAAAGAATCTGCCCAACTCCAATCCAAAATAATCTGCCCCACTGCTATTTGCCCCGCTCCAATCTAAAACAATTTGCACCACTACAAAACGATCTTCCCCACTCCAATACAAAACAATCTGCCACACTCTAATCCAAGCCAATCTGCCCACTATAAAACAATCTGCCCAATCTAAAATAATCTGTCCCACTCCAGTCCAAAACAATCTCCCCCACTCCATTCCAAAACAATCTGCCCCACACCATTTTGCCCCACTAAAGTCCAAACCAATCTGCCCCACTCCAATCCAAAACAATCTGCCCCACTCCAGATAGCCCCACTCCAATTCAAAGCAATCCGCAACACTACATCACAATCTTCCCCACTCCAATCCAAAACAATCTTACTCACTCCAGTTGGACCCACTCCAATTCAAAACAATCTTTCTCACTCCAATCCAAAACAATCTGTGCCACTTCACTCTGCCCCACTCCAATCCAAAACAATCTGCTCCACACCATAACAATCTGCCCCACTCCAAAACAATTTGCCCTACTCCAATCTGCCCCACTCTAGTCTAAAGGAATCTACCCCACTCTAACCCAAATTAATTTGCCCCACTCCAACCCAAAACAATCTGTCCGATTTCAATTCAAAACAATCTACTCCACTGCAACCCAAAACAATCTGCCCCACTCCAACAAAAAATAAATCTGCCCCACTCCAATCCAATCCAAGACAACTGGCCCACCTCCAGTCTGCACGACTCCAATCTGCCCCATTCCAGTCCAAAACAATCTTCCTCACTCAAATCCAAACCAATCTGTCCCACTCTAAACCAATCTGCCCACTCCAGTATAAAACAATCTGCCCCACACCATTCCAAAACAATCTGACCCACTCCAATCCCAAAACAAGCTGCCCCACTCCAATCCAAAACAATCGGTCCCACTCCAATCTGCCTCACTCCAATCCAAATCAATCTACCCCAATCCAGTCTTCCCCACTCCAACCCAGAACAATCTGTCCCACACCAAACCCAAAAGAATCTGGCCCACTCCAATCCAACACAATCGGCCCCACTCTAATCCAAAACAATCAGCCCACTCCAGTCTGTCCCACTCCAATCCAAACCAATTGGTCTCACTTCAATCTGCCCCACTCTAGTCCAAAACAATCTGCCCCACTCCAATCCAAAATAATTGGCCCACTCCAGTCTGCCCTACTCCAATCTGTCCCAGTCTATTAAAAAACAATCTGCCCCTTTCCAATCTACCCCACTCCAATCCAAAACAATCTTCCCCAGTCCATTCCAAAACTATCTCCTCCTCTCTAATTTCCCCCACTCCAATCTTCCCCACTCCTATCAAAAGCAATCTGCCCCACTCCAGCCCAAAACAATCGACCCCACTCCAGTCTGCCCCACTCCAGTCTGCCCACTCCAATCCAAAACAATCTACCCCTCTTCATTCTACTCCACTCCAATCTAATCCAAAACAATCTGTCTCATTCCAATCCCAAACAAACCCCTATTCCAATCCAAAACAATCTGCCCCACTCCAGTTGGACCCACTCCAATTCAAAACAATCTTTCTCACTCCAATCCAAAACAATCTGTGCCACTTCACTCTGCCCCACTCCAATCCAAAACAATCTGCTCCACACCATAACAATCTGCCCCACTCCAAAACAATTTGCCCTACTCCAATCTGCCCCACTCTAGTCTAAAGGAATCTACCCCACTCTAACCCAAAATAATTTGCCCCACTCCAACCCAAAACAATCTGTCCGATTTCAATTCAAAACAATCTACTCCACTGCAACCCAAAACAATCTGCCCCACTCCAACAAAAAATAAATCTGCCCCACTCCAATCCAATCCAAGACAACTGGCACACCTCCAGTCTGCACCACTCCAATCTGCCCCATTCCAGTCCAAAACAATCTTCCTCACTCAAATCCAAACCAATCTGTCCCACTCTAAACCAATCTGCCCACTCCAGTATAAAACAATCTGCCCCACACCATTCCAAAACAATCTGACCCACTCCAACCCCAAAACAAGCTGCCCCACTCCAATCCAAAACAATCGGTCCCACTCCAATCTGCCTCACTCCAATCCAAATCAATCTACCCCAATCCAGTCTGCCCCACTCCAGCCCAGAACAATCTGTCCCACACCAAACCCAAAAGAATCTGGCCCACTCCAATCCAACACAATCGACCCCACTCTAATCCAAAACAATCAGCCCACTCCAGTCTGTCCCACTCCAATCCAAACCAATTGGTCTCACTTCAATCTGCCCCACTCTAGTCCAAAACAATCTGCCCCACTCCAATCCAAAATAATTGGCCCACTCCAGTCTGCCCCACTCCAATCGGTCCCAGTCTATTAAAAAACAATCTGCCCCTTTCCAATCTACCCCACTCCAATCCAAAACAATCTTCCCCAGTCCATTCCAAAACTATCTCCTCCTCTCTAATTTCCCCCACTCCAATCTTCCCCACTCCTATCAAAAGCAATCTGCCCCACTCCAGCCCAAAACAATCAACCCCACTCCAGTCTGCCCCACTCCAGTCTGCCCACTCCAATCCAAAACAATCTACCCCTCTTCATTCTACTCCACTCCAATATAATCCAAAACAATCTGTCTCATTCCAATCCCAAACAAACCCCTATTCCAATGCAAAACAATCTGCCCCACTCCAATCCAAACCAATCTGCCCCACTCCAATCGGAAACAATCTACTGCAATCCAGTCTGCCCCGCTCCAAACCAAAACAATCTGCCCCACTCCAGCCCAAAACTTTCTGTCCCCGCTAATCCAACACAGTCGGCCGCACTCCAATCCAAAACAGTTAGCCCCACTCATGTCTGCCCCACTCCAATCTGCCACACTCTAATCCAAAACAATCTGCCCCACTCCACTCCAAAACAATCAACCCCACTCCAGTTTGCCCCACTCCAGTCTGCCCACTCCAATCCAAAACAATTTACCCCTCTTCATTCTACTCTACTCCAATCTAATCCAAAACAATCTGTCTCATTCCAATCTCAAACAAACCCCTATTCCAATCCAAAACAATCTGCCCCACTCCAATCCAAAACAATCTGCCCCACTCCAATCAGAAACAATCTACTGCAATCCAGTCTGCCCGCTCCAAACCAAAACGATCTGCCCCACTCCAGCCCAAAACGTTCTGTCCCCGCTAATCCAACACAGTCTTCCCTACTCCAATCCAAAACAGTTAGCCCCACTCAAGTCTGCCCCACTCCAATCTGCCACACTCTAATCCAAAACAATCTGCCCCACTCCAGCCCAAAACAATTTCCCCCACTCTAGTCCAAAACAATCTCCCCCACTCCAATCCAAAACAATTGGCCCCACTCCAGTCTTCCCACTCTGATCTGTCCCATTCATTCCAAAACAATCTGTCCCTCTCCAATCTACCCCACTCCTATCCAAAACAATCTTCCCCACTCCAATCTGCCCCAGTCCAGTCTGTCCACTCCAGTCTGTCCACTCCAGTCTGCCCCACTCCAATCTGCCCCCACTCCATTACAAATCAATCTTCCCTACTTCAATCCAAAACAATCTGCCCTATTCCAATTCAAAACAATCTGCCCCACTTCAATGTGCCCCATCAACAATCTGTCCCACTACAGTCTGCCCCACTCCAGTCTGCCCCAATCCAATACAAAACAATCTTCCCCACTCTAATCTGCCCCACTCCAATCTGCCCCAGTCATATAAAAAACAATCTGCCCCACTCCAGTCCAAAACAATCGGCCCCACTCCAGTCTGCCCACTCTAAGCCAAAACAATCTGCCCCTCTCCATTCTACCCCACTCCAATCACATCCAAAACAATCTATCTCAATCCAATCCAAAGCAATCTGCCCCACTTCAATCCAACAGTCTGCCCCCTTCCAATCTGCCCCACTCCAATACAAAACCATTTTCCTCCTTTAATCTTCCCCACTCCAATGTGCCCCACTCCTATCAAAAATAATATTCCCCACTCCAGTCCAAACCAATCGGCCCTACTCCAGTCTACCCACTCCAAGCCAAAACAATCTTCCCCTCTCCATTCTACCCCCACTCCAATCAAATCCAAAATGATCTGCCCCACTCCAATCCAATCCAAAACAATTTGCCCCACTCTAGTCTTCCCCATGCCAATCCAAAATAATCTGCTCCACTCCAATCTACCCCACTCCAATCCAAAACAACCTGCCCCACTCCAATCAAAACAGTCTGCCCGCTCCAATCCATAACAATCTGCTCCACCCCAATCCAAAACAATCTGCCCCACTCCAATCAAAGCAATCTGCCCCAATCAATACTACCCCACTCAAATCTGCGCCACTCCGATCCAAAACAATCAGCCTCACTCTAAACCTGCCCCACTCAATCCAAAACAATCTGTCCCACTCCAATCTGCCCCACTCCCATCTAAAAAAATTCACCTCATTCCAATCTACCCGGTCATTTTCACCTCACTAATTCAATTTAACCCAATCCACCCCACTCAAATTAATTCTACCCCACTCCAATCCAGTCCACTATAGTCCAATCCACCCAACCCCACTCTAGTCCATCTACCAACCAACTCCACTCCAATCCATATACCCACCCACCCCACGCTAATCCATCCACCCACCCACCACCCTCCAATCCATCCAATCCCCACTCCAAACCATCCACTGACCCCACTCCAATCCAGCCACCCAACCACTGGAATCCTATCCATCCACCCAACCACTGGAATCCAATCCATCCATCCACCCCACTCCATTCACTCACCTACCTACCGAACTCCAATCCATACCCCCCAACCCCACCCCCTCCTGATCCATCCACCGACTCAACCCACCCAAATCAATCCACCCTCCCCTCTCCAATCCATCCATCCACCAACCCAATCCAATCCATTCACCCACCCTTCTCCAATCCATCCAATCCACCCACTCACCTCATTCCAATCCATCCAATCCCATACACCTTAATCCATCCCACTGTAGTCCAATCCAGTTCACCTTAATCCACCCCACACCAAAACACCTTAATCCATGCCACTACAATCCAATCCACCCCTCCGATCCAGTCCAATCAACCATAATCCACCCCACTCAAATCCAGTCCACACAAATCCAGTACACCCCACCCCAATCCAATCCACCCCAATTAAATCCACCCACTCCCAAAATTCCACCCAGTACTATCCAATCAACCCCACTCCAATCCAATCCAATCCAATCCAATCCAATACATACCACCCCAATTCAGTCAACCCCCGCCAATGCAATCCACCTCAATCCGATCAACTCCAATCCAATCCACCCCACTCAATCAATCCAACTCAGTCTAATCCAATACACCCCACTGCAATCCAATCCTCTCTAATCCACCTCACCTCACCCCATGCCAATCCAATCTATCAAATCAATTTCATCCCACTCAATCCACCCCACTCCAATCTACCTCACTTCACCCTGCTCCAACCCAGTCCACCCCACCCCAATCTAATCCCTACCCCATTTCAATCCACCCCACTCCAATCCAGTCCACCCACTCCAATCAACCACACTCTAATCCAATCCAATCCTCCTCACTCTACTCCAATACACCCCACCACAGCCCACTCAATCCAATCCATCCCTCCACCCCACTCCAATCCCCCACCCCACTTCTATCCACCCTACTCCAAAACAATACACCCCACTGCAATCCAGTCCACCGCACTCAGTCCAAGCCACCCCACTCCAGTCCAATCCACCCACTCCAGTCCAATCCTTTACCCCACTTCAGTCCAATCTACCCCATGCTAGTATAATCCACCCATTGAAGTCCAAACCACCCCACTCCAATCCAATCCTCTTCCTCCAGTCCACTCCAGTCCACCCCACTGCACACTACCCCACTCCAACCACCCCATTCTAATCCAGCCCTTCCTAAATTAGTCCTATCTCTTCAATCTAATCCACCCCAATCCAATATAATTCACACCACTCCAGTCCATCCCACTGCAGTCCACCCCAATCTAATCCCTCAACCCATTTCAATCCCTCCACTCAAATTCAATCCACCCCATCCAGTCCACCCACTTGAATCTATTCCCCTCAATCCACACCAATCTACCCCAACCCAGCCCATCGCACTCTACCCCAATCCAGTCCACCCCACTACCTTAATTCAGTCCAACCCACTCCACTATACCTCACTCTACTCTAAGACACTGCAGTCTACAACACTCTATGCCACTGAAATCTACTCCCCTATACTGAACTCTATAACACTCTACTCCTCCTATTCCACTCTACAACACTCTACAACAACAAATCCAGTCTAGACCAACTTTCGGCCATGCTGCCCATCAACCACACTGGTCTACAACATGGCAAAAACACCCAACGCTAAGAGCCCTCGTATAGGCGAGACCTACTGGCTTTGCCAATGCTTGTTTATGTTGTCATCCTTAATCTATAACCTGTATTTGTATCCGACTAGCATCCTGAGCCACTGTGGTGCCTGTTTTATAAACAGCAATCTCAAGCAGCACAGTAGCGCTGGGCCTATGACATTCACTGTTGGTCCAGTTTGAGCAGTGTTGTCAGAAGACAGCTCGCAGAGTTTGTAAACGTACATGGATAGAGCAGAAACATGGCTGCAAGACTGATCACGTGATGAGGAGATGCAACCCTTGAAAGCTGCTCCCTGGTAGAGGTGGGAGACCAACCTATTAACAGAGAGAGCTGAGCCAAGGATCTGGCTTGGCTCTAAGAGACCTTCACGAGTCAAATCCTCGAAATGTTTGCCATGTAAATCATTCATCAAACATCAAGTAAAATGTGATAAAGCCTCTCCAAAATTTAAAAAAACATGCATTTCTCTAACATTCAAAAGCTTTGACATTCAAAAGCTTTGACATTAACAAATCATAATTTAGGGTCATTGAGAGGTAATGAATTAAAAGGGGGATTGGTGAAACAAAATATTTGACTCGGATCACAGTTTGGTTATGTGGGTAATGTAGGGTTAATCATAGGTTTCTGGTTTCACTTTGTATAAATCAGCCACTAAATGGGAAACTATTTATCTCTCCTTTTCACCTCAAATATGAATGCTTTTTAAAAAACTTTGTGCAGAGAGCAGAGTGAGGGTGGCAGGCAGAAGCCACAAGAAAGCTCCGCTCCCTTTAGGCTAGAGGTCCAAGAGGACCTGGAGCTGAGCCAGAGCCCGGCATCAAGCTCTAAGTTGCCCTCCCACCTCTTCTCCATGGAGATCTATTCACTGCACTCTCTGCAGCAACAAGAGATTGCCATCTGCAGCAATTAAAGGGCATTGCACATTGTCGCACATAGTCTGCACACTTCATTCACATTAACACATCACTTATGCTAGCACATCCTTTACCGACAGCGTGCTTGTATTTTTAAATGGAAACGTCAAAAAGGAGAGCCAGTCTTGAAATATGGGGATAACCAAAGTATCATGGGATATAGAAGACACACTGATAAAAATGGAAGGTCATGTTGTGGTGGCAAAACATTGTATCCCAATATGAAGACATCCCAAGATTTATCTTAAACAGTGTTCCCACATGACCTACATTGCAGGTGATGTTAAATCTCAGTTTCATAGGGCACTGTATCCTCTCAGAGCATAAACTGAGAAAAAACATACAATTCAGTTAGCCCAAAGAATAACAGAGTTGGAGATTAATGAAAAGGTAAAGGATTGTTTTACATATTCAAAGGTAAAGCAGTATAGGGTCAATGCAATGAAGGCTCTCGGAAGCAGAGATACAGAGCAGGTAGAAATCTGAAATTACTTTGTCTCAAATGGGCAACCAAAATCAAGAACAGACAGAATCCCTAGCTGCATTCAGGAAGGTTACTAAAAAATAAGACTTATCCCCAAAATCAAGGGGTTTTCGTTCATTATTCTTGCATGTTAAATCAAAGTTTCTGCCGATCTATCATGGTGTGAGTAAATATATAATTTCTTCACCAAATCAGAGCACATGAAAAACACATAAGCACTAACCAACTAAATGAATAATTATTTAGCACCCTCTAAGCTGATGTCATCCAAAGATGCTAGAACGGAATATGTTACATCAACAATAAAGTGTTATGTGATTGAATAGGTCTGAGTGACCCAGCAGAAAGAAACCATGTAAAGGTATAGCTGAACCTAGGACATTCATCAGGAACAGGGCAACATTAATAACAGTGCAAAAGAAAACTCAGTACAACGGAGCTTTATTGTGCTCTGTGAAGCTTGTGGGAGGAGGAAGGCGCATAAGGACTAAAGCACTGAATGAATGACATTAGAAAATACAGTTCTACACATTATAGGAAGATCGTTTCAAAACCAAAGTCAGAATATATCAGTCTGTACATGTGAATTTGTGTGTTTAAATGCATATTTTACATTCTTTATGATACACAAAAATACAAACCCATAAAAATCTCTAACAAATCCCTCCTCTAATTATTCTATAACTTTCTGCTTCCTTTTTGTAGTCTCCTCCATCATCTTCAGCTGGTTGTAGACATGATCCTTGACATTCTCCAGTTCAAATTATTCCTCTCACTTTTTTCTTCTTATCTGAAACCCACCATTTAGAAACATACATCCACATATTTTAAAGAAAGGAAACAAGACAATTCTATAAAACATTATGATTATTACAGGAGATGTTATTAATCTCACCATTCCCCCTCCCAAACTGTCAATCTACTCACCAAGCTTACTGGAACCCTTTCCCTGTCTCAGTAACCAGGAACCTTCAATCTCCCATACACCATGCTCCCATACAGCTTGGACTTCATAGGAAATATTAGTCACATTGGTTATATACACATTAATTACCCTGCTGTTATCAGGTATGAATGCACAACATTCCTTACCCTTTAATACCTTGGCAACACTGCCTTCCCTCACAAGAAAGATATCTAGTGCTAAATGGCTTTACATCACCATTGCACACAAAGCAATTAGCTCAGAGTTTATTTGGGTAAGTGTTCTGGCAGAATTAGAAGCAAGTTGGTCAACAAGCACAGACAAACATCTAATTTCACATCATTCATAGCCATACCTATGGGGGGAATAATAGCGCCTGGATACCCTCGCGGGTGATAAGTAGTGTTATACAAATTGACTGATTGATTGAATATATCTAATCTACCCATCGAAATCCATGTTTCACTCTCTTCAAGCCAACTACATCATCTGCTACACTCCTATGATAGACTCTAGGAAACACTCAAGCAAGATAACAAGACCTGACTCAATTATGCAGCAAAATACCACACAACGTTTTTCACACTCACTCGCTCTCACATATTCAACCTTTCTATTTTTTGAACAATCACAGGCGTAATGCTATTTGTATTTAACCACCTGCTCCATCTTGACCACTGACTCCATTTTGTGTTTAGCTTAGCTTCATACATCGTCAGGTATTTTTCCACACACAGCTTGTGCAACATGTTTTTGCTCTCTTTCTCACAAAGGGAGGGACATAACACAGAGGAGTGAGGGAAAGATAAGGATGTACCAGAGAATGTTTATGGTACAGCACAGAACAGTTCGGTCTTGGGAGCACACCGTGGGATGTGGCCAATCTTTCATGTGCTCTTTCAACACGGACTGGTACAGCCAGCGTTTGAACAACATCTTACAGTATGGGAGGAGGGAGTTTCTAGAATTCTCCTCTCCAGCTTGCATAAGGTATTTAAGAGGGAAACTTGACGTCTGGGGTTAAAGCGAACTCATTCCTGGAGGGGGTGCCTTTGCCCGGTTCACTCCTATTGAGGGTGGTTCTCTGTTTCAGCAGTCGTCTGGGTTCCCGACTTGAAGTTGGCAAAGAGAAGATCTCCATGTGAAGCCCCATGGTGATGCATTTTTAATTCTTATTTTTAGCTTTGCATTGTGCATTTATATATAATCACTATATGTAGATATATTATCCATGTTTGAAATTTGTGTATTTTCATTGTTTGTTTCTATGATCATTATTATTCTACTGCTGTGATTATTTTCACAAGTGTATTCGTGTTGTTGCATTTGACCTGAATGCTTTCCCTATACGAATCTTGAAAAGTGCCTTAATAAATGTATTACTCGGACTAAGAGTACTGAATCATTGGGATTCCTTTCATTTTGTCTTGTCTCAGTCTGAAGTATAGCAAAACAACGACACAGTGCACATCTCACCCTTTCTTTCATGTTCCATTCTCGAGCTTGGATGTATAATTGACAACCTAAATTTTCTTTAGCTTTAGTATGTTCCTTTATCTTTCTTTCATCTCTCACAATTTCCACTTTTCTCTTATTGTATTCTTGAACACATTCATATTCCTCTTTACTTAAACCACATACATACCCCCAGTTAATTGTTTTAGATTCATGCTTAATTAGTGCAACTGTTTTCAGAAATGTACCACATGTAAGACCCTTGTTTACCTGTTCATCTTCAGATATAAGCAAATATTCTAGCAAGACATTGAAATCTGACAAATTAGGGGACAAGCACTCATTATTGTTAAATATATACTAACAAACACACAGCAGGGCATGATATAGGAGGGTGTAAGGTGTAAATAAGTAGCACCTTTACCTGCAGAAGAAGGAAGAAAAGTGCACACATAGCAGTTTTTAACATTCATAGCATCAGCATATTCCCCCAGCGTTTCAACATAATTGAAATTTACTAACGAAACTTCTTTTAGGTGCCAATGTGTTCTGTTTCACTTCATTATGTACAGTTGTTAATTCAACATTTATGGAGACATCCACCTTTAGAGAAAGTAGACACAACAACAGGCCAGATAGGACTATTAATATCATTAATATGGCAATTTAACTGATAATTTTTACAGTAAACCATTTTCTATTGAGACAAAAAGTTAATCGTAAAGGCTCCAAAAGTTAGCAAAATTTTCTTCAAAAAAATGATAATTTTCTCCTTTTCTTCTTTTTTTTCTAAAATAATAATCATAATCAAAAAGACAAAATAAGCTGTAAAAACAGCCTTATTTTGTTTATAAAAAGTTCAAATTTTTCAGCTTATTGCTCTCATCTTTTTATTTATTTTGGCAAACGTTTTCTCAAAATTAGTTTTTTTCTTAAACAGTCTTTTCAACCTTTTCAGGGTGGTTTGTCTTCTGATTCACTTTCAGGTTCTCTACAAATTCGTATTGGCAAGGATTTGTTGGACTATGACTCTCTGGTTCAGATTCTTCTTCTTCCTCAGACACAGTTGGTAGATACACCTGTTCAGTTCTTTCTTCATTTATTAGTTTCAATCTCTCATTCTGGTAGTGCATTCTTTTACAGGTTCTTTTCAGTGACTTGTTTTCTTCAGCCCTTATATCTTCTTTTGTTGCTACTGCTGAAACTTGTTCACTCACTGAAGGACTTGAACTCTGATTACCATCAACAGCACAATTCACTGTAAACTATTTTCTTCTAAACATTATAAGAAACTCATTTCAAAACCAATCAAATTATATCAGTCTGTGTGTGTGAATTTGGGTGTTTAAATGTATATTACTGTTAATGAAGCACAAACATACAAAGCCAAATAAATCTCTAACATTGTTGAGAATCAATCACCAAGAAACAGAAAAGGGAGCCTTGATTTTGAAAACTATAGAGCAGACAAAACAGCTGCAACTGTGTAGGGCAAAGTAAAAGAGTAGAGAAATTAGACAGGGCCTCAATTTAAGCTTGCACACGGCCGCCTCATTGACACTGTTGGAATGAACAAGACTGGAATCACTTGAACACCCAGCCTGGTCCTGCTTAATTCCTTTCTAGGCGTAAATTAATGTGGACTTTAGCCAAGTCCCCAGAACCTTGGAACTTGAAGCCTCTGGCAGGGCCGTAGCTATGGGGGAAGAAGTGGGGTAAATATATTTTCTATTAGTTATTTGGTTCCAGGAACTCCCATTTGAGTATGCTGCTGCCAGATTTCACCTGGGTTGTAAAGCACTGGAGACATAGAAGCTTGTGTTTCAGAATCTTTCAAGTATTTATTTAAACTGAACACACCCAGGGACATGAATTGGAGGGGGGTTGTTTGGGGTGTTACACCCCCCCCAACAAATGTATTCTCTAGTAATTGGTTGGGTCCAAAGGCTCTCAATCAGGTAAGGAAAGGCCCCCGTCTGATATCTCCTGAGATTTTACATATCTATCTATCTATCTATCTATCTATCTATCTATCTATCTATCTATCTATCTATCTATCTATCTATCTATCTATCTATCTATCTATCTATCTAAATATAAACACAGGCAAAGGCTCAATCTCTCTCTTCTTGTTCAAGCAGCAAGAAAATTCGGTTAGAAAGACAATATATTAACAGAGGGAACCAAGCCAGACAGAGAGAAGGATCTGGCTTGGATCTAAAAGCCCTTCCATGAGACAAGCCTGGGAAATGTTTGCCATGTAAATCATGTAGCAAACATCACATAAGATACGATAAAGTCTCTTCAAAATTAAAAAAACACATTTCTTTAACATTTGTCAGCTTTGACATTAATAAACCACATTTAAGTTCATTGAGAGGTAATGAAGAAAAAGAAGGATTGATATAATAAAATAAGAGTTTGGTTTAGCAGGGGAGCAGGGCCCCACCCCATGTTTTCTGGTCTCACTGTGTACAAATCAGCTACAAAGTGGATATTTAGTCTCTGTTTTACCTTAAATGTTAATGGTTTGTTTTTAACTTTGTGCACAATGGTAGGGTGATGGTGGCAGGCAGAAGCCACATAAAAGCTCAGCTTGTTTTGAGATTGATGTTCCAAAAAGACCTTGAGCTGAATCAGAACTCAACATCAGGTTTAAGCTTGGCTCAAGCTTTAAGCAGTTTGTTCACCTCTATTCTTATCACTTCACAAGAGCTTTAAAGAAACTATGATTTGGAGGCAGATTGTTGACTTTATTTAATCTGTGTATATCAAAGATATGCATACATGGCGAGGATGTCAGATGTATTGGTCTGTATGACTAATTACACAAGTAACAACTTAAATATAATTTAGTATTTTTTATTTTAATTCTTTTATAATGCTGCTTATCCAGTGTAGGTTGTTGGAGTGTTTTACATTGCACATGCACACTATACAGACACAATCATGAAAGTATGTAACTCAGTGTAAAGGAAATGTTACATTAGACAGTGAGGGTTACAAGGTATAGGAGTGTTTTCTTTATCAGTGGGCATTACTTGTAGGCATTATATGCCATATGCATGGCTAGGGAAAACACAAAGTCAGAATTTAAAATATAATGTAGTTGTTGGGGTTGTGTGTACTAATAAGATTTTATTGCTACTCAAAGGAACCATTTGTAGCAACCTTAGATTAATGACAGATTGAGGAAAAAACACTAAGGTTCTATATCTATGCCTTAAAGCTTGCAAGCAGGTACTTGATGCTGGTTCACAGCTCACTGTGCTATGTCAGAAGGATTGCAACCTATAAATTGCAAGTAACAAAAAGATCTACGTGTCAAAGCCAATGACCCAATTTCCTCAGTACATAAAATACAAATCTGTGATCTACAGGTAACATGACATGCTTTGCAGCAGGCACATTAACCCGCTATGCTACTTTAAGAGTCAAAACTATGACTAGACAAAACACGGATCTCTCCAGCAAGTGCATTAACCTACCATCATTATTATTCCATGAAAATTGCCAGGCATACACAAATATCTGCAGCAGGTGCCTTACCCCCATAAGATATTTTAAAATGCAACCTCATTGTGACCAATTAAGCCCGAACAGATGTATTGTCATATACATTTTACCAAATTCTTTATGGTTTAAAAAATAAATCTATATTTTCACTGTTAGGCTTCGCTTTTCATGACTCTGCTCTTCGTGACTCCATCGTGTTTCTGCTGCCTCATGCTGACCATCAATTCATGGGTTCCCAGAGCAAATTATTTTCAGTTCCAGCACTAGGGGGGTCATTCTGACCCCGGCCGGCGGCAGAAGCCGCCGGCCTGGCTGTAACCTCCAGAATACCGCTGCGCGGTCAAAAGACCGCCGCGGGTTTTCTGAGTTTCCCGCTGGGCGGGCGGGCGACCGCCAGAAGGCCGCCCGCCCGCCCAGCGGGAAACACCCTTCCATGAGGATGCCGGCTCCGAATGGAGCCGGCGGAGTGGAAGGGGTGCGACGGGTGCAGTTGCACCCGTCGCGATTTTCAGTGTCTGCGTGGCAGACACTGAAAATCTTGGTGGGGCCCTGTTAGGGGCCCCACGACACCCGTTACCGCCAGCCAGGTTCTGGCGGTCAAAACCGCCAGAACCAGGCTGGCGGTAAGGGGGTCGGAATCCCCATGGCGGCGCTGCTTGCAGCGCCGCCATGGAGGATTCCCTTGGGCAGTGGGAAACCGGCGGTACACCGCCGGTTTCCCGTATCTGACCGCGGCTGTACCGCCGCAGTCAGAATTGCCCATGTAGCACCGCCAGCCTGTTGGTGGTGCTACCCCCGGCCTCCACCCTGGCGGTCATAGACCGCCAGGGTCAGAATCAGGCCCTAGGTCTTCAAAAATGCTGGTTATTTTACGAAGTATTGGTACCTCCCACTTGGCAATCTTAACAATCTGCACTCCTTTTCCTTTTCACTGTCCCTTAAGGCCTCCTCATGCCATTCTTCTCATATAATGTATGCCAACATGATTGCTGGAAAATCTCAACCTCACACCTCCATCAGCGTTACTGACCAAGATACAACCCAGAATATGCCTTTGTCTACATCAACGCACGCACATGCATGTACACACACACACATACATTTCAAAGCAAAGGTTATAATTAAGGCATTTGGGCCTAATGTAAAAAGCATTGGTCATATATTGTGTACCGACTTCTAACAAATCGATCCTGATTTTGTGAACTGACCTACGTAGTGTTAGGTTGGTTTGCAAAATCACCATTTGGAGTGGGTCGTAATTCAACCTACCTCATTAAATTAATGAAGTAGGCTGCAAATTGCAACTGACTCTGGTTGAATCCCATCACAGGGATGATGGCTTCCTGGGATTGTGGCATCCATAAAGGAAACAGGTCTGCATTTAAGAAGTAGGTCATGTTATGTTTATTTGTATAGCACACAACTCACCCAGGAGTGTATCCTGGCGCTGAAGCAGGATTTATAGTTGAAAATCCAGGTCTTCAGTTTCTTACAGAATTCATAAACTGAGAAGGAGGCTCTGATGTGCAGGGGCTGGTTGTTCCAGGCTATAGGAGTGAGGTAGTAGAAGGCATGATAGTTGGGTCTAGGTCTGTATATTTGGGTGGTGGGTGTGTGAATAGGAGTCTGGCTCAACGGAGGAGTCTAGGTTTATGGAAGTTTATGTGGTTGTTGAGGTACATGGAGCTAATGTTCTGAGTTTGAAGAATGGTCATATGTGTACTTGGAGTCAGTGGAGCGGTTTGTGGTAAATCGTGATGTGAATCCATGGTCAGAAGTTGAGAATGAGCCTGGCCACTGTGTTTTGTGTTGTCTGGAGTATTATGGTCAGTTTAGAATTGATTCCAGGGTAGAGTGTGTTGCCATAATTCAGCTTGCTGACAATGGGGGCTTGGGTGATTCATTTGTGAGTGCTGGTGGGGAGACATTTGAGAGATCTTTTTGACAATGTTGAGTGTGTGGACGCAGAAGACGGAGACTGCATTTACTTAGATGATCATGGTGAGTTGGTTGTTGATTACTATTCCAAGATTCTTTATGTGAGTTGCCTGGAGGGGTCTGCCACCACGTGGAGTCTTTGCTGAAGATTACTACTTGTGTCTTATCTGTGTATGAAACAGTTCAAAACCCTTTCCAAACCCATTTTATGATTTGTTAAACTGTTACTGAATCACAAAATGGGTTTAGTAAGTTAAAAAAAATATTTTGCATTTACAATCCTTCTGATTAAGTGAATCATAAGCTTTGCAACCACTAAATAGCTTTGTTTGTCGATTCCTAACATATCTAATGGATTTGTTAATTTGCTAATGGCTTTGTAAATTCTCAGTTTGATGCTATCCCCCTCTTCCTCATCATATTTTTTTAATCTGCTTTCAATTGACCCCAAGCATACAATGTAATTGTCTGGGCAGCACCATAAACATTAGATGTTTTTTCTCAAATGTTCTCTGCAAAAAGTACCACTGCTACTTAGTCTTGGGTATATCCTATGGCAAAGAACTAATATATTTTTTTTAAAATCAAGAGACATACAGATAACTGTACTTTAACCCACCAGAAACTCTTACTGTTAATGGATCCTATGGCCTGCAGGCTATACACACAGATCAATGTAGCGGACACTCAGCCTCCTGGGCTGTCTTCATTGAAATAGAGCTGTAACCTACAGGAGGCAAAGGATCTGGGGGGAGGCACCAACATGCCCATGCCAAAATCTTGACACCACACAATGGCCACCATGCACTCACAAAAGACAAAGTTCATTTTACATTCACACAGGCACATCCCTCACAATGCACTCACAAAACAAGGTGGCTATATTGCACTCATTCAAGCTTACTGCTCACACACAGGTATATCATTCACTAGGAAGGAGCAGAGTTTGGACAGATGGTGGCATTGGGTCGACAGGGTGAGTATCTGTTGCACTGGTCCACTAGTGTCATTCAACGCTCTTGAAGTAAACGACACTGAAACCCGAATGTCTACTGAGTTTATCTAATCTCCCATAACCAACACTTTGTCCAGCACTGCAGATTATGTGAATCTTGGCATCAATCAATCAATCAATCAGGGATTTGTAAAGCGCACTACTCAACCGTGAGGGTCTCAAGGCGCTGAGGTGGGGAGGGGGGAGGAGGCTGTGCGGGGGCAGAGGTGCTGCTACTGCTCGAACAGCTAGGTCTTGAGAAGTTTCCTGAAGGTAAGGAGGTCTTTGGTCTGGCGCAGGTGGGTGGGAAGAGTGTTCCACGTTTTGGCGGTGAGGTGCCAGAATGATCTACCGCCGGTTGTAGTTCTGTTGACGTGTGGGGTGGTTGTGAGGGCAAGGTCGGCGGAGCGGCCATGCCGGGTCGGGGTGTAGAAGGAGAGTCGTCTGTTGAGGTATTCTGGTCCGGTGTTGTGCAGTGCTTTGTGAGCGTGGGTGAGGAGTTTGAAGGTGATTCTCTTGTTGACTGGGAGCCAGTGCAGGTTTTTCAGGTGGTCTGTGATGTGGCAGTGGCGGGGATGTCCAGGATGAGGCGTGCTGAGGCATCCTGGATGCGTTGCAGCCTCTTTTGGAGTTTGGCTGTGGTTCCTGCATAGAGGGCTTTGCGGTAGTCCAGCTTGCTGCTTACGAGGGCTTGGGTGACTTTTCTGGTTTCGGTGGGTATCCATTTGTAGATCTTTCGGAGCATGCGGAGGGTGTTGAAGCAGGAGGAGGAGATGGCGTTGATTTGCTGGGTCATGGATAGTGAGGGGTCCAAAATGAATCCTAGGTTGCATGCGTGGTCAGTGGGAGTCAGAGCGATTCCGAGAGTGGCCGGCCACCAGGAGTCATCCCATGCGGAGGGGGTGGAGCCAAAGATGAGGACTTCTGTCTTGTCTGAATTGAATTTGAGGCAGCTGCTCTTCATCCATTCCGTGATGGCCTTCATTCCTTCGTGGAGGGAGGTCTTTGTGGAGTCCTTGGTGAGGGAGAGGATCAGCTGGGTGTCATCGGCGTATGAGATGATGTTGAGATTGTGGAATCGGGTGATTCTAGCGAGCGGGTCCATGTAGACATTGAAGAGGGCTGGGCTGAGGGACGAACCCTGGGGTACGCCGCAGATGATTTTGGTGGCCTCTGAGCGCATTGGGGGGAGGCGGACTCTCTGGGTTCTGCCGGTGAGAAAGGAGGTGACCCAGTCCAGGGCTCTGTCACGGATTCCAGCATTGCTGAGGCGTGAGCGTAGGGTGTGGTGGCAGACATTGTCGAATGCGGCTGAGAGGTCCGGGAGGATGAGGGCCGCGGTTTCGCTGCTGTCCAGTATGGTTCTGATGTTGTCAGTGGCGACAATGAGGGTGGTTTTGGTGCTGTGGTTGCTGCCGAAACCGGATTGGGTGGAGGGTTCTAGGGTGGGGTTCTCCTCTAGGAAGCGGGTTAGTTGTCTGTTGAAGGCCTCCTCAATTACTTTTGGCGGGAAGCGTAGCGGGGAGATAGGCCGGAAGTTCTTGAGGTCCCTTGGGTCCTCTTTGGGTTTTTTAGGAGGGTGCTGATCTCGTCGTGTTTTCAGCTCTCCGGGAAGGTGGCGGGCTCGAAGGAGCTGTTGATGATCTTCCATAGTTGGAGTGCGATGACGGAGTTTGCTTTGTTGAGGATGTGGTGAGGGCAGGGGTCAGATGGAAAACCAGAGTGGATGGTGATCATGATTTTGATGCTGTTGTTGTTGTTAAAGGGCGTCCAGGAGAGCAGGAGGTTGTTCGGAGGTGAATCTGTGGTATTGGTGGTTGCAGGAGGGGGGTTCTGGGTGCGGAAGCTGTTGTGGATGTCTGCAATCTTGCGGTAGAAGTAGGAGCCTAGGGAGTCGCAGAGATCTTGGGATGGCAGGATGTCGCTTGGCGTTGGAGCTGGAGTTGGAGAGTTCCTTCACGACGTCAAAAAAGCCCCACTTACACTCCAAAAACAAGGTGGTGCTGTTCTTTCTAGTGCAAGGAAATGGTAAAGACAGAGAGAAGCAAACAAAGAAAAATAACAGAAAGATATATGCCACCTAAATGTGGAGGGCAGGGACTTCAATAAAAAGATTAAAAAGTAAAGCTTTGCACAAGCCTGTCACCTTGTAACAGTAAAGAGTGATACAGGATGCAGCATACTGCTTCAAGAAGGTGACATGGTTTTGAAGCTTGTAGGACTAATGTCAGGCATTCTGCATAAGAAATTTGTTGTTTAGTAGCAGTTTCAGCAGAGCTGCTGGTACTCGCATTACTCAATTAGCATTTGCAGGTGAGCTGCTTGGGGATTAACTATCTCCTGAGGACGGACTTCTCTGGCTACAGAGTAACACGGAGTAGGCAGGCAAAATACTGTTACGTACACTACCTGACATACTAAAGACCAGGGATTATCTACTAGATGAGTCAAACACTGGTAACAAAGCCAACAGCTGAAGAGAGCGGATCAACTGCCCAATTGTACATATGCTGTTCTGAAGGGCTGAACCAATATGTGAATGACATTCTGTCTGATGAATGAATGAAATGGTCTTCAAGATTATATATTGTTTTTGAGAAAATAGGAGGCTGGTGAGACATGTAAAATGGTCTTTTGGTCAGATGTAAAGCATATAAAAATGGATAGAATACAGGGAGCAGGAGGACAGGGGGTCCTCGGCTCAAACGAGTAGGACAAACAACACTTGTCAAGAGCATCGCAATCTTCCCTGAAAGACATGGGACAAATGTGAAGCTGCAGGTCCAGTGCAAGTTTCCATTAAGGACTTGAAACAAGTGTGCCTATTGCAGTGCCAGCCAGTACAGGCTTCCCTGAAAGACATGGAACAAATGTGGCCCTGCAGGGCTGGTGATTCATTGAAAGAAATGGAACCAGTTTGGCACGCAGGACCAGTGCATCCTTTCTTCAAAGACATGGAGCAAGTGTGGTACTGGGGAGCATTATTTACCACTTCTCTTAGATACAACGCACAAGCAGCGTTTCAGATCTGGTAAAGGTGTAAGTAACAGCACTGAGGTGAATTAGTGCAAGCTTGCTGCACATGCATAGTAAGAATTCCACACACAAAACAGGTACAACGCCAGGCAGGTGTGCCCGTTCCCCTCACACATACAGAGCACATGCCCATCTGGGGCCAAACAATACAAGCGGCAATTCGCACGCACAGAACATGGACAGCATGTGCAGCAGCAGTCCAAGTCTGTATGTGTGTGTGCACACACACATACACACACACAGCATTTGAGCATTTGGCAGCAGTTTATGACCCCCTCACATGCATCACAGGTACTAGATGTTTCTTTACAGTGGAAGCAAAGATATATTCACATACAAAACAGGTATCAAACTGGCAGCTGCATCTAAGCATATTTCAGGCACAGTATACCCAGAAAAAAGTATAGAGGTGGTTGAGCCACTGAAGGTTCAAAGGCTCAGGGCCTTGAACCAGGTTCTGATTCAGCTCAAAGCCCTCTTGAGCCGTCAAGCCCAAATTGAGCTGAGTTTTCTTGTGACTTCTGCCTGCTATCCATGCTCGATACTAATACACCAAGAATGAAAGACAAAGCATTGAACCTTGATGACAAACAGGAGTGAGAAAAGGGATACCACTGTAGAGGTTGAATTGCACAATATGGGACCAGAAAACCTGGGATCAGTCCTGGTTTCGCCACTTAATGGAATTGCAAAAAATGCAATCATTTTATTTTATCGTGCCTCCTATTTTTTAATTAGTGCATTTGAGAAAACCTTGAATCCGTGAGGATGTATGTTGTACAAAAATATCTCTTTTGTTTGATTTAATGGACTATAATGTTGGTCCATGTAAAATAAGAATATAGTCCAGATATAGGATGCACAGGACAACTGATTCACCTTTTAATTCACTAACGGTATTGTGGTTAGAGTGTGGGGTAAGGGCTTGAATGTTTCTAAGCTCATCCTTAAAAACTATCACTTTTAAGTAACGTCTATAAATGCAGTGATTTACTCTAATGTACTAAAGTGAACCACTTGTCACAAAATATATACTTTTTTGAATTGTGAATTTTGAAGACACTTCCATGTTTTTACATAATATTTGATGCACAATTGCTGTGCAAAATATTCCCATGGCTCAGCTTAAGCCTAGGCTCTTAGAACCAAGATAGGTTCTCAGAGTCAAGGCAGACCCTTAATTCGGCTCGATGTTATTTTGTTGACTCGCCTACCTCTACTGTAGTTCTGTATACAATAGTTACTCAAATTCCACCTCTTTCAGTATTTCACTCTGGGAAGCAACGTCTTGTTTTCTGAGATTCTGGCTGGTTTCCATGGTTCTCAAATGGATCATTATTCCTACTTCTGGTTTCAATAAAGAATAATTGTGCATTTGCGACCCCAAGAAGTTGTTTAAAGTTACCTGTGCATTTTTTAGTATAAAATTAAGCAAACAACCTTCAAATTATTCATTTCCCAGCCCTAGTATTCTGTCCTCAGTAAGCACTGTTCTGCCATTGTCTGTCTTCCACCTGTAACTGAAAGCAGTGATTGCTGTGACTGTTTTGTCTTCATAAGCAGCATTCAGCTGCAAGCAGCATGGGCCTAACTTCTTCTTTGACCTCTGATAGCGTCAGGCAGGCAGGGGGTGAACGGCACACTCTGCATTTACAAAAGTGAGGTTGTGCACTGCTCAGCCATTCAGTGTGTGTAGAATAAGGCCTTTGCAGGTGCTTCAATAGCCTCTGCTCCTCCGTCAGACACAATCTCCAAGTGCTGTAAGTGCTCCAGTGGACCATGAAGACAGTGGTGCTGGAACACTTATCAGACTGGTGCTGCTGCTATCAATGTTACATCACTGAACTCTTGGGGATGCTGAAAAAGCTAAGCATTACGCAAAAAACAAGTGTCCCAAATGAGCCATGCCCATTCAGCAGGAGAGCGGTAAGGGTGTAGTATTTAGGAGTATGCTTGCTTACAAAGCATAGTATGGTAACCACAATCACTTACAGAAAGCATAATTTCCATTGTAGTGACCACTAAATTTGCACAGACACACATTTTTTTCTGTTAAAACTATATAGTGCACAAACTATACAGTCTGGAATTTGGGTTCCAGCGAATATGTGCCATTTGTGCATCACCAAATAAAGGGCCTGACTACGAGTTTGGCGGTTGGACGAGCCGACTGCCAAACTCATGGCGAGGATGCCACCATCATACCAGTGGCGCCCCCTCCCCCCCAAGCATATTACAATGTTCCTGCCGGGCTGACCGGAAGGAACAGTGCTGCAGTATTTGTCCCAGCTCCGTTAAGGGAGCCGAGGCCAATATCATAGCACACCAGCAACGTCGGAATGCGCACTGTCTGCAAAGCTGGTGCTGGGCAGGGGTGCCCCGTGGCCCCCAGCAGCCCCACCAGCGGGGTCCCTGCCAAGGAAAGGCTGGCGTTGAGTTCAGTACAACTGTGGCTGAGTACAACTCAGGCCACCATCAGCCTGTCGGGAACCATGTTCCTCAGAGGGACAGCGGTCCCCTGGTGGGTCTGCCCCCCAGGGTTGTAATGTGGTGGTCAAACGTCCTGGAGTGCTGCGTTCCGACCGTCACCACGAGTGTGGCGGTCTTCGGACTTCCACACTCGTAATGAGGCCCAAAGTGTTTTGACCCTAGTAAAATCTTTGTTCGCATCACTCTTCAGCATTAGAAAACAAAACTCCCTGGCCTCTCTGTCTGACCCTTGGTTGGAGTGAATGCATTTTCAAGACATGAGTTCAGAGTCAGTGGATTTTTTCATAAACTTTTGAACTACCATGCATTTCTAAGACGTTTTTGTTTTGCCAACCGTAGTTCTCAATAGTTCTTGTGCTTTAGGTGACAACCCTAAGAAAAAGACATCACCCACACCCTCTGGAGGCATCTCAGCAAGAATCACAGCAGCATTCAAAATACTAGAATAATGATTGAAAATATTTTTCAAATGGTCAACCGGGGTTTTGCATTTGCTTTATTTGCAATTATTGATCTCTGTCCAATTTTATGTTGTGTCTGTTTGTAATGCTCACTATCACCCACAAGGGTACCTGGGTGCTGAACAGATGTGTGTGCCTTGCTCTGCCTATGGTAGGTAGGTTAATTGAAAAGCGAGGACTCCAGCATCTTCCAAAATTCAAGAAGAAAGGAGAAGGCTTTTATGTGGAGTGGGAGGCAGTACCACACTTTAGGAGCTGATATATCAGAAACACAATCCTCCTGATCTGGTTCTGTGTATGCATGGGATGTGTGTGAGCAGGAATACTGCAGAGTGGTTGGTTAATTATGCAACTGTTCAAGTAGTTGGGGCCTAAGTTACGTAGTGCTTTGAATGTGTGTGTGAGGACTTTGAAATTATAATTTTTGTATATTGGGAGCCATTGAAGCTCCCTGAAGTGTGGTGTGATGTGAGTTGCTTGATGATCCTGGTGTAGAGGGTGCTCCCATAGTCCAACTTGCTTGAGTGAGTGACAGTTTTTCTAGAGCTGCTTGAGAGCCACCTGAAGATCTTCCTAAGTATCTGTAGGGTCTGGAAGCAGGATGCAGTGACAAGGTTGACTTGTGTTGTAATGTCCAGTTTGCTTTGATGATTGTTCCCAGGATACTGGCAAGGGTCTACTTTCTGAGATGAGATTTTTAAGCATTGTGCTCCATTCTACTGTCAATATAGATTACTTCATGGCCAACATACTGTTGTTATCATATCATATTCACAGATCTGCAAAAAAACTAATTAGATTAACCACATAGTGATTATCACAATCCTTGGAGCGTATAAATCTTTTGTGTGGTTGACATGGATATCAAAGACTGTTAGTGCTACATTTGAAACCAAAATCTATGACCATTTGCGCATTGCCTGGAAATTGGCTGTAATGAATGTTTTTCATCCAAGTTTCCTTTGGATTGGAAAGAATAATAAATAAAGACAATCCAGACTAATTGCAAGATCTCTGGTAAATATTAATCAGTTAATGGACTCATGTTGGCTTAACAAGCATTTAAAGTGTATGGGTTTTGTGAGTGCATGCAAAAGTGGTTAATACATGGACTTATTCTGACACATTGTGCCAGCACACTGGGGTTCACTGTGGCTGACCCTAAGTGATTGCACCACCATTGATTTCTTACTGAGAGTACAAACTTGGACGAGGAAAAACTTATGAGTATTAGCTACCAGTAAAGCCAGCTGCACAGTTCCAATTAATATGAATCCCTTCACTTTTAAAGGCTATGGTACGGTACAGCACTAAAGCCCTACATACAAAAGCCATAGAGCAAACCGTGTGCCCTGGACATCAGGAAGATGAAGGGATATAATGTACTCCTATCTACTGTACAAAGTATTATCCTGGCATGGCTCGGTTTAGAAGTGAGGTTCATTTTTTGGTCAAAAATGCCATCTAAAATATGTACTACTTTCTGGCTACACTTTTGAATGTCAACCTTTTCTATTTCCTTTCTAATTAACTACCCGGCTATAGATATACTTTGCTCTTTCTGTAATTATTATGACTCTAGAGAGACAGCTATTATTTCACTCTTAAACTTTATATGGTCACTAGATGCTCATTCCACTCTCCTCATCGTTCATCTGAGTTTCCTTCCATTCTCTAATCTTTCATTCAGCTGAATCAAACATATATTTATACATTTCTGGATAATAATCTATTCTATTTATTACTGAGCCCATAACTACCCCTGTAATAGTCACTCCTATTCCTTGCCTTGAACATCATCTTTTCTCCTTTTTTATCTAATATCTCCTGTCTACTTCACTCCTTCTACTGCTCCATTCTATTATTTTCTTGCAATTTTTACTCATCTGACATTTCTACCCTAACATTAACTATTTTATCTCATCTCCCAACTCTAGAGTGTCTCTAAACTCTTCACCTTGATACTGCTTCTTGTCTTTCCGGTGTTATTTTTCCCACCTGGATCATTCCCATAGACATACTCATTAACCATTTAACAGACCCTCTCAACTTTGACTCATCTCGGCTCTCTTTAATAAATACTCTCTGCAAGGCAGAATGCAGATGGAAGAAACTTGATTATCTTCTGAGCTTGAAAGTGTGAGCGTGTCTGTCCTTATTTGGTCTTTTATAATTTATTTATAAGGGGACGCATTACAGGTTCGATAGATCCTCACCATCATTACCCTCAACCCTCTCCACAATGCCACTTAGGGACCTCAATATATAAGCAATCAGTTTGTCAAAACTTGAATCAATAATTGTCATGCACCATGACCCCTGTGGCCATGAGTAACCACACCTTCAGTAAAAGTTAGAAAGTTTATTTCCCTATATTAGTCTCAATAACAAATTATAAACTTATATGAATAACACTGGCTGGCCAAATCCCAGTTTAACTAAAGCGGATACAGCGATTCCCTGGCACTGAAAGTGCCGACCGCCATGGTTATTGTGATGGTAAGATTGGCATGAAAACCATGGCAGTAGGCCGGGTCATAATACCGAGGGTGGGATTGTGACGGCCACCGGGCTGGAGACCAAAGCCTCCAGTCCAGCGCCCGTTACCACCCCAGTGGTCGGTGTGTTAAAGTGGCTGTCTGTGTTGGCGGTTACCCCCGTGGTCATAATCCCTTTTTTTTACCGCCGGCCTGTTGGCAGTATTAACGCCACTTTAACACCGACCACCAGGGTTGTAATGAGGGCCATAGTCATTCCTAAATATCCTTTTCTCTAAGCCCTTTTCTAACTTCTCCTTCAGTGCCTTTCTCCTGTCATCAGTCTGATCTAAGAAGCTCTTTTCTACTGCTGTTAGCAAGCATGTCAAGTTGTTGCGGTGAGCGTAAGCCATCCTAGATGTTAAAGTAGGCTCAAAGAAACCTCTCACTACTTGTATATTATTGTCCTTTGCTACTGTACTCCAATACTTGATTACAGGAACAAATAAAAATACTACATCATGGTTCGAAAAGAAATATTGAATATCCTCCTGGCTATAGAATCTTGTTAGTAAAAGACTGCAACTAATCCCATAGGTTAGTGGCAAACTATGATAAGTAACCCCTTCCTATACTGATGGAGGAATTTGCGTGCATACATAACACTATCTCGCATTCATCGTCTCTACATACTCATTTAATAAGTGATAGAAGACATTAGAAGAAAGATCTCCTTGTGAATGGTCTAAATGTAAATATTTCTCATCCCTATTAAACTTTTCTTATTGTGTAAGTGTAGTAGTTGTCTCTGAAGCAGCAGTATTATTGACCATAGTCCTCTCAAAAAGACTCACAGTCATGACTAATATCAAACATACAATCAGGCGCATAATCTCTAATCCAATACCTATGTCTCTATAATACCTGCTCTCTCTAATTTGCTTGCTACGGTTACTCATGGTCTTTAAAGAATCAGAAAGTAGCAAGAACCCAAAAAATACATCTAAGCAGCAAAACAAAATCTCCTTTTGTAAAAATGTACAGCTTTCAGTCTCTTTTCCCAGGACTTTGTCAAAAATAGGTAACTTGTCAAAATTGGCACTTGCTGTCTCAATTGATTTAGCAGCTTGTCAAATCAGTACATTCGAAATGTCTCTTCCGGTTAATTAACATTTTCTCTTTTTATTTCTGTGTTTTCACAACTTTACAAATTACAGTTCATTGGTCTTCTTTACATGCCAAAATATTGACCTGGAATTTCGTGTTCAAAACAAAAAGACAAGAATTCTCTCTGCCAATCACTTGTCGTTGCATACACCCATTCAGGACCAACGTACCTCCTGCTTGCAATTCTTTTTCTTTTCAATCTTCAATCTCCATTTAACTCTCCATCACTTAAATCTTCTCTTCTTGTTGTGTTGATTTTTTCTTCAATAGTTGTCACTGTAATTGATTCTTTTCTCTTGGCTTGTGATTTTGGCCACTTATCTACTTTCAGTGGACCCCTGGTCAATGCTCTTTTCAGCGTTGAACTTTCAGCTTCTTCTAGTTCTGCAGGATTTTGACTTGAGGTACCTGCGCCTTCTGTCGGAGGAGTCAGATCGTTTTGACTTTGACCTGCCTTAACTCCTTCCACTTCTTCGGGTTCTGTTACTTGCTCTGTTTGTCCTTCAAGACTGTCTGCTTCTGGGAGAGCCCTCTTCTGACTAGACTCTCCTGTTTCTCACATGAGGTTGGTTTGCTGCCATCATCCTGTATGCTTTCCACTTCGTCTCTCACAGGAGTGCTCAGATTCAGTCACTGATTTTCCCATTTCCTGCTCTTTTTCTGGAGAGTGTCCAGAAGTTGTTGGTACCCTCAACAACTCATCTTCATTGTCCAGAGCACAGGGTACTTTCCGAGTATGGCTTGTGTGAATTCAATTTGAGACTCCTGCACACTTCACATCTGTAGTAGTAACTAGTATTACTTGGTAGGGCCTTTCCACAGAGGCTCCAGCAAGTCTTCCTCGCATGTTTTCTGATCACAACCCAATCTCCCGCTCTCAGGTTGTGGCTTTGATCCTGTGACGGTTGCAGTGTGGGTGCTTCCACCTGATCAGAGAAAGAGCGAACTACATCAGCCAGACCCTTGCAGTAGTCCAACACCATATCATCTGTTATACTCACAAGAGCATTCGCAGGAACCACCGGCAACCTCATTGCTCTGCCCATGAGGACTTCATGTGGTGGCAGTCCAGTCTTCCTATCGGGTGTGTTTCTCATACTCATCAGTACTAGTGGTAGTGCATCTGGCCATTTCAGATTTGTGGATGTACACATCTTGGCAAGTCTTGACTTTGAGGTACCATTCATCTACTCAACAAGTCCTGATGCTTCAGGGCCATAGCTACAATGCATCTTCTGCTCAATTTTTAAAGCTGAACATAGCAATTTAATTAATTCATTGTTGAAGTGACTTCCGCTATCTGATTCTAAAGAGACCAGAAACCCAAAACGAGATATCAGTTCTCTAAGCAGTAGTTTCCCTACAGTAAGACTATCATTTCTCCGTGTGGGGTAAGCCTCAATCCTGTGACTAAAAATGCACACAATCACCAGCACATCTCAATCCTCCACAACTGGCATCTCAATAAAATCCATCTGCATCCTGCTAAATGGACCTCCTGCTCTTCCAATTTTGCTCAAATTGACCACTGTTCTCTTTTCCACGTTCATCTGCTGACAGATGATGCTACGGTGGCAAACTGCTTCTGGAACCTGTCTAAACTTTGGATTGAACCAAAACAGTTTAAATGTATGAATCATGGCATCTCTCCCAACATGTGCTTGATCATGATCATATCTAGCCATTTGAGACAACAAATTATTTGGTAAAACCACTTGCTCCTCCAGATGCCCAAACATTGTCTTCCCGCTGCACACATTTAAATTTTACCCAAGTTCTCTTCTCGTTTTTGTCAACATTATCCTGAAGCACTTTCAACTATTCCCAAGTGCCAATCACATTTAAGGCAAAATTGGCACATATTTCTTCCTCTGATAACAATTCCCATTTGTCCTTTAAGGATATACAATTCAGGGTGCAAAACCTTGCGACTTAATCCGCATATCCATTTCCCATTGACACAAAATCTTGTGATTTCAGGTGTGCATTGCATTTTACCACAGCAATCTTTTCAGGCATTTGTAAAGCTTGTAATGAATCATGGATAGTTTCACCATTTCTAACTTGCGAACCAGAAGAGGTCAGGAAACCTCTCTGTGACCATAGCTGGCCAAAGTCATGGACTATTCCAAATCCATACTGGCTATCAGTCTAAATGGTAACTTTAAGCTGTGCAGAATCATGGCATGCCCTAGTAAGAACCACTAATTCAGCCTCCCGAGGGGAATACACTCTTCGAAGCCATGACTATTCAAGTATACCAGAAATTGTGCACACAGCAAATCCTGCTCTCAATGTTCCCATGTTATCTCTTAAACAGGAACCATCAACAAAAATAATTTGGTCATTTTCTTCCAACCAAATATCTTTAATGTCAGATCTTGGTTTTCTGCAGAAATCAGTTACCTCCAGACAGTCATGTTCAATTTCCTTCTATTTATCCATTTCAACATTCTCATTTGGAAGCAAAGTTGCTGGGTTAGGCCCTGTACAACTTTTCAATGTTACATTCGGAGACCCTAAGATTACAGTCTCATATCGAGTCAGTCTGGCATTGGTTAAATGTTGGGTCTTGGTTTGGTAAGCAAAACTTCAATGGAGTGAGGGACCATGACAGTTAAAGGGTGGCCCATAACAATGCTCTCACTCTGAGTGAAATTCAATCTAACCGCTGCTACTGTGCGCAAACAGCTAGGTAGTGCTGCTGCAACTGGGTCAGAAGTAGCTGAAAAATATGCTATTGGGAGGTTTTCACCACCATGGACTTTTGTCAAAATAGACAAAGAACACCCATCACGCTCATTTCAAATCAACATGAAAGGTTTGGTGTAATCAGGCATTCCCAAAGCCAGAGCTTTCCACAGACTCTCTATCAATTCAGTAAGGCTTTCGTACAGGCTTGGTTTAACACTAAGGGATCAGTAACTTCCTTGTGGGTCAGCTTTTGCAATGGCTTTGAAATGATTGAAAAGTTGGGGATCCACTGGTGACAATAGCTCACCATTCCCAGAAACATACTGACATATCTCTGCATGACAGGAGGATTCATCTGTAATATAGCTGTAAGCCTCTCTCTGGAAATCATCCTAGCTCCCTTTTCAATATGGTGTCCCAAATACTTTACTTCTTTCTGACAGTACAGTAATTTTGCCGGGGATACTTTGGCCCTAAGTTTAACATTGGCGGTACAGACCACCTAACGCCGCTGTGAGGCGCCAACATACCGCCCCGCGGGTACCATCCGTCCACCATATTATGACCACTGCATGACGTCCACCACAATAAGGCTAGAAATCCAGAGGTGCTCATGGTGGTGGACGGTTGTAAGCTGGCGCTGCTACCACCAGCACTGCCGCGCCAGTAGAACCCAGCCGTATCATGACCAGTGATATGGCCTGGCAGTGCTCTGCTGGCAGGGGGCTGCTGGAGGGAGCAGCGTCCCTTCCCATTCCCTGCCGGAAGACCTCCTTGACTAAGGTAAGTCGGGCTTCCGACAGGGGAGGGGGGCGGGTGTTGTGTGTGTGTGTCTGAGTATGTGAGTGCGTGTGTGAATGCGTCTGTGTGTGTTGTGTTGTTTGCGTGGGTGTATGCATGTGAGTGAATGCATGTAAGAATGGTGAAGTGAGTGCGTGTCTGCATGTCAGTGTGATTGTGTTAGAATGTGTGTGAGTATGTCTTGAATTATGGGTGAACAAATGCATGTATGTCTAAGTGAATGGGTGCATGCCTGGTGCGTGTGGGTGTCTGTGTGCGTGTATGCGGGGCGGGGTGTATGCTGTGAGGTGCGCTGTGACTGTGTGACTGTAGTGGGGCGGGGGAGTGGGTGATGTGTGTGGCTGTGGGGTCAGTTGTGTGGTGTTTGCATGTATGGGGTGAGTGAGTGGATCAGAAGGGGGTGGGGTGAGTATGGATGGATAGGGTTGGGGGGTGTCAGGTGAGTGTTGAGGGCAGTGGGGGAGCTGCCTACCGGTGACAGGTAAGGAATTCCTAGTCACCGGTAGGGCCTACTGCCATGGTTTTCGTGGCATTGCTAACGCCACAAAAACCATGGTGGTACGCCGGCTCATAATGCCATGGGCGGTACTATGTCGGGCCGCTGGGCTGGAGATAGATATCTCCGGCCCGGTAGCTCATACTGCCATGGCGGTATGAGTGGAGAAGTGGCGGGTCGGCTGCAGCCAACCCGTTAATCTCATAATGTGGCGGTCTACAACGCCAGTCTGTTGGCAGTGATACCACCACATTAACCCTGGCGGTCAAAAGACCGCCAGGGTTAAATGAGGGCCTTTATGTCCATTCTTTCCCAAGTGATTTAACAAAGCAATAGTATCATACTTGCATGCCTTTCTTGTGTTTGAAGCGGTCAACAGATCATCAATGTACTGCACCAAAGTTGATTGGAAAGGCAATACCAATGACTCCAGATTCTTCTTTAGTATCTGATTGAAAATAGATGGTGACTCTGAAAAGCCTTGAGGAATTCTGCACCAACAGTAGACTCTGTCCATGAATTTAAAGCAAAAGAGAAACTGGTTATCCTCATGAAGAGGTACAGAAAAGAATGCTTGTTACAGGTCAACTACGGTGAACCATTCAGCATCACATGGGATCTGAAACAGTATCATGGCTGGATTTGGCACCACTGGACAACATTTAATCACAATGTCATTTACTTTCCTCAAATCCTGAACAATCCAAAATTTCCCTGAGTGTTTCCATAAACCCATTATTGGTGAATTACCTGGGCTACTCAGTACTTCTTTTAAAACCCCTTGGTTTATGAATTCTGCAATTATAGGTGCAATCTGTTCAGTTGTGTCATGTGGTACCTGGCAAAAAATCGCATTTGGCTTGACTGGGACCTTTACTGGCTCAACTCCTTTGATTAGACCGATGGGTTTTCCTGTAAAATCCCCCACTTTCATTTTAACTGTTCCCTGTAAGTCAGAGGGTAGATCTTGTATTGTAAAACCTGGAAAGACACTAATCAAATGGTACTCCTTATTCACTGTATCACAATCTGTTCCTATCGGCAAGTCGTCTTCATCATCACTGTTGGTCTGGATGGCAATGCCATCATTTGAACAAGTAATTCAACATCTTGTTTTGCATAGCAAGTCTCTTCCTAGTAAGGATACCGGACTTGAGTCACAAACTATGAATTTGTGTAATCATTTCAAGTTTCCAGTTTTAACCTGCACAGTTTTTGTGATTGGATTTGTCAAATAATGCAACTCCTATGATCTGTACTGTTTTCCCTGAAAGTGGTACATTTGGAACTTCTGCAGTCCTCACTGTACAGCGTGTAGCTCCTGTGTCGACTAAAAATGAGAATTTCTGACCCATAACTTTTACCTTCACATATGGACCCTTCTGATCCACTTCTAATGAAGTGGCTAACACACATTCCTCCTCATCTGAACTCTCATTCACCCAGTCATCATTCGCTTCATCCTCACTATGTAGTGGGTATTGGTGTATAGTGTTGTTACTCTGGTTAAGCCTTTGACCTGTAACCTGCTGAGGAAGCATAGACTGCTGCTGCTCCATTGGGGCTTGAGGTATCTGAATTTGCTGCCTAGGTACCATTTGGACTTAGGTGGCATTTACTGTGACTGGGGCATGCGCAAACGTGGCATTTGCATCGGTTGCATAGGCTGAAAACCTTGCATCGGATTCACATTACTTTGGAAGTTTTGAGTCTGACCTCTCATTCTTGGTCCTCTCATATTTTGAAAATAATTGATCTTGCTTGTCTGCTGAACAACACCTTCCTGACCCACTACTGGACACTCCCACTTTCAATGTCCGAAGCCTCCGCAAGCGTGACAAGGTAATATCCTTTTCATCCCTTGCACGTCATTTTGAACCTCTACAGTATTCAAATCAGAACCACAGTTTACATTTCCAATTCCATTATGACCTCTACCTTTCGCCTGGTTCTGCAACCACACATTTCTCTGTTGCTGCTGCAGAAAACTTCCCTACATTCCTGATTGTGCTGCCTTAATCTTCATCACCATGCCTTTTCTTTCAATTTTCTCTCTTTCAGCTCAATCTCATTACAACAGTACTTTGCATATTGCAACACTTCATCAATCGACTTTGCTTGCAACAAATCATATGACTCTTAATCATCTGGCTAATTTCAGGTCTCAACCCTTCAACAAACCTGAACACAAAATGAATCATGTCTTTCGGCTCAATTGTTTCTGTTCCATTGTAATGTTTGAATGCTTGTAACAAATGCTCAAAATATGCATGTATCGACTTTTTCCCTTTCTGAGCTGTCATGTCTATTCCCTGCCAATCAATATTCTTGGGCAAAATCCTCATTTCCAAAAATTCAATCACCTTATAGTAATATTTCACTACATCAGGAGATAGTGCACCTGCAGCTGGATCTCTCTGAGGTTCTCTCGTTGGCCAGTCTACACTCCTCTTGCATTCGACCCATAAGTCTGCTTGGACTACTATTTCTAACAGGGTGTTCGAAACCTCCCACAGGCATTTTGCGAGCTTCACAAATCTATCTGTTTGCTGATACCATTCCACTGGCTTCTCTCTCAACCTGGGCTAATCATTGGTAAACGACAATATATCATTCCCTCTTCAAGGGACATGAAAAAAATTCCCTCCTGGAATTTTTCTCCTTGGTAATATTTATACTGGTCCTCAACTTGCTGCACACTTGCAGTAAGATTTCCAAGAATCCCTTCACCCATCTGCCTTCCCACTTATCTAATGCTCCCCATGTTTGAATGTTCAGAACTAATTCTCTGAAGTATTCTCATGTTCTCAAAGTCCTTTGAGTCAAATTCTAACCTGTAACTTCTCTTTAAATGCTTTGTTTTCTCAATTTCTACATCATATTTCTCTGCTAGATCTGCTAATTTCTGATGTGCCATTCCTGCTTTGTTGGTGATCAATTTGCACAAATAATGCAACTCCTCTTCACAGTATGAGTCAATTTTGTCTATTCCCATTGTTCCTTCATTTAAGTCTTATGCTTCTAGTTTAAGCCTGGTCAAATTCAGAGCACTTCCACTGCTGGAATCTCCTTGTGTGCTACTTAACTTCTCCAACCATTCAGTTAGCTGCTGAGCTGTCAAACCTTGTAATGAAACGTTGTTATTGCTTACACCGGGCTGTAATGTAAGGCTCAGGGTGTCTGGTGTCACCATGCTTGGATGGGAACCTATATAGAATCTCCCTTGATTATTTGGAGGTGTCCTAAAAGAACTCAAATCTATTACCAGACCTGTTCCATCAAATGTCGGTCTCATGGGAGTCATTATTCCTGCATTTTCTTTGAACTTCTCCCTTTCTACGTTTGGGTTCAGTATTTTCTGTTCGCTGCTCTTATTGTTTGCCTGAGCAAACAATGGTATACCTGGACCTATGGTAACTGGTACTGACACGGCATCTGGACTTGATCGGACATTTGGATCTCGGGGGAACATTACTCCTGAATTCTTGTCAGTGCAGACATCTCTGTCTGGGACCCTGTTATGGGGGTGTATCGCGGGATCATCTGTGTTTGTCCTGGAGGCACTACATTTGGGGTAGACTCAATCTGGATCAATGTCGGCTTCTGATAAACCTGCCTCATGTGGGCAGTCTGTCCTGTCGGCACGACTAAATTTGTTGCAGTATCTATAATAGGTATATCTGGGTAAATTCTTGGTATGTCAATCTGCGGCATAGGCATTTGAATCGCAGAAGTGGACAGAAGTGGACAGAAGTGGACATTATGGCTAACCTGTATCTGTCTCTGTGTATTTTCAATAGACATCGGAGTTGTAGAGTCTGAACTAACCCTAGAACCTGATTCATGCACTGCATACGGTGGGGGGCGATTCCTCAATAATTTCAAAATAAACTTGTCATCATCCGAATCCTCATCAAAAGTCATATTTTTCCTAGACTCGGGTGATCGCTGCTCTTTGCCATCAGAAGGATAGGAATCCCTCTTCTTGCTACTCCTACTAGCCTCGCTCTCGTTCTCTTGCGTAATTGCAGGAAACAACTTCATCCCCTGTAAAGTCTCCGTTCTTCAAAATTTCTGCTCAGTATCCCATCTCACCTCAGCTAAAGTCTTCTGTGCCTTCCTCATTTTCCTCTCGAATTTCTGTTGCTGTTGTCTGGCCACTAATTCCCAAATAGCTAATGCTTCAAACTGTGCAGGTCTCGGAAGAAGTTTTTAATCATATAGTACTTTCCTCAAGTTCCCTACAATTCTTAAATTAAATGTTTCATTGGCAGGGAATGCAACGCTCCCATCTCTCCTGTTTCTTTGCACCATTGTTTCAGCCAAAGACATGGGGCAGCACCATGTTCTTTGAATACAATATAGGCAGGTGTACCTTCTGGTGGTGTAGTTTATCCTATTTTAGTTGGAATAAACACATCTTCCGTTATGGCACTCTTTAATGCCTTGAAAAATGTCATCTTTGGTAATTCACGCTATTTCAATTGAATCAGGAACTAAATTTCAATCCCAAAATCCTCTTCACCTACCTTCTCAACCAATTACGCTTCACGGTTGTCCACCAATCCGTTTGCGACCTTTATCACTAACCGACCTATCCCAGCGCGGCTCTAATGACCTCACACTTACAGCGGCTGACAAAGCCTTTTGGCTTGCCTTCTCAAACTCAGATCTGCACAAAACTAAATGCAAATATTGTGAGCATGAAGTACAACCAACACACAACTTGTCTGTTTACTACAGGCAGGTATCACTCACTTCCGAAACCTTACTGAATTTTCAACAGCAGCATTTTGCTCAAACAGATACTCTTTCTATCTCAGCCTTCCTGACTCGCAAGCAAAATTTGACCCGAAAATTCTACTTTCAACTGATCATTGGATCCTCCTGGTGCACATAGGACTCACCAAATCTCAGTCGAAACCTATCACTCACTTTAACACACACTCTGAGTTTGTCAACCACGCCCGATTGACCTATCAAACAGACAAATGATAACATAAACCAAGTATCTCATACAATTATACAATACTCCAGAGCAGAGGTCCTCAAACTTCTTAATGCCGTGCCCCCTCAGTTGAAAAATAAAAACCTTTGGCCCCCCTCAGAATTTTTCACAATTATTTTATAAAGATGGCAATGTTTAAATATGTCTAGACCTGTTTAAACATTGCAGTTAAGTACTGTTATCTTTTTAAAAAATGCAATAACATGCTAATGAATAAAACAAAGGCCTGTTATCTGTATAATGCTTCTTTTGGTCAGTGTCTGACGCCCCCTGGGATCACTTGGGGCCCCCCTTGGGGGGCCCAACCCCCAGTTTGAAGACCTCTGCTTTAGAGTCTTCAACATGCAGGGTCCGTATGCCAACAACCACATGGGCAATTTTGAGCACAAAGTGCCACTCACATGTGAAGTTTGATGACTTCCCTACTCACACACTTTTGGAGTATGCACACTACCTAAAAAACTTCATTTGGAGTACCCAGACTCCCTATCCACTCACAAACATCACAATTCACCTGCGATTTGCTTCAAGCTGTGCAAGCGCAAAACCTATTACATTCACTCTCTCACTAGAATGTCAAGAACTTTTCAGGAAAATGATGTTAGGCTCTTAGGCAGACATAGGCCCTCATTATGAACATGGCGGTCGAAACCGCTGTGTTCATGCTGACGGTCAAACTACTGACTGCCAGCGTCCCCGGAACCCCACCGGCCGCATAAAGAACATTCCTGTGGGCCGGCGGACGCAGCCCACAGGAATGCCTGGCTAGGACATTGACGGCGGCTCCACATCGAGCCACTGCCAATGCCTCTGTGCGGCGGGTCCAGCTGCACCCGTCGTGCAGATCACTGCCCGAAACCAGGCAGTGACCTGCGCGATGGGGCACTGAACAGGGGCCACTGGACTGCCCATGAGAAGTGCATGGGCAGTGCAGGGGCCCTCAGTGGTGTCCTGGTGCACCCCTTCCTCCAGCCTTTCCCTGGTGGGGAAACCAGGCAGGGAAAAGCTGGAGGCTTAGGAATCATTATCCGAGGGGCAGCACCGCTGATGCCCTGTTGGATAATGATTTCGACCGCCGCCAGGCTGCCTGACAGAGGCAGCCTGGCGGTGAGTGAGGGCTGCCGATGGCGACCCTCATGGTGTTCTTTATGTGGCGGTGTGGCTCGCCATGCCGGCTGATGTGAGTTTTCCCGCCACCAATGACAAGGCGGGCCACACCGCCAAGTTCATAATGACCACCATAATCTTAATTTCTCATACCACGTGACAAACCATACAACTTCTTTTATCAAAACTATGAAGTACTAATCCTCTTGAGGAGACGAACCATTCAACTATCCAAAAACTGAAGGATGACCACCTGGAAAAATGATGGTGTCCTCTTAAGGAGACTAAACCATCCTATGCTACCAAAAACTGTGAGCATGTCTGGCCTTATTTGGTCTTATTATAATTTATTTATAAGGGGACGCGTTGGAGGTTTGATAGATCTTTTGACTACGCTTAGACGAATCTCACCATCATTACCCTCAACCCTGTCCACAATGCCACTTAGGGATCTCAACATATAAACAATCAATTTGTCAAAACTTGAGTCAGTAATTGTCACGCACCACGACCCATGTGGCCATCAATAACCACAGCTTTGTTAAAAGTTAGAAAGTTTATTTCCATATATTAACAATGCTAACATCACGTATATTAGTCTCAATACCAAGTGGTAAACATATTTGAATAACACTGGTTGACCAAATCTTCTAAAGAATCTCAATTTAACTAAAGTGTTTACAATTAAACATTCAAACGTTACATTACAAATCAATAGTAACAATGACTGTGCAGTACAAATGACATATATCTGGTCTCAGCAGGTGAACAAGATACATTTTCAATTAATAACATTAGTCAGCATTAGGATTTCTCACCATCCCTCTAATTAGAATAGCATGTTTGGACCTCATGCAAATGCAATTTAGACCATTTTAATTTGCAAAACATCAAACTAATGCCCTTTCATAATTAGCAGTTGGTACCTAGAGATTTAAAGAACAAAATCTACAATAAACAATAGCATTTGAATATACCTCTCCTCAATGGGAGGAGCAAGCTGCGATTTTCTTCGTCAGTTGGACATCGGTATGGTCAGCGTTGTTAACGGACAGTAAGAGAGAATGGCTCAGGCACGGTGGGCTTTAAGCTTCCGAACCATTTAACTTTAGCAAGGTAAGGAATCAGCATTAGCCCAAATTTACTCTATGAGGACGGTTAAAAAGAAAAGATTGTCAGGAACTGTTAAGCTCCCAAACAAATTGCACGAAGAAGGAGAATAAGATAATGGCAAAACAATCAGTTTCTAAATAGCAAAAAAATGGCATGGAACTCTCTCTGCAGTCAGGCTAAGTTAGAATTTCCTAAAGTATCTTCCCACATCGTCATTGGTCAGGAAATCTTATGTTTACAGTTGATCCAATGAAAACTAAAACCCAAATCTAAATATAACTAAACTGTCTTTCCCACATCGATGATTGGTTCCTGTTCTCCTGTTCCCATCGTCAGGATCGTCAGGTATCTCCTTTGATGCAATCCGTACTCTAGTCAGTGCATCCATTGTTGATTCCTGGGAACCTTTCCGTCTCACACATCAAACTAACATTTGTATCTTTTCTAGCACAACATGGTTCTACAAGCACTTCTCATGAGAAAGTTAAAGACATCTGCAAATTGTTTGGTCAGCACAGCGTGAACAATGGAGCATTAATTTTCTAGTATGGTAATACTTTTTACATCTCTTATTAAACACTACAGCTTAACATGAGGCTTTTAATCTAGGCCAAAACTTCGCCTACTCATGGCCTAAAGTTAATAAATCAAATACATAACATAAATCAGTTAATGTGACACACTAATACACTTATTTTCTACATGTGCATAATAATTAATAACAGCAAGCTTTCACCAAATCGCTATGTAGTGTATGGCGGCGACTCAAGTGGGCACATTTTCCAAGTTACACATTATTTGTCTACGTTAGCCTAATTCCATGAAAATTATTAATTATTAATAAATGAAAGTCATTAGTAATTAAGTCGGCTTTCACAAAACTCATGTCCTCACTGGTCATACTCAGGTTAACCTCAATTCTACTTACTTCTTATCCTATTTTCCCTCTCTCCGAATCCTCTATGATTTTTATTGTTTGCCTACCAGCTTCTGTCTCCCCATGTTTCTGCCTCTACTGCTTTTCATCCTGGGGTGAGACCTTGGGCTACATGCCAGTTCTAATTTCCATCTGCAGGTTTTTACAATTTGACTATTAGTTGCTTGTGTGTTTTATCTTTTATATTGGGGCGATTATCCATTTGCTCTTTGGCTGTGGGGGCGGATTGAAGGGCCTCTTAGAGCCCGTATTTTGACGAATAGTTGGTGGCCATATTTTAAGTACCATGACGTTACCCTGAGTTGGGTAGGGAAGGGTGTTAGTTTTTAGATGCTCCAGCACAGAGTATGTGCTTGCCCTGGCATTATTAAGTGCATCGGTGCACAGGTCTGGAGGAGATGAGACCTCGGGCTACGTGTTGATTTTAATTTCCTTCTGCAGGTTTTTTCCACTTTGCCTATTAGTTTGTGTGTGTTTTATCTTTTATATTGGGGTGATTTTACATTTGCTGTTTGACTGTGGGGGGCCAACTGAAGGGCCTGTTAGAGCCAATATTTTGACAAATAGTTGGTGGCCATTTTTGAAGCACCATCACATTACCTTGCGCTGGGCAGGGAAGCGTACTAACGTTTAGACACTCCTGCACAGAAGATGTACTTGCCCCCGGCATTTAAGCATGCCGGTGCATGGGCCTGCAGGAAGTGAGACCTCGGGCTACGTGTCATTTTTAATTTCCTTCTGCAGGTTTTCACACTTTGCCTTATAGTTCTGTCTTTTATCTTTTATAATGGGGTGATTTTCCGTTTGATCTTTGGCTGTGAGAGGTGCATTAAAGGGCCTGTTAGAGCCCATATTTTGACCAATAGTTGGTGGCCATTTTTTAAAGTGCAGTCATGATACCTCGGGTTGGGTAGGAAAGCATGCTAATTTTTAGATGCTCCTGCACAGATGATGTGCTTTCCCCCTGCATTTCAGTGCACTGCTGCGTGGTGGCGTAGCAGGTACGCCTAAGGCAAGCCTGTCTGCATCCATCCGCGCCCTTATGGGCACAAGGGCCATAGATGCTGCCAGTTGGAGGGCGGATGAACAGCACCTGAGTTATTCCAGGCAAGCTCTTTTAGACCTTGGATGTAAAGTGAGATGTGTGGGAGAGGAGACACCATGAGGCACATTTGAGGCATTTTATTTCTATGCAAATGTGGCATTTCCCAAACACCAAATTTACAAAGTGGTGCAATGCTTGCATCGCGCCACTTTGTAAACCCTTGGCCACATTATGTCTGCGCCAGGCATAATGTATGCAATGAGGGTGCGTTCCCCTGATAAATCTGCCCTTCTATCTCAGAGAGATGGAACAATGTTATTGTGGGAGCTGTAACTGGATCATGGGGAACCTTGCAGAAGGAGAAGAGCAGGCTATTAACTTAAGTTCCATCGTTAATACTTGGGATGAGAATGCAGGGGTGGACTTAAGGCTGGAGAAGGATCCCAGATGTGCATTGGTGAACGCACACTCTTTAATAAAACATAGGGGGTCATTGCAACATTGGCGGTATAAGGCGCTTACCGCCGTGCAGAAGACCGCCAATACACCGCCGCCGCAGCGGTAGACCGCCACAGCTATTATGACACACATCACGGAATCCGCCGAAATTCAGACACCCACACAACCCTGCCACACCAAAGGTCAGCGATAAACATGCGGAAACAAATCCTCCACCTCCACGCCAACAGAAACACGCCCATGCTATTACGACCCACGAATCCACGCGGCGGTCTTTCAACCGCGGTATTCCATTGGCGGTACACACCGCTGTGCTCAAAATACACACACATCTCCAAAACACTGCCACATTGGACAATTCAAAATACACACACCTGATACACATACAAACAACACTCCCACACACCCCACACAATATAAAACACACACCCACATCACCCACAAACCCCTACAACCAGAAATTCTGAGAGAAGGCCAGAGAGAGAGCACAGCTATTGACAACCCCATCACACAGAGGCACACAACACCATCACCCACACAACATCCACGTACAAAACACCACATACCACTACACTCACCACACTCATCACCACATACACCACCCCACACCTCACACACACCACCCCATGTCACGCCAAAGACACCCCCGCTTCTCCGAGGAGGAGCTCAGGGTCATGGTGGAGGAAATCGTATGGGTAGAGCCACAGCTATTTGGCTCACAGGTACAGCACACATCAAAAGCCAGGAAGATGGAGCTATGGCGCAGAATAGTAGACAGGGTGAACGCCGTGGGACAGCACCCAAGAAATGGGGAGGACATCAGGAAGAGGTGGAACGACCTACGGGGGAAGGCGCATTCCACAGTCTCCAGGCACAACATCGCGGTGCAGCGGACTGGCGGCGGACCCCCACCTCCTCCCCCACAACTAACAACATGGGAGGAGCAAGTCTTGACCATCTTGCATCCTGAGGGCCTCGGAGGAGTCGGTGGAGGATGGGACACTGGTAAGTCAAATCTTAGCTATCACATCCCCCACCCTTCCTGCATGCTATCACACACCCCCACCCTCACACCCTCCCCTATCACCCCAAATCCTCACTAATGTACCCATAACACAAACCACCCATCCCAACACCAAGCCCTGCATGACACAACTAAGCATAGGCACCCCTCACTAAAGCATGCTCACTGCACATACCCAGAACACCCCCCCAACCATCATCACACAAGCCCCCACACAAGAATGCTTGCACTGGGGTACCCAAACACCCACCCATTGCACACCATGAAACACACACATGCAATATTCATGTTTTCATACCCCTGCAGGAACCCGAAGGACCGTCACCACACCAGAGGGTCCAGACAACACCACTCCACCCCCAGAAGAGGCCCACAGTGACGACAGCAGCTCTGCCCCACTGGATCTTGATGACCAGCCCGGACCATCGTGGGCCTCAGGACAGTCAGTTCCCCTTGCCCAGCCACATCCCAACACCGAGCTGCCACCCTCTGGTAACACCAGCACAGCACCCACCCAGCGGGCCCAAACCTCCCTACCCAGGACAGGTCAATCAGCAGTGTGTCCACCACTACAGGGCACCCAGGCTAACCCACCACCCCAACAACAACAGGGACCTGGGGGCAGTGGTAGTGGGCCCACGGTCCAGGGGACGGAGGCACAGAACCACCGGGCAACTGGGAGGGCTGCTGTGCGACAAAGGGAGGACAGGCCAAGGGAACCAACTCTCCACAAGGCCCTCTCTTCCATCATGGGAGCATACCACCACTCCCAGGAGACGATGGCGACGGTCCTGGACAAGTTGCAGGAGACCCTGCGCCTGCAGGAGGAGCAGTATTTGGGGTTCAGGGAGGAGCTCAGGACCATCGGCTCCGCCCTGGGCACCATCGTAGGGGTGCTGACGGACATTCAAAAGACCTTGAGGGACACCGTGGCACTCCAAGGGGCCCCTGACACTAGCCAAGACGATGAACCGCCCACCACCTCCGCCGGCGCTAGTGGACAGGGCACCCGCCACAGGACCACCACACCAGCACCCCACCCCCTGCAGACGGACAACCACCACGCAAGCGGTCCCTGAGATCCAGGAACAGGACAGAGCAAGATGGCAAGACCCCCGCCAGGAAATGAGACCACCCTGATTGTCCTCCCACTGTCCCACTTTGTTACCCTGTCCATATTCGAACTGCCCCAGCTCCACTTCCTATGCCCAGATGGGCAGTGCACCTGTGAGACTAATAGACTGGACTCTGCCATGGACATTCCTCCACCATCACCCATCACCATTTTACAACCCCCGTCATTTTTTGAGAACGTAAATAAACACCCTTGAAACACCAAAAAATCTGTAGTCAATCTATGATTTGGTACTTTGTATTATCAATCACAGTGTCATAATGGGTTACCCATTGTAAGGCTAACATACCTATGTCACACATCACAAGCCCTTGAAGGACAAGCAGTTGACACGTAGGTTACCACACTTGTGAAACTGAAATGGAAGGGTACAACTCAATTAACAAATAGTGAGTGAAATGTAGGTACAGGATAGAGGTAGACGTGTGAAAGTTAATGTAATGTTAAACCAGAAAATGTTCTCACCTGTGTGTCACTGGAAATATTGCTGTATGACTGAATCCCTGTTGTCGTTTTCTTCTTCCTCAGCTTCATCCTCATCACTGTCCACAGGCTCCACAGCTGCTACAACACCGTCATCTGGATCATCCTCCTGCAGAAAAGGTACCTGGCGTCGCAATGCCAAATTATGGAGCATGGAGCAGGCGACGATGATGTCGCACACCTTCTTCGGTGAGTAGAATAGGGATCCACCTGTCATATGGAGGCACCTGAACCTGGCCTTAAGGAGGCCGAAGGTGCGTTCGATAACCCTCCTAGTCCGCCCATGGGCATCATTGTACTGATCCTCAGCCCTGGTCCTGGGATTCCTCACTGGGGTCAATAGCCAGGAAAGGTTGGGGTAACCAGAGTCCCCCAATAGCCATACATGATGCCTCTGGAGTTGACCCATCATATCAGGGATGCTGCTATTCCGCAGGATGTAGGCGTCATGCACTGAGCTAGGGAACATAGCATTTACCTGCGAGATGTACTGGTCTGCCAAACAGACCATCTGGACATTCATAGAATGATAACTCTTCCTGTTCCTGTACACCTGTTCACTCCTGCGGGGGGACCAGAGCTACATGGGTCCCATCAATGGCACCTATAACGTTGGGGATATGTCCAAGGGCATAGAAGTCACCTTTCACTGTAGGTAAATCCTCCACCTCAGGGAATATGATGTATCTCCTTACGTGTTTCAGCAGGGCAGACAACACTCTGGACAATATGTTGGAAAATATAGGCTGGGACATCCCTGATGCCATGGCCACTGTTGTCTGAAATGACTCACTTGCAAGGAAATGGAGCACTGACAGCACCTGCACGTCAGGGGGGATTCCAGTCGAATGGCGGATCGGTGACATCAGGTCTGGCTCCAACTGGGTACATAGTTCCTGGATAGTGGCACGGTCAAACCTGTAGGTGACGATGACATGTCTTTCTTCCATTGTTAACAGGTCCACCAGCGGTCGGTACACCGGAGGATTCCGCCATCTTCTCATATATCCCAGCTGACGGTGCCTACGAAGGACAACAGTGAAGAACCAGTCATTAATCCTCCAGGTATGTACCCACTGTTACACACAAGACTACACCAGACACAAAACCCTTCCTGTATGTGTGTTGAGTGTAGGCCTAGCTATGTGTGACGCAGTAGTAAATGAAGCCATGTGGGCCCCTGAAATGGCGGCTGACTGACCTCTAAACTGGGACAATGGGATTGTGGGGTAACTGCGCTGGCATTGCACACCATCGCGGTAGGCGGTCGTAGACCGCGGCGCAATGCTGCATTGGTTAACATTGGACCCTATGGGTCCCAGGAGCCAATGAACAGGTGCGCTGGCGGTGATGATGCGCACCGCCACGGACGTCACAGCCGCGGACATCACCGCCATTTTCTATCTCTTCAATCACTAGATACCTGACCTTCGACAGGAGAGGACCTACACTGCTAGTGCTGCTGTGACCTCGGTCTGGAAGCGACAATGGCTGCTGCGTCTGGGGAAAGGGCCCCTGCCTTCACTGCACAGGAGTTGGAGAAACTTGTGGATGGGGTCCTCCCCCAGTACACGCTACTCTACGGTCCTCCAGACCAACAGGTTAGTACACAGGGAGCACGTTGTATGGGTTAGGCCTGGGTGGAGAGGGCTGGGTGGAAGAGGGAAGGGGGCAGAGTACATAGAACAGTTATGCATGGGAATGATTGGGCCACATGGCCAGAGTAGGGAGGGGGCCACTCACATTGACGGTGCAGCTGGTAATGACTGTACCTCTTCCCTTGTGCATGTCATGCAGGTCAGTGCCCACCAGAAGAGGGACATTTGGCGTGCCATCGCCAAGGAGGTCCGGACCCTGGGGGCCCACCAGAGACGGGGCACCCACTGCCGGAAGAGATGGGAGGACATTCGCCGCTGCAGCAAGAAGACGGCGGAGGCTCAGCTGGGGATGGCCTCCCAACGTGGGAGGGGTGCCCGTCACACCATGACCCCCCTGATGTTCCGGATCCTGGCGGTGGCCTACCCGGAGTTGGATGGGCGCTTGAGGACATCACAGCAGACACAAGGGGGTGAGTACATCCTCATTCTGCGGACTTTGTGTGCAGTGGAGGGGTCTGGGTGGGGGAGGTGGGCTGTGGGTGTCCCCAGGCCAGGGCGAATTCGGTAGGGAAGGCCCCTCCGTAATGTAGGCCATGTGGCACTCTACCCCACCCCACCAGAGTGTCAAGTTGAGGTATAGTTGCCCCTGTGGCATCCATGTGCGCAGATGTCCACCATTGCCATGTAGGCCATATCCCAGAAATTGCATGTGCAGAGGGCAGGAGCACGGTGTAATGCAGGGGGCTGCTGCGTCTGTCCTGTCCGCCAACGGTAGCAGAATGCCATGCACTAAAACTCTCTTTCTTCTGTCTCCCCCCCTTTTCCTGCTCTCCCTGTCCTTTTGTACATCAACATCATCAGGCGGAGGTACAGTGGCACCGGAGCACAAGGGAGCTGCATCCCACATGGCCATGGAGGGCCACACCACAGACTCTGAATGCACCAGTTGGACGGAGGGTGAGGGGAGCTTCACGTCAGCCACCGGATCACCAACCAGCGACACAGACTCGTTCGCCGATGGGAGCTCCCCTGTGGTGGCGGCTCCATCTGTGTGCCCCACTTCTACAGGTACAGCCGCCACCTCCCCTACCAGCACCTCCCTCCCAGCAGCCACCTCTACTGCCATTTACAGGTCGACTGTGTCCTCTCCCAGTGTGTCTGTGACGCCCCCTCCCAAAGTACCCAAACACCGGCAATCACTCACCCAACATCCATCCACCTCACGACAGCCTCCAGTACCTGCACCTGCACCCAAAACACCTAAAGTGACACTTCCTACAACCACCTTCTCTTCCTCCACTCCCAGACCCCTCCAGCTACCCATCCCAGTGTCCGTCAGAAACTGTCCCTATGTCAAATTGACCTTTTTTCCCCCCACCCCCCTCCCCAATTCATCAGTCCCGTCGTAGCACCTCAGCCAAAAAGCCTCCAATACCAGTGGTGCCTGTTCAAGGTTTGTGGAGTGCACCGGCCACCAGGGCAGGCAGTAGGACCCGGAGCCAAGGCACTGGCAGCCCACCCCATGCAGTCTACCATTGTGAATGCCATCCAGGGTGTAGAACGAGAGTTGCAACACGGTATTGCATTCCTGGAGGGCATTCATTCTGGTCAGGCTGTCCTTCAGCGAACCCTGCAATCTCTGGCCTCAGCACTGATGGCAGCCATTGTCCCTGTGTCCAGCCTCCCCCTCCAACTTCCTCCACCCAGACCCAATCCCCTGTACCCCAGCCCATCCCAAGCACACCTACAGACCAGCTTGCACACAAGTCAACACACACAAGTAGCACAAGCAAACATAGGCACCACACACACCACAGGCACTCAAGCAAGCCTCACCCACATACAGACACACCAACATCCACTGTCTCCACTGTGTCCCCCTCTTCTCCCTCCTCCCTCCCAGTCTCGTTTACACACACACCTGCATGCACCACATCTACAGGCACTAGGACTCGCACCAGGACACCCAGCACCACAAGCCGTTCACCTGCACTCACCACCTCTACTGCCATTTACACGTCCCCTGTATCCTCTCCCAGTGTGTCTGTGACGCCCCCTCCCAAAGTATCCAAACGCCGGCAATCACTCATCCAACAAAGCAAAGCACCGCTGAACAGTCCAAAACCGCCATGGCAAAGCACCGCTGAACAGGGCAAAGACCGCCATGGCAAAGCACTGCTGAACAGGGCAATGACCGCTATGGCAAAGCACTGCTGAACAGTCCAGACCCGCCATGGCAAAGCACCACTGAACAGGACAAAGACCGCCATGGCAAAGAACCGCTGAACAGGGCATGCACCGTGTAGGAATGAAAAGGCCGCCACATCAGGCATCCTTCTCCCATGTGCAGCTGGGACAGTGACAGGACATGAACTTTCACGGGGAGACTCATCCAGTCTGGGCACCAGTCCCCCCCAGTACCAGTAGAGAACTGCATCTACTTGAGAGACTGTGGCTTTGCACTCCCCAGGATGGCACAGTGGGCAAGCCACCCACTGTAGAGACTTGAGAGACTGTGGCTTTGCACTCCCCAGGATGGCACAGTGGGCAAGCCACCCACTGTAGGGACTTGAGAGACTGTGGCTTTGCACTCCCCAGGATGGCACAGTGGGCAAGCCACCCACTGTAGAGACTTGAGAGACTGTGGCTTTGCACTCCCCAGGATGGCACAGTGGGCAACCCACCCACTGTAGAGACTTGAGAGACAGTGGCTTTGCACTCCCCAGGATACATCAATGGGCATGGAGCCCCGTCGTGGATCTGGCTTCGCATTCATCTGGCTGAGGTGCCCCCCCCTTCCCTTCTCCCTGAGGTGCATGTAGTGTTTCTATCTGATGTCCCGGCAGTGTTCTCTCCGATTTTGGTCAGGTATAGTTTGTGGGCCTCACCCATGCATTTTTGGACTGTTGGTGCACGGACATTGTTGTGTACATATCTGCACTACTTCTCGGATTGTATGTGTAAATAAGAGTGATTTTGAGATATATATATGTATATTTTTGTATGACATGTATATTGGCACATTACAATGTTTGACCGAATTTCGCATTGTCTTTTCATTCTTCCGGGGGTTTGTGGGTTGTTACTGTGATTTTTGTGAATGCATTGGTGTGTATGTTGTAATATGCGAGGGTGGGGGTGGGAGTGTTTGGTGGGTGTCCCCCTAACTTTTGGCTCCCCCTCCCCGTGTCGTAGATGCAGTACTCACCGGTGTCTTCGGCGCCTACGTAGCTGTTGGTCGCAGAGGAGCAGAAAGACAAGGGCAGGAAGTATTTGTAATTCGGCCTCCATGGTGGCCTCCTTCCTCATGGAGTATGTTGAGGTGAGCGTTTTCCCATAGCAAAAGCTGTTTCCGCCGTGTTTTTATCCACAGTGAATCCGCCCCGGAAAAGGTGGCGGATTGGCGGGTTGTAATAGTGTGGGCGGTACATTGTCTCCCGCCTGTCTGTTGGCGGTGACCGCCGCGCTGCTTGTCTGTACCGCCGTGGCGGGCGGTGTGTTAAAGTGGCTGTCTTTGTTGGCGGTTACCGCCAGGGTCATAATTCCCTTTTTTTGTCCGCCGCTCTGTTTGCGGTATTTCAGCAGCTTTAACACCGTCCGCCAGGGTTGTAATGACCACCATAGTTTAGAGATTAGTGAGGCAATTGAGACAGCCCAGCTGGACTGCTTATTTGTGACCAAGACATGGGTGAAGGAGGATTCAGGCCCCAATTTTGCTATTACTACTCTCCCTGGCTTTGGGGTAGTGAGAATGGATAGAATGAGTCATAGAGGGGGAGGTTTTGCTATTATTCTTAGAGAACAGCTGAATTGTACGTTAGAACCCAGTAAAACATAATTTGAAGGTTGTGAGGTGGGACATTTTAAAATCATGTATAAAAGGCAAGGGAGATTGGAGGATATGCTGATCTGCCATCTGCCTGGCTCTAGAAAGCAATTTATTGCTAATTGTCGCCAAGTGTTGGAACCCACCATTTTATGCTATAATTTGGCGATCCTGGGTGATTTTAATTTGTATGTAGAGGAGGAGCAGGACCCGGATACGGTAGCTTTCCTGGATCTTATGCGTAGCTTTGCACTGAATCAATGGGTCAAGCTCACCACCCAAGTAGCTGGTCATACTCTAGATGGTATCTTCTCTACTCAGAAGATCCTGGCTATTAGTGAGTGTTCGCAACTAGATTAGCCTGATCATAGTCTAACTTTATTAAAGATCCATGGAACACAGGGCCAGATATATACGGGGAGCACCACTAAGTGTACCAGAAATTGGAGAAAAAACAAAGTTGGGGAGTTTGTCCAGGTCCTAGAAAACAACAAGGAGAAGGTCCTTTTAGGCCCTGGACTTTTACAGAGAACTTCAACAACATGGTCAGATTGGCGGTAGAAGAGGCTGCCCCCTTGAGAAGCTTTAGCTCTAAGGGCAGGAAGAAACCTTCAGCCCAGTGGTTCTCTGCAGAGCTCAAGGAGCTCCAAAGGCATTGTAGGAGGCAAGAGCAGAAATGGAAACTGGACCCCAATCAGGAAGTGCAATCCAAACTCAGGGATCTCACTCTTAAATACAAGAGTTCTATTAAAACAGCAAAATCTAATTATTTCACCCAGAGAATAAGGTCTGCTATTAATGCCCCCAGAGAACTGTTCAATACAGTGCATACCCTTAGATCTCCCTCTACGCAACAGGTGGCTGAGAATTCGCAACCCTTCTGTGATGAAGTGGTTCAGTTTTAAAAAAAATGATTAATCTGATGATCCATGCTGAGTTCTTGGCTCCCTCTAACAGTTCTGAGGCAGCCGGTTTGCAAACTCCAGTGGGTGAGGAAGGAGGGATTTAGACTAACATAGCCCCATGTGCTTAGACAGATTCTCCCCACTGACGGCCCATAAGATCAAGACCCTCTTGGCTGGGGCAAATTCTGGCTCTCCAGATGACCCCTGACCTCCTAGGGTCCTGCAGCTGGTCCCAGACCTTATGGCCGAGGCCTTAGAGAAGATCTTTGCGGAGACCCTAGAGACTGGAGTGTGCCAGAGTAATGGAAGAAGGCAGTGGTCATCCCTCTGAAGAAGACAGATGGGAACCCCAGCGATTTGAAAAATCTTCACCCCATTTCTTTGGTGCCAACCCCTGGTAGGATTCAGGCGAAGCACATCAATAAGGAACTATCTGACTATCTTTATGATTTTGATTTCCTGGACCCATCGCAGAATGGGTTCTGAAAGTACCATAGCACGGAATCCGCTCTCATTTCTACAACGGATCTGATTTGTAGGCAGGTTGATGAGGGGCCATATTGGTCCTGTTACACCTGTCGGCCGCCTTTAACACTATTTCCCCATCTTTGCTGGTTCAAAGGCTGTGGCAGGCTGGTCTCAAACAAGCAGCCTTTAAGCTACTGGAGGCATTTTTAGTTGACAGAACCATTACAGTCAGCTGTGGAGATTTTTGAGCAACTCCCTTTCAGCTTCCATGCAGGGTCCCACAAGGGTCATCCTTAAGCCCTACCATATACAATTTGTATGTCGACCTTTTGGTGAAATTGGTGCGGTCTTTTGGTTTCCAGGTTTCATCCTATGTGGATGATACCCAGATCATTGTTTCCACCTCGCATAACTGGGAAGAGGTAGTAGACAGGTATAGGATGTTTATGGGAGAGGTCAGCAGATGGATGAGGGAGAACTGGTTGAAAATGAATGGGGAGAAAACGAAGAATATGCTTTTCAGTGTGGATAGTTATATATGGAACAGCCGTTGGCTACCAGACCACTGTGGTACATTACCTGTCCCAATCCAGGCAACCAAAAATCTGGGTGTGGTGTTTGATGACACCCTGCCTTTTGACACCCAGGTTAACAGAATTGTGAGGTCGTGCTTCTGGATGATTGGAACATTGAAGAAAATATTGTTTTTTTTCCTAAAGTCCTCAGGGCAGCAGTGGTTATTGCCCTTATCACCTTGCATTTAGACTACTGCTATGCCTGGTATCTTAATGTGAATCAATGTTTATTTAACAAGCTCCAGATCATCCAAAATATGGCCACCTTCCCGGTTCTGAGACTTCCCAGGCATTGCTCAGCTATGGATGACTTGAGATCATTGCATTGGCTGCCTGTAAAGAAGATGGTTTTCATTAAAGCACTTTGGCCCTCATTACAACCCTGGCGGTCAGTGTTAAAGCAGCCGTAATACCGGCAACAGGCCGGCGGGAAAAAAAAAGGAATCACGACCATGGTGGAAACCGCCAACATAGACAGCCACTTTAACACTCTGACCGCCACGGTGGTAGAAACAAACACCACAGAGGTAACTGCCAACAGACAGGTGGAACACAAGGTTCCGCCAACTGTATTACAACAAACCTATCCGCCACCTTTTCCGGGCGGTACCAACACTATCAAAAGCACGGCGGAAACAGGACTTGGAATGGAAAGCACTCATCTCTCGACACCCAACATGGAACCAGGACGCCATGGAATCCGAATTACAGGTCCTGCCCATGCTGGTCTACCTCCTCTTGTATCAGGAGCAGGAAAGACGCTGGCGACGACTACGGTGAGTACTGCACCTAGAACACATGGGAGGGGGAGAGGGAAAAGAGAGTGACACACACACGCAACACCCCCACCCGCCACCCACAACACCATACACACAAATACATACAGCAACATTAATATACACCCCGTCACCCCATGGAAGAACGCAAGGACAAAAAGGAAATTATTGTAACAAGTGTAATCTATTAAATATCAAATAGGCCAAATTAAAAAAATAGTATATACAAATATGTACACCAACTGCACAAGTCTGGACATAAATTAAATCATTGTCCGTGGATCAGTGTCCCAAAATGCATGGGCGAAGCCCACACAAGATACCTGACTCAAAACGGAGAGAACACTGCAGGGGCATCAGATGGAAAATAAACAGGCACCTCAGGGGGAGGGGAAGGGGGGAACCTCAGCCGGATGAACGGACGACGGCACTGCTCCACCAGGGGGCTCCATGCCCACTGCTGTATCCTGGGGAGTGCAAAGCCACAGTCTCTCAAGTCTTTCCAGTGGGTGGTGTGCCCACTGCTGTATCCTGGGGAGTGGAAAGCCACAGTCTCTCAAGTCTTTCCAGTGGGTGGTTTGCCCACTGCTGTATCCTGGGGAGCGCAAAGCCACAGTCTCTCAAGTCTTTCCAGTGGGTGGTTTGCCCACTGCTGTACCCTGGGGAGTGCAAAGCCACAGTCTTTCAATTCTTTCCAGTGGGTGGTGTGCCCACTGCTGTTTCCTGGGGAGCGTAAAGCCACAGTCTCTCAAGTCTCCACTGGTTCTGGAGTGGGCATTGTGCCCAGAGTGCTTCATCCTGCCAAGGACTGAGGTAGTGAATGTGATTCTCCACTGGTTCTGGAGGGGGATTGTGCCCAGAGTGCTTCATCCTGCCAAGGACTGAGGTAGTGGATGTGATTCTCCACTGGTTCTGGAGGGGGCTTTGTGCCCAGAGTGCTTCACATGCAGTGTGGCAGGTCCAATTCCCTCACCTGGGTGTGTGTGCCACGAGATTGCCTGGGAACAGGTAGCATGATATTCCATGGAGGCAGAGACACACTCCACCCTGCTGCGACTTCGCCTGCCACCTGCAGGTACAAACAGTGCTGGGGCTCATGCCTCAAGTACGCTGGGCAGGGTCCAGGACGTCTCCTGCAGCCTTGGACGGCGGCCTACTGGGATTATTGCCATGTCAGCTGTGGTGGCACTGTCTGAGCACGTCGCAGGGCTGGTGGTGGGGCTTGCGGCGGTGTCTGTGGCAGATGTGCTGGCGGTGGTGCATGTGTCTTCACCTGTTGAGGGACACAGCATGACGTCTCCTGCAGCCTCGGATGGCTGCCCACTGGGGATGATGCTGGGGACTGTTGCTGAGGCAGCAGACGTGCAGGTGGCGGTGCTGGTGACGGTGCAGGTGGCGGTGTCCACCGCCGTACAGGTTGATGTTGTGGTTTTTCAGAAGAGGTGACTCTGGTCCCTCAGCCGGAGCTACCGTGCCCTGTCCTGACCTGCTCTTCGGCTTGTGTCCCTTCTCCACCTTTGATGTCACTGCTGGTGCCTTGCCACTGTCCCCTTTTGGCTTGGAGGAGCTCTTGCTTGCTGGTAGGTGCGGCTTCTCCCTCCGGCATGTGGGCACCTTCTTCACATTGGCAGGTGGCGGAATGGCCTGCTCCTTGGCCTCGCTAGGTGGCACACTAGCAGCCCTGATGGGTGGTGCCCACGATGAGACCGGAGTTGCTGGGACCACTGTGCTTGAGGATTTGGTGGCTGAGGTGCATGCTGGGACCTGGATAGCCTGGCCCTAGGGGAAGGACGGGGGGGAGGTGTAGGGAAGAGGTCAAAGTTTGCGTGGAAGAATTTCTTAGACACACTGGGACGGGAAGATGGAGGGGGTTTGGGAGTGGAGGAAGAGGTAGTGGTTGTAGGAGGCGTACGTTTGCTGAATTTGGGTGAAGGTGCATGGGCCGGAGGCTGTTGTGAGTTGGATGGCTGTTGGGTGGGTGTGTGCCTGTGTTCGTGTAGTTTGGGAGGAGGGCTCACAGACACACTGGGAGAGGACACAGGGGATGGGTGAATGGTATTGGGGGTGATGACTGCATGTGAGTGGTGTGTGGTGATGGGCGTGCTGGTGATGGAGGTATTGGCTGAGGACGTAGTGCATGCAGGTGTGAGTGGGGATGAGACAGGGAGGGAGGAGTAGGACATGGAGGAGGGGGACACAGTGGAGGCAGTGGATGTTGGTGTGTGTGCATGGAGATGGTGCTTGTGTGAGTGCCGGTGGGATGTGTGGTGCTTATGTTTGCCACATCACCTCTTGTGTGTTGATGAGTGTGCATGCTGGTCTGATGGTGTGCTTGGGATAGGCTAAAGTACAGTGGATTGGGTCTGGGTGGAGGAAGGTGGAGGGGGAGGCTGGACACAGGGACAATGGCTGCCATCAGTGCTGAGGCCAGAACCTGAAATGCTCTCTGTTGGGCCGCCTGGCCAGAATGAATGCCCACCAGGTATGCATTTGTTTGCTGCAAATGCTTCTCAACACCCTGGATGGCATTCAAAATGGTAGATTGCCCAACAGTGAGGCATCTCAGGAGGTCAATAGCCTCTCACTGAGGGCAGCAGGGCTGACTGGGGCAGGACCTGAGGTGCCTGGGGCGAAGGAGATGCCCTCCCTCCTGGGGGAGCGGGCACGGGAAACATGCTGAGGGGCTGCTGGTAGGGCGGTGCTGGTAGGGGGGTGGCGGCTGTACCTGATGCGGTGGGCACAGAGCTGCCTGCCACCGCAAGGGAGCTCCCATTAGAGGAGGAGTCGCTGTCGCTGGTGTATGCTCCTGTCCTCGTCGTGGAGCTCCCCTCGCCCTCCGTCCCACTGGTGCCTTCAGACTCCGTTACTTCACCCTCCAGGGCCATGTGGGATACAGCTCCCTCCTGCTCCAGTGCCACTGCTCTTCCGCCAGATGATTCTAATGCACGCAAGAACAGGGTGACAAAACAAAAAGGGGGGGGGACCGAAGAGACACATGGTCAATGCATGCAACACCACTACTGTTGGCGGACACAACACACAGGGAGCAGCTCTATGCACTAAGCCATGCACTAGCAGTGCAGGGGAAAAGCAGGGGAAAAGCATATGCCCAAGGGGGACTCTGTCTAGACCCATTTCATGCACAGCTGGAACCCATGGGAGCCTGACTAGGTGTAGAAGGCAAATACCACCTTTGGGGTTGCAGTGGGAATGAGCCTGCAAATCAATGGATCTACCTTTGCGCGTCTGCCCTGGCCTAGGTGAGCCCACAGCCCACCACCCCCACCCAGACACCTGGTCAAGCGCGCAGAGTCAGCTGAATGAGAGTGTACTCACCCCCTTGTGGCTGCTATGATGCCCTCAAATGCCCATCCAACTCAGGATATGCCACTGCCAGGATCCAGTACATCAGAGGGGTCATGGTGCGACGGGCACCCCTTCCTTGTTGGGAGGCCATCCCCAGCCGTCTTCTTGCTCCAGCAGCGCAGGTCCACCAATCTTTTCCGGCAGTGGTTGCTCCGTCTATAGTAGACCTCCAGGGTCCACACTCCCTTGGCGATGGCACGCCAAATACCCTTCTTCTGGTGGCCGCCGACCTAGAGGAAAAGTGAAGTTAGAATGGATGTTACTCTCCCATACAGTTCTTCTCACACATTGCCCACAAACCTCCCACCCTGGCCTAGACATACATACACACACCCTCACATGCTGGCCTGTCTCCCCTCCCTCTTCCATCCATGACACTCCATACAATCATATGCCATCCACCATGCTCACAGTGTACTCACCTGTTTGTCTGGAAGACCGTACAGTTGCGTGTACTGGGGGAGGACCCCATCCACCAGTTTCTCCAACTCCTCCGAAGTGAAGGCAGGGGCCCTTTCCCCAGACACTGTATCCATTGGCGCTTCCAGACACAGGTCACAGCAGCACTTGCAGTGTAGGTCCTCTCCTGTTGAAGGTCAGGTATCAAGTGAGGGAACTGACAGAAAATGGCAGTCACGTCCGCGGCAGTGCGTACCGTCACTGCCAGCGCAGTTACCTAATTTCCCCTTGTCCCATCTTACAGGTCAGGCAGCCGCCATTTCAGGGGGCCACATGGCAGGCCAAAAAACTGTGTCACACCTATTTAGGCCAGGAATACGGACAGACAAATGCACATAGAGAAAAGTTAACATTTTTGCTAAACAGCCTTGTGATACCTAAGTGTTGTATGACCCTCTGCTCACCGTTCTCCTCCATAGGGCACATCCGCTGGAGCAGGTGATGAGATGGCAGCATCCTCCAGTGTACAGACCCGTGGTGGACCTGTCGACAATGGAGGACAGACACATCATTATCACTTACAGACTTGATCGTGCAACAATCCAGGAACTGTGTGCCCAGTTGGAGCCTGACCTGATGTCAGCTATCCACCATCTTACAGGAATACCCCCTCTAGTGCAGGTCCTATCTGTACTCCATTTCCTGGCCAGTGGGCCTTTTCAAACAACAGTAGCCATGGCATCAGGGATGTCCCAGCCAATGTTCTCTAACCTGTTGTCCAGAGTGTTGTCTGCCCTGCTGAAACACATACGCAGCTACATCGTTTTCCCTCAAATGGAGGATTTGACCACAGTGAAAGGTGACTTCTATGCCCTGGACATATCCCCAGCATCATTGGTACCATTGATGGTACACATGTGGCATTTGTCCCCCCCCCCCCACCCACCCCCCTGCAGGAATGAACAGGTGTACAGAAACCGGAAAGCCTACCATTCTATGAATGTGCAGATGGTGTGTTTGGCAGACCAGTACATCTCCCATGTGAATGCCAAGTATCCTGGCTCAGTGCATGACGCTTACATTATGAGGAATAGCAGCATCCCTTATGTGATGGGGCAACTCCAGAGGCACTGTGTGTGTCTAATAGGTGAGCCTAAAGTCCACACACAGTTTCATTTGCTGTCTGGGTATGGGATATTCACTAATGTTTGGAGGATGTCTAACAGTTGTACCTCGATATTTGCAGGTGACTCTAGTTACCCCAACCTGTCACGGCTACTGACCCCAGTGAGGAATCCCAGGACAAGGGCAGAGGAACGCTACAATGAGGCACGTGGACGAACTAGGAGGATAATAGAGCACACCTTCGGCCTCCTGAAGGCTAGATTCAGTTGCCTCCATCTGAAAGGTGGCTCCCTATACTACTCACCGAAGAAGGTGTGCCAGATCATCGTGGCCTGCTGTATGTTGCACAACCTGGCTTTGTGACGGTAGGTGCCTTTACTGCAGGAGGATGGGCCTGATGCTGGTCTTGTGGCAGCTGTGGAGTCTGTGGACAGTGAAGAAGGGGAGGCAGAAAAAGAAGATGTAGACAACATCATCATTTAATACTTCTAGTGAGACACAGGTAAGAAGATGGAACTGCTTCCCACATCTCATACTATTGTAGGACCTAGCATAAGTCTGCCTTTTTACCTCTGTGTATGGACCCTGACTTGTCACTTTGGCTTTCTATTTCACAGATCTGGGTCCCAATTTGTGCCCTCTGCTATGTTTACTCCTGGCCTACAGCTGTGTAACATTGGTATGTGAACACGTACATTGACATTGCTATATTCCAGAGATTTTGCAATTACACATTTGTGAAAGCACAGACTGACTCCAGATTTTTTTTTGATTCAAGGGTGTTTATTTTTGTGCTAGTAAGTGGAGGGGGTGTGAAATGGGCTGGGGTGATGGTGGAGGAATGTCCATGGCAGAGTCCAGTCTCTTGGTCTCACAGGTGCATTGTCCAATGGAGCATAGGAAGGGTAGCAATGGCAGTTTAAGGTGGACAAGGTGATAAAGTGGGACAGAAGGGTGACATTCAGGAGGGTCTTATTTCCTGGCGGAGGTCTTGGCAATGTTCTCTGTCTTGTTCCTGGATCTTAGGGACCGTTTGCGGGGTGGTTCTCCTTCTGCAGGGGGTGGGGTGCTGGTTGCCTGTGGGTCCTGTGACGGTGCCTCCTGCCCACTACTGCCGACGGAGATGGAGGGCTGTTCATCGTCCAGGCTAGTGTCAGGGGCCCGTTGGTGTGCTACTGTGTCCCTCATGGTGTTGACAAGGTCTGCCAGCACCCCTGCAATGGTGACCAGGGTGGTGTTAATGGACTTCAAGTACTCCCTGATCACCAGGTAGTGTTCCTCCTGCAGCCGCTGGGTCTCCTGAAACTTGGCCAGTACCATGCCCATTGTCTCCTGGGAATGGTGGTAAGCTCCCATGATGTTGGAGAGGGCCTTGTGGAGTGTCGGTTCCCTGGGCCTGTCCTCCCCCATCGCACAGCAGTCCTCCCAGCTTCACTGTTATCCTGTTATGCCCACTGCCACTGACCCCAGGTCCCTGATTTTCTTGGGTTGGTGGGTTTGCCTGGGTTCCCTGTAGTGGTGGACACACTGCTGATTGACATGTCCTGGGGACAGAGGGATGGGCCCACTGGGTGGGTGCTGTGGCGGTGTTTCCTGAGGGGGGAGGTTCTGTGGTGTTTGGGACTGTGTCTGGGGAACCGACTGTCCCGAGGTCCCTGATGGGCCGGGCTGGTCATCTTGATCCAGGCATGCAGAACTGCTGTCATCACTGTGGGCCTCTTCTGTGGGTCGACTGGATATGTCTGGCACCTCCTGTCTGGTGACGTTGGGTATGGGTCCTGTTGGGGTGTAAATGCATAGTTTTAGTATCTGTGTGTGCCATCTTGTGCATTGGGTGAGGCACACTCTACTCCTGTGCTTGCATCATTGTGTTTGCCCTTTTGTGATAGTTGGTTTGGGGTCTGTGTGGGTATCTGTACTGGACATGCTTAGGTGATGGTGGTCCATGCATAGCTGTTGCATGCAGGGCCTTGGTATTTAGATGTGTGGGTTGTGATAGTGGGACATATGTGAGATGATGGAGTGATGGGAGTGAGGGTAAGGGTGGGGGTATGTGAGGGCATGCAGGTGGGGTGTGGGGGATATGGTAGTAAAGATTTGACTTACCAGAGTCCTGTCCTCCTGCTACTCCTGCAAGGCCCTCTGGATGCAATATTGCCGAGACTTGCCCCTCACATGTTGTTAGTTGTGGGGGAGGAGGTAGGGGTCCACCTTCAGTCCTCTGTACAGCAATCTGGTGTCTTGAAACCACGGAACGCACCTTCCCCCGTAGGTCATTCCACCTCTTCCTGAATTCCTCCTGTGTTTTTGGATGCTGTCCCACTGCGTTGACCCTGTTGACGATTCTCCACCATAGCTCCATCTTCCTCGTAATGGAGGTGTGCTGCACCTGTGATCCGAAAAGCTGTGGCTCTACCCGGATGATTTCCTCCACCATGACCTGAGCTCCTCCTCTGAAAACCTGGGGTGTCTTTGAGGTGCCATGATGTGGTGTGGGTGATGTGTGAGGTGCTGTCTGTTGTGATGTGTGGGGGGATGTGTTTGTATGCGTTGTTTGAGGTGCATGGATGTTGTATAAGTGATGGTGTGTGTTGTGTGTCTGTGGATGCTGGTGTTGTGTTAGCTAATCTTTCTCTCTGGCCTTCTTCCAAATTTTACATTGTAAGGGGTTGTGGGTAATGTGGGTGTGTGTTTTATAGTGGTGTGAGTGTGTGGGTGTGGTGTGTGTATGTGTATCAGGTGTGTGTATTTTGAATTGTCTAATGTAGTTGTGTTTTGTAAGTGTGTGTATCGCCAATGGATTATCACGGTTGAAAGACCACCTCGTTGATTCGTGGGTCATGATAGTGTGGGCGTATTCCTGTTGGCGTGACGGTGTGGGTTTTGGTATCGCCAGTTTATCACTGACCTTTGGTGTGGTGGACTTGTGTGGGTGTCTGTATTGTGGTGGATTCCGAGATGTGGGTCGTAATACTTGTAGCGGAATTCCGCCGCCACAACGGTATGTTGGCGGTCTTCAGCACGGCAGAAAGTGGGATTTACCGCCAGGGTTGTAATGAGGGCCATTGTTTGACGCATAAACCTCTCTATGCGCAGAGCTTGCAATATCTTAAGAAGGCCCTCAACTGGTACAAACCCATGAGGACTTTGAGATTAGCGGGACAATTTAAGGTGATGATGCCTCGATGTAGGAAAGCAAGATGGGGGTGACATGCCTTTTCGAATGCGGCAGCAAAGGTACGGAAATTCCCTTCTGTTTAAATCAGGCTCTGAGGATGCACTTGCCTTTTCGCAAGCAAGCAAGTAAAAACATGGCTCTTTGCTAAATAGTCTCTGCTAGGGACCTTTTTTTTTTGTTTATTGATTCTGTTTCTGGCGGTTTTGTCTTCCCAAATGTTCTTATCGATAGTGCTTTTATGCCTTGTAGGTTTGATGTGCTTTATAAATGCCAAATACAAATACACAATACAAATACAATTACTTCTTCTCTTTCTTTACATTGAAAATAGAATAATTTAGCCCCTTCTTCAGTTTCTCTCTTTCCCTGCTTCTACCTTCACTAGCTTTCCTTCTTCACTGCCCCTAACTTCCTTCTTGCCTATCTCTGCTAGTATATTTGGGCTTCAGAAATCTACCCCCAGAGATGCCCTTCTGATCCCCTATCATGCTTTCTGGTGTTCTTCAATCATTGTCTTATTTAGAAAACATTTTGGGTTGCTTTATGAATGCTCCCACTTCTCATCTGGTCACAAAATGCTGTTTTGATCCTTAATCCCTTTTAATACCCTTTCTTTCTAAACTTCCAGAATGAAAGGTCTTTAATCAACTATTAACCATCTTGATCAGAATTCAATTGTCACACATCTTCGGTTTGGGTTTCACTCTGCACTCCATCATGTGCAGATATGGAACTTCCACTAAGAATTTTGCCTCCTCATTCTTATGAATCTTTCCACAATGAACAACATAGTGAAAAAGCCTTACTACTTTCTTTTCTTCGCTCTCTTGGTATTTCTGGCTCAGCACCAGTTTGGCTTTCATCCTAACTTTTTGAATGCACCAACTATTTACCATGGAGGTGAAAACAGTCTAATCCTGCCTGTGCGACCCACCAGTTTACTATCGACACTATACTTCCATACCGTACATGTAACTTACTTTTTCACTCTGATAACATTCAATGTATAGCCCCTTTTGCTTTTACATTTTTTTCAACAACACTATCTCTAGGTGTCACTCTTCTGTACAATCTTGAATGTCATCTCACTCCCTTCTCAACTTCACTGAAAAATAATTGCACTTTGTCCTTTCACTTCTCCATTTTTTTCTGTTCTTACCTTTCTTTGTTCTGCACCTTTCTCCTTTCTCTCACTCTTTCTCTATCCACATTTCTGTCATTGCTCATGCATAGATAGCTAGAGCTTAAATTTTAGCGATGTCCTTCATGTCACAAAAGTCATCAAGTTGTGACAAGTTTAAGTTTATGAAAGTAAAAGAGTGAAAGCTGCACTGACACACATTTCAAATGTGCAATTCCTTGCATTTCAAAGTTCGTTGTAGGTGCTTTTTGAGTTAAGTCACGATAGAATGTCAAAAGTGATGTTAAAATGTAATTTCGACTCTAGACTAACACTGCATATAGAAACAATATTGAATTTATTGCGATTAATGAAGGATTACTGTGTTCGCCAATGCGTGCACAATGAGAGAAATGTACTTCTCTGTTATAATTAATGGAATGCAACAGGAATGCAAAAACAACGTTTTTTCATTTGAAATTAAATGTATTATTCTACTGATGAAATATTCTTAATGTTGAATTTATAGGTGTGCATATTATATGTGTTTTACTAAAATTTATTAATTAAATGCATTTTATATTTTTCTCTTGTGTTAGCACAAGTAAAGCCTATAGAGTTTGCATTTTGCAGTCATGTAAAAATTATTTTTTTATAACATGAAGTCTTCTTCCAGATTTAGTTCCCGAGAAAAGTAAAGTCCTCTTCTGATAGATTCATTGTTTAAATGTGGAGAGGTGTACACATTTGTCCTTGGAAACATTACATTACAGTAACATAGACTGAGGTTGTATACAATTGTTTCAAACCTGCTTGGAGTCACAAAAAGGAGATGTTCCAAAGACAGACCTGGGAAGAGATGTGCTTGTTACAATTTGGGGTCTTTCAATTACCCCTGATTGGTTGATGTTTATTCAATGTAATATTAACAGACACCTTTGGTGAATTAAGCTGATTTGTGTAATTTGAAATATCAATGAACATTTGAACTTTAGTCAGTCTGCAGCATTTTCCTGAACAGACCTTTGTGGCTTGCAGAGGTTCTCCCGATGCCTGCTGATTCTGATGTTTTGCTGATTAATATTTCCTGAATGCTGTACCCTTGGAGAAATGCCATTCTTAGACTTAGTAATCCTTTTTGGCCGTTCAGAAGACTCATGTTTGAGCTTCTGATATGCTGATGCTTTCTCTTTTTAGCTGCCTTTTGCCTAATTTAGTTTGTGTTCTGCAGTCTGAGACTATCTTTTTCCAAATTACTTTTGTCCTTTATATACTTTTTGTATTTTGCCTGTATATGCTCCTCCCTACACACGTATTTCCCTGATTTGGTTAGTTGTAGGGTTGACCTGTGCCCAGCCAAAGATCATTGACTGCTAATTTTTTAACTGAATAATGATTGCAAATTCCTAGCATCAAATAATCTCAGTATCTCAGACATTATGTACTATTCTTCTTGAATGCTTAGCTTTATTAATGTTAGTTCACCTGAATTTATTTTGAGGCCTTGCGCAAACCTTGGTGATTATGTGTCTTTATAACTCAGTTTTGCACATTGTCTAAATGACTTTGAGCTTGTGTTTATAATCATTCTTTTAAGTTTATTCCTGATGGGAGTTTCCCCTCCGTGGCCACATTGGTCATGGTATCTAAATTGCTTGGTCAATGCTGAATATATTCAATTGGTTCACCCCACTTCTTTCTGGGTCCAGAGGTCCATTGACCTTGGTGAGCATTTGATTCCTACAAAGGATGAAAAATGCATTCACAGATCTGGTAGCAGACTGATGGTTTTGTCCCATAAGAGGGGGAACCATATTTTCGTTTAGTGTTAGGGAGTTAGGATTGATCCCACGTTATTGCCCAGTCCAAAAACTGCCCACCCTGTAATTTGTCCCATGGTCCATTCTGAAGACTGATGAAATTCCAACGTTGTGCCTAAAAGTGACTTGATGCATGAGTATAAGTAGTGTTTTGAACTTGCAATGCTTTTTCGCTTAAAGATTGCAGTGAGATGTGATGTTGTGAAATGTTTTGCAAAGTTGGCGCACTCAAAGTGATTGTGGTGCTTTATGCTCAGAAATTTCTGTGGTTGTTTTTGATAGGTCCGTTGTGGCCTAAGTTCCCCGAATAACACACAAATGTAGAAGGCACTTGGTTAATTTATTGTCTGCAGTGAAGTGCTTGACATGAAACATAGTTGATGGTGCCAATAGTTTTTCCTTGAGTGGGTATGAGTTGTTGGTTGTTATTTAGTGAGACTTGAGTGCACACAGATGATCCATATCAACTGGAGTGAGAATTGCTGGTCAAGTTTCACTTAGTGTGTAATTGTGAAAGCCGCAGTCGGAAGTGCAGGCAATCAGTTTTTAAAGTGTTTGAGTTCCTGCCCGTAATGTGCAGACCGGTTGTTGGTATTGACTTGCAATATTTTGCATTAGATGTGAGTGAGCAATTGTGTGCGAGACAAATGAATTGATTGCAGCTGTTGAGGGAAGTGAGTGTGACGTCATTTTGTGCCACTACGGTATAGGTCGATTAATGTCAAGCACATTGGTATTGGTGGACAGTATCACGTTGCTATTGGTTAAGAACAGCTTGTGAAAAGGACTGTGGGATTGAAATTACTTGATTGATTGAAAATTATTGTGGTTAATTGAATTTGTACAAAAATTACATTTTTCAAGGCATTAGCAAGTGCACTGAGGAGATGTGTTTATTCCAGTTACAGAGAGTGCAGAAGCCCCACATGAAGGAACATCAGCTTTTCATATAGCAACATTGAAAGGAGTTTTGGCATGCAAATGGCCTGAACAATGGTGTAAAATGACTGAGAAAGAGGGTGCTTTGCCTTTTCCTCAGAACATTTAGGCCCTCATTACAACTTCGTCGGTCTTTGGTAAAGACCGCTGAAGCTGCGGACGCCAGTATACCGAGCGCCCTGGCTCCCTATTTCGACTTTTCCGCTGGGCCAGCGGACGGTAACAGTGTTACCATCCGCTGGCCCAGCGGAAAAGTCACATCAACATTGCAGCCGGCTTGTAATAGAGCCGGCGGCAATGCTGATGTGCAGCGGGTACAGTAGCACCCGTCACACATTTTACTGCCTGAAATTCGGGCAGTGAAATGCGCAATGGGGCTGTGCCTGGGGGTCACTGCTCTGCCCATTCCAAGTGCATGGGCATTGCAGGGGCCCCCAGGGGCACCCTGAGTGCCCCTTGCTGCCAGCCTTTCCATGGCGGTGTTTACTGCCGTGGCCAGGCTGGTAGTCGGGGACTCATAATCCCCAGGGCAGCGGTGCTTGCACCGCTGCCCTGGGGATTACGACCGTCAGGCAGAAGCCTGGCGGTATAGTGGAGGGACCGGTAGTATGGCCGTGGCTATTGCGTCACAGTCATAATAGCTGGCGGAACACTGCCAGCCTGTTGGCGGTGCTACCGCCAGCTTACCGCCGGCCGCCAGGGTCGTAATGAGGCCCATAATTTGAGAGTATTAGACAATTTGAGGAGAGTAATGTATGAGTCAAAGCCACCTCTAAGACATGCACAATTTGAGGCCCTTAATATTTGGGAATGTATTGCAACACATAGAACAATCACAAGTTTTGAGAATAGAATGCAGAAAGCACTTAATACATTGGTGAAGTAATATGCGATGCAGTACGAAAAATGTGGAGAGCAGACCTACTAAATGGTGGTAAGAATGTTTCCAGCTATTACAGGCGAAGGTGATGGGAGTACAAAACCTAAGACTTGAATAAAACAGACAGCAAAGGCTGAGCAGACAGAAGAAGATGAGGGTTATGAAGCAGTTACACATGAGAGGGATTCAGAAGATGAGTTCATAAATCAGCTTTTGATTAATCGCCCCGACTGTATAATTCAATTGGAGCAGTAACGAGTAGTGAAGCAGTACAGGATGTAGTACAGAATGTGCCAACTACTCAAGTTGCACAGATCCAGAATCAGACAATTCCAGGTACACCTGATAATTAAGTGACACAAGTGCCCATGGTTTATCCACCAATTCCGACAGTTAACACAGCACAGCCCATTTCAGGTTCAGTTGTAAATCAAGACATATCAAGCCCACTTATGAATCAGAGAATGCTAAATTCTAATGTTACTCACACAGTGTACACACCTAATGTGACCACACCTGTGCAGAATCATCCTATGCCTATGTTTACACCAATACACACAATGACAAATGTTACCCTCAATCAAACAAGACAGACTTTCAGTATTGTTTTAACAGCTGTGGGTACTGGAATGACAATTCCACAGAGTCGGACAAACTTGATGAGTCCGGATGCATTAACAGTTCCTGAGTCTATAGATCCAGTTGTTCTCTTGTATGCTTCATTTAATTATGGAAGTAATGCCCATTTGTTAGAAATGGGGTCTCTGGTTGGCAGTCAGTTTGCACTCTGTCCAAGCAGGGACCCTCACTCTAGTCAGGGCAATGGCAATACACACCTAGGATAACCCCTGCTCAACCTCTAGGTAGCTTGGCACAAGCAGTCAGGCTTATCTCAAAGGCAAAGTGTAAAGTATTTGTACCAAAACCCACAGTAATATCGTGAAAACACTATAAATGGACACCATACCAGTTTAGAACAATAGCCATTATTTATCTTAATCAAACAAGACCAAAAAGACAAAAATCCTACATACACAAGTAAAGTGATTAATTTTTATAATAGAATCTTACTCCATAGAAAACAATGGAAACGTTGCTGTTACAGAAAGCACCTGGTTTGCATAAAAATAAAGCTATTTGGATGAGCGTGCGTCGGAAAAATCAGCAATGTGTTGATTCCTTACTCGCAAGTGAGGCCGTGCGCCGTTTCTTCTCAGGTCGGGTAGGCGATGCGTTGTTGTTCTCTCCTGCATCGATTTCCAGGCGGGGCACCTTGGATCTTCGAAAGTTCACGTTGATTTGATGTCTGGCGATGATGCATGTGAAATCTGGCCGCACGGTGATGGAAAACCATGCGAAGTGGAGTTTGCGTTGTTTTCACCAGCCGCAAGCAGGTTTTGCGTAGTTTCTCCAGTCGCGATGCAGGTGGTGCGTCGATTTCAGCCACGAGGCGGGTGGCGCTTAGTTTTTACAGCTGCATCGCAGGCGGTGCGTCAAACGTTTCCCTGCACGGCTTCCTGTGCATGGATTTAAGTCCTTGTTCTACCAGCTTCACCTTTCATGGGCCCAGGGACTGGATAGGGCACCACTTGGCAGGGTAGGAGTCTCAGCAGAGAGTCCAAGTACTGGCAGAGGAATTCTTTGATGGCACTGAGACTTCAAAACTGGAGGCAATCTCAGTCCAAGCCCTTGGTGACACTCCATAAACAGGAATATACCACAAAGTCTAGTCTTTGTCCCCTTTCTCAGGCAGAAGCAGCAACTGCAGGATAGCCCAACAAAGCACAGTAACAGGCAGGGGCAGCACTTCTCCTTCAGCTCTTTTCCTGGCAGAGGTTCCTCCTGAATCCTTGACGTAATTTAAAAATCTGGGGTTTTGGGTCCACTACTTATACCCCTTTCTGCCTTTGAAGTGGGCAAACTTCAAAGGAAAGACCCTGGCCCTCATTATGACATTGGCGGTAAATCCCACTTACCGCCACGCTGACTGCCGCCAACATACCGCCGCTGCGGCGGATATCCATTCACCATTATGACACACACACACCAATCTATCACTATTCAGCCACACACACAACTCCGCCACACCAAAGGTCAGTGATAAATTGGCAGTATCAAAACCCACACCGTTATGCCAACATAACAACACACACCACATTATGACCCACGAATCACCATGGCGGGCATTCAATGGAGGTAAACCATTAGCAGTACATACTGCTGCGCTCAAAATACACAAATTCAAACAAAACAACACCACATTGGACAATTCAAACTAAACACACCTGACACACATACACACACCACACCCACAACACTATAAAACACCCCCCCACATTACCCACAACCCTTTATGAAAACAAATCATTGGCACAAGACAAAGACCACGACCACAGACAAGACCACAGCCACACTCCACCATCACCTATACACCACCCACACACCTCACAACACACACCCCAACACATCGCCCTACACACCCTCACCCACACTACTCACACAACACCCATGGCATCACAACGACACCCCAGATTCTCTGAGGAGGAACTAAGGGTCATGGTGGAGGAAATCATCCGGTAGAGCCTCAGCTATTTGGAGCACAGGTACAGCAGATATCCATTGCTAGGAAGATGGAGCTATGGCGGAGAATCGTGGACAGGGTCAATGCCGTGGGACAGCACCCAAGAACAAGGGATGATATCAGGAAGAGGTGGAACGACCTACAGGAGAAGGTGCGTTCCATTGCAGCAAGACACCAACTCGCTGTACAGAGGACTGGCAGTGGACCCCCACCTCCTCCCCCACAACTAACAACATGGGAGGAGCACGTCTTGGCAATCATGCATCCTGAAAGCCTGGCTGGAGTAGGCGGAGGACTGGACTCTGGTAAGTCAACTCTATTCTACTACTACCCCCCACCTGCATGCCATCACATACCCCCACCCTCACTCCCATCACTCCACCACTTCCCACACACCCCACCATCACATCTCACTCATCCCAATGCCAAGCCCTGCATGCCATACCAATGCATGGACACCACTCACAGACCTGCATGGACACCTATCACTAAAGCATGCATACTAGAGAGAATCACCTAGCCCACCACATACCACCTCACACAAGTTAAGGATGCCAGGGTAAATACAAAGAGGGCAACCCACTAATGCAAAATATATCACACACAGAAAGAATAACACTGCATTTACATCCCCACAGGTACCCCAGCCAATGTCAGTGGAGAAGAGGTGCCAGCAATTTCTAGTCCCCCCACAGAAGAGGCCCTCAGTGATGACAGCAACTCTGGTCGCCTGGATCTGGATGACCAACATTTTCCATCAGGGACCCCTGGGTAGTCGGTTACCCAGACACAGTCACACACTACCACAAAGCCTACCCCCTCAGGAAACACCACCACAGCACCCACCCAGCGTACCCATGCCTCTGTCCCCAGGACACGTCAATCAGCAGTGTGTCCACCACTACAGGGTCCCCAGGGCACACCTCGCCCCCAAGACAATCAGGGACCTGGGGTCAGTGACAGTAGGCACACGGTTCAGGGGACAGAGGCACGGGACAACAGGGACACTGGGAGGACTGCTGTGTGCGAGGGGGAGGACAGGCCCAGGGAATCGACTCTCCAGGAGGCGCTCACTGAGATCCTGGGAACATACCAATATTCCCAGGATACGCTGGGTCAGATCCTGGACAACTTGCAGGAGAACAGGCGGCTGCAGGAGGGACAGTACCAGGGGATTAGGGAGGACTTGCAAGCTATTAACACCACCATGGTCTCCATTGCAAGGGTGCTGGCAGACATGGCCAACATTATGAGGGAGGCAGTCTTACAACAGCAGGCTGCTGCCACTAGCCAGACTACTGAACTGCCCTCAACCTCCGCTGCCGCTAGTGGACAGGTCCAAAAGGCCACCAGCACCCCTCCCCCTGCAGAAGGTGAACCACCCCGCAAACGTTCCCTGCAATCCAGGCAGAAGCCAGAGACTATTGCCAAGGCCCCGCCAGGAAATATGACTGATTGTCACACTTGTGTCCCACTCTGTCACCCTCTCCACCTTGAACTGCCATTGCTCCCCTTCCTATGTCCCCATGGACAATGCACCTGTGCTACCAATAGACAGGAACAATACCCTGGACTTTCCTCCATCATCACCCCAGCCCATTGCACTTCCCCCTTTTCTTCATGGCACTTCAATAAAAACATTTTGAAAAAAAACAAGTATGGAGTATGTCAAATGATTGAAGTATGTATTCGTTTCACAAGGTTCAAACATTGCAAATCACATGTACAATAATGTGCACATAGGATAGACCTGTAGTTGACTGCAGTGAACACACCAGGAGCGATAGTGGGGCACCAACATCTGCAAAAAGAGTTGCCAAAGGGTACAGTGAGTGGGCATAGAAGTGGGAAAGCATAGCCTGCCAGTGACAATGTGAAACAAACAAATGACAATGAAATATGAAGTAACACTGCCTTACTTGTGTCATTGGAAGTATTGTCAAATCACTGCAGTTCTGTTGTCCTCATCCTCTGCCTCCTCATCTTCACTGTCCACAGGGTCCACTGCTGCCACATGGCCATCTCCAGCCTCTTCCTTCTCCTGCAGAAAAGGCACATTGCATCTCAAGGCAAGACTGTGCAACATGCAGCATGTCACGATTATCTGGCAGACCTTCTTGGGTGAGTAGCACAGGGATCCACCTGTTAGATGGAGGCACCGAAACCTGGCATTCAGGAGGCTAAAGGTATGATCAATGATCCTTCTGGTTCCTCACAGGGGTCAGTAGCCATGATAGGTTGGGGTAACCTGAGTCACCTGCAAATATTGAGGGACAACATTTAGCCACACACTATGCCATATGGCCCACACCATACCCATACACCAACATCCACTGGGTGGGAACCAGGGCTCACCTATTAGCCACACCCTGTGCCTCTGTAGTTGGCCCATGACATTTGGGATGCTGCTATTCCTCAGGATAAAGGTATCATGCACAGACCCAGGACACTTTGCATTGACATGGGAGATGTACTGGTCCACCAGGCACACCATCTGGACATTCACTGAGTGAAAACTCTTTCAATTTCTGAACACCTGTTCATTTTGCCGGGGAAGGGGAACAATTGCAATATGTGTGCCATCAATTGCCCCAATGAAGTTGGGGATATGTCCCATTGCATAAAAGTAAGCCTTCACTGTGGCCAAATCCTCCACCTGGGGGAAAACAATGTAGCTGCACATGTGTTTAATCAAGGCATCCAGCACTCTTGTCAGCACTATTGAGAACATTGGCTGTGACATTCCTGCTGCCAAGCCCACTATCACTTGGAAAGAACCAGTTGCCAAGAAAAGGAGCACAGATAGGACTTGCAAAAGAGGGGGGATCCCAGTGGGGTGACAGATAGCAGATATCAGGTCAGGCTCAAGTTGGGCACACAGCTCCATGATTGTGGCCCTGTCAAGTCTATAGGTGAGGATAATGTACCTGTCCTCCACTGTTGCCAAGTCAACCAGGGGTCTGTACATGGGGGCATGTCTCCATCTCCTATTCATCTGCCACGGTAGCAATCTATGGGGCAAAAGAGTGAGGAGCTGGCCACAAACTGTACATTGTAGCCACAACAGTACAATGCATGATGTTAATTTGAAATGTATAAGTGGCATCTGTCCTGTAGGTACAATTGTAAAGTGTGACGCAGTTATAATCCAGGGCCTGCCCACCCCCCTGTAATGGCGTCACCCTGTCCTGTGTGGAGGGACAGGTGGAAGTAAGGTAATTCTGCTGACGTTGTGCACCGTTGCGGGAGGCAGTCAGGAACCGCCGTGCAATGCCTCATTAGATAATATTGTGCCCTATGGGGTACAGTGGCCAATGGTGATCTACGCCAGCGGTGACGGTATGCACCACCGCGGACGTGACTGCCATTTTTTATCAGTTCACTTACTTGCTACCTGACCTTTAACAGGAGAGGGCCTACACTGTGTGTGCTGCTGTGACCTGTCTCTGGAACCGACCATGGAGCATCTGACTGGGGAAAGGGCCCCTGCCTTCACCTCGGCGGAGTTGGAGAGACTGGTGGATGGGGTCCTACCCCAGTACCGACTGCTGCACGGGCCTCGAGGCCAACAGGTGAGTACACTGTGAGCACGATGCATGAGGCATGAACGCATGGAGTGGTGTGTGTGAAGGCCTCATGTAAGGGGTGTGGGTGGATGTCCTCTAGGAGGCATATTGGTTGTGTGCTGGGCCCTGTGTGTGCAAATGGCAATGTGAAGGGGTATGGTGGGCCATAAGCGCAACAGGCAGGACGATCTGATTGATACCTTTCCCTGTGTGTATTTCCTTTGCAGGCCAGCGCCCATCAAAAGAAGGGTGAATGGCGTGCCATCGCCGAGGAGGTGTGGTCTCTGAGGGTCTACGGCAGGCGTAGCACCCACTGTCGGAAATGGTGGGAGGACCTGAGATGCTGGGCATGGAAGACGGCGGAGGTCCAGCTGGGGATGGCCTCCCAACGAGGAAGAGGTGCCCATCGAACCCTGTCCCCCCGATTGGCCTGCATACTGGCGGTGGCCTATCCAGAGCTGGATGGGCGCTAGAGGGCATCACAGCAGCCACAAGGGGGTGACTACAGTGCCCATCATTACTACTTATGCCTGGTGGGGTGTTATCCGGGTGGGGGATGTGTGTCTGTGGGTGCCCCTAGGCCAGGCCTGACATTGCAGAGTAGGTCCAATATTGGCCAGGGTTCTGATGTGATAGTCCCCCTACCTAGCTTGTAGGCATCCACTACTGGGTAGGGCACCAGTGAGATGGAGGGCGAGGGGAGCACCACGGCGGAGACTGGCCGGGACAGTTCGGACACAGATACCTCCTCTGATGGAAGCTCCTTGGTGGTGGCGGACACCTCTGTGCCCACCCCAGCTACAGCCGCCACCCCCGTACCAGCACTGCCCTCCCAGCAGCTCCTCAGCAAGTTGCCCGTGTCCGCTCACCCAGGAGGGTGGGCATCTCCTTTGCCCCAGGCACCTCAGGCCCTGCCCCAGTGAGCTCTGCTGCCTTGAGTGAAGAGGCTATTGACCTCCTGAGATCCATCTCTGTTGGGCAGTCAACCATTGTGAATGCCATCCAGGGGCTGGCAGCCCAAATGCAACAGACCAATGCATTTCTGGAGGGCATTCACACTGGCTTGGCGGCCCAACAGAGATCAATGCAGGCTCTAGCCTCCTCTCTGATGGCAGCCATTGTCCCTGTTTCCACCCTCCTCCCTCCAACTTCCTCTTCCGAGTCCCATTCCCCTCAACCCCAGCCTATCCCAAGCACACAGCCAGACCAGCATGCACACAAGACAACACACAAGAGTGGCACAGGCAGACACAAGCACCACACATCATCCCACAGGCACTCAAACGAACACCATCCAGATGCAGACATATCAACTTCCACTGCCTCCACTGTGTCCCCGTCCTCCTCCTTCACCTCCCTACCAGTTCCGTCTACACTCACACCTGCATGCACTACATCCACATCCACTACCGCCATCACCAGCACACCTATCAGAACACACACCTCACTGGCAGTCACCACTCCAACAGCCAAGCACATGTCCCCTGTGTCCTCTCCCACTGTGTCTGTCCCCCTCCCAAGGTACACAAACACAAGCACTCAGACACCCAACAGCCATCCCCCTCACAACAGCATTCAGACCATGCACCTGCACCCAAACACAGCAGACACCTCCCACAACCACTCCCTTTTCCTCCACTCCCATACCTTCTCCATCTCCCCGCCCCAATGTCCCTAAGCAGCTTTTCCTCTCCACCACTGACCTCTTCCCTTCCCTCCCCCCATCCTTCACATCTGGCCAGGGTGGCTAAAACCCAGGCAAGCACCTCAGCCCCCCAGTCCACAGGCCCAGTAGTGTCCACACCCACTTGTGTTGGTAAAGGATCCCCAGCACCAGGCTGCCTCACAGAAAGGGTGCCTGCCTCAAGGGCTGCCAGGAGGGCCAAGGAGCCATCCCCAGTTGCTGCCAGGAAGGGCAAGGAGCCTGTCCCAAGTGCTGCCAAGAAGAGAAAGGAGCCATCCGCAGCTGCTGCCAGGAAGGGCAAGGAGTCTGCCCCAAGTGCTGCCAAGAAGAGCAAGGAGTCATCCCCAGCTGCTGCCAGACAGGGCAAGGGACCTGCAGCAGCAGGCAGGAAGGACAACGGGCCTGGTGTTGGGACTCAGTTGGAGCCCCCACACCAGCCATGGTTGTACAGATGTCCGACGCTGCAGGGGATGGGCTGGAGCTTCCCCCCAGCACCAGAAGCAGCAGCAGCACCACCACCACCATCAGTGGGCAGCTGTCCGAGGCTGCAGAGGATGGGCTGGAGCTTCCCCCCACCACTACCAGCAGCACCACCACCACCATCAGTGGGCAGCTGTCTGAGGCTGCAAGGGGAGGGCAGGAGCTTCCCCCACCACTACCAGCAGCAGCAGCGCCACCACTGCTACCACTGAAAAGCCGTCACCACCGGCGGACGGTCTATAGTCCTGCCTCCATGTGCTGTTGTACGGCCTGCCCCCTGCAAATCCTGTGGGAATGACACCCAGCTGAGAGACTGTGACCTTGCACTCCCCAAGATCTGCATCACAGGGAACGATGTCCCCTCCAGAACCAGTGGGGAAGACACCCACTCACCCCATCCTTCCCAGGATGAAGATCACAAGGCATGAAGCCTACTCCAGAGTCAGTGGGGAAGCCACCCACTCACCCCATCCTCCCCAGGATGAAGAGCACAGGGCACAATGCCCCTCCAGAACCAGTGGGGAAGCCACCCACCTCACCCCATCTTCCCCAGGATGAAGATTACAGGGCACAATGCCCCCTCCAGAACCAGTGGGCAAGTCACCCACTTGAGAGACAGTGGCCTTGCACTCCCCAGGACCAAGCACAGGGCATGTTGCCCCCTCAAGAGCATGTGGGCATGTCACCCACTTGAGAGACTGTAGCCTTGCACTCCCCAGGACCAAGAACAGGGGATGTTGCCCCATCCAGAACCAGTGGATTGGTTCCATCTGCCAGCTGAGGTGTGCCCCCGTACCCTGTCCCCCTGAGGTGCCTGCCTATTTTTGAACTGATGCCCCTGCAGTGTTCTCTCCGTGTTGTTGCAGGAGACAAGTGGGGCCTTGGACTTTGTCATGTGGCCCTGTGGCCCACGCTCATTGAGGACTGGGCAGTGTCACTTGAATTGCACATATGTATATACTTTTAAATTGGATGAACGTACATGGATGTGGAATTCCTATTGCCCGACGCCCAGGACATATTGTTTGGGGGCAAGGGCAACATGTGTCTATAAGTTAATGCTGTTCGAACTTGTATTTATGGTTCAGTAATGAATTAAAGTCTTCATTATTAGGGTGAGCGCTGTAAATACGTTTTAGGGTCACACTGCACTGTTGACAGTGATTCCAGTTAAAAAAAAAAACTGTACACGTTTGAAAAGTTTAACTATATGAGGCTAAGTATATTGCTCCCAGAATGCTCTCTGATTAGAAGCAAATATTTGCAGAAACTTGTAAGCAAGAGTTATGACCCTTGCCTGAAAAATAAAGTGTTCAGAAAAAAATGAAAGTAGGAAAAAAAAACGATTCGCTACTATGAAATTTTAGGTGCTATTCTTTGAAGCGTCATTTAGTAAAATGTGTTGACGCATGCTATTATTTCCCAAAATATTCCTAATGGAAAATTAGTGTAGCCATTTTCAACAAGATTATGGGAAGCATGAAAGTAAACAAGCACTGGCAAAGCCAATCGATCCAACATGTTTTGTGAGTCTTTTGGTTTAGTCAATGCTCTCTTGTTTTGACATGTCTTTTTTTAACACTTTATTGTTGTGGGAGCTGGCACGCCCTCACCATTGTAACAAACCCTGGCAAAAATTAAAAAACTATTTTTGGTCTCAAAAAGCATGCATTTCCAACAGTGGCATAACAAAGGCTTGCAGCCCCTCTCCAGCGGGCCCCCTCAGAACAGTACCTGCCCTGAGTGAGCCTTTTGGGAGGGGGGTGTGGGAGGGAAAGGGGGTCGGACGCTCCATGTTCTTTGCAGGGGGGCCAAGACTACTTTGCCAGTATGCTCCTTGTGAAAGAGCCGAAGGCGATCACTCACAGTAAAGCCAGACGATAGATAGAGAAATAGAAGTTTAATAAAAACAAAATGTCTTTGTTAACGGCAGACCTCATTAGGGACCCAATTCTTAAAGAAAGTCACAAGGGCACCCATGGCATATGACTTTGAATTAATGGCTTTCATGAATTCACAAGCACTTACAGAAGTAGACCAGGAAATCGTACTCCTAGAAAATATTTGTGAACTGTATTTTAGCACGAGCAAATATGCATGTGTAGATTTGCTCATGTGAAAATGTATTGAGCGTTTACAAGTGCACTTTCCCTCCAACCACTTTTTTCCCAACCCTGGAAGAACTTCTACTTCTGCCATTGTCAGGAATACATTTCCAACCTCTCTCATTATGGGAAAAGATTAGAGAAGAGCTGGTAAAAATCCTTAAAACATGCAAGTTAGTAGGTTTGCAGACTCAAAGGCATTCCAGCCCTTCAACTACTGCTTCCTCCAGTCTCCGTATGTAGATCTGCAGAAAGGTGGCAAAATAAGGAACTTGCTATATTAGGGATTGAAATAGCAAGTATTCAAGCCCTACTATAGTGGTAGTAGCCCTGGCATAATCAGAGCGGCTATTATCAGAGCTCTTACATAATGACATTGCTGCCATAATTTGACGCCACATTACATGGCACCAAAGAGACAAGTAGATTTTTTTACAGGACAAGTCGTTTTAAGAAACAACCTGCCCGATGGACAAGAAGATAATTTATTAAATTCCACACCCCTGACGTATTTCTACTGTATTTATATTATTACACTCAATTTCATCTATTCGTGTTGTCCTTGCATTATTTCTGAGGGGTACGGGGTCAATATGTTTTCTTACTGCATCTGATTGTGTTGGGGGTGGGGGGGTTTTGTATGTGTGTGTGTCACTCTCTTTTCCCCCCCTCCCCTGTGTGCTAGGCGTCTGTACTCACTGTGGTCATCTTCGCCGTTGTTGGGGTTCGTAGAGGAGCATCGGAAATATCTGCAGCTCGGGCTCCATGGCGGCGTGGTTCTTTCCTGTCTCTCCAATGGTGAGTCCTTTCCCTTCTGTGCAGTGTTTCCGCCAGGCTTTTGATGTCGTTGGTACTGCCCCGGAAAAGGTGGTGGATTCGGCTGTCATAATACGGTGGGCGGAACATTGTCTTCCGCCTGGCTGTTGTTTCCGCCCTGGCGGTCAGTGTGGTAAAGTGGCTGTCTATCTGAGCGCTTTCCGCCATGGTCATAATTTGGTGGTAATTACCGCCAGCCTGTGGCGGTATTACCGCCACTTCATCACCAACCGCCAGGGTTGTAATGAGGGCCTCTGTTGTTCACAAGATCCTGCCTTGCCAAGGCCTGGCCCCTGACAAACACCAGGGGGTTAGAGACAGCATTGTGTGATGGCTGGCACAGTCCATTCAGGAGTAAGTGACCAACTCTTGCAGGTCTGAGCCATGTTTACAGGGCTACTCGTGGGTGGCACAACTAATGCTGCCAGCCCACGAGTAGTATTTGATTTACAGGCCCTGAGCACCTCTAGTGTGCTTTACTAGGGACTTACTAGTAAATTAAATATGCCAATTTTAGAAAAGTCAATTACACATGCAATTTATACAGGGAGCACTTGCACTTTACCACTGGTCAGCAGTGAACCAGCAAAAATAAAGTCCAGCACACAGTCAAAACATAGGAAGCAGAGGCAAAAAAGACAGGGGAGACTACGCCAAGGATGCCAGGTCTAACACCATTCAATGACTGTTTCAGCGGTTCCTAAAATGCCAGCTGCATCTGCTGGGATATCACCAATTGGTTTACAGAGATCAGTTAATTGAAACAATTCAGAATTCAGAAATGGAGAGATCAGCTTCTTTTAGTCCACTCTTTACTTGTACACAGATTGCAGAACCTAACCAAATGTTAAATCAGGCAGGACCAGTTCTTGATGCGAGGTTTCCACAGGGAACCCCACTTCCTTACATGCCCACACCTGATCCGATTATGGTTGTACACTGCACAACCCTGCAAGATGTGCCCCAGGAAATAATATTAGTTTGCAAGGTCTTTCAGCACAACAGTTACCAGATTGGTTAAAGAATCTAAGCCTGCATGGTGCAACAGGTGCAACAAATGGCAAGATCGGAAAAGACACCAGAGAGAGACAGGGCAGTGAATGTGCTCCGATTGAAGTTAGAGTTAAATGAAATAATTTTGGGAACACTAGTTACAGAGCAATTGTAAAAGTACACGAAAGATGAATTGCGATTCATGTGTAAGAATGTTACTTAACAAGCAGGACAGGCTTACGAGAAGATATCAGAATTGACTGAAAAATATGAAGTGAACATAGAAAAATGTTAACCATTAAAGAGAAGTTACAGATTGGAGTTAGCACCACAGATATTATTACCATGAGATCACCTGGAATGAGAATGCACATTAAAGAATTAGGGCCAGATGTAGCAAATTCCGATTTTGCGAATCGGAAATTGCGAGTCGGTGCGACTCGCAATTTCCGATTTGCAAAATCGGATGCAGTACGGTGTCTCAGACACTGACTGCGAGTCGCTATGGGGTGGCAAAGACCCACCTTATTAATATTAATGAGGTGGGTTGCATTTTGCAACCCCATAGCGAGTCCCTGCACTCACAGGGATGGTGGCCTGCTGAAGTCACCTGTGACTGCTTTTTAAATAAAGCTGTTTTATTTTTTATTTTGCAACCCGTTTTCCGTAAAGGAAAAAGAGTTGCAAAATAAAAAAAAAACGAAACAATTTGGTTTTGGTTTTTCAGAGTAGGCAGTGGTCCATTGGACCACTGCCTGCTCTGAAAAACCCTTATTGGCAACATTCACAAAGGGGAAGGGGTCCCCTGGGGACCCCTTCCCTTTTGCGAATGGGTTACCACCAGTGTGACACTGGTGGTAACTGCGAATTGCTTTGTGACCGCATTGGCAGTCACAAAGCAATTTAGCATAGTGATGCGAGTCGCAAATAGGAAGGGAACACCCCTTCCTATTTGCAAGTCACATTCACAATTTGCGAGTCGGTACTGACTCGCAAATTGTGAATGTGCATCGCAAAAGGCTTTTTGCATGGCGCAAACTGCGATTTCTGCAGTTTGCACCATGCAAAAAGCTTTCTACATCTGGCCCTTAATTCCATACATTCAAACATGGGGAGCATTAGATAAATGGGATGGCAATTGGGCAAAGACAATAGATCAGAAGAAAGCTAAGTAGACTTTGTCTCCATGAGGAGCACATCAAGCTGAGGATGATATTAAAATGATGGCTATGAGAGAAATACTAGGTGGAGGTTATGTACATGTGCTCTGGAGTAGGAGTGATATACTGTCATTCACTAATGATTACCCGAGATTGACAGAGAAGCCTGTGGAATGGTACAAGCAGACAGAAAGGTTTGTGAAACTTTCAAAATACCTGTGGGAAGATTTGAATATGCTGTTTGACATTGTGGTTCCAGCTGACTTGTGGACTGAGTGCAAAAGGGGTGTTGATTGGCCTGAGTGTGAACCTCAGAGAGATCCAGTAGGAGGTGATAGAAAAGTATTATAAGGTAACTTAATTCCTGAGGAACGAAGTGTCCTTGAAAGATATTGATTGGCAGAAAATTGTCAGGAAACCATGGAGTCTATGCATGCTTATTATGAGAGATTGCTGCAAGCTTTCTGTTAGAAATTGGGTTTCTGGTTGTCTAGGGTATGCACCTAAGCCAGGAAAAACCCACCCACTCTAGTCAGAGCGCGGGAGTTACACACCCAAGATAACCCCTGCTTACCCTCTTGGTAGCTTGGCACAAGCAGTCAGGCCTCTCCCAGAGGCAATGTGTAAAGCAATTGCACAACACACCTAACACACGTGACGCACTATCCCCACCACAAAGGAAACACAACACCAAGTTATATAAAAATAACCTGTATTGTACACAACATTATTAGACAAGACACAACATGTCAGTAATACCCTGTTACCCAAACAGTTGTCAGAACATTACACAGTACTATTACTCTGCGAACTCCAGCAGTAGTCACATTAAACACATAGGTTACTGGTTATTCTGTACCATCAACAGTAGTCATGAAAACATTACTAAAGGAATGAACATGTTATACTAAACATATGATCATCATAGCGAAAACATTATCATGACTGTGCATAGCATGACACAGCACAAAAGCTCCTGGCATTAGCATACTGCCACAACATCATGAATGCACATCAAAATAAAACACCAGAAGAGCTAATGGAAACATTATCACTGTGCCACATTTTGGTTGCACCTAAGAGGAGCCATCACCTCAAAAATACACATGGTGCAGTCAACACATTACCAGAGACCAAAACGTTATTTGGAATATACCTCCAGAATGATTCCAGTTGTATGTCCTTATTATCACCCACCTCCTGGTAGAGGAAACACAAGACCATCTGGAGGGAGTTTTCACAGGGGAAGCACAGTACACCCCGTTTCCCAGGGAGCTCCGACGTGCCTATCAGGGAAAAAACAGTGCACTCTTCACTCAGAAGCCACCTCGTCTCTTTGTCCCGCAGCCGGGCTGGAGCTCTCCTGCTCGCTGGCGTGGGCATGAGTGCTCCAATCGGCACTCCGTGCTTTAATGCGGCCCAGCAGAGGCCTTCGATGAGGCTTCCACCCCAACTGTGATCCTCAAAACAGCAATGCCAGAGCGGGGAGCATCCAAAGGGGCTTCCCCCTCCTAATGATGCACCCGCCCCCAACGTGGTGCCTCTTTTTTGGATCCTCCCAGGCAGCAGCATTGAACAGACAAGAGGGGGGGCCCATTGGTGCCCTGGGGGTACTGCCCTCAGTACTCCTCGCCCTGGGGGTACCACCAGGAGTGCACTTGCTCCAGATTTCACTCTCTCATGCCCCGGGGGCACCTCACTGAAAGCGCTCCCAATGCACAAAACAAATAAAGTGAAGCGCTCCTCATGCGCTAAGTAAATAAAGTAGAGCGCTCGTCCAATGCTATGCTCCAGCATAGGAGCTTCTAACACAGCGCTGTCCTCACGCTTAGAAACAAGTAGTGGCAGGGGCTACAGCACCCAGCCCCGGGGGATACCAGTGGACACACAGGGTGGTAGGGCCCAACAAGCATGCCAGCACAAGGGGTTTGCAGTCAGGCAGCTCCTCCTAGTCAAGCGGCAGGTCACAGTACAGCGCAGCAGCAGCAGGCCAAGGCGGTTCCTCAAGAGTCCCTCCAGCAGCATTCGGTGGCCAGGTCAGTTCTTTAAGAATGTCTCCAAGTGTGTCTAAACTTGGGGAAAACCCCCTGTACTTATTACCAGTTTTGCACAACACTTACTAAGAGGGGGAGAAGAGGTTCCAACTAGTTACAACTGGTTCTAAGAGTGTCCCCTCTCTCCTCCAGCACTGACTCTAGACATCAGTTGGGGGTAAATGAGTCCTTTTTGTGAGGCCAGGACACAGCCTTTACAAATGCATGTGTGCCCGCCTCCCCTTCTCTCAGTCCAGGAGGACCATTCAATATGCAGATGCAACTCTGTGATGTGGTAGAGTGTAATGATAGAATGCCGCATTAGAATGTGAGGGATCTCATCTCTCTCTGGCACTGATGTGGCACTGATGTCATATCTGACATCAGAGTAGAGTGTGAGAGAGAAGGGATTCCGAGGAAGCTGTTGGAGCTGACTGTTGGCTTGACCAGATCTGTATGTGGCTAAGAGACTCCTATTAAAGAACCTACATTTTGTACCATCAAGATTCATCTTTATTACACTTGGCGACGAGGATGGGATGGAGTATCTTAATACTATATTTTTGGAACTTTACTTTATCCAGCACTTCTAATCCAGCCTTCATTTCCAGACAATTAGACCGTTAGGATTTCTACATCGAGGGAGCTGGATATTTAATTCAAGACGGTGAGAAACATCTTTCCCTTTTTGGATTGAAACGCTTTCATTTTGAAATTTGAACCGCTTTATACCTTGTGTATGTTGAATTTACAAGTATTTCCTTTTTATGAGTGTGTGCTAAGAAACGCTCTAGCGCGTCTTTAATAGCTGCCTTTGTGTGTTTTTATAACCACCCATGAAGATTGAAGATTTCCTACCTTACAGTGAAGCGTGCAGAATCTGATTTTCAGCCAAATCTTCTGCGTCTCTAACTTGTTTTGTTGTGAAAGGTGCTTAACTCCAACCTCCTCTAGAAAACAATCTGTTGGTTTATAAATTCATACAACGAAGTGAATAGGAAGGTGCTTAACTCCTTCACCACCATCCTGCACTTTTTTGATGAATTCATCCCTCAACATTATCGGAGAAGTTGAGTTAGGATCTAAAATAACGTTCAAGTCTCGTTGGTGCGGCCAACTTAACACACACCAAGTGAATAGGAATATAATCTCATTTTTGGTCATTTTCAAGCTTTATACTAAAAGCATATTTAACACATATTTTTCAACTTTAAAATCGTTTTGGAAATAAATCACAAGGAAGTATGCAAAACATCTTGCCCCCACCATTTTTCCTCACTACACCAGGGGAACCTCCTATAAAATGGTCTAAATGGAAAAAAACTTTCCTACACTATTCCAGGGTGTGTGGAACTAATCTTTCTAATGAAAGAAAAACAGCTCTCCTGATGCATTGTCTAGGATGCGAAGGACAAGACATTTTTGAGAACTTACCTGACACTGGTGATGAGGGAACAGATCTGAACGAATTTGAAATTTGTTTAAAAAAATTAGATTTGCACTATTTACCAAAAGTCAGTACCATTTTGGAAAGATATCACTTTAGCATGAGAGAGCAACAACCAGGAGAAAGTGTTGAGGATTATATTACAGCTTTGCGGAAACTTGCATCTACTTGTAAGTTTGGAGGAACCATAGAGGAACGGATAAGGGATCAATTTATGCTGAGATGCTCGAGTGATAAAGTTCATCAGGAATTGTGGAGCAAGGACGATCCTTCTTTGCAAGAGGTCATTGTATTAGCAAAGGGTGTCGAGCACGCTTTGGCATGTGTAGAAGAATTAGAGAAAGGAAAGAATAATTCAGTAAATAAGATATATGAAAAAAAAGAAGATCATAGTAAAGAAGCATCTGGTGACAAAGGGGAAGATAAAGTGACTCATGCTCAATGGTTAAAATCTAAGGATTTTAAATGTTTCCGTTGTGGGAATGCAGGCCACTTTGCTTCATATAAGAAATGTCCAGCGATCAACAGCATATGTAAGTTGTGTAATAAAAAGGGACATGTTGCTAAATGCTGTAAGTCAAGCAAAAGTGCAACATCGGTGAAAGCGGTGGAAGATTGCATTTTGTCGATTTCAGCAAATGCTCAAAGGAAAAATCATCCGAGAGACACAATTTCGATCTTAAATGAAGATGTGGAAATATTGTTTGATTCTGGAGCGTGGTTGACTCTAATTTCAAATAAGTTTTTTGATGAAAATTTGACTCACAAGATCCATTTAAAAGATCCGGATGTTATCCCAGGAGGATATGGTGGCAAAACCATACAACTGAGGGGCTATTTTGAATCAGAAATTTCATTCAGAGGAAATACTATTTTTGGGAAGATTTATGTTCCAGTTAAAGGGGACAGTGTGTTAAGTTGGCCGCACCAACGAGACTTGAACGTCATTTTAGATCCTAACTCAACTTCTCCGATAATGTTGAGGGATAAATTCATCAAAAAAGTGCAGGATGGTGGTGAATTTCCTGTGCAGGAAATCAAAGGAAATGTCTGGCCAAAGTTTGTTAAGGACTATGAGGATGTTTTCAGTGACAAATTGGGATGTTTTAAGAAATATGTCCACCGCATTAGAATAAAGGAAGGATCACTTCCTGTAGTTTCCAAAGTGTGTCCTGTACCAATTGCCATGAAGATGATGTAGAAAGAGAAATACAAAGATTGTGCAAAGATGGAATCATTGAGCCTGTGGAGTCATCAGAATGGGTATCACCAATTGTAGTGGCACGGAAACAATCAGATGATATTAGACTGTGTGTCGATTTGAGGAATCTTAATAAATGTGTAGTGAGTGACCAATTTCCTTTGCCTAATATAACAGAAATGGTGACTTTGCTACATGGGTCCAAGTATTTCAGTAAGCTGGATCTCACGTTGGCCTACCATCAGGTCATGTTACAAAAGACTCAAGGGACTATACCACTTTTGTCACACCTTTTGGGACCTTTATGTTCAAAAGGATGCCTTTTGGTCTGGTTTCAGCTGCTGCTGTTTTCCAGCGTTTGATGTATAATATGTTTGGCTCAGAACCAGGCGTTAAATGTTTTCAGGATGATATCTTGATACATGCTCAGACTGAAGAGGAACATGAAAGAATAATCAGGAAAGTTTTGGGAATTTTAAGAGAACATGGTTTGACTCTTAAAATTGAGAAGTGTTCATTTGGTAGACCGGAGGTAGAATATTTAGGTCATAGAATAACTCCCAATGGGGTGTATCCTAAGGAAAAACATATTAAGAACATTTTGGGCCTACGGGAACCTGAGAAAAAGGAGAAACTGTTAACATTTTTGGGAATGGTTGAATTTCAGGCAAAGTACTTGCCAAATCTAGCATCCAAAACCACAAACATGAGGAAATTGTTGAAGAAAGGGAAGGAGTTTGTGTGGGATGATGAGTGCAGAGTGGAGTTTGAGAGTATAAAGAAAGAATTGACATCAGTTGGAAGTTTAAGCTCATTTGATCCTAGGGAAATGTGTGTGATCATGACCGATGCGAGTATGAAAGGGTTAGGAGTGGTACTTTTGCAAGACCTGGGGGAGCAAGATTTAAGACCTGTGGTGTACTGCTCTAGAACTCTGCGAGGAGCAGAAGTGAATTAATCGACAATAGAGAAGGAAGCTTTGAGTGTGTTCTGGGCAATTAATAAATTTAAAAATTTCCTGTGGGGAAAAGAGTTTCATATTTTTACTGATCACAAACCCCTGGTAGAAGTGTTCATGAAGAGAGGTCTGGATATGATCTCTGGAAGAATCAGTAAGTGGATTGTTGGCCAACAAGACTTTGCTTTTAAGGTGTTTTATGTACCAGGTCCAAGCAATAGGATTGCTGATTGCCTATCAAGATTGAGTACTGAAGTTGAGAGAAGTTCAGGAGAAAGTCCAGATGATGTCATTAGTGTGTGTAACGTGACAAGAGGTATTGTTGAACAAAATGAGTGGTTGAGAGCGGTTATGGAAGATGCTGTGCTACAACGCGTGTGTAAGGAACATAGTGAGGGATGGAGTTCATCTGTCAAGGGGGATAAAGAGTTAGGCGGATTTTGGACGGTGTGAGAAGAATTATCAATGGAGAATGGAATTTTGCTGCGGGGAACAAAATTGGTTGCCCCGGTATTGTTGAGAGAAAAAATTATCGAACTAGCACATGAGGGTCATCAAGGGATGAGTAAAACTAAAGCAAGAATTTGCCTTAATTATTGGTGGCCAGGAATGGATCTTATGATCAAAAGGAGAGTAAGGGAATGTTATGATTGCTGTAACAGTGATAAGGTTTATAAAACCAGAGTTCTGCCGATGTGTACTCGTGAATGTTCCTCTAAGCCGTGGGATGTTGTGGCAGTGGATGTAGTAGGACCTATATTTGGTAAAGGTGGTTGCAACTATATTCTAGTCTTAGTGGACCAATTTTCAAGGTGGGCAGAAATAGCGATTGGTAGTAGCATGGAGACTACTAAAGTGATTAATTTCTTTAATTACATTTTCAGCCGTGAAGGTTTGCCGAACACCATTCTCACGGACAATTGGCCCCAGTTTGTTTAAAATGAGATGGAAGAGTACTGTAAATCCAGGGGTATTGTGCATAAAAGATGTACCTTGTATCATCCTGAGGGTAATGGGACAGTAGAAAGATTCAATAAGTGCATAAAGGAATGTATACAGTTGGAAGTTCCAGCTGGCAGGAATTGGAAAGATGGTCTTAAGAATTTTCTTCATGCATATAGATTTTCTCCTCACGTCACTACAGGGAAGGTACCGTTTGAAATTTTCAGGGGACGGAAAGCTAACACACGTTTGGCACCAGGTTGGGTGCATTGGGGTAAGAATGAGTGTGTTACATGGTGTGACGGAAATAGGGAGGAAAGGGCGAAAGAGGAAAAGTGCTTAGTGAAAAGAAAGGAAAACTATGATAGGAGGAAAAGCACATGCAATGCTGAGGTGAAAGTGGGTGATAAGATTTTGATTAGAACCCCCAGATTTAGCAAGTCTGGAAGTAAGTTTATGGGTCCTTTTGAAGTGGTCAAACTCTTCAGGAATGCGGTGAGAATTAAAGATGGTAGAGTGTGGAATCTCAACCGTGTGGTTGTTTCAAGGAAAATGTAACACAATTTTATTCCAGTTTTCAGTTTGTTGTTTTGGTATTATATTTTCTTCCTGTATATAGTTTCTTTTGTTCTCAGGGATTTTGTAATTGTTCTAAAAAAAAGGGGAAGGTGTGTGGTAGAGTGTAATGATAGAATGCAGCATTAGAATGTGAGGGATCTCATCTCTCTCTGGCACTGATGTGGCACTGCTGTCATATCTGACATCATAGTAGAGTGTGAGAGAGAAGGGATTCCGAGGAAGCTGTTGGAGCTGACTGTTGGCTTGACCAGATCTGTATGTGGCTAAGATACTCCTATTAAAGAACCTACATTTTGTATCATCAAGATTCATCTTTATTACACGTGACACCTCCTCCCTCCCTGTGTACAGGCTGTCTGAAAAGTACGCACAAAGCCCAGCTGTCACTCTGCCCCAGATGTGTATTGGAGTCAAGCTGCAAAACTCCATAGTCACAAGCACAGAGAAATGTTCACTTTCTAGAAATGGCATTCCTCTAATGGTAATAAAAAAAAACACCTACACCAGTAAGCAGCATTTCTCACTACCATTACAACCATACCAAACATGCCTACGCTACCCGTCATAATTCAGACAATACCCCCCCAAAGATAAGGCTGGGCCTTTCCAATGCAATCCTATGAGCAAGGCAGCACTCACAGCAAATGAGAAACCAAATAGGCTGTTTGTCACTACCAGGACAGGCCACACAACCTGGCACATGTTCTGCCTTCCACATACATAGCACCCTGCCGATAGGGCTAGCTAGGGCCTACCTTATGGATGACTTAAATGTAGTAAAAGGGGAGTTCAAGGCCTAGCAAATTAATTTAGATGCCAGGTCCCTGTGGCAGTAAACGGTGCACACAGGCCATGCGCCAGCAGGCCTGAGACAGGTTTGAAAGGCTACTTCTTTGGGTGGCACAAGCAGCGCTGCAGGCCCACTAGCAGCATTTAATTTACAGGTCCTGGGCATGGGGATACCACTGTACAAGGGACTTATGGGTAAATTAGTAAGCCAATTATGACAACTTTAGAAGGGAGAGCACCTTCACTTTAGCACCGATCAGCAGTGATAAAGTGATCAGAGTCCTAGAGTCAACAAGAGGTCAGAAAAAATAGGAGGAGGAAAGCAAAAAGGTTGGGGATGACCCTGCAAAAATGCCCAGGTCCAACACTTTCAAACAGCGTAGTGGTACAGGGAACATAGAGATGAAGGATATAAGTCATTTTGTGATTAGGTTTGTGCAAGAATTGAACCCAGACATAAGCAAAATGGTTCAGCAGTATTGGATTTGTTGACAGAACTAACCCTTTGATGAGATCCTGCGGTATGCGAGGTACTGCAGCTATGACATTGAATTGAAGTAGAAAACATTGAAGGAAAAGTTGATGGTGATGCAATTAAAGGCTGCACATAGAGGAAGTCAGATCCCACAGATTATGGTGAATGCAAGTGGAATACAAGGTGTGCACAGCAGGTTAGCAATGTGGTTCAGTCTAGAGGTAGTGGACGTGGTATTCAGGTAGTTCAAATTGGAAATTTGGTCAACATTCAGTCATTGAAGAAAACAAATCCTTGTCATGCTTATGGAAATTTTGGTCATTGGTGATGGGAATGTTCCTATAATAATGTGAACAATTTGGTACAGAATGCTGGAGTTGCTCAGACTCAAGGTAATAATCAGTTTAAAATTCAGAAATTCCAAAGACCCCAAATTCTGAATGTATAAGTGTCCCCAGGACAACAAATGTAGGTACCACAAGCCCCGATGATACAGCTACAGGGGATTGTTCCTCAACAAAACATGAATCAGGTGACGAATGCAAGCCTGAATCAAATGGCAAATGCAAACATGAGCAAAACAGTGTCACAATTTCCCTTAACTGATTTGAGTGATGAGGAATCCTTATTGACATTTCACAGTGGTAGTTCCAATGCTGAGGACTGCATGTTAGCTGTATCCTTAGAGGTAGATCAACATGGTCCTGATGTATATGCAAAGGTTATGGGAAATTATGTGCCATTCTTGGTTGACACTGGAGCTACACGTTCCACTCTCAGAACAGCAGAAGTGCCAGACTTGCACTCCAAGAAGAATTCAGGTTGTAGGAGTAGCAAATAAGCAGTTGACAACCCTTATGACAGAACATGTTCCTGTAAAAATAGGTTCATTTTAAGATAAGCACCAATTCATGGTTTGCAAATCAAGTCCAGTAAATCTGTTAGGATGTGACCTTTTGTGTAACCTAAACTGTTCCATTAGCTGCACACCTAAAGGAATAGGAATACAAACAAATGAGGAAGAAAATGTTCCTTGTAAAATTGTAGAACAGTACCCACATGTCTCACTGTATCCAGTGATGACATGTAATGATTTGCCTGAACAATTGCAGGAGACAGTTTTTCTTGAGGTTTGAGATTTTTCAGGAAAGGATATAGGACCGATAAAAGGAATTGAGCCATTCAAAATAACAGGAAAGCCAAACGCTGTATATCCGAGGATACCATCTTACAGTATGACACCCAAGACAATGCAGGAATAACACTGTTGATTGAGAGTCTGATTGAGCAAAATGTTCTGAAGGAAATTTCGGTAAACCCTTGTAATTTTCCTATTTTAGGATTGCGGAAGCCCAATGGAAATTACTGTATAGTTCAAGATTGGAGAAAAGTGAATGAGATTGTCATTCCATGGTGTCCTGTGGTACCAAATCCAGCAGCGATTTTGTTTCAGATTTTCAGATCCTATGTAAAAACAGAGGGATTTGCAGTCAGACCTTCCTTTACATTCCTTTGCATGAAGACAGCCAGTTCTTTTTTCCTTTAAATATGGCAGTCATATTTTAACATAGTGTCATACTCCACAGGCGTATACGGAATCAGCATCAATTTTTAATCAGATGTTGAAGAAGAACTTGGAGTCCCTTAAAATCCCCTACCATTCAGTCTTTGCAGTATATTGGTGACTTTTTTGTTGCGTCAAATACTTGTGAAGCTTGCAGAAAAGATACCATAGCTTCCTTGAGTCATTTAGGAAAAAATGAACATAAAGTTTACCCAGCAAAATTGCAATAATGCAAAAAGGAAGTCAGATATTTTGGTCATCACATAGAGAAAGGTGCAATGAAAGTGTCCCAAGACAGAATTTTAGCAATCATGCAGATAAATTCCCCAGTTACTCAGAGGGAAGTCAAAATGTTTCTGGGAATGGTTGGCTACTGCCGCCAATAGATTCTGAATTTTTCCCCTTTGTCCAAGCCCTTACAGAGGGTGACACACAAGGATGTGTCTGATCCGGTACCATTTGATGACAAATGCATGCATGCCTTCACTGAGCTGAGAGGAAGCTTGTGCTGAGCCCCAGCTCTAGGAATGCCTAAGTACAACAAATGTTTTTCTTTGTTTTGCTGCAAGAGGGGTGGATGTGCTCTTTTTGTTTTGACACAGTTACATGAAAATGCAAACAAGCCTGTGGCATATTTTTCTGCTACACTTGATCCTGTAGCTGCAGCTTTGCCCAGTTGTCTAAGAGCCGTGACAGCCTTAAGCGTCAGCACCAAACAGTGGTGTGAAGGCACTGTTATGGGCCACCCAATGAATGTTTTATTCCCCGTGTAGTGGAGATTTTGTTAACCCGCACCGAGTCAGTGTCTGACCAATGCAATTTTGACCTGTTATGAGCAAGTTATGCTGGGTTCTTTAAATGCCAATATAAAGAGATACAATGTTTTAAATGTGGCTACTCTTTTGCCAAATCCAATTTAAGATGCAAGTGACCATGAAGATGAAGTTGAGCGTGGATATCTCGACATGGTGCCCTCAGAGCAGTTTATGCATTTTCCATAGTCTCAGGTGTGATAGCAGCCTCCTGGCTTCAAGGAGTCTTTTCTGCCCAAGTAGTCAAATTGATTGCTCTTACCAGAGAGTGCTGTGTTTCTAAACAGCTCAAAGTGACCATTTTCACTGATAGCCAATATGGGTTTGGTGTTGTTCACGACTTCCGAGTGTTGTGGTCCCAGAGAGGCTTCATGACCTCTTTTGGATCACCTATTCAAAAAGGTGACAACGTTTATCAATCGCTGAAAGCATTACAGTTACCTGTGAAAATTGCAGTTGTAAAATGTGCAGTTCACTAAAAGCCAAGTGATTATATATCCTTGGGCAATACCTATGCAGGCGAAGTAGCGAGGTGTTGTGCCTTGCATTGCAATTCCTTTAATGAGGAATGGCGTTATGGAAATGACGATGAGACATCACAACATTTCTTTATGGCAGCCATTTGTTCTTGGGAAGAAGTTAAAAGATTGCAGGATGAAGTGAAAGAAGAAGAAAAGCAGGGATGGATTAGAGGGGGATGTGTCCAGAGGAATGAGGATAGTGTTTGAGTGTCGAGTGATGATAAAGCAGTATTGCTAAATAGCGTATAGTCCCCAATGGCAAGGTATTACCATGGACATGCTCATATCGTTGGAGATGCAATGATCAGAACTTTCAGGCAAACATGGCACAACCCCAGATTTAGATTGGTTGCTGAAGCAGTGTATCACGAATGTGTAACATGTCAGCAGATGAATGTAGTTAAAAGCACTGTTGTCACTCTGAGTCACATAAGCAGATCAGGAGGACCATTCAACAGAATGTAGCTTGATTTCATTGAATTGCCAGTGTGCAATGGGCTGAGGTATATTTTGGTGGTGGTGTGTGTATTCTCTCATTTGGGTAGTGGCTCACCTAACTCAAAGGAATGATAGCCTCACGGTTGCAAAACGGTTATTGACAGAGTTGATACCTTGATTCGGTTTTCAGACTTCTCTGGAATCAGACTGAGAAACTCATTTCAACAGTGAGATCCTTAAATTATTGCCTGCTGCATTACAAGTTCAGCAAAGATTGCATTGCAGTTACAGACCAGAAGCTTAAGGACTGGTAGAGCAAATAAATGGAACAGCGAAGTATGGACTTGTGAAAGTATGTGTATCTATAACACTGAAATGGCCAGATGCATTGCTTCTTGGCGTAATGAGTATGCACAGAACACCAGACAAAAAGACAGGCTTGTCACCACATGAGATCATCCTGGGAACTATGAGATTGCCAGCACTGACTGCAAATGCTCTTGTGAACACTACAGATGACTTTTTATTGGATTATTGCAAAGAGCTAGCTGGTGTGGGTCGTTGTTTGTCTCGCCAGGTTGGAGATGCAACTGTAAAACCGCAACAAGAACTTTGTCACGACCAGACTCCCGGGACACGGGTGTTAGTGGAACAGCATGTATGAAAGACATGCTTGCAGCCGAGCTGGAAATGGCCATACCACGTTGTTCTAGTGTCAACAACAGCTGTGAAGTGTGCTAGTCTCTCGAAGTTGATCCATGCAAGCCACACGTGCAAAGTTCCAAGTCTTTTTGATGAAACAGTGCCTGTTACCAAAGGGTCGGTTACAGTGAGAGATAGGGCCCAAAGCTGTGGGGACAGGACAAGTGGCTAATGCGGAGCATGCATGGTTTGGTGAAATTCTAAGCAGGCCAACAGAGGGGTCGAGACAAAGTAAGGTGACTCTTGCTAGCTCAGATCACATTTAAACCCCAGTTGTGTCAGAGAAAAGAGTTGTATCCAGAGATCAGTGGCCCGAGAAAAGCCCAGAGCCAGTCATAAGAGTGCTTCTTACCATTTCTGAAGTATCTGAAGAAAAAGATCAAAGTGATAGTGAAACTGAAGGTTGTGTAACAAGGTCAAAGAGAAAAAGAGTGCCAAGTTGAAGATATTCTGCTCCTGAATGGACTTATTTTACAGCAGGTGACTGGGAGAAGGAGTTTTTTGCCTTTTATGTTAATAATTCTCCAGCTGAACATTTTGGAACTTGAAATTGTTTTGGAACTGAACTTTGAAATCTCATTGCTGCTTGATGGACAAAGACATTATTTTCTGGAGGTGCTTATTAGTGATTATCAGATGGTTTATTATTGGAAACATTTAAACTTTTAGTAGGAGCATTTGAATTGTTGTGAATGAGAGACTTTTGATGAGCTTTTTGGATTTTTATTTTTGAAGAATTTGTTTTGATTTTGCTTTGCTCAAACAAAGAAAAGCTTGAAAGAGACAGTGAAATAATTAAAAGCTGGTCTTGCATTTTTTATTTTTTATTAGGAGTATAATGTGGCTGAATCTAGACTAGCCATGAAACCTGATCGAATTAAGAGGAGTAAATGTAAGCATGTGTGTGTGTAGGTTTAGCAATAGTATGTGTGATTGTGATTATTTTGATGAGTGTTGGATTTAGTTTGCCTGTTAAGAATGAGATTGGGAAAACTTCAGTCACAACTTCCCTGAATTTAGAGGATTCATTCCTAGATCAAAATCCCTTGCACGAAGATTAAAAACGTTCACATACTGATAGTTCTAATGGAGATTTGAAATCAAATGTATATTACAGATTGTTATAAGAGTATATCAACACTATGGAGGACTGTGATTGCTACATATGCACACGAATCCCTTCATCAGTGCAGGAAGGAATCACTTATCACAGCTTGCACTACCATATGGAATCTCTTGTAGTCTGTTACTAACTCTATTGCATGAGCAGGAGTATTACTAATACATTTATTCTAATTATGATTTAGTATTTTCTTTCATGCCTATCATGAAGCACCTGAGTACCATTGATAGAGCGAAAAACACTGACACCTTAGGAGGATTCTTTGAACCTACCCTGACATTTGGAACAGTATATGCCTGCAAGAATAATTTGACATGCATACTTATCCCAGTAGAAAAAGAGATCCTTGTACAGGTTGAGGAAAGAAGGAGGGCAATGAGAGCCAAAGTGGAAAAGGGAGTTGTAGTATTAAATTGGGATAAAGACCCCACACATCCAGAAGTGAAGAATAGTCAAGAATTTTTAGCCTTAGATTGGCAACATGTTGCAAAATTATGTGTACATAGACCAAGGACAGACACACATTTTGTAGGTACTAGTGAATGTAGACATGTTTTTGTGTTTAAAATCACATGGACCTTTATGTTAAATTGACGGGAAACTGCCATACCAGGAGTTTATTTTCTATGTGGGAAAAAGGCCTACTACAAGCTGCCTGAAAGGCTGGTATGCAACATGTTACCTGGGAGTAGTTTTCTGCAAATGTATCATGTGGGAAACATCAATGATCCAGTCTGGGATGAAAAATCCAACTCCAGAGATAAAAGAGGAGCAAGTGCCTCACAGATAGTGGAAGACATTTTTGGTGCCATAATTGCATCAGTGGGAGTAATCTTGAATCATCTCAAGATTAGGAAGCTATCAACAAAAGTAGCCAAACTATGTACTGACACTGCAGGAGCTTTGTTGTTAATGGACATGGAGATGGTTGCTGTGAGATCAAAGGTTTTGCAAAACGGTTTGCGTTAGACATCTTACTCACAAAGGAGGGCAGAGTCTGTAAAGTTACATGCGCAACATTGTTGCACATATATACCAGACAATAGTAAGGAAATAAGAAAGTATATTGCAAACATGACTGACTTGAAAAAAGATCTGAAAAGTCTGACAGCAACCGGTGCATGAGAAGCTATTGGAAGTGGTTTCTCAGCCACTGGGAAATGGTTTGGGAACATAGGAAAAGGAATAGTAGGAACCATCATGAGATTGTTGATTCTGGCTTTGTGTGTCATATTTACACTTAGATTGTACAAACTATATAAGATAATGAAGGAGAGAAAAGCCAAGACTAAAAATAATAGGAGATAGAAATGGAGACTAGGAGAAACATTTATTATTGTGACCTCAAGAGAATGGAGGATTACAGCAGACCATATCAGGATGAGTCATTGAAATTCTGTGTCTCACTGAAATGAGAATTTGGCCTTTTGTGATGGTGCATTTCACCATCAAACGAGGGCGTGGCAGAGCTTAAACTTTAGTGATGTCCCTCGTGTCACAAAAGTCATCAAGTTGTGAGAAGTTTACGTTTATGAAAGTAAAAGAACGAAAACATAGAAAGCTGAACTGATACACATATTTAAATGGGCATTTGCTTGTATTTCCATTTTTTTTAGGTGCCTTTTGAAATAAATCACAGTAGAAGGTCAAAACTGATGTTAAACTGTAATTCCGCCTCTAGACTAACAGTGCATAGAGAAACAATATTGAATTTCTTGTGATTAATGAAGGATTAATGACTTTGAAAATGTGTGCACAACGAGATATATGCACTTCTCTGTTATATTTAATGGAATGTAATAAAAAGCTTTTTCATTTTAAATGAAATGTATTATTCATTCTGATTAAATATTATTAATGTTGAATTCATAAGTTTGCATGTTATATGTGTTTTACTAAAACCTATTAATTGCATTTCATATTTGTATCTTGTGTTAGCATAAGTAAGGCCTACAGAGTTTGCATTTTGCAGTCATATGAAAGTGTTAAATAATTTTTTCATAATATGAAGTCTTTTTCCAGATTTTGTTCTCATGAGAAGCAAAGTCCTCTTGTAATAGATTAATTGTTTAAATGTGGAAAGATGTACCCATTTGTCCTTGGAAACATTACACTGCAGGAACATGGACTGAGATCATACACATTTGTTGTTTCAAACCAGCTTGGAGTCACACAGAAGGGAGATGTTCCCATGACAGACCTGCGAAGAGATGTGCTTGTTGCAATTTGGAGTCTTTTGACTATCCCTGATTGGTTATTGCTTATTCAACGTAACATGAACTGGCACCTTTGGTAAATCAAATTGATCTGTGTAATTTGAAATATCGATGGACATTTGAGCTTTGGCCAGTCTGCAGCATTTTCGAGAGCAGACATGTGCGTCTTGCAGAGGTTGTCCTAATGCTTGCTGATCCTGATGTCTTGCTGATGAAGATTCCCTGAATGCTGTACCCTTGGAGAGGTATCTTCCTCGCTGCCATTTGTCCTTACTCCTGAAATGCCCTACTGAGAGTTAGTAATCTTTTTTGCCCCTTCAGAAGATTTGTTTCTGAGCTTCTGATATTCTGATGCTTTCTCTTTTTGCCTATCTTTTGCCTAACTTAGTTTGAGTTCTGCAGTCCAAGATTATCTTTTTCCAAATTAATTTTGTCCTTTTAGTATTTTGCCAGCATGTGTTCCTGCCCACACATGTATTTCCCTGATTGGTTAGTTGTAGGGTTGACCTGTGCCCAGCCAAAGATCATTGACTCTGCTAAATTTTGAATGACAAATGATTGTAAATTCTGAGCAGCTAATAATCTGTGTCTCAGACATTCTTATTGACTTTATGTATCATTCTTCTTGAATGCTTAGTTTCCTTAGTTCGCCTTAATTTATTTTGATGCCTTGGGCAACCCTTGGTGATTATGTAACTTGGTTTTGAGCATGGTCTACATGACTTGGAGCTTATGCCTGATTGGAGTTTTCCTTCCATGGCTACATTGGTCATGGTGTCTAGGTTTGCTTGGGCATTGTTGAATATTGTCAATGGTTTACCACACTTCTTTCTGGATCCAAAGGTCTGTCGACCTCGGTGAGCATTTTATTCCTGAAAAGAATGAAAAATGCAACCACAATAGTCTTTGCTCGATTTGTGCAGTTATTATTTTGCACACAATTACATTTGTCATCTCCAATCTAATTCTTTCTTGCCAAGACTACAGCTCACCTTTTCTACTTGAATGTTCTGTGAGTTCAGTCTTTCCCCTCCTGTCTATCTTTATCAATTGTAATAGGCTTGTGTTCTGACTGCTACCCCTTATTCAATCATAAACTCTGTGCTCACCTTCACGGCTCCTGTTCAATCTCTGTACTCTCTTCCATTTTCTATGTATTGTTTTTCAAGGTTACTTGCCTTATGTCAGATCTCGTCTTGTATACATATCTAGTCATAATCTAACGTCAACCGGCCACTTTTTGCTTGTCTCCACTCATCCTTTTTTAGCTCAATCACTTTTCTTCTCTTCCTCAGTACTGACCAGAAAGCACTGCAGATCCCTTCCATTCTCCATCCGCTCTTCTAACTTACATACTCTTGGGAATACTGCATTGTACCAGCATTTGTAGAGTATGTTACACTACTCATGTACCTCTTCAATGTTGTGTAGTCAATTCTGCATCAGGTGCTTGCGTTCCAGGAAGCCTTGTCTGATTTGGTGCAAGCTGGAGGTTACATGGACTATAGCTTTGTCTGCTTTGTATCAAATGTACTTTTGGGGCTACATTAACTTCTCTACTGTAAGCCAGAGTTTGTGTGCATGTCTGGTAGAGTGACGGCTAGGATGAGGCATATGTTGGAAGTCTTGTTAACAGTGTAGTCCTGAAAAGTGCTACAAACTTGTTGCTATGAATTGACAATGCATCTATAAGGACTTGTGTGCAGCAGTGGTCGGAATTAAGCAAAGACAATGCATATTCTTTTATTTTTAATTTTTCATTAATTCATAGCTCACTACAGTACAGTATTAGGGAATATAGTCAATGAATATGCCTTGGTCAGAGGTATTAGTTTTCATTGGAACATTCATGTCTACATAGGACATCACAGCAATTGTCGAACCTTCTGTTCTTATCATGCCCTATGGCCCTTTATGAAGCGAGAACCCTTGTGGTGCAGCCTCTTCCCTCCATTTCCCCCTTTATTCTCTCTAGGTCCTACCCTTATAATCCTCTATATCCACCCCATAGGGACTATATCTTGTCAAATTTCCGGGGGCAAGACAATGCTTATTCGTGATGTGCGATTTGTGATGTAGAATACTCAGATAAAAGTAATATATGTTAGTTTTACAATACATATATTATGTCTTTACAGTGCTAAGACTTCATCAATAGTTTCGGACGCTATTCACAATTAAGGATTATCTAGCACAGTTACATTGCTTCAAAACTGTAAGCATGGACAATCTCTCTCTCAAAGAACTTGACTACATGCACTTCCAAATAACTCTAGGTGAAAATATGAGGTGAAATTGCATTGTGCGAAGGTAATTGTAATTGTATTTATACAGCACTTACTACCCCTGATAAGGCGTCAAAGTGTTTTTCGGCGAGTAGCATGTCACTCCAGAACCCAAAAAGGTTTAGTGCTGAATTAGTATAGGGAAATTGTATCTGGCCTGCATCACCAGGCCACAGATGCCTGTGCAGGCAATTAGTATGATGCATACTGTTGTTGGTGTCTATACAGCTCTACAGTGGAACATTCTGACAGCAACACATGCTAAAATGTACGTGTTCTGAATGTAGGTGGTGGTTGTCTTGCATTGGTCGCATGGTCAGTGGGAAGGTGCCCTCAGATCCAGCTCTGTGGAAAAATGTGGGTGAATAAATAGTGTGCAAACCTTAAGAGTGCGACTACACCTGGGCAAAAAAGGATGAGATTAATTTAAGCGTTCCATCCACCACTTTTTTGTGTTCTTCATTATGTGTGATGGGTCGGCCCAGATGTGGTCCATGTACTCACTGTGGGACTGGAACCAAGGTGGAGCCAACTGAAGAGGCCCGAAGGGACCGAAAAAGGTCTTGGGTTGTTTGTGTTCTGGTTCAGAGGACCTAGCTTGGTAATTTTGGCTGGTCTGTTCCTACTGGGGCGGGACCAAGGCTGATTTGCATTTGGCTGTGTCTAATCTTAGGTGGTAAGGTGAGCAAAAAAAAATGATGGACTGGTATGCTGCCCCGAAACATTTTCATCCCATTACTTTTTGTATTCTTCATTCAGCGAGATTGCAGCAGGCACATTTATTGGGTTCAAAAGCATCTTGCTTAAACTTCAGTTCATTCTCCTAAAAATTAACATCTCATAATAGTCTCACACTCCAGAGCCACTGGTAAAGGCAGACATTCCAAAATGTCACCAGGGTTAGTGACTTACACTTGATTACATCGTTTGACACGGTGATGCTTCTACTGGATCACCTGTTTTAATCCTCCACAACAAGCAGGTTAGAACACAAAGGGGGTTATTCTAACTTTGGAGGAGTGTTAATCCGTCCCCAAAGTGACGGTAAAGTGACGGATATACCACCAGCCGTATTACGAGTTCCATAGGATATAATGGACTCGTAATACGGCTGGTGGTAAATCCGTCACTTTTCCGTCACTTTTGGGACGGATTAACACCTCCTCCAAAGTTAGAATAACCCCCAAAATCTCTTGCTATTGTTTAACAGATTTGGAAATCAAAACCAGAAGCTCAACAAACGGGCTACAACAGCCTGATGGTGAAGGACAGTGAAATGACAACAGAGGGACATTTAAATGCACAAGGGGCAGGTACACATTGGGATGTCTTGTAGTACCCCATGAACAACTACATGGATTTGGGGACGAGGGTTAGTAGGCATCGTCCTCAGCTGGTCTGTACCTGACAACTATATGAACACCTATCACTGATCGTTGGTTTTGTCTTGACCTGTGCATGGGAATACGTAGCCATCCATGCTGAAGGTAGTACCACTTTGGGCAGATCCCATCGCCATTAAAGTTGAATGAACATCTTCCTTGTACCGTTGCTTAGCGAATTATGTCAATTTTCCTGGTGGGCAGGTGTTCACTTCCTTACTTATTACTACATTCGGTGGCAGTAGTCAGCAAATAAAATGACGTGGCCTCCACAAGGCCTGATCTTAACTCCCCTACAAGGCCAGCGTGGATGGATGCTTCCACTTTTATGGCCTATACTATAGGTGGATGTCTAGGCACTAGACCATCTAAGACTCTGCTGCTCGAGATTCTATCAGGGCATGACAGTAAAATGGGGAATACTAAACAAGTGGCTATTGTAGCTGCTAATAGACCTTCGCTTGATAACATCCCATGCTGCTCATGAATGTCCAATCAGACAGGGCTTGGTCACGGGATTTTACACAAAAAACTCAAAGATAAGGCATGCACAAACAGAATCCGAGCGATACCCATTTCTCGTCTCTCTCCCCTTCCCTGCAAGAGTCATGATATCTGTTCTTCCTTCTAAACGCCCTGGAGGCCAGAAACCGTGGAGCTCACTCCAATACCCTGCGACGCGAGAACGCGGTTTTATTTTTAGTCATATCCTGTGCGGCACCCACACAATTTTTCTCACAGGCGACCCTTTGAATGCACGGATTGAAGCGTCGCTCTGCCAGTCACGCTACCGCAAAAAACACGAATAGTACGTGTGTTTTTTACTCTCCAGCAGCAAATAATCACTTAATCACAGTCGGTCAGGGCTCAAGGGCTCCTTTCATCTTAAGAAAGGAGGAGGCAGCTCTTTGGTCTTTGTCCTTAAAGAACAGACGCTCCCAGCAACAGTCACCCTGAAGCAGAGTCAGGTGCAAATATAAGGACACACGGACGGCAGGTACACACATACGCACTTAAGGCTGATGGCCTCCTTCGTATGGTGGAGTGAAACTGCAAAAACCGCCTGCGGAAATCCTGTTTGCGCGCTGTACCGGATTGTTCTTTGCGCCTGGTTTCACCGGGTAGTAAGAAGTGAAAAAGACGAGTCCTGGGCAACCTAAGCATCGGCTACCAATCTCAATATAATCATATATTTTATTATTTTACCTGAAGCATTTAGATCTTTTGTGATGACTGCTTGTAGCCAGTGCATGACATATGCTGTTCCTCTGGAGCTCCCGTGCAGTGTTGCCAGATTTTGAGACCCATCCCAAGCCCAAAGCTGTCCACGTTCAAGCCCAAATTCAGCCCAACGTAGAGTAGTATCAGCCCAAAAACCAGCCCAAAGTTGCAATTTTCAAAGTATGCAAAAAAAGCCTTCAGGAAACATTCTGACCATATATCTAACTTCTGTTCAATAAGCGTATGATGGGAGGAGTTTCAATGGGCACCTATGCACGTCTGCAATCATGTCCAAATTCTATTAATAATTACTAATTTTTAAGATAGGTCTCCTGGAGGACCTTCTATTTGGAACTTCTATCACCACAAATCAGACCCTGGCACTGATGAATGAACTTCACAAGAACAGACTATAACTCATCTTTAATGAAGGACAAGTGCAGAAATGTTGAAACTCTTTAAGTAACGTAGCTCGTAAAACAGTATATTTAACCAGTATGTTTAATGAATCTTGCAGGATTAACATCACACAATGATACACACATAAAGAAACCACCCTGGGGTTAAAGCAATTCCAGCACGACTGGTTTGGCAAGCTGGTAGGGTCATCGCAGTACGACAGGAGTCCCATTTCTTCTAGTTAAAATTTAAGAAGGCCAGAAAGGCTATAGTCACTTACTCTAAGTCCCATGTACTTCACTCCAAAGTCCTTCAACATGAGCACATAATCTGGCAATTAATGATATATAGGACCTGTGTCATTGCCTTCATTTTGCAGCAAAAACTATACTAAAGCTTCCAGGCTTGGCAAGATGCAGATAGGCTTGTTTTCTTTCTAAATGAAGTAACAGCTATTGGAACAGAAAGGGAAAAGATACATTTTCCCAGAACTAATGGCAAAACCTTATCCCCAACATTTCCACTGTGATGCTGCCTCAACTCTGCTGATGCTGTCATCACTCTTCTGGTCCCATCTAACTTCATCATTACTGCTGGGCAATCTCATAAGGCTTTGCAACTCCTTAATGCACTTTAAGTGTGACAGATCCGACAACTGCTTTAAAAATGGATCCCTATATTCATGTTGTTAAATTTAAAGGGAAAAACATTGATTGACTTCTCAACGAAGACTGGAAAACCCCTAAATTAATCAATGTCAGCAAAGCAGTCCCTATTTATATTTCACATGCTTTACTTCACCCATATAAATATTTGTTTTTCCCAGATGTTGTTTCTGTATTTTTATTTTCATATGACTTGTACAGTACATATTGCGAACTGAGTTGCCTCTGGGTGTCTGGGTGAATTCAGATTATGGGTGGGCATTTGTGTGTGTCATGATTAAGAGCCCTAAGGCTGAAAGCAGTACATGTTTCTCACTGTGCCTGCCAGATTAAATGCACATGTAATCCTGGGTCTCTGTGCAAATGAAAGTACTGGACTTGTACAGCAGGAAGCTGGGTCATGGCCATGTGGGCAACATGAGGCGAGGGCTGTAGGCCCCTTTCAACCCTATATCTTTTCGAAATCCTCCATTTGCATACCTGACGTCACCCCTTTTCTCTTCAGCACCATTTTCATCTCTCTTCTTCTGTACATATTTCCTCTAAGTGTAGGAAATGTGAGGATCAGGCAGCTATTATTGAGTTAGATCAGGGCCAGCATTAGTGCAATACATTGAATTTGTCCCTGAGTAATTTGTCTGCTTTGCTTTCACAGCAGCAATCTGTCGAGAGTGAGGAGGGTTGTATGTCTGTATGAGTAATTGCACTAATGATGTACATACCACGTACTAATTTACTTTTTTAATTGAATTTCTTTTATAGCTCTGTTTTTCCTACTATAGGGTGTCAAGGCACTTTATATTACATAAACTTACTCTACAGAGACAATGAATCATATAAGTGTGTAAATCGATGCATATGGGTTTTTATGTAAGGCAATGAGGGGTAGGAGGGGTAGGATAACTGGTAGCCATATAATGGCTACCAGTTACAGATTATATGAGCCACATATAATCTGTAACTGGTAGCCATTATATGCACCTCGGGTGCATGCTATACCAAACTGGGCTCAGCTGACTGTACTGAAAACAGCTGAGACCTTGCCACAGCTACCTCAGAGGCAGTACCACTGTCACAAGGCCTGTAGTTCCTTCCATCCTGTTTTTTGACTGTAACACACCTCTGTCAGAAGACTCCTTTGTCGCGTTGGACAGAACTTACTTAAGGAACAGAAGCCCCTGGCGTGAGGTGAGAGAGGCTGCCTTCCAGCATGACCCCAGCAACAGCATGATGATTGCAGTGATTTAGCACAGCTGTTGCACAGTAATGTACTGCAAGGTCTGTGGCAGCTGCAGCATTTTCCCCACTTTGGTAATGTTTGCTCCTAGAGGATTGGTTGTAAGTACATCTATGTGTATATCTGCATTTGTAATTACAGCATAGGCCCTGGCACCCCCAAAATAATCATACTGGAGATCAGAAGGTGTAATAGAATAAAGATGCATTTAAATGTTGTTTATATCTAGTCACATTTGCTGCTTGTTCAAAGACATAGGTCACATGTAAGGCTATCGCTTATGACAAACTGCTGCTTATTTTCTTACAAGATAGTTTGGTGTTTATTTTTTTTCTCACACTGAGAATTTTCTTAGGTGAACTCTGCAATAATCTTACTTGATACAATGGATGGGTAAGCAAATGCTACAAAATGCCATATTTTTCCAAACACACACCAAAATTTAAGTATATGTAAATGAACATCATTTTTATCAACAAATCGAGGATCCTGCAGGTATAAAGAGAGATGCGCCCCTCACAATTTCCCTAAAAAACAGCTCTCCCTGGGTGTCTGGATCGTTGTACACTCACCATAACTGATCTCTAGGAACCTGCCCACATCTAAGACTGCCAGCAGCACCCTCCATGCTGCACATTCCATGCCTGCGACATCGCCTAACCTGAGCTCTCCAGGCAGCAGCAATCCCCTCGTCCTTCCTCTCGATTCCAAGTGTGGATGAGCGGGAGTTGCGGCCACGCCCAAAACCATGGCTGGTCCAATCATAACAAAAAAAATAATAGCTGGCCTGTCCCTCGTGATCACATTGGTCCAAAGTCAGACTGGGAGGGCAGGCCAGCAGCATAAAGCTGTGTGGTTAGGTAGCACTTTTGCGCTATTAATGATTGACAGCACGTTTTTAGTGGCGCCGCCGCCGCATTCACAAATTTTGCGCACAAATGGGCAAATAAAGCCCAAATTTGTGCAACCCGCTGGGAGAGTTATTTGCCATCTGCAAGACCAACTGTATTCTGTAAAAGGACTTTGACCATAGGTTGGCTGCAGTGTCACTTTTATTTGCTGCCTCCTAACTGGTTCGTGCCACCAATACATCACTTCTGTTCTTGGCTGAGGAGCACCAGCCAAGTACAGTTACCTTATGCTTTAATTGTTTAGATGTTGTCTGGAGGAACTCTTTTTAAAATTGTTCCTTGCATCAGCTCGTGTTCTGATGTATGTGTTTCTGCCCCAACAAGGACTTCTGTTACCCCACTACTCCGCTCACAGATGCTTGCTCTCCTCCCCTGCTCTCCCGGGCTCACGCCGCGCTTAAACATGGCGGCCGCCCACTTCATGATTCAGCCCCACAAGGTGAGTCAGTGTTGCATAAAGACAGCAAGTGTCCTGCCATGCCTGCAGACTTTTTCCAGCACGGCACCTTCACGGGTGCCATTGTTCCTGCCATTCTTCCGACTTCATTATTTCAGCCCTGCGGGGTGAGTCAGCTTTGCATAGAGACGGCGAGTGCCCTGTCATGCCCCACGGCTTTGTGGCCGCACAAGTAACAATGGAGGCTGACCAGTCAGCGTCCTATACTGCGCTGCCATGCCTATCCCTCCCGTCCATTCACATTGGCGACCTTCATTCAAACAGCATCCTACTTGTAAAAATGACGCTGCCAGTCAAGCCATGGTCACTTTCTGATGTTTACTCGAAGCCATATTTAAAAATAATATGTTGTTTTGTGGAAATATTTCAAGCATTGTGTGGGGGGAAGCCTTTGTTACCGTCTTCGATAGCACTAATGGCACATTACATTATTTAAACATTAAGGGGGTCATTACAACCCTGGCAGACGGTGTTAAAGTGGCGGTAAGACCGCCAACAGGTCGGCGGTAGAAATCTTGCAATTACGACAGTGGCGAAAACAGCCTACAAATACAGCCACTTTAACACTCAGACCACCACGGCGGTACAGACAACAGTGGTCACCACCAACAGACAGGTGGGAGACAATGTACCGCCCACACTATTATGACAGGCCAATCCGCCACCTTTTCCTGGGCGGATTCACTGCGGATAAAAACACGGCGGAAACAGGCATTTCGAATGAAAAACGCTCACCTCTACACACTCCATGAGGAAGGAGGACAGCATGGAGCCGGAACTTCATATTCTCCCAGCGCTAGTCTTCCTGCTCTTCTACGAGGAGCACCAACGCCGGCGGCAAAGACCACGGTGAGTACTGCACCTACGACATAGGGGAGGGGGGAGGCAAAAAACAGGGACACACACACTCAACATGCCAACCCCCACCCGACCCTCACCCACTACAACACACACACCAATGCATATCTATACATTACAGTAACACCCCCCAGCTCCCCCCGGAAGAATGCGAAGACAAAAGGAAGTGAGTGTAACTATTGTAATATATCAAAAATCAGTAAGCAAAAATATACATATATATATATATATATATATATATATATATATATATATATATATATATATATATATATACACTATTAACAAAATATATACCACGATTAGTAGTCCAGGTTTTGCAACATTTATAGTCTGTGGACCACTGGGCCCAAAATTCATGGGCGAGGCCCACACAAAATACCCGAACATGACGGAGAGAACACTGCAGGGGCATCAGATAGAAATACAACAGGCACCTCAGGGGGAAGCGAAGGGGGGGCACCTCAGCCGGATGAGTGCACAACGCCAGTTCCACGAGGGGGCACCATGCCCACTGTTCAATCCTGGAGAGTGCAAAGCCACAGTCTCTCAAGTCTCTAACAGTGGGTGGTTTGCCCACTGTACCATCATGGGGAGTGCAAAGCCACAGTCTCTCTAGTGTCTAACAGTGGGTGGTTTGCCCACTGTACCATCCTGGGGAGTGCAAAGCCACAGTCCCTCAAGTCTCTAACAGTGGGTGGTTTGCCCACTGTACCATCCGGGGGAGTGCAAAGCCACAGTCTCTCAAGTCTCTAACAGTGGGTGGTTTGCCCACTGTACCATCCGGGGGAGTGCAAAGCCACAGTCTCTCAAGTCTCTAACAGTGGGTGGTTTGCCCACTGTACCATCATGGGGAGTGCAAAGCCACAGTCTCTCAAGTCTCTAACAGTGGGTGGTTTGCCCACTGTTCAATCCTGGGGAGTGAAAGCCACAGTCTCTCAAGTGGATAACAGTCTCCACTGGTTCTGGAGGGGGACTGGTGCCCAGAGTGCTTCATCCTGTGCAGGACAGAGGGAGTGGATGCATGTATCCACTGGTTCTGGAGGGGGACTGGTGCCCAGAGTGCTTCATCCTGTGCAGGACAGAGGTAGTGGATGCAGTTCTCCACTGGTTCTGGGGGGGACTGGTGCCCAGAGTGCTTCATCCTGTGCAGGACAGAGGTAGTGGATGCTGTTCTCCACTGGTTCTGGAGGGGGACTGGTGCCCAGAGTGCTTCATCCTGTGCAGGACAGAGGTAGTGGATGCTGTTCTCCACTGGTTCTGGAGGAGGACTGCTGCCCAGAGTGCTTCATCCTGTGAAGGACAGAGGTAGTGGATGCATGTATCCACTGCTTCTGGAGGGGGACTGGTGCTCAGAGTGCTTCATCCTGTGCAGGACGGAGGGAGTGGATGCATGTATCCACTGGTTCTGGAGGGGGACTGGTGCCCAGAGTGCAGCACTCACCCCGTGACGGTCCCAGTTGCGTCACTGCCCCTGCCGCTAATGGGCTAGCGGTGCTTGACAATGGCGGTCTTTGCCCTGTTCAGCGGTCCTTGCCCTGTTCAGCGGTGCTTGCCATGGCGGTCTTTGCCCTGTTCAGTGGTGCTTGCCCTGTTCAGCGGTGCTTGAGTTGGCAGTCTCTGACCTGTTCAGCGGTGCTTGCCCTATTCAGCGGTGCTTGCCATGGCGGTCTTTGCCCTGTTCAGCGGTGCTTGAGTTGGCAGTCTCTGATCTGTTCAGCGGTGCTTGCCCTGTTCAGCGGTCCTTGCCATGGCGGTCTTTGCCCTGTTCAGCAGTCCGTGCCCTGGTGGTCCGTCATTGCCCAGCTGGGCTGTGGCTGGCGGTCCTTCATGGGTCCGCTGGACTGTGGCTTGTGGGGCCCTCCTGGGCAGCTGGGCTGTGGCATGCGGGGCCCTCCTGGGCAGCTGGGCTGTGGCTTGCGGGGCCCTCCTGGGCAGCTGGGCTGTGGCTTGCGGGGCCCTCCTGGGCAGCTGGGCTGTGGCTTGTGGGGCCCTCCTGGGCAGCTGGGCTGTGGGGCTTGCGGTGTCCTCCTGGGCAGCGACGATGGGGCTTGCGGTGTCCTCCTGGGCAGCGACAATGGGGCTTGCGGTGTCCTCCTGGCCAGCGACAATGGGGCTGACGGTGGCCTCCTGGCCAGCGACAATGGGGCTTGCGGTGGCCTCCTGGCCAGTGACGATGGGGCTGGCGGTGGCCTCCTGGCCAGCGGGGATGATGGCGGTCTTCTCCGCCGTGCTGCTCCTCACTGACTTTGCAGGTTTCTTCCGCCCCTTCCCCACCTTGGGAGGAGTCACAGCTGAGTCCACACTCCCCCTGGGACCCCTGTGAGCGGCTTGGCTGGCTGGAGTCTTCCCCCTCTCCCGCCAGGCACTGTCCAACTTCTGGTGCTTCACAGGGGGGGGACTGGCTGTGCTGTGGCTCCGTGAAAGACTGGCTGGCCTGGTGGCTGGTGCACTCCACATACCTGTAACAACAGGCACCACTGGTCCCAGAGATTTTTTGGCTGAGGTGCTAGTACGGAACCTATGAGTTGGAGGGATGGGTGGTGGGAAATAGGTTAAGGGGGGACAGGAAAAGTTGTTTGGAGACACTGGGACGGGTAGCTGGAGGGGGTTTGGGAGTGGAGGAAGAGGTGGTGGTTGTAGGAGGTGTAACTTTTTTGAATTTGGGTGCAGGTGCATGCGCTGGAGGCTGTCGTGAGGTGGATGGCTGTTGGGTGGGTGTGTGCCTGGGTTTGTGTATCTTCGGAGGGGGCGTCACAGACACACTGGGAGAGGACACAGGGGACGTGCAAATGGTAGTGGGGGTGGTGAGTGCACGTGAGTGGGGTGTGGTGGTGGGTGTGCTGGTGCGGGACAAGTGGCTGTAGTGGTAGTGCATGCAGGTGTGAGTGTAGACGAGACTGGGAGGGAGGAGGGAGACGGCGAGGAGGGGGACACAGTGGAGGCAGTGGATATTGGTGTGTCTGTATGTGTGTGATGCTTGCGTGAGTGCCTGTGGGATGTGTGGTGTTTATGTTTGCCTGAGCTTCCCTTGTGTGGTGAGGTATGTGCAGGCTGGTCTGATGGTGTGCTTGGGATAGGCAGAGATACAGGGGATTGGGCCTGGGTGGAGGAAGTTGGAGGGGGGAGGCTAGATACAGGGACAATGGCTGCCATCAGTGCTGAGGCCAGAGTTTGAAGGGTTCGATGAAGGGCAGCCTGACCAGAATGAATGCCCTCCAGGAATGCATTTGTGTGTTGCAACTCCCTTTCTACACCCTGGATGGCATTCAAAATGGTAGACTGCCCAACAGTGAGGGACCTGAGGAGGTCAATGACCTCCTCACTGAGGGCAGCAGAGGTGACAGGGGCAGGGGCTGCGGTGCCTGGGGCGAAGGTGATGCCCACTCTCCTGGGTGAGCGGGCACGGGGCGAAGGCTGAGGGGCTGCTGGGAGGGCAGTGCTGGTAGGGGGGGTGGCGGCTGTACCTGTTGAAGTGGGGGGCACAGATGTTGCTGCCACCAGAGGACGAGTCCGTGTTGCTGGTTGCAGATCCTGTGACCGCCGTGGTGCTCCCCTCGCCCTCCGTCCCACTGGTGTATTCAGAGTCCTCCATGCCCATGTGGGATGCAGCTCCCTTGTGCTCCGGTGCCACTGTACCTCCGCCTGATGATGCTAATGCACACAAGAATAGGGAGACCGCAAAAAAAAAGGGGGGGAACAGAAGAAAGACAGGTTGAGTGCATGGCTTACCGCTGCCGTTGGCAGACAAGACAGACACAGCAGCCCCCTGCACTACGTCGCACTGTTGGGCTCTACAGTGCAATTCCTGGGAAATGGCCTACAAGGCTATGGACGACATCTGCACACATAGATGACCCTGGGGCATGAATAGCTGTACTTGGCACTCTACAGAGGTGGGGTGGGGGGCCACAGGGCCATGCCTTACGAATGGGCCTAGCCTACGGAACTCGCCCTGGCCTAGGGGAACCCACAGCCCTCCTTCCCCACCCAGACACCTTCACTGCGCGCAAAGTCAGCTGAATGAGAGTGTACTCACCCCCTTGTGTCTGCTGTGATGCCCTCAAGCGCCCATCCAACTCAGGGTAGGCCACCGCCAGGATCCAGAACATCAGGGGGGTCATGGTTCGACGGGCACCCCTCCCACGTTGGGAGGTCATCCCCAGCTGAGCCTTCGCCGTCTTCTTGCTCCAGCGGCGAATGTCCTCCCATCACTTCCCCCAGGGTCCGGATGTCCTTGGCGATGGCACACCAAATATCCTTCTTCTGGTGGGCGCTGACCTACATGAACTGTACAGGGGAAGAAGAGAAGTCATTACCAACTGCACCGTCAAAGTGAGTGGCCCCCATCCCTACCCTTGCCATGTGGCACATGCATTCAGTGTCTTTCATGCACGCAGAACTCTGCCCCCTTCCTTCTTACAACCAGCCCTCTCCACACAGGCATAGCCCATACAACATGCTCCCTGTGTACTTACCTGTTGGTTTGGAGGACCGTAGAGTAGTGTGTACTGGGGGAGGACCCCGTCGACGAGCTTCTCCAACTCCTCTGGTGTGAAGGCAGGGGCCCTTTCCCCAGACGCACGAGGCATTGTCTCTTCCAGACCGAGGTCACAGCAGCACTTGCAGTGTAGGTCCTCTCCTGTCGAAGATCAGGTATCGAGTGATTCAACAGTTAGAAAATGGCGGTCACGTCCGCGGAGGTCATGTCCGCGGCGGTGCGTACCATCACCGCCGGCGTACATTTTCGTCATTGGCTCCTGGGACCCATAGGGTCCAATGTTAACCAATGCAGCATTGCGCCGCAGTCTTCGACCGCCTACCACGACGGTGTACAATGCCAGCGCAGTTACCTCACATCCCATTGTCCCGCTTTAGAGGTCAGGAAGCCGCCATTTCAGGGGCCCACATGGCCTAGTTACCAACTGCGTCACACATACCTAGGCCTACTCTCAACACACATACAGGCCAGATTTTGTGTATGATTGGTGTTCTGTGCAGACTGAGGGTACATACCTCTGAGTTGTTTGACTCTCTGCTCGTTGTTGTTCTTCATAGGCACCGTCCGCTGGGACATGTGAGGAGATGGCGGAATCCTCCGGTGTACCGACTGCTGGTGGACCTGTCGACAACGGAGGAAAGACATTTGATCATCACCTACAGGTTTGACCGTGTCACTATGCAGGAACTGTGTACCCAGTTGGAGCCAGGCCTGATGTCAGCAATCCGCCATCCCACTGGAATCCCCCCTCAAGTGCAGGTACTATCAGTGCTCCATTTCCTTGCAAGTGGGTCTTTTCAAACAACTGTGGCCATGGCATCAGGGATGTCCCAGCCGATGTTTTCCAACGTGTTGTCCAGAGTGTTGTCTGCCCTGCTGAAACACATGGGGAGCTACATCGTTTTCCCTCAGGTGGAAGGCTTGCCTACAGTGAAAGGTGACTTCTATGCCCTTGGACATATCCCCAACATCATAGGTGCCATTGATGGGACCCATGTGGCTTTGGTCCCCCCTCACAGGAGTGAACAGGTGTACAGGAACCGGAAGAGTTATCATTCCATGAATGTACAGATGCTATGTTTGGCAGACCAGTACATCTCCCATGTGAATGCCATGTTCCCTGGCTCAGTGCATGACGCCTACATCATGCGGAATAGCAGCATCCCTTATGTGATGGGTCAACTACAGAGGCACCGTGTGTGGCTATTAGGGGACTCTGGTTACCCCAACCTGTCATGGCTACTGACCCCAGTGAGGAATCCCAGGACCAGGGCAGAGGAACGCTACAATGAGGCCCACGGGTGGACTAGGAGGGTGAGCGAACGCACCTTCGGCCTCCTGAAGGCCAGGTTTAGGTGCCTCCATATGACAGGTGGATCCCTATTCTACTCACCAAAGAAGGTGTGTCAGATCATCGTGGCCTGCTGTATGCATCATAATTTGGCTTTGCGACGACAGGTGCCTTTTCTGCAGGAGGATGGTCCAGATGGCGGTGTTGTGGCAACTGTGGAGCCTATGGACAGTGATGAGGAGGAAGCAGAGGAAGAAGACATTGACAACAGGGACTCAGTCATCCAGAAATATTTCCAGTGAAACGCAGGTGAGAATACATTCCTGCCTACTACAAGTACTTTTACACTTCTACCTCTATCCTGTCTGTCAATTTCACCCAGTGTATGGTCACTGAGTTGTCACTTTCCCTTACGGTTTCACAGGTGTGGGTCCCAACGTGTGTCATCTGCTTAGATTCCTCATGGACTAGAGCTGTGTGACATAGGTATGTTGACATTACTATTTCCTTGAAATTTTGTCACTGTCATTGCAAATACACTATTTCAAAATCACAGACAGACTCCAGATCTATTGGTGCTTTAGTTATGTTTATTTACATACAAAATATTTGAGGGGGAAGTAAAATAGTGAGGGGTGATGGTGGAGGAGTGTCCATGGCAGAGTCCAGTCTATTTGTCTCATAGGTGCATTGCCCATATGGGCATAGGAAGTGGAGCTGGGGCAGTTCCAATATGGACAGGGTGACAAAGTGGGACAGTGGGTTGACAATCAGGGTGGTCTCATTTCTTAGTGGGGGTCTTGACATCGTGCTCTATCTTGTTCCTGGATCTCAGGGACCACTTGCGGGGTGGTTCTCCCTCTGCAGGGGGTGGGGTGCTGGTGTGGGGGTCCTGTGGCGGTGCCTCCTGTCCACTAGCGCCAGCGGAGGTGGTGGGCAGTTCATCGTCCATGCTAGTGTCAGGGGCCCCTTGGAGTGCCACAGTGTCCCTCCTGGTGTTGAGTATTTCCTTCAGCTCCCCTACGATGGTGCCCAGGGCGGAGCTGATGGTTCTGAGTTCCTCCCTGAACCCCAAATACTGTTCCTCCTGCATGCGCTGGGTCTCCTGAAACTTGGCCAGGACCGTTGCCATCTTCTCCTGGAAGTGGTTGTATGCTTCCATGATGGAGGAAAGGGCCTCGTGGAGAGTGGGTTCCCTTGGCCTGTCCCCCTCCTCTGTCGCACAGCAGCACTCCCAGTTCCCCTGTGTTCCTGGGCCTCCGTCCCCTGGACCGTGTGCCCACTGCCACTGCCCCCAGGTCCCTGTTGTTGTTGGGGTGGTGGGTTATCCTGGGTTCCCTATAGTGGTGGACACACAGCTGATTGACGTGTCCTGGCAATGGAGCTATGGGCCCGCTGGGTGGGTGCTGTGCTGGTGTTACCGGAGGGTGGAAGGTCTATGGTGGGCTGTGCCTGTGCGAGGGGAACCGACTGTCCCGAGGCCCACAATGGTCCGGGCTGGTCATCTGGATCCAGTTGGACAGAGCTGCTGTCATCACTGTGGGCCTCTTCTGTGGGTGGGGTGGAGATGTTTGGACCCTCCTGTCTGGTGACATTGGGTAGTGGCCCTGCAGGGGTGTAAAAGCTTAATTTTGCATCTGTGTGTGTCATGGTGGGCAATGGGTGGGTGATCGGTGTACCCCAGTGCTTGCATTCCTATGTTGGGACTTGTGTGATGATGGTTTAGGGGGTTGCATGGGTATGTGCAGTGGGCATGCTTTAGTGATGGGTGTCCATGCGTTGGGGTTGCATGCAGGGCTTGGTGTTGGGATGGGTGGTTTGTGATAGTGGGGTATATGTGAGGTGGTGGAGTGATGAGGGTGAGGGTGAGGGTAGGGGTAGGAGTTTGTGATGGCATGCAGGAAGGGTGGGGATATAGTAGTAAAGGTTTGACTTACCAGAGTCCATTCCTCCACCAACTGCTGCGAGGCCCTCAGGATGCAGAATCACCAAGACCTGCTCCTCCCATGTTGTTAGTTGTGGGAGAGGAGGTGGGGGTCCGCCGCCAGTCCGCTGATCCTCTAGGTGGTGTCTTGAGACCACGGAACGCACCTTCCCCCGTAGGTCGTTCCACCTCTTCCTGATGTCGTCCCGATTTCTTGGGCGCTGACCCACTGCGTTGACCCTGATGACTATTCTTCGCCATAGCTCCATCTTCCTTGCATTTGAGGTGTGCTGCACCTGTGCTCCAAATAGCTTTGGCTCTACCCGGACGATTTCCTCCACCAGGACCCTGAGCTCCTCCTCCGAGAACCTGGGGTGTCTTTGCTGTGCCATGAGGTGGTGTAGGTGATGTGTGGGGTGGTGTGTGTGGTGATAAGTGTGGTGATATGTAGTGGTGTGTGGTGTTTTGTACGTGAAAGCTGTGTGGGTGATGGTGTTGAGTGCCTGTGGATGCTAGTTTGTCGATGGTGGTGTCTCTCTCTGGCCTTCTCTCTGTAATATTGGTCATAGGGGTTTGTGGGTGATGTGGGTGTGTGTTTTATATTGTAATGGGTGTGTGGGACTGGTGTGTGTATGTGTATCAGGTGTGTGTATGTGGAATTGTCCAATGTGGCTGTGTTTTGTAAATGTGTGTGTATTTTGAGCGCAGCGGTGTGTACCGCCAATGGAATACCGCGGTTGAAAGACCACCGCGTGGATTCGTCGGTCGTGATAGCGTGGGCGTATTTCTGTTGGCATGACGGTGGAGGTTTTGTTTTCGCCAGTTTATCACTGAGCTTTGGTGTGGCGGACTTGTGTAGGTGTCTGAATTTTGTCGGATTTCGAGATGTGGGTCATAATAGCTGTGGCGGAATTCCGTGGCCGCGGCGGTATGTTGGCGGTCTTCTGCATGGCGGTAAGCGGCTTTTACTGCCAATGTTGTAATTACCACCTAGGTAATGTATATGCTCTGATGGCCGCTTTTTGTTTTTCTTATTGATAGGCAGTAGTTTTCCATTTCACTAATCTCTTCAATCTTCAGTTACATGTGTAGCATGTGCTCCTATCTCAGTTCAGATCTCATGGAGGCCCAGGGATGGAGCTATGATTTATCTGGGAATTACATTTCCAGAGCGCGTTGCTGAGGCGCTATTCTGCATTTCCCTTTGGTTCCACCACTCTTCCTGTGTCAGGCCTTCCTTGACGCGTCCATTACAGTCTCACATCTGTTGTGGTTGCGAGCAGCGCTTCCCCCTTCTGCCTGGGCTCTGAAGATCTGATCTGCTGCTCTACAGTAGAATTCAGTTCCATGTGCCTTACTTCTACAGGCCTATAACCCGTCTTTAAATTTTGTCAATAGCAGTGTCCTGCTACCTATTTAATCAACCCGTTCTCACTCAAGGGAGGGATAATATTTGTGTTTCTTGTGCGGTATTGGAAGAGGATGGTCCTAGCACTTATATTGGAGTGTGCTGTTGAAACAGAGAGGGGATAATGGTTTGGTTAGTCAGTGACTTTTACTCCAAACCAAAACACAAGGATAAAATACATTGTCAATTATCATGCCAATAGCTCTAACTCTAGCAAATGCGAAACCTATTGCATTGCAAATGCTTGTTACACTTCTTACTCTGCAGTCTGATGATGCCCTGACTGCAGGTGTGCTGAAAACTATCAGATATTGTGAGCTTGTCTTCAATATAAGAGGGGGTGCTGGTCATGATGGCTTTGTAAATGAGGCAGTTGGTTTTGAAGATGGTGCAGACGGGCAAGGAGTTCCAATTGCATTCCATCAGGATGGCGGCGATGTGATCAGATTTCTTGAGGTCCTGAATGAGACATGCTGGGGCGTGTAAAATGCCCCAAAGGGGTGCCAGAGTCGAGTTTGGGAAGCCATGGAGTAGGGCATTACTACCATTCAGTTGCAAGTGTTTGAGGGCTTGAGCAGCAATTCTGGAATCACTTTGTGGAAGAAACAGTTTGCCTTTTGAAAAGAGATAGTCGGTACCAGGCATCTTCGTGTTTTTGGCAATGGATCCCTTGATGGTGGGGGGGTGTACAGGATGAATCCAAGTGACTTGGCATTCAGAGAAAGTTGGGGTTCAAAGGTGTCAAGGTGCATGTTATTGAGCCAGATTCATTTTGTAGCTTGTTTGTTGTTCTTGGCAAATAAGAGAAATCTTATCTTGGTTGTGTTGAGCTTCGACGCAGGCACTGTTTATTTGCTATGCAAGCAGTGTTTGAGGCACTGGACATCTGCAGCAGAGGAAACTTTCAAGTAGAGTTGTATATCATTGACGGTTAGGTGAATCTTGATGCTGTTATTTGTAGACAGAGCACCAAGTGGCTCCATCTAAAAGTTGACAATGACATGAGACACTAGGGAACTCTGAGTGATTCCACAGCTGATAGGGATATTTTCTGGCCTGGAGGTGCCCATGTGAGCAAATCTGTGTCAATTGGAAAGGTAGGAGGAAAACCAGTGAAGGACATTACTGGTGAATCCCACACAAGACTCCAGGGTGCCTCTGAGGGTACGCTGGTTGACTGTGTTGAAGGCTGATGAGAGCTCCAGTAATATCAAAAGGCAGGGGTCATCATCATCATCTATGCAGCAACATGATATGAAGCCAGACTGGCAGTCATGCAGGAGATGGTTAGCACTGATGTGATCTTGGAACTAAACGTAGAATGCTTTTTCAATAATCTTGGAATGTTAAGTCAGTGATGAACCGATTGTTGGCAAGGTCATCAGGGTCTTGTGTAGATTCCTTTAAGGTTGGGGGAATCTGGCTTGCCCTGAGATAATCTGAGGAATTACCTTTAGTGAGGGAGGCATTGGCAATGGTACATAGAGGTAAGAGAGCATCTCCAGTGAGAGCTTTGATCAAGGACAATAGTAAGACACCCTCTTCAGAACTGATTTTGAGGGAGTTGAGTGTGTAGGTGAGATCTGGGAGACTAAGGGGGTCATTACGACCTCGGCGGTCTTTTTGCAAAACCGCTGAGGGACCGCCGTGCGGAAGACCGCCTGTGCAGGCGGTTTGCCGCTCGGCGTATTATGACTGTTGGCTGCTCTCCGTCGTTATTCCAATGGAGAGACGCCAAAAGCCATACTTGCAGGCGGCGGGGAAGTGGAGGTTGTTCCACCTCCACCGCCATGCCAACAGAACACCACCCAGTGAATCACGTCCTGTGATTCGCCGTGGCGGTGTTCTGTTGGCGGTGTGGTGTCGGCGGAGCTGCCTCCATGGCTCCCGTCCCCTCCCGGAGGATCGACGGACCAGGTAAGTCGATCGTCCGTTAGGGGAGGGGGGTGGGAGGGTGTTGTGTGTTGTGTGCATGCATGGGAGAGTGCGTGTATGCTTGCGGGGGTGTTGTGTGTATGGGAATGAGTGCGTGTATGGCTGTGGGTATGGCTGTATGGATGTGTGCGTGCATGTTTGAATGTGGGTGTGCGTGTCTGACTGTGTGTGTGGATGTAGGCATGTATGTCGGGGTGTGTGCGTGTGTGTGTTGGTGGTGCCTGCATGCGTGTAGGGTGTGTGTGAGTAATGTTATGTTGGGGGTCGGGGTGGGGAGGGGGACCTGCCACCTTTGGGGGGTGGCAGGGGTGGTGGGGGGTGTAGGGGAGGGAGTCGGGGTGGGGGAGACCCCTATCAGTGCCAGGGAAGGAATTCCCTGGCACTGATAGTGCTTACCGCCATGGATTTCATGGCGGTTGAAACCGCTGGAAATCCACGGCGGTAAGCCGGGTCCAAATCCCGCCGGCAGTATAGTGACGGCCGCCGGGCTGGAGACCCAGGTCTCCAGCCCGGCGGGCGGGACGGAGAACCAGCGGATGACCATGGCGGTAACCGCCCTGGTCATAATTCACCAAGGTAAGACCGCCAGCCTGTTGGCGGTCTTACCGCCGGTTCTCCGCCATCCGCCAGGGTTGTAATGACCCCCTAAGGGCCATATTGATACTTTTTGATGCAAAACTGTGCCGACGCAGTTTTGCGTAAAATTTTTTAGCGCCGGCTAACGCCATTTCTTTGCAGCGCTCGGGCGTCAAATTTATACTTTGATGCATGGTGGCGCAAACCACTGGTGTGAGTCATTTTTTGTTACTCAAACCAATGCGTCACGTCGTAAAGAAAAACAACGTTAATGCGACGAAAATGACTGTGAGCCGGTTTACGACGTCACAAACTGGATATGCACCTTTTTTTGATGCAATTGCATCAAAAAGTGGCGCAAACACAGCAAAATGTGCTAAGGAGAGCCAAAATGGATCCCAGATATTTTCACAGACCCCAGGAAGATGACAACAGACCAGGAACCAGCCAGGCGGACCCACAGAAGACCCAGGACAGGGAGAAGAAGAAAATAAAGTGTGGCTTCAGTGCAGAGGAGCAGGAAATTCTGGTGAAAGAGGTGACGGAACACCAGCACCAACTGTTTGTCACCTCAAAGTTGCCAATCAGTAGGAGAGAGCCAATATGGCAACAAATTGTTGACAAGATAAACAGTGTGGCAGAAGTACGGAGAACAGTCATAGAGTGCAAGAAACGCTGGCATGACTGCAAGCCCAGGACCAAGGAAAAGATGGCCAGGAATAGGAAGGCAGCACTGCAGACTGGAGGTGAGAGTCCAGCACCGCAGGAGACCCTGGACCACATGGAGGAGATGGTGGCAGCCGTCTTCCCTGAGGAGATCGTCACATGGATTCAAGGACAGGACAGCGCAGACTACCAGGAGACAACAAAGATGCAGGGTAAGTTGCATGGGGAATTAAAATGCACAAATGTTAACTGCAAGCGGGGGGGGACATACCTACTACACAATGCATGTAAGTCATGATATTCAGGAAGTGGAATGGGTAAAGGGGCACGGCACGGGGGCATGGCCCATTCAGAGGAAACCTGAGGCACAGTACTACACTACACCAACAACCTTTGCATGGGGTATGCTGCCATGCCAAGGGTGTTGGAGAGGTAAAGCCAGTCCAGGAGGGTAGGGTACAACATAAAACTGGCCTGCTGTCACACGTCAGCTGGTATTCTCCGTACATGAACTAGGGCTCAATTAACAGTCTCAGGCCATGTCTGCAAGTGGAATTTAACATTGACAACAGTTGCCACTACCACCTCTGCTGTGTGTGCAGGTCAAGTAGCTAATGGCAGTAACGTCCCCATGGATCAAACACACCCAAATTAGAGGGTTCAGGATGACAACTTTATCAATCCCCTGTAATCAATAAAAATGTTCTAATCCTGTCAAATGTGATTGTCCATAGTTGCAACAAACATTAGCCATTGTCATAAACATTATAAGGTACACAGCACTAATGTCATACCCATGCTGCATTTGTCAGGGTCCACCCTGTGCCTGGGTCACAATAGCTTCAATGACACCATGCAACATCCCAAAAGTCATACTGCTCAGACAACAGCATTGAGAGGGAGGCCATATGTCACCGGCCAGTGAAATTCACCATCACAGTCAGAAGAGGAAATGGAACACTGCTAGGGCCATCAGTGCAATCCAATGTAGCACACATTCCCCAACATCAACATTACACACTACCAATGCTGACATATGTACTGTGCCATGCCAATGCTATACATAGTATATGCTAGGTCTCAGCAACATATAGCTGGATGTGAAATATATGAGACTGGGGCAGTTCCAGATTGGCAAGGGTGGTGCTAGTGCCATCAGAACAACCACAGCCAGTGCAAGGCCTCACCATGAGAATGGTAGTAGAAGCTGGGTTGACTAGGACAAGAAGATGGCACTTCACACTTTGGCCAGAACCAACACCTAGAGGATGTGATGCTGACAAGTGCCCAAACTGACCACAATACATGTGACATGCAGGTGGGGCATAGGCCATGGGAGAATGCTAATATGAAAGACAGGAGTAATGAACCGGAACTAAGATCACAATGTGCAACAAATAGGAAGGCAGGCACGACACATTACAAATCCCACAACACAGACACACTAATTGTACCATATCTCATTGCAGAGGACGATGGCTCTCCTGGGGAGATGCCTGTCCTGGACTTCCCTGATGACATGGATGATGAGCTGACAAACATCAGCCAGCAGACCCTCCAAGATCCCACCTTCAGTCGCAAGGAGGAGCGCAGATACAGCAGCCATCACAGAGGACCCACCCACCATCCCAATTGTTCGACCTGTCAGCTCCAACCCAGCTGAGGACACTGACGAAACTGGCACCAGCTTTGAGAGAACTGTGGATGGAGTACAGCGGGAGCTGGCCAAGGAGGTGTGGGTGGGGATGGAAAATATGGCAGTCAGCCTAGAGGGGGTTCGTGCATGATGTCTACTGCAGAACAGGCAGCAGCCATGCAAGGGCGAACATCCATCTTGCATGAAATCGAAAAAAGTTTGAAGAAAATCAGCACATCTGTAAGAGAGTTGACACAACACCTCAAACAACAATCCTGTGAACGCGTGCACAAATGCAATATTGACCCCCTCAGGTCCGACCTGGCTGCCTAGCACAGTGATGTGGCTGCTATACTTAGGAACCAGCAGCTCCTCCTTGCTGCAGTACTGTCCTTAATAGCCCCACAGTTGGCAGCTACCGGGATGTCTGACTCCACGTCTTCAAACACTGAGGTATGTGTTGCCCCTTCACAACCACCACCACCAAGGGCAGAGGAGACAACACACACATCAGAAGGTGAAGATGTGGAACAGGTCACCTTTACCCGTAAGAGTACCCGGAAGCACAAGTCCCTGCCACATGGCCACCTATAACCAAGGTACTGTGCTTTGTAACATGCCAGTCTTGCAACAGCTGCTCACAAGCACTGTTCTCCAGCCCACTGTTTATCTTGTCACCCTGCCCAGTGATTGTCTCTCACTAACTCATTGGCAAATCCTATCCCTCTGCACTGTCTGACACTTCACCCCAGTATGTCCAATGACATGTCCTTTTGCACTTGTGTAGGATCACAATGGAAGGTGTCACACTAATCGATTCACAATCACGGACAATCTACATAAAGCACTGCAGCACTTTAAAATAAATAGCACTTACACAACAACTTTGTCTATGTGTAATGTGGAACATCAACCATGATGGAGATCAGGGATGTTTACCTCAGGTCAATGATTATAGACTGTCAGTACAACTGACCTGAAAGAATTTTGGCTGATAACTATGCACTGTGGTCTGGATTGTCTCATCATCTGTCCTTCCTGAGGGTTAATTATGAGGGAAATAGAAACTATACAGTATAATGCTTTGTTGGACAGAATAACGCTTCCTCAAGGGATGTATAAGCCAAAGATTATTGCCTTCAAATTTTTCTTCAAGCCAATATTTACGTATGTGACATTTGACCCAAATTTTCCTAACACTCACCATACAGCATGTATGAGTGTACGTACAAATATGTAACCTGGCTGAACAATGTAACAAATGATAAGTGTGAGTTATGTGTACCATACTACATGAGATCATACTACCACTCACCTTATGAGGCTTCACTTGAACATCAGGCTGCAGGCCGACTTAACACAGTGTCCTCAATACCAAATCTGGTGGCAAAGTATGTGAGATTGAAAACATACATCAAAAATTAACAACACTTTGGGATCCATAGTAACCTTTAGTGGTGGGTGCAATGGATGGCAGATTCTTAGGAAAGTAGCTCTGGTGTAGCTGCCAATGTAACAGCTCAATTGGGATTTGGTTGCAGTATGGGACACAAATCCAAATACTAAAGAGACACTGTTCACCCATGCCAAGGCCCTGATCCCCAAGCATGTGACACATACTGTAAAGGATTACCTAAATATTTATTTAACTGTAAAAAAGGAAGCTAAAACCTGGGGAAACACCTTACCTAACCTAACTGATCCTAACTACACATTACCCACAACAGGCCCTAACTAACCTAAGCTAAACTTACTTATCACGTTTAATGAACATTCAAAACATCAACCCCGCCACCACCCTTATAAGACAGGACACATGGAGGACAACATATACTAACCTAAACACATACTATCTTATACCAAACAAATATATATTTTTTTGGATTTTTTTATTTTTATATATAATTATTATTATTTTTTTAACACCAAAACCCCAACATCATCCCCCACCCACCCACACACATAATAAAAAACTGATGTTAAAAGTATCATACCCCCCACCCACTACTACTACTAACTAAACTAACAGCCTATTTAACCTAACACTAAGCCCCCTAAACCCACTAATGAAAAGAACCAGGAAAGAGGAGGGAGGGGAGGGAATCATGACTGGGGGTAAAATGTTTACAAGTTCACCCTCCGCATGTTCTTCTTTATGGCATGCAACCTCCTATTCACTTGTGCCACCTCCTGCTGCAGCCTGTTCAATTTCCTCAACATACGGTCAATGTCACGTTGCATCTGTTGAAAATCTGCTGGGTCAATGACTGCAGCAGGGATGGTCTGGGAGCCAGTTGAAGATGTATGTCCCATTGTTGGTGCCATGCGTGTAGGAGGAGGTGCAGGTGGTGCTGTGATAGGTCCTATGGCAGTGGAGGTTGACGGTTCAGCAGTGGTGCCTGCTATGGTTGGTGCCACCCGGGTGGTAGTGGTGGTGCGGTCGGTGGTGGCTGTGCTGGACACTGAAGAGCCCCCTTGGGCAAATGCCCTCCACACTCCAGAGGCTCTTTTATGGCGATAACGCCGTGCCATGTTGCGGAACCCAGACTCCACATCCAGAATGTGGCCCTAACGCATCACCCGGCGCTGAAACTCCAGAATCTGGATGGGATTCATATTGGCTGCTGTTAAACAAAATATAAAACCAAACATTATGTACTTCATTGTGTGATATATCTCCAGAAGTAAATCAGACAATACATCTAATGTACCAGAAACAGGCCATATCATCATACAGATCACTGATTGTCCCTGAGGAAGTGCATGCCAACACAGCCTACACATGTCCTATTTAACAGCACAGCAATGCTCTAAAAGATGTGTAACAACTTAAATGACCTATGCATCATTGTTCAGCCATTTGTCACGTAAAAAATGCTGCAAGTCCTCCACGTGTGACAGGCCAACTAATGACTAACTTCTGGATGACAATCAAGGGCCACAAGATCCGTGATTTGTAAATGGAATTGCCAGGATAGAATGCAGTTGCTAATCATGAGTGAGTCTCCTAGTTTTGGACAAGTGATTTACAGATTTACATGTCTGTGTACTAAACTTGGATCATCAGTCCTAGGTACACATTTCATAACCCTAGACCTGTGCCTGAGGGGGGATGGACAAGCAACAAATACTTTCCAACATCTAAGACACCCAGGAAGCTTTGGACAGATGTACATGGGTTTGGGCAGTCCACCACAGGTAAGGAGGACGTCCAACTAGGATACACCCAAACCTTGGACAATCCCATCCACATTTATGTTTGGAAATGCAGACAATTGTCAATGTCATTCCATACCAGTAATACATGACTTACAACAAGCAGATAGATGCAAGCACACATCTGGCCATGAGCTGCATGCACACCTATGACATTGTACTCAAGTGCCACATACACGTAGCACAACATGTGGAGCTACATGCTGCTAGGAAGTCAAACATACAGTCAAACATGTTCATTAGTGAACAGGAAGGCTCAAGTCTGTGGGTAAGACTTTGGCATCTCTATTCTGTGAGATTCAGGGTCTGACTTGCTGACTAAATCATAAATATGGTCCTCTGCTAAATTTTATTAATCAAAGTTTTATCAACAAATGTCACCCTATTCCCATGGCCGTGCCTACAGGGCTGCTCTACAATCCCAAAATATGACATACGCTAATGATTATCCAACTCAAAGATGGAAAAATATGATACTCCACTCAAGTAGCATATCCGATCGTTGACCAGCGCATCATACCTTGCTATGTCTCAAACACACAGGAGTCAATCACACAACAGCAGCAAACACAACACAGAACAGAAATATCAACACTTACTGGAGATGTCTGGGTCCGCAAATCGAGCCACCTCTCCGATTGTGTAGGGGGCAGGTCCACCTGTAAAGCATGGAAGGGAGAAATGTGCTCAATGTCTGTGCACTGAACAACACTTCCAAATACAATTACTGTGTGTAAGATTAAATCAGAAAGTCCAGCCTCTCAGGCATAATGATACTGCAACCGACATACCACTGCAAACATGTACAGACCCAGGCACTCCAGTGAGTGATACACACATATCTGCACACATGCAGTGGCCCTAACAATCATGTGGTGGCAAACATGCTCCATCATTTGTTTGCAGACTCATTTATGGAGTGTACTCCTCTCATCATGTGTATCAATGAGAGACATGCAAAGCCACTTTCCTGGAGGACTGCAATACCAGTCACTCAGGTATTGTAGCTTGAGCATCAAAGAACAATCCTTTACTGTGTGACGAACCTGTGGGTTGAATTAAGGGCATGATTTATCATGCTTTCTATGGTCCCTTACATGTAGGGCCTGTGTTGTGTCTAGGTTACATATGCTACATTGAAAGGGTACCCTGAGCCACATATGCCCCCTATGACACCATAATGGCAGGGATCCTGTTCATTATTTGGTGACAGTTTGACACTAGCCATGGATTGACTAGTTTTCATATTTGGATACAACAAGGAGATATATGTTGACAATGTATATTGTTTTCATCCATGACAGGCTGCATGGGCACAGGTGCAGTCATTGCACCTGAAATGTGTCTCTCATTCCCCCATTTACCTAATATGGGTTTCGTAAATCACAGATGAGCCACATTCATCATCTTACATTTGCAAATGTGGTTGATCAGCGGATATATAGCAAACTGACACTGTGATATTATTAATACATGGTTTGGCAAATGTACCAGTGTGTCAATCATGATGATGTAGTTTTCAATTTGTATGTACCTTCAGAATGACAGCAGTCACAGGAATGCTGGTCTACTGATCTTAGCATACACCCATGTCAGTGATAGCCTCCATACTGGGAGGTTAGTTATTAAACATATGCTGCGCTTGATCAGCATGGGTGTGCCAAACTAAACTAGCTAAGTAGTAGTTAACTTTATATATATGATGGAATTGGTCAGTGGTCCCTTGCATGACATCCTGCACTTAATCCATTGTGATCATGCATTCCCCAACATCAGGTATCCCATGATGATCCCATAACTTATGAAAAGTACATGGAAATAGAGTAACACAGATGGGAAATGCATTAGCTCGGGCCAGCTATTGTGACTAAGACCAATGTAAAACACAGAGGTACAATGTACAGAGGGCCATGGATAGTTGTTACTCCTCAGTTTGTATCATTTGCTTCATTTTATGTGCCACAGCTATGGTAAGTTGCACCAAACATTTTGATATGAACCCGTGTGCATTACTTTTGGCATCCATCTCTAATTTAATTGCGGCACAACCAAGTCCAACTATCAGCCTAAGATGTTAGCTGAGGTCAGATATAACTTGTTACGTATGTGTCAGAATCCAGTTCTGACATGTATCAGAAATAATTGTGGGACACATTATTTCTTGAAAATATCTGGATTAAAAACATGTCTTTCCTGGTACACTCACAGACCATGCATAGAACATATGTTAGAGCATCATCGATTGATGTGAAGGCAGCACTAATTGACATGCTCCAGTTGTGTTTTGTAGGTTAGTGCAGCTGTTGCGTCAACAAATGACGGTAATGTGTAGGAGTTATTGTATGTTTAACTTGCATTCCACATGTCCAAAAACATTGCCTGCAGCATATGAACAAATCTGCTACTGTCACTACAGAGCATTTATATGTGCACATTACTCTGAATTGTACTCAACAGCAGGGTCACCAATCACAATCCCCGGGTGGTCCAGCAGGTCTTGCTCCCTGGCAACCAGGTCAGCCCAACGGTGTTTTAGCTGGTGGTCATTGCGCGGTGTGTTGTATATTCGTTTTAGATGATACAGGACCTTTGCCCACTGGAGCCTCCTTGCCTCTGTGTGATACCCCTGTATCACACGGCCACCTGCTTCAATCATTAATGGTTAGGAAGTGGCACACCGGCCAAATAAATCCCCCCAGCTCCTCCTCTCCCATCCTACCAAGATGTGGCCTACCCAACATGCCTGAAAAAAAAGAAGTAAAAAAGAGGTACAGAGGATAATGAAGGGAAAGTAGGAGAGGGAAATGAAAACTAATTAACAGTAAAAAAGCCCAACTATCCCCAAACTAACAATACCCACAACAGACTACCAACAGTACAAAGACAAAATTAGACACCAGAAATTACAAAAATACCCTTACACAGGATAACACAGACACTTAGGAAACACCAAAAGACAATATAAAGACCACACAGGAGACAAATTCACAATATGCACAGAGAGACAAGTCCAAACACAGCCACACAGTCAAGAAAAATCACAGACTGCAAAGTGAAAGTGAAAGTACACCCACTGTACCAATTCTGTAAACAGGATATCCTATTACATCACTTCCTGCCTCAAATGCGGTACATTTTTATTCTTATGCGTCAAAATATTATAACGCTTACAGTCTGTGTGTCATTTTTTTTCCGCACATGGTTAGAAATTACCCTGCGTCCATATTTTCAATTATTTTTCATACTTAACCAATTTCATGGGGTACAGTGTGGGAATTACCACTCAGGGCCAATGGATGTATCATGGCAGTGAGCATCATTTTTCGATGCATATGCAGCATTTTTTGACGCACGTGTGTCTTTTTTGATGCGTATGAGTCCGAATTTCTGTCTTTTACTGGGTTTGGGTCATTTCTCAATTTTAATAGTACATGACAGGTGTGACTATACAGAGATACACTGTTTGCACCTACATTGTGCATTCCGGTGTATGAGCACATGTGACAGATCATACTACTGCGGACCATGATCCTCTAGTTGTTGTATGGGATTTGCACTCTTCACTGACGCAATAGATGGCCAAACGTGTGGAATACAAATTGGTATTACCCAGTTTGGGCATGTTGTGCGTCAATAGAGGATAGGAAGGCTACGTAACTCAATACAGTAACTCATTGCCTGTGTGGCAATGTGTGTGAATTGGCTCTTGCTAATGTAGTTGTCCCACTGTGTGAACATCACAAGACGCGTTTTCTTAAATGTGCTTGTATGCATGTGTTCTCAATGTGGCCAACCATCAGATGCTATTCAGTGTGGAAATGAGAAAGGAAATGTGTTTGTCATACACGTAGCAACAAGTGCTGTGTGAACTTCCCAGGTTTTTTGGGACATAAGCATTTCCCAAGACAAATCATGCACAGGATAGATAGAAGACGGTTGATCATGGCAAAGTTCCAAGACTAGGCCATCACATGTCCTGGAATGTTCGATACCACTTCCTGGGCACTTTTTTGTATACTACCCATGAGTCAGGCATTGGAAAATGCTATGTGGGTACGGTGTTTGTGACACCGAGTCCCAAAACCAATCCACAAATGTAATGTCACGCCACAGTTTGAGTCATATAAATGACCTATGTTTCTCCTGTGGCAGTGAAGGACCAGCAGACCAAGCAGCACGTGTGCACATATTTCCAGTGGTTAATTGCACAAAGGTGTACAGTTCAAGTGTGTGGGGCCATGTGTAGCCTGTGTCATTATTGGGGTCCATGTTGTCACAGTTACGTGCAGGTCTACTCATGAGTCTGTGGAACCATTCCCTGCATTAACAAAGTATCCTTCACAGCTGAATTGAAGGAAAGCTGAAGAGGAATTGAGAACACACATGGGGATAGCCCAGCTATGGCACTGCAGACATTTTATGGGACTGACAACAGGGCAACCTTGGTGTGCTCAAAAAAGTTAATGGATCAGGAATTTTAAACCGGCAAGTTTAATCACAACATTTGTACACAGGGTGGCCTCTAAAATTCCCACTGCATCCGGGAACATCAGTGCCTCTGTGCTGATTAATCTCACAGCTATTCACCACGTAAGCCCCATCAATATGTTGGGGGCAATGTGAATCAGTGTGTGGACTGTCAGGGTACAAACATGTGTTGACATTTCATGCACATTATCTAAAGTTGTTCGTTGTGCTGGAGGCACCATACCCATTCCATGCATACAGCCATGGTACACTGTCACTATTTGTCACTCCTGCATACATGAAACCCAGACAAGGGATGGTACATGACTAGGCTATTTGAAGACAAGCTCCACCCCACGATACGATAAGTAAACTGATTACGCTATACAATGTATTTGAGTATTCATTGTAGACCTACATGACACAATACCCCAGGAGGAAAGTGAGGGCATGGAAAGCAACTATGAGACAAATGTAGCCACAGGGAACCTTTATGGTGACGCAAAGACAGGAACCACTCAGGCTAACAGGATTCAGGGTCTATCAGGAACAAAAATGAACAAGGCAAATACACAGTGAGCAGACTGAGACTGGTCAAAGCTGGAACAACACTGTGGAAAATGAAAACGGCATTTGTCCTGTGTGTTGGAACGTAACACAATAACCCAAGGCCTGTGTTACCCAGGTGATTTATACGGCAATGCAAAACAGTGTTATACATATAATGGCAGTTTCTATGCCATTCCAGGCAGCTGCAAGGGCAGTGCATGTTCAAATGGCTGGTCTGTATGGAGGTGCACACAGGTGTGTGCACCTTCAGTCTCTCACAAGTCCTGTAGGTGAGAATCAAGTTCAAAGGGCCAACAGTACCTTTCACATGGGAAGCAATGGACAGGTGATTACAGGTCCTACAGACTACAAGGCAGTGCATTATTCGACCAGAAGTCCATGCAGACAAAAGAAGAATGACTATGGCATACCATACTAAAGACGGAAGCACACTGGAGTCCGATTCTGAGTCTGGGTGTGTGTAGATGAGGGATTATCTGGGTACAAATATTCCATTTCCAGGCCCCCTGAAGAAGGGTGGGGTGAGACTGAGAACATTGCAGTGACAAGACTTATGACCTGGGATGGCATGTGCAGGGGATGTCTTGTGAGCAATGCTAGTCATGTATGAGGCATTTTCTTCCCTAGTGAATGATGGTGTCTAAGTTGTGTGCCATATGCTGCAATGAACCATGTTGCACACATTTATGTGTGAAATAGCTGTGGTCCTCTGCTATTTCCCTTCAAATGTGAAATGGACAGGATATATGTCATTTACAGTGTGTGTGAAGTTGGCTGTACATTCATACCCATCAAATGTGATGAGGATTTGTCAGTATCCTAATATGTATTTCTGCAATGCTCCATGAGGCTACACTCTGATTATGATTCTTAGGGATAATGTGATGCAAAAATGATTACCCAGACCATGATATAGTGATTAGCATAGGTGTTTATTGACATATGGTAAGACTGTGGTGATGGTGAGTACAGTTAAAAGAAATTTTGGACAATGTGTGGTCTCTGACGCAATCCTGCAGCTGTGTTTGGATGGTCCCCCTCATGTTGATGGACAACATCCTCCTCTTCAGGCATTTGTGGGTCGGATTATATAGGGGAATGTTCCTCCTTAAACATATGTTGTGCAGGATGGCACAGGTCAAAATGATCTTGCAGACCATTTCTGGTGAGTATAGGAGGCTGCCTCCGGTGATGTCGAGGCACCTAAATCTTGAATTCAGGATGCAAAGGTCCTCTTGACTTTGGTGCGTGTCCTCCGATGTGCCTCGTTGTAGGCACGCTCTGATGCTGTGCTTGGGTTTGCATATGGGGTCATGATCCATGGCTGGATCCCATACCCCTGATCAGCTGAAAGAGAAAATTAGTGAGAAAATGTTGATGGCGCTTGCACCATGATTATCACTTTGCATGGCAGTTGTTCTCTTGTGTTGTGTGTGACTCATCGGTGTTTGTGTTATTGTGTGGAATCCTAGGCTTCTACGGTGTACCATCAGCATTGGGTTGTTTCATTATCTGACTGCTGTTTGGCTGATTGACCGGATGTCAGCGGTATTTTTGTAGAGTTGCAGTACATTGTGTACTCCCTTGCATTATGTCATGTGAAAGAGGTGTCCATGTGTCTTAACTGGGGGTGACATGATACTTTCATATACAGAATCAATTCCACAGTGGTGGTAACAAGGTTGCATCTATATGGCCTGGACATCCCTTCCAATTTAACATATGCAATAGAATTAGTTAAACATCAGTGAGGCCCTTAGATTTGGCAAGGTGACAATGTACAACACATTTCCATAAGTTGTCAACACTGACGTGTTGACAATTGACTATGCACAAATATCCCAATGTGTGACAAGTTGTCTGCAGACCCATTTCTTTGCCCTTGCCGAGTCGACTCAGGTTCAAACATGTACCTATGCTACTGAACCTGTTCCAGTTCAGCTGGCTAACTTGGTTGTGAGGTTGTCGTTTACAGTGTCAGAAGGTCCATATGCCTGTACATCTGTTGTGTATATGTGTAATTGTCTCAAACCGCATGTGTAGGAATGTGCACTTTCAATATTGTCACATTAATATGTGTTCTTAGCACAGTCCACTTGCTTATTGGTAGTGGGCAATGCCTCAATGATTCCATGTCACTTTCATTAGAATCATCATCATCATGCTATGTGTCTCATGGTGTTTGACCTGCAGTGAAACACATAACACACCCCTTACATGGTACTTATTGCTTGGAAGGGTACTTGATTGAGTGTTATTGATGTGATATTGAAAGATTAATCTTCCAAGTTATACTGCTAGTTAAGACCATGTCATTGACATTGTGCTGTTTTACATTTTTCCCTTGTGTCTTGTGTCCGTGGAGTGGCATCTGTTGTTGTTTGGATCTGTCATTGTCCTTAGGTATGTATCCAAATGGGTCGGAATATCACACATGCCTAGCCGTGTCACAACCTCAGTGTGTTCCTAGCCACGTGTCAATACAGGGTTGCTGTGCAGTATGTATATAAGTAGGTTTCTGTACTTACCAACAAGTAGGCCATTTCCATATCGTCCATCCTGGAAGTGTTGATTGATGGTGCAGTGATGGAAGATGAATGAATCATGTACACTCTCAGGGTACTTTGCCACGATGTTGGTGATCAATCCTCGGTGATCAACAATGGCCTGCACATTGATGGAGTGTGTGTGCTTCCTGTTGCGGTACAGATCTTCGGTTGCAGCAGGTGGCACAATGCGTACATGTGTGCAGTCAATGGCACCAAGCATGTGTGGGAAGCCATTGATTTGGTAGAAGCCCTGTTTGGTCTCCTGCTGCTTCTGCTGTGTGTTGGGGAAGCTGATGTGACGGGTGTGAGGGAAATGATGGCATCCTATACCCTGGGGAGGAAGGCAGAGAATGAGGGTTGTGAGATCCCGGCAACCAGGGCACCAGTGGTTTGAAAGGAGCCACTTGCCAACATGTGGAGTACAGCTAGCAGCTTGGTTTCTGCTGTAATGATGATTGCAAGCTGGGTGCCTACTGTGGCTCAATGTTGCGCAGCAGCTGCTGAATGGCTTGCCAGTTGAGTCTGTACCTCTGGATGATGTCTTGTTGCCAGAGTCCCAGAAGGGTTGTCCTGGTGCAGAATATCCTCTCCTGCCTTCTGCGTTGCCTTTGGGGTCCCTGCTGGTGTTGTAGAAGCTGCTGTTATTGGTCCTGTGCTCTGCATCGACGTGCATGCTGGATGAAAAGCACCTCCATGTCTTCCTTTTGGAGCTCTGATGTTGCTTCTGTGTGTTTTCCTTAAGTACTGGTGTGTTTGCCCCATTTTAACGCCTGCCCTGACCCAGGCATTATTTTTTAACGCAAATCGTACTGTGCGCCATTTTCTGACTCCGCCGCCCGGCCATGCGGGATTTTTGGGCGGTAGGATAAATATGGTGCACGGGTGTTTAAGTCATTTTTTGGTCGGGAACGCCTACCTTTCATGTCATTAACGCAAGGCGGTTTCATGCATCCAGAAAATGAGGCACACAGAGGACTTTTCGCGTTCGCGGGCTCGGGCGTCATTGTATAAATATGGTGCACGGTTTTCAAAATGTTTGATGCACATTCAGTGCAAACAGAGTATAAATATGCCCCTTAGGGCTTTAGAAGCTGACCATTGTGGGTTCTTATAGGAAGGGCAAGGTTAAGCGATGAAGCAAGCTTGGTGTCATTAATGTGCTGTTGGATCTTCTTTATTTATTCACTGAAAAAGAGGTTGATGGCATTGCACTGTTCTGTAAAAGAAAAAGGTGATTCGTGGCAGCCCTTCGCATGACATCTGGATTTCTCAGGGAAATCGTGGTGGAACAGATCTTACCCATTTCTCTCAGTCACATATGCCTCACACATACAAATGCGAAACAGAAGCAGGGTTAGGTTCAATAAGTTTTATTGAATCAATTGCATTCTATGTAAAAAGGCATGTATTGTGATTGTGAGGATGATGAAACATAATAAAAGCAAGGCAGTGACAAGGAAAGTGAAACATAGGAAAATTCCCAACATACTGTCACAACAATGGTTCTAGAAACCCTACCTGCACTACTAAGGTTCTAAACAAGAGCATGGCAGTGTAAGCCCTAATATGCCCATCATCCCCCCCGGAGAACCCCATTCCCCATACATGTGATTGTTGGTAAAGAAGAGGTCTGTTGGTCTACTGCAAAGCCTCCCACAATGATGGAGAGACTGTGCCAGGTCTCAGCAGAAACTGCAAATGTGATGTGCAGTGTACGATGGCATGTGGTTGAAACTCCCCTCTGTCATACTGGGCGATTGAGGTGTTTTATGATGAAACATCTGGTGTTCTGAGAAAACTGCCCTGATGTGAAAACGCATATATTTCTGTGTATGAGAGTTGGGGACATGAAGGCTTTGTGCGGGAAACAACTTGTAACTTATCTTATTCAGCCTTGAATGAAGTACAGAATGAAAATGTTGTGCAAAAAAGAATAACAGAATTCTGTGCGATAGGACAAGCTGATAAAATATTAAAAACAGCCCCACTAAAATAAGGCTTTTGCTATAATAAGAAGAATAAAAATGCATGCCCAGAGTGAAAGTGCACAAGCTGCAGGCCTGGGTAATAGCTAAAGTAACCTCACAATACCCTCCCCATAGTCAGTTCAAAATGTAGAGGTCTCTAAAAAGCCTAAAGCAAAAAAACTTCAATTTCTACATCTATAACCTTAAAATAAAATCTAAAATGTATACAATGAAATATCTATGTTGACAAGCAAACAGACCAAAATGTGGGGCAAATTAACACTGGTCAATTTAGTATTTAAAACATAATCAAATTAGGGCCAAGTGTCAATAAATCAGCAATAATCATGCTCCTTCAGTTAATGAACAATTTCATCAATTTTAATATAATCCAGGAAAGACCCCACTTCGGCAGATGTTAATTTTGGCAAGGAAGATGAAAGAGCACTCATTGTATTGCCTCAGCTCCAGCTAAGGAAGCAGCATCCTGTGCAGTGCCAGGTGTTGTTGCACCAAGAGTCACTTGATCCTCAAAAGGCAACTCATAGGAAGCTTTGTGCAACAAACACAACCTCCAGGTGCATGTATGGTAATCAGCCCTCAGCGAGAACATCAACAGATTAGCATTCAAAGAAGGTATGCGCTGCGTAGGAAGACATACTTCCTGTGCATGCTCGAAAGGGCACCACAAGCAGTGAAGGACAAGCTGCACACAGTTCAAAACCGGTCTGAATGACAAAGGTCAGATGGACTCCAGCTCTTCCAGGAGTTGTGCTCCAAAGTATTGCATCATGAGTTCACAACACAGTTGGGCTGGTGGAAGCACCATCAGTCCTCTTTGCTGAGAAGGGACAGCCATTGGGAAGAAAGAATAGAAACAGCAAAATGCCACCAATTAATGCCAAAGAAATAGGGAATTCCCCAAAACATTCAAGAAAATAGTGTATGGCTGAAGGTATGATGCCAAATATAGAGGGAAAGGTGCTGACAAAACTGGAAACAACAGCCTTAAAGAAATGTACAATCCCCAGTGGTGTTCGAGGCCTTAAAAATGTGCCAAAGTTATTCACCAAAGTGTCTTGGAAAATTAGTATTTGAGAAGGACTGTATCTCTGCAGATGACCTCGCCACTTGGAGAGCATACGTCTCATGGGCAGAGATAAGCCACACATGTTTTTGAAAACAAAAGAGCTTTCAGTCTGCTTAACTTGTCAAAATTTACATTTGAAGTAACAATATGAGGCCATATCTCTGCTACTTCCGTCTGTGCTTTGGAGAAAAAAGCACATTACTGCAATAGGTGACAATTTGGGAGACCAAAACGACGTAAGCTATTCCGACTCACATTCCACAACAGCTTTCTTTGTTCAGATCTACATAGCTCTCATTCGAGAGCACCTGGAAGTTGGTTGAATCAAAGGGACAGGAACTCCCTTCAGATAACAGGCTAAATTTGCTACTGCAGCATTACATGCTCCATGCAAGGACAGCTGTTTACAAATCATCGAATGGCTCACAGAAGTCTCACACTCGCTTCCGCTAAGAAAGGCCTCTTTCATGCCATAAAAACATTTGTACGAGAAGGGAAGCTCCCATACCTCATGAATGTAACTATATCCTAGCCTTTCATATCTGCCTACAGGAATGTAGGTGAATTGAAGTGTGAAAATAGGCAGATTAATATCCACATGAATTAACCCTACAGCAGATGGTATTTCTGCCACAGTAAAAGGCAACTTTTCCAACTTTTCACTGTTAAGCATGACATTAGTCACTTCTTTCTTAGCCATTATTTGTTGCTGTCGCATTAAATTAAACACAGCTAACAAGTCTTTCGAGCTAACATACCTTCATGGTACACAACCACTTTTTAGGACTTATAACGTCCTACCTAACTGCATAATGGACCTCAGTTGATATTGTCCATGTTGTAAAGATGACAGGCTATTTTGTATAATGTCAATCTCAGAAGAAATCATGTTAAGTTTTCCTGATCTATTTGCCTTGACTGGGCTACAACTGCAAAATAGTGGAGCAGATGTAGGAAAGGTAGAACTGACAGATGTGTCCCTTAGTGGTTCATAGTAAACTACTCCATCCGTTTGTGTTGAATTTGAAAAACACTGCTCAGACGTGTAGACCTTGCTTGTCACAGAAGAATTTACTGGTACTAATGAAAGATCATTTTCCACCCTCCACAAGATCAGGGAAGTGTCAGCATTGTTGACTAAGACTTGTAGAAGTGCATTCTGGTTGGTAGTGAGAGCGGTTGGGAAACAACCCATGAGTCCTCTAGGTCTGCTGTGTAGGATCGGCCACATGGTGTAACTTGACATTGTCGATGGAGACAAAGCGGTTTTCTATAGAGCCAGGCAGTAGTGATAAGGTGACAGTTCTGGTACCTTGTATTCCCAGGACTGGAACTGGTACTTGATATGAAAGGCCAAATTATTTTTTCACACCAACTTTTTCTCGCACCAGATCTCCAACTTTTGGAATCTAGTCAGTAGGTGTTATTGGTGCATCCCTTATTCCTAAGGTGTCGTCCCATGTAGATGAGTTTTCATCAAGGAACTGCTGTAATTCTCCAAAACAGTGACATATTCATTTATGTCAAAAGGTGTATCTTCCGCCAGAGCTAACAAGATCAGGGACATACATAGGTATGCCGAACAGAACCTTGTATGAGGTGTGCCCTCCCAGGGACCTTCTAGGCAGATTATTAAGTGCTCTCTGGATTCCATATAGGTGGTTATGCCAATTACTAGCCATACCTAATACTCTCGCTGTTAAGGATTGCTTTAAGTCTTGTTTTTTTTCATTCAACTATACTGTTACTGTATACTTTTGAGTAATGCAATTGGGCCTCAACGCCGCCATGGTGTCCTTGAATGCCCTTGAGGCAAAAGTAGGGCCCTGTTCTGAATTAAATGCCTTAACTGCATATGTCCCAATAAAGACGTGCAAATCTTTAATAACAGTTTAAGTGTCACCTGACCATTGTGGCCATCTCCATAGGAATCTGGAGCAAGAGTCAACAGCGACTTAGATTTATTTGTATGCACCCTCAGGTGTCAAAGGACCGCAATGGTCCAGGTACACACATTGTAGTGGTTTGCTGAAAATTAGAAGTGTTTGCAGTGGGCGCTTGACGATGGCTTCTTTTATTTGTTGACAGATGTCACAGCAAAGGACATACTGTTTGATCTGTTGATATCAACCTGGAACCAAGTAACATTTTGCAATAAGGAATTAGTAGCCACCACACCAGCATGGGCAGAAACAACTCCCTTTTATCAACTCTGGTCTCCGATACTGGTTGGGGATCTCACGATCTCCCACCCCTGGTATTGTTACAAACAATGTGCACTTATGTGGTTGGAATATTTGGCAGGATATGCCTTTGGTTAGGGCTTGCTGTCTGCTGAGGCTTTCACAGCAGCCAGTGTTTCATCATCCAACCTCGTTATGGAACTATTAAACGCAGCAACAGAAGCCGTGGCTACTGCTGATTTGGCGGCTTCATCAGCCAAAGTATTGCCTGCAACGTGTATTCCTATATGTCGATGACCCAGTGTATGAACTACATGAGCATTGGGTAGCATCTCTTTCAGATCTGCTACTTTCTGTACCCTTTTGCATCTCTGAACCCATTTTGACGCTAGTAATGCAGATATTCATTAAAGAACTGGACACAAAAGTACAAACCACACACTGTTAGTGTTAGCTGTTCCGGATCCATATGTTCCAATGCCAATGCCCGAGCCTTAAGCTCTGCCAATTGTGCAGTGCAGTCCCCTAGGGTTTGTGTGTAAGCGTTCTGAGGAAGGAATTTGCCATCCTTCATGACACCACTCCACACCAATGTGGAGTACTGTTGTTTTGTGCCTATCGCTGGTTGTGCTGAACCCTCAGTATACATTAATGTTTGGTTATTGATCAAGAGAGAAGATATTTGTTGGTACTGGGTATTCAAGCTCACAGTGAACGAATTCTTGAGTCTGAAGTGTTGGGTCAAAAACATAATCTACATAGAGTGGCAGTCAGAGACGCTGCCCATTAGATCCAACATGGATGTAGTGCTTAAGCGTTTGGGATGCAAGGGCTGGTATGGGGGTTACTACAATAATGCTTTTCCCCTGGGACAGAGGTCTCTCTTTTATGACAGTCATCTGAACTGCAGTCAGAATCTTTTCTGTGGGAGCAAAGTGTTGTTCAGCTGTGGAGCACAGGTGTGATTTGTATGCTATAGGTATGGTGCCACCTTCATTGAATGTTAGCTAGGTGAATCTGATGGCACCAACAATTACTTTGATGACCAAATTTGTTCTGTTATCATGTGTTTGTTTTTTTTGTCCTCATAATAATACTCCACTTCGGCAGGGGAAGTCATGGTTAGCTATCTCCGGGTGCAGACCCCTAAATATCAGCGGGTCGCCACCTATTCGACACACACTGCCCCCGCTCTCCACACTAAACCATTGACAAGTTATTACATGCCCGAGGAATCCATACACGCTTGTCAAATAGTCTCGTGCCCGGACATAACCTGGTGGATAAAGGGGAGCTGAATCATCGGACTATATCAGCAAAACCCATTTGCCCCAAAAAGGTTAATTATTTGACAACCATTTTCCCAAGTAGACCAGAATTCATCTCTTTTACTAGGGGGACCAATGCGTTCCAGGCTGCACATGTGATTGATTGACACTACCCACTCCTGAACTGTAGGAGGTGTTGACAAAACTCATTTTAAAACAGATTTTGCGCTTGACCAAAAGCATCAACACAAACAACAAATACTCATGTTGCATGGGGAGTTTCCTGCCCTGAGTCTCTTCATCAATTATCCCAAAAGTTATCAGCGAAAGACCTATCTCCACTTCTGAACTGAATATTTCCTTGAGTACTTTTTCAAGGTTTCCCAACATGTCCCTAACTTCGGGCACTGGCAGAACATATGAAGGTCATCTGCACTATCATCTCCACAGCGAGGGCAGCTTTTTTTGTCTTTCCTAAAGCTGTCAATTTCACCGGTGACCAATACACCCTATGCAGTGTAAACAAATGATTTTTCTTCATAGCAGCAGATTTAATAGTGAACCAAAGTCTAGACCATGATGTTTCCCAAAGGCTAACAATGTCTAAAGCTGGAAAGTCCTTCCCCCACTTCATCACCGGGAGAGGCAAACCTTCTTCTGCCACTTCCAGCAGCACTTGATACCACAAGGCAACTTCTTTGTAGACAGATTTCTGTAATAGTTTCTCCTCCCAAATACTCTTCCCAGTTCCTTCTTTCTCAAGAGTATTAACCCAACTTGCCAACTGGTAATATTTGAACTTATGCATCCTTGAGAAACTTCAGGCGAACCTTTTTAAAATATTTCGGGTGACCAAATTTATATAAAAAAGTATCGCCCGCCTTCAAAAGATGTGGAGTCACAGCTTTCCAAAGAGATGTATACTCTGATATATTGCTTAAAAGGATTCTCACATTCTTTAACTGAAAGGCAAGATAATATTTGTAGAAATCTGGCGTTGCGAGACACCCATGTTCTTTCTTTTTGCATAACATTTTCCATGGTATTCGTACTCCCTTAGATGCCCATACAAAGGAAGACAAATCCCCCTGCAATTTTTTAAACCAACCGCTTTAAACTCCAATGAGATAGCATTAAACAAAAAGGTAAATTTTGGGAGAATAATCATCTTTAAAATATTAGACCTTCCAATTAGAGACAGGGGAAGACCTGCCCACGCCTTGAGGAGTTTTTTAGTATCCGCCCAAGCTCTAACAAAAATTAGCCTTTGCCACTTCCTGCAAATTAGCCGTAACCTGAATCCCCAAGTATCTTTTCTCTTGCTTAACTAGCGGGATATTATATGCCATATTCCAACACATAATTTCTGTCTTCTCAGGATTTACAGAGTAGCACGACATCCTACCGAAATCCTATATTAAAGAAGTGATACTGGGAAAAGAGCCGGCCACGTTTCTAGTGTTTATCATGAGGTCATCTGCATACAATGCAACTTTCTTTTCCCAACGATTCCTTTGAAAAGGAAGAATATTACTATTCGCTCTCAGTAGTGATGCCAGAGGCTCAATATACAAATTAAAAAGAAGAGGGGATAATGGGCACCACTGACGAGTCCCTTGTCCAATCCTAAACTCTTGTGACAACTTGTCATTAATCAATATTATAGCTGTTGGACACCTATACATGGTCTTAATTGCCCTAATAAAAATTTCCCCAAACTTATAGGTCTCCATAGTAATATGCAAAAAAGACCAAATGACCCGGTCCAAGGCTTTAGCCATGTCAAAAGTAAGGACTGCCAACGGAGCCCCCTCCTGGGGTGCCAGATCCACTGCACCCAATAAGTCATAAGTGAGTTCATAAAGTTGTCTTTCTTTGATGAAGCCCTCCTGGTCCGCATGCACCAGACTACCGACCACTCTCTCAAGTCTTCTAGATAAGATACAAGTACAAAGTTTATACTCAGAGTTTAATACCAAAATAGGCTGGTACGACATACACTGAGTTGGGTCTTTCCTAGGTTTTAAAAGCAGGCTAATTGACGCTTTGTTCCATGATTTTGGCACTTCCACACCTTCGAAGAAGACATAATTAAATAACAGCAGCAGGATTGGAACTAGCTCATCCCTAAGTAGACTATATAATTAGTTTGGAAGAATATTCGGACCAGGCGACTTTCCTTTCTTCAAATTCTTAATTCTTCGTACACTTCTCTTTCCTCTATCTTACTCCCCAACTGCTGCCGTGCCAACTCATCCAAACAAGGAAGATGAACTCTCTGACCTGCTCTTCTGAGACCCCTAAATCGTCTGTGTAAAGTGCTTGAAAAAAGGAGGTGAAAGCCTCTTCTATCTATGATTCCTCTGTGCAAAGACGACCTGTGGCCCGGATCTAAGCTAAGCGATGTAATATAGTCCCTCGTACGGTCTGTCTTAGTTTTCCAAGCTAAAAGCTTACTACAGCCTTCCCCATATTCATAATGCTCATACCGACTACTATCCCATCTACTCCTATTTTTCTTTTCTAAAAACAATCCCTGATCTAAATTGACCTTCTCAAGTTGAGCTTCCAAACAACCCAACTGATGTTTATTCACCGACTGATGAGTGTTATGCACTGGTTCCTGCAAAATGGCTAAAACAGATTCTAAACTCTTCAACTTCTGCCTCTCTTCCCTGTGGCTATAAGCAGCCATACTAATAAGTCTGCCCCTAATATATGCCTTGTATGCATCCCACACAAACTGTAAAGTGGCAGACCATAATTCATGGCACAATATTCTTTAGTATCACACTTTAAACCTTCAGCAATCAGCTCATTGAGGAATGAAGACTGATTTACGGTCCACCTAAAATAAGAAGACCATGTATTAAAACCAAGATGTAATTTTACCGTCGAGTGATCTGAGATATAGGCAGGAGCATACCTCACATAATTAACCTTTCGACATAGGTTACTGTGTACTAAAAAAAGTCTGTCCTAGATCGATGACTGTATTTCTTATTATCAAATGTGAATCTGGAGCCTTCTCCCCCCTTCCATCACCAAATATCAACAAGGCAAAGATCTACTATAGCCTGCTTCACACAAGATCGTGTTTTAGCCAAACAATTAGCCATTCCTCAGGGGTAGATTTATCCAAAATGGGATCTAACAATACATTAAAATCTCCTCCCAATAGGACTTGATATTTAGCTGTCAGTAAATTATTATATAAACCCTGAAAGGGTGGCGAGTTATCTGAACTGGGACCACAATATCCGGCTATTGTAAACCAGAGCCCAAGCAAACCCACTTCCACAATCAACCATTTACCTTTCGGATCAGTTATTACATTGCCCACATTTACCCTTGTGGACTTTTAAAGAGGATTGCCACACCTTTGACCACACAAGATTGATTAGTACTAACACTATAGCCCACCTAGTTTTTTTGCTTCAGAAAGTCTTCCCACTCCTCCCGCAGCAGGTGGGTCTCCTGAAGAATAACCACCTCTTCTTCGGCCATTTTCAAAAATTCAATGATCTCCCTCCTTCTCCCCTTAACCCTAAGACTCTTAACATTCCAAGAGAGGATTTTCAACTGGGTAAACTTGTATCTACTCATTACCCATAGAAAAAAAGGCCCACAAGCCCCTGCCAAACCTGAATGTAAGATATCTGAGGACAATTATATGCATTTTTTCCTTTTTTCCCCCACATGCTCCCACACCTAGTGCAAAAAAAACCAACAACCTCTAGAAACCCCCCAACCACCCCCTCCCACAGGGAACCCTCCAAACCTTCTCTGGGAGAAACATAGCGTTACCCTATTTGAGTTCTCCACTGGACAGCACAAAACATAGACTAACGTGATGCCTTAATCTGTTCTATAAAAGCACAAACTTCATTAGATCCCTAATATTATGCATTTTATTGTTCCACATAATATGCAGGGCAGCCAGGAACCTCATCTGGACTGTTGCACCTAAGGACCTAAGTTCCTGTATGTAGTTCCCCAATTCCCACTGTCTATCTAAAGTTGCCTTTGACATATCCGATCCTATATGGAAAGACCAGTCCCCCTTTGAGAAACTGCCCACTTTAAGGGCTTCAGAAAGGATTTTTTCATTAATAGAGTATGTACCAAAGTTTATTAATATTTTCCTGGGGACTTTCCTTCCAACATTTCTCTTACAAGGGTCTTGTTTAATTCTTTGAATATCTTCTTCCAGTTTTAGATGAACTAATTTCGGAATAGGATCTCTAATCCGAGAAATTGCATAACCCTTAATAGCTTCTTCTTCCCCCTCAGGGACGTTTAGCAGTCTGATATTGTTTCTCCTCATATTGTTTTCCAAAATTTTGAACTTATCTTGAAGTACTTTTTCTCCATTTTTCACTGAGAGATGCAGTGGGCGCTTGACGGTGGCTTCTTTTATTTGTTGACAGATGTCACAGCAAAGGACATACTGTTTGATCTGTTGATATCAACCTGGAACCAAGTAACATTTTGCAATAAGGAAATAGTAGCCACCACACCAGCATGGGCAGAAACAACTCCCTTTTATGAACTCTGGTCTCCGATCCTGGTTGGGGATCTCACGATCTCCCCCCCTGGTATTGTTACAAAGGCAATGTTCTGTGCACTTATGTGGTTGGAATATTTGGCAGGATATGCCTTTGGTTAGGGCTTGCTGTCTGCTGAGGCTTTCACAGCAGCCAGTGTTTCATCATCCAACCTCGTTATGGAACTATTAAACGCAGCAACAGAAGCCGTGGCTACTGCTGATTTGGCTGCTTCATCAGCCAAAGTATTGCCTGCAACGTGTATTCCTATACGTCGATGACCCAGTGTACGAACTACATGAGCATTGGGTAGCATCTCTTTCAGATCTACTACTTTCTGTACCCTTTTGCATCTCTGAACCCATTTTGGCGCTAGTAATGCAGATATTCATTAAAGAACTGGAAACAAAAGTACAAACCACAAACTGTTAGTGTTAGCTGTTCCGGATCCGTATGTTCCAATGCCAATGCCTGAGCCTTAAGCTCTGCCAATTGTGCAGTGCAGTCCCCTAGGGTTTATGTGTAAGCGTTCTGAGGAAGGAATTTGCCATCCTTCATGACACCACTCCACACAGGCTGTGGAGTACTGTTGTTTTGTGCCTATCGTTGGTTGTGCTGAACATTAATACATTAATGTTTGGTTATTGATCAAGAGAGAAGATATTTGTTGGTACTGGGTATTCAAGCTCACAGTGAACGAATTCTTGAGTCTGAAGTTTTGGGTCAAAAACATAACCTACATAGAGTGGCAGTCAGAGACGCTGCCCATTAGATCCAACGTGGATGTAGTGCTTAAGCGTTTGGGATGCAAGGACTGGTATGGGGTTACTACAATAATGCTTTTCCCCTGGGACAGAGGTCTCTCTTTTATGACAGTCACCTGAACTGCAGTCAGAATCTTTTCTGTGGGAGCAAAGTGTTCTTCAGCAGTGGAGCACAGGTGTGATTTGTATGCTATAGGTATGGTGCCACCTTCATTGAATGTTAGATAGGTGAATCTGATGGCACCAACAATTACTTTGATGACCAAATTTGTTCTGTTATCATGTGTTTTTTTTTTTTGTCCTCATAATAATACTCCACTTCGGCAGGGGAAGTCATGGGTAGCTATCTCCGGGTGCAGACCCCTAAATATCAGCGGGTCACCACCTATTCGACACACGCCCCAAAAAGGTTAATTATTTGACAACCATTTTCCCAAGTAGACCAGAATTCATCTCTTTTACTAGGGGGACCAATGCGTTCCAGGCTGCACATGTGATTGATTGGCACCACCCACTCCTGAACTGTAGGAGGTGTTGACAAAACCCATTTTAAAACAGATTTTGCGCTTGACCAAAAGCATCAACACAAACAACAAATACTCATGTTGCATGGGGAGTTTCCTGCCCTGAGTCTCTTCATCAATTTTCCCAAAAGTTATCAGCGAAAGACCTATCTCCACTTCTGAACTGAATATTTCCTTGAGTACTTTTTCAAGATTTCCCAAAATGTCCCTAACTTCGCGCACTGCCAGGACATATGAAGGTCATCTGCACTATCATCTCCACAGCGAGGGCAGCTTTTTTTGTCTTTCCTAAAGCTGTCAATTTCACCGTTGACCAATACACCCTATGCAGTGTAAACAAATGATTTTTCTTCATAGCAGCAGATTTAATAGTGAACCAAAGTCTAGACCATGATGTTTCCCAAAGGCTAACAATGTCTAAAGCTGGAAAGTCCTTACCCCACTTCATCACCGGGAGAGGCAAACCTTCTTCCGCCGCTTCCAGCAGCACCTGATACCACAAGGCAACTTCTTTGTAGACAGATTTCTGTGATAGTTTCTCTTCCCAAATACTCTTCCCAGTTCCTTCTTTCTGAAGAGTATTAACCCAACTTGCCAATTGGTAATATTTGAACTTATGAATCCTTGAGAAACTTCAGGCGAACCTTTTTAAAATATTTTGGGTGACCAAATTTATATAAAAAATTATCGCCCGCCTTCAAAAGATGTGGAGTCATAGCTTTCCAAAGAGGTGTATACTCTGATATATTGCTTAAAAGGATTCTCACATTCTTTAACTGAAAGGCAAGATAATATTTGTTTAAATCTTGCGTTGCGAGACCCCCATGTTCTTTCTTTTTGCATAACATTTTCCATGGTATTCATACTCCCTTAGATGCCCATACAAACGAAGACAAATCCCCCTGTAATTTTTTTAACCAACCGCTTTCAACTCCAATGAGATAGCATTAAATAAAAAGGTAAATTTTGGGAGAATAATCATCTTTAAAATATTAGACCTTCCAATTAGAGACAGGGGAAGACCTGCCCATGCCTTGAGGAGTTTTTTAGTATCTGTCTTCTCAGGATTTACAGAGTAGCACGACATCCTACCGAAATCCTCTATTAAAGAAGTGATACTGGGAAAAGAGCTGACCATGTCTCTAGTGTTTATCATGAGGTCATCTGCATTCAATGCAACTTTCTTTTCCCAACAATTCCTTTGAAAAGGAAGAATATTACTATTCGCTCTCAGTAGTGATGCCAGAGGCTCAATATACAAATTAAAAAGAAGAGGTGATAATGGGCACCAATGACGAGTCCCTCGTCCAATCCCAAACTCTTGTAACAACTTGTCATTAATCAATATTATAGCTGTTGGACACCTATACAGGGCCTTAATTGCCCTAATAAAAATGTCCCCAAACTTATAGGTCTCCATAGTAATATGCAAGAAAGACCAATTGGCCCGGTCCAAGTCTTTAGCCACGTCAAAAGTAAGGACTGCCAACGGAGCCCCCTCCTGGAGTGCCAGATCCACTGTATCCAATAAGTCATGAGTGAGTTAATAAAGTTGTCTTTCTTTGATGAAGCCCTTCTGGTCCGCATGCACCAGACTACCGCCCACTCTCTCAAGTCTTCTAGATAAGATACAAGTACAAAGTTTATACTCAGAGCTTAATACCGAAATAGGCTGGTACGACATACACTGAGTTGGGTCTTTCCTAGGTTTTAAAAGCAGGCTAATTGACGCTTCGTTCCATGATTTTGGCACTTCCACACCTTCGAAGAAGACATAATTAAACAACAGCAGCAGGATTGGAACTAGCTCATCCCTAAGTAGACTATATAATTTGTTTGGAAGAATATTCGGACCAGGCGACTTTCCTTTCTTCAAATTCTTAATTGCTTCGTACACTTCTCTTTCCTCTATCTCAGTGGTTCCCAACCTGTGGTCCGGGGACCCCTGGGGGTCCGCGAAGCCTTCTCAGGGGGTCCGCAAGAGCCTAGTAAATTAAAAAATATCATTTAACATTGACAAATTAGGTCCCCAGCTTCCAGTAATGACTCAGGCGGGGGTCCCCAGATTCCCATGATGATTCAGTGGGGGTCCCTGAGGTCCATTAATGTTAAAGTGGGGGTCCACAGAAATCAAAAGGTTGGGAACCACTGCTCTATCTTACTCCCCAACTGCTGCCGTGCCAACTCATCCAAACAAGGAAGATGAATTCCCTTCAAAAACTTTCTGACCTGCTTTTCTGAGACCCCTAAACCGTCTGTGTAAAGTGCTTGAAAAAAGGAGGTGAAGGCCTCTTCTATCTCTGATTCCTCTGTGCAAAGACGACCTGTGGCCCGGATCTAAGCAATGTAATATAGTTCCTCGTACGGTCTGTCTTAGTTTTCCAAGCTAAAAGCTTACTACAGCCTTCCCCATATTCATAATGCGCATACCGACTACTATCCCATCTACTCCTATTTTTCTTTTCTAAAAACAATCCATGATCTAAATTGGCCTTCTCAAGTTGAGCTTCCAAACAACCCAACTGATGTTTATTCACCGACTGATGAGAGCTATTCATTGGTTCCTACAAAATGGCTAAAACAGATTCTAAACTCTTCAACTTCTGCCTCTCTTCCCTGTGCCTATAAGCAGCCATACTAATAAGTCTGCCCCTAATATATGCCTTGTATGCATCCCACACAAACTGTAAAGTGGCAGACCATAATTCATGGCACAATATTCTTTAGTATCACACTTTAAACCTTTAGCAATCAGCTCATCGAGGAATGAAGACCGATTTACGGTCCACCTAAAATAAGAAGACCGTGTATTAAAACCAAGATGTAATTTTACCATCGAGTGATCCGAGAGATAGGCAGGAGCATACCCCACATAAGTAACCTTTCGACATAGGCTACTGTGTACTAAAAAAAGCCTGTCCTAGATCGATGACCATATTTCTTATTATCAAATGTGAATCTGGAGCCTTCTCCCCCCTTCCATCGCCAAATATCAACAAGGCAAAGATCTACTATAGCCTGCTTCACACAAGATCGTGTTTTAGCCAAACAATTAGCCATTCCTCGGGGGTAGATTTATCCAAAATGGGATCTAACAATACATTAAAATCTCCTCCCAATAGGACTGGATATTTAGCTGTCAGTAAATAATTATATAAACCCTGAAATGGTGCCGAGTTATCTGAACTGGGACCATAATATCTGGCTATTGTAAACCAGAACCCGAGCAAACCCACTTCCACAATCAACCATTTACCTTTCAGATTAGTTATTACATTGCCCACCTTTACCCTTGTGGACTTTTTAAAGAGGATTGCCACACCTTTGACCACACAAGATTGATTAGTACTAACACTATAGCCCACCCAGTTTTTTTGCTTCAGAAAGTCTTCCCACTCCTCCTGCAGCAGGTGGGTCTCCTGAAGAATAACCACCTCTTCTTCGGCCATTTTCAAAAATTCAATGATCTTCCTCCTTCTCCGCTTAACCCTAAGGCTCTTAATATTCCAAGAGAGGATCTTCAACTGGGTAAACTTGTATCTACTCATTACCCATAGAAACAAAGCCCCACGAGCCCCTGCCAAACCTGAATGTAAGATATGTGAGGTAAATTATATGCATTTTTTCATTTTTTTCCCCACATGCTCCCACACCTAGTGCAAAAAAAAACCAACAACCTCTAGAAACCCCCCAACCACCCCCTTCCACGGGGAACCCTCCAAACCTTCTCTGGGAGAAACATAGCATTACCCTATTTGAGTTCTCCACTGGACAGCACAAAACATAGACGAACGTGATGCCTTAATCTGTTCTATAAAAGCACAGACTTTATTAGATCCCTAATATTATGCATTTTATTGTTCCACATAATCTGCAGGGCAGCCAGGAACCCCATCTGGACTGTTGCACCTAAGGACCCAAGTTCCTGTATGTAGTTCCCCAATTCCCACTGTCTATCTAAAGTTGCCTTTGACATATCCGATCCTATACGGAAAGACCAGTCCCCCTTTGAGAAACTGCCCGCTTTAAGGGCTTCAGAAAGGATTTCTCCTTTAATAGAGTATGTACCAAAGTTTATTCATATTTTCCTGGGGACTTTCCACCAAACATTTCTCTTAAAAGAGTCTCGTTTAATTATTTGAATATCTTCTTCCAGTTTTAGATGAACTCATTTCAGAATAGGATCTCTAATCCGAGAAATTGCATAACCCTTAATAACTTCTTCTTCCCCCTCAGGGACGTTTAGCAGTCTGATATTGTTTCTCCTCATATTGTTTTCCAAAATTTTGAACTTATCTTGAAGTACTTTTTCTCCATTTTTCACTGAGAGATGTCTTGGCTATATACAAGCAACCGTCTGTCCTGTTCTTCCACCGCCACTTCCAGTCTGCCCATCCTTTCCATTAAGAGATTGATCTTGCTCTCCACACCCTCACATACTTCTCTCATTTTCCCTTGGTTATGCTCGGAAACCTCAAACTTTTCTCTAATCTCCTCTGTTAAGGAGATTAAGAGATCCTGCACTGCCGGACTGTGAGGCTCTATGGGAATGACTGGAAAGTCGGGTTCAGGGGAGCCTGAGGGAGATGGAAGTGTATCCTCCATTTGCCCACTAAAAAGCACTTGAACTGAGTCCTTATTGCTGTTTCCCAGATCTTGCTTCTCCAAACCAGACCCCTTCAGAAGCAGAGGGGGCATCAATTACTTCTTGCAAGGCCTGCACACCTTTCCCCCCTTTTGGAAAAGATCTGAGAAAAGACAAAAACGGTGTAGCCCCCACCACCCTCCAATGAATGTTTTGAGGCAGAGGCTCCCTTTTTTTGCATCCGGATAGGCACAACTTTACTGGGCAATTTATTTTCGAAGTTTATATTATGCTGGACAATCGCTAATCTCCAAATTGCTGTCAGCCCACTCCTCAAGCTCTCTATCCCCTTCCTGACACTTTTTAGGCAGCTCCCCTCCTCTATTTTCTTGAAGGGGATAGCTGTGAGTGTAACACCAGAATCTACTTCCAGAGAACCCGCCTTACCTTTGTGTGGGTTTTCTAACTGTACATTTGAGGCTGCCCGTGAGCCTCTGGGGCCTGTGCAGCGATGACGTCTAACTGGCATCATATACAGCGAGTCTTCCTCGCACTTGATGCGCCCCGACCCCAGGCTCCCAAAAAGCAGAGGAAGAACGCCTCTCGTGCCGGCCGCCCCATGGAGGCTGCGTCAAAACGAGCAGCGTCTCCCGCAACGCATGCTCCAAGCAGCCTCCCCCCACAGACCGGCTCCCAATGCATACCTTTCCCACTTGTTTCCATCCTTCTCACTGCCAAGTCCAAAACCGGCTCCACTCTTAGATACATACGCTCCAAAAAAGGATCCACGTAGTGTCAAGGTTGGTGCTTGTTCATCCAAAGAGTATATTTAAACGAGATCAGGTTTATTCTTAATAACTGCATCTGCTGTCCAGAAGCCAAAAGAGCTCACGGCTGCGCTCCTCAGCCGGCCGCCATGTTCCCCTCCAAGTCCTGGGTCAGCTTGTTAAGAATCGGATCCAGGGTCTTTGTTATCATGTGCGTGTAAATGTTTTGCTTCAAGCATGTCCTGCTGCAATGCTCTTAGAATGCATGTGTGTTCGATATTTTCTTGAAAAGCCTGGTGTATTAAATCATACAATGGTTTTATGTGTTGCGCATAGTCTGGAATGTAAATTCTGCCAAAGTTGAAAAAGTCCAATAATTATTGCAGCTTTTTAATGGTATATGGTGGTTGTAATTGTGGCCATTTTTCTAGAAAGTGGGGCGCCAGGCTCTTTCCTTCATATGATAACTGATATCCCAAAAACAGGACACTGAGGAAGGCAATTTTAGTTTCTTGAAATTGAATTTATAGCCTATTTCAGCAACTCCCAAAACACTGTGGGATACCCGTCTTAAATGTTCCAAGAGATCATCCTCCGTAAGGAAGATATCATCTACATAGGACAACGCCTCTGGGTCAATCTCGTGTAGAATCGATGTGACATGTGCTGAGAACAGTCCAGGACTGTTCTTATATGCCTGTGGGAGCCTACAAAATTTTCTTTGTGAGCCTAATGCGTTAAATGCTGTGAAATCCCTGCTTTCAGGCTCTATATTTTGGCAGAAGAACCCATTGGAGATATCCAGGGTCGTTTTATAGTGTTTGTGCACTAATCAGTGCTGTGCTGTGTGCATTTTGGATAGCAAATGTGTGTGTATGACTATTTAAGTGTCTGTAATGTAAGACTGTTGTATAAGAATGGTCCAGCTTAGCTACAGGACATAAGGTGTTGTTCATCAGTGAGATACAGGGCTCAATTACACCCTGGTACTCAAGTTGTTTGAGTATTTCTCTCACCAGTGCTTTAGCCTCATGTTAAATGGGATATTGAGGTTGAGGCTGTGGTTGTGATCTAATAGGCATTATATGGTATGGAGAGTCTCTATCCCACCCCACATGATTGCAATTCAGTGCAGGGGCTTGATCCAATGCCCAATATACTGTGTATGTTTCCCCTAATTTCTTAGGAAGGAGAGGTGAGAAAGAAGGTATAGTAACTTCTTCCTTGTATGGAAGATTGTGGGCAAATTCTGGTGGCCAATCCTTTTCTGCCCATAGGATATCATAGCACTGTGTCAAATTTCCCCAGATTACTTTAATTGTGCGCTCAATGCCTTTGAGTTGCAATTTCAATTTGTAAATTCTGTCAAGGGGGAGACGCATGTGCCTGCAGTTTTGAAGTCTAAGTAGTCGTTAGTTGCTGTCACATCCAGAAGCCCTTGAAGATTCCGGCGAACTATTGTGATCTCTGCCGTGCTGTCCAGCAGAGTCAGTGCCCACTTCCTGTTCTTCATTAAAGCTCTCAACATGTGTGGCATTTCGGGTCGTAATAGCAGCCACCTTTTCTTTTCAAACTGTATTTTCTGTTGCAGAGGTTTCTTTGTTTTATGGAAGTTTTAGCCGAGCATTGTGAGTCACTTCTTGGTTTCACGTACTTGTTTCATTGTTCGGAACACCCACCTCTCTCTTATCCAGTGAGCCCTGAAAAGGATGAGATTGGCATGTATCAGAATATTGATATCTATCAGGAGGTCTCAAACTATCTCTGTTTCTTAAATTGGATTGTTTCTCAGAGGTCTCCAGATGCAGAGATTCTCCTCCCTGTATTACATTATCTTTATTTTGTTTTAGTTTATCCCAGCGTTTCCTTAGAACCCTCAGTTGCTTGCTTGGTAGAATCTTTATTGGATTTACCTTGTAGTTGTGGTTTACTCAGTCTGACTCCCAAACTATCCTGACCTATACTAGAAGAGGTCTTAGTGATAATCTTTAGCAGCTTGTGCACCTGATCCTGTATAGGAATACCCCGAAGCTGCATGTAGACTGCAAGAGCTACTGCTTCCCCTTTAAGGTTACTTAATATTATTGAGGATACAGTGGCAAAGATGACCATTAATTGCATCCCCAAGTCTAGGGGCGGGTCAGCCCCGTATTCATCTTGAATTTGTTTTAACACTTCGGGAAGATTTGCAAGTGCCGTGTACCGTGTGCAGTAGTGTGGAGTGCAGCAAATACTGCACTCCATTTGGCGCAGTTGTCCACCGAGTGAACCATCCAGAATGGCAAGCACATTGTGAGATTTCTATGTTTATCTTGGGGAAACACTGCTTCCAAAGTGCTCATTTTTTTGTGCTAACCAAAACAGAATTCCTTCATGTTTGGTGTTCACTTTATCCATGATTGAATGTACTGTCGCAGGATTAATAACTGCTATAACCATATGTGGTTGCACTGGAGCAGCCCTTGCTGGGGCAGAATGTAATGTTTGCATCACAAATTGTATTAAATGTCTATATGCTTGTACTAAATTATTATTATATAGGCGGCACATTTCTGCTACCGGCTTTGTGTTAGCATTGGGGTGTGGTGCATATGTGGCCAGCTGTGGCCATGTAGGACCTTCATTACTCAAATGATCTAGCCTAACATTTTGTGCAACGTGTGGTAGGGCGCCATCAAGCCACTTTTGGTGTTCTTCATAAGATAGAGGTATTTTTAAATATGCATAAGCTCTGTATTGTTCGGGTGCGTTAGCAGGAGTGTAGTGATCAAATGTATGTGTGTTTCCATCCACTGCTAGAAAAGTGACCCAAAAATAAAAAAAAATCAGCTCTATATGCTAGAGTTGCCTCAACTACAAATGTAACTGCCCCTGTCTCCTCTGTGAGGCCATTATTTGTTAAATGATTTGTGAGGGGTAGCCTCATGTTTGCTGCAATTAAAACCCATTGGGGTTCCGCCATGTTTCAATATTGTATAGTTCAGAGATAGGGACATCAACTGGGGATTTATTCCTTTTAAAGGTTCAAGCTAGAACAAACTACAGTCAAAATAGGTACTGCCTATCTTAGCTGAGAAACATATCCCTAACACCACTGATGTCTCCTTATAAGGTAATTAGGGTGTCTTTAGCATTTAGTGAGACAGAGATACTTGGATGATTCATAATTCAGTGCCTAACCAATGTTGGAGGTGCCATGTCGTAAAGACTCTCGTTGTAGTACAGAGATTGCTGGATTTGGGCGGCAGCACCACCGAGAATGGGGGACTGAGTCTGATTCTGTTCCGTGTGACAAATGCCAGCCTAACCCTTCTGGCCAGCTAGCAGCACCTCACCAGTACCCAAGAATAAAAGGTGATTTGTGGCAGCCCTTCACATGACATCTGGATGTTTTCAAGGGAATCATGGTGGAACAGATCTTACCCCTTTCTCTCAGTCACATATGTCTCACAAATACAAAGGGAAAACAGAAGCAGGACTAAGTTCACTAAGTTTTATTTAATTAACTGCATTCTATGTAAAAAAAAGCATGTATTGTGATTATGAGGATGTTAAAACATAATCAAAGCAAGGCAGTGACAAGGAAAGTGAAACATAGGAAAAGTCTCACCATACTGTCACAACAATGATTCTAGAATCTCTACCTGCACTACTTAGGCTCTACACAACAGCATGGCAGTGTAAGCCCTAATATGGCCATCAGGCCCCATGGGAGAACCCCATACCTGTGATTGTAGCCGAAGAAGAGGTCTGTTGGTCTAATGTGAATCCTCCCACATGGAGGGAGAGACTACAACAGGTCTCAGCAGAAACTGCAAAGGCGACGTGCAGTGTATGATGGCACTGGTTGTAGTTCCCCTCTATCATGTAGGGGGCAGTGAGGTGTTTTATAGTAAAACATCTGGTGTTCTGAGAAAACTGCCCTGACACAACAAGACATATATTTCTGTGTATGAGAGTTGGGGACATGATGATCACTCTGTGCCGGCAATAACTCATAGCTTATCACGTTCAGCCTTAAATGAAGTACAGAATGAAAATGTTGTGCATAAAAAGAATAACACAATTCTGAGCGAAACATATCTACTAAGATAAGGCTTTTGCTAAAATAATATGAAGTATAAAAATGCATGCCTCGGAGTCAAAGGGCACAAACTGCAATACTAGGCTAAAATAAAGTGCCTGTGTAATTAAAAGTAACCTCACGACACCAGGGCCTTTCCTCAAGTACATATTCTTTCTAGTCCACTAAATAATAGAGATTTCCATAAGCTCTTTTGGAACCTAGGAGCGCTCAGACCTCATGCTCCTTTTGGTCATCTGTTTTGACAGGTGGTGGAGGTACATTCGTTCTGGTGGCAGGGTGATATGGCTTAAGCAGTGATACATGGAATACAAGGTGTATTTTTAAGGTCGGGGCAATGTGAGTTTTATTGCCACTAGGTTTAACACAGCACACATGATAAAGGGACTGATAAAATGGAGCAGAAGTTTTGTCTTGCCTTTTAGAGCCAAATATCTAGTGGAAAGCCGCACTTGGTCACCTACAGCATATGCTGGTTCTCATTTGCGATGACAATCAGCTGTTACTTTCTGAGTTCCTTTAGCAGAAGCTAAATGGAAATGGGCCTTGTGCAATATGTTTCATAGATGGTTATGATACTGTTGGGCAGTTGGTATTGTTGTTGTTGCTTTCTCCTCCCATGTGCTACTTTTTGGGTGGTAACCTTGAGTACAGTAAAAAGGGGACATACCCAAAGAAGTATGATCTGGGTTGTTGGATGTGAACTCAATAGCCCATAATACTGTGGGACAATCCTCTTCACAGTCAAGTAATAGATACCAAAGGTATTGTTCCATGGTCTGATTCACACAGTTTGTTAACCCATCAGTTTGGGGATGGTAACATGAGGACAACCACACATCCATTTCCAATGACATTACACAAGGTGTTCCAGAATTGGGACACAAATTGAGTTCCTTGATCCGTAGTAAGAACAGAGGGTAATACATGTAGACACATGATGTTGGTCAAAAATACGGAGGCCAGTTCTGGGGCTGTGGGAAGTTTCTTTAAGGGTACACAATGTGCCATTCTAGATAAATTATCTTCTACGGTTTACACAGTGGTGTAACCAGTTTTGGTGGGTGATAATTCCACCACAAAATGCATGGAAACCGTGTGCCATGGTTTTGGGAGTTTTGGCAGTGGGTGTAGTATTCCACAAGGAGATGTGTGGGCAACTTTGGGCACATGTAGTGCATGTGTAAACATACTTGTGTATGTCCTCGGAAATTGAAGGCTACCTGAAATGCCTCTGCTCAATTTGGAATGTTTTTAAGAAAACCAGGATCTGCAGTTAACAATGTATCATGACTTAGCTTGATAGCTGTCTTTTGTAAGTCCTGATTTGGTTTAAGCATCAGAGTTTTACAGTATAGCAATCCATCTTGGTATGTTAACAATGGATAGTCTTGCAACCATTGCTCAAGAGTCTTTTGTTTTATATGCAGCTTCACTTCCTCTAAAAGAGTTGAAGTACCAACATCAGCTTGAAAGCATTCTGCTGGAAGAATCGTTTTCGATCCTTCTCTTTTTGCAATTGTTCTACTTCACCAATAACATAAAGTGCAGCAGCTTTGGAATTTTCTTTGCCTGGCTGGTACGTTATTATAAAATTATAATCACTAAAAAATAACGTCTATCCCAGTTGACATGCTGATAACGCACAAACAGTTCATAAACATTGTAGGCTCCTGTGCTCACAATATATAGTGACAGGATGTCAGGCCCCTAACAAGTGGTGACACCATTCCTCAAAAACTGCTTTTATGGCCAATAATTTTCAGTGTGCGATTGGATAATTTTGTTCCGCAGGTAATATTTTTCGAGGATAGTATGCAGTTGGGTGCATTTGACCAGTATTTTTGTGTCGTTGGGAAAGGATCCCTCCCAGTGCGAATAGCAAAGCATCTGCTTCCACTGTAAACATAACAGTTGGATCAAGATGTATCAGTACTGGTGCTGTAGTAAATCTTCATTTGACTCTTGGAAGGCCTTTACAGCTGCTGAATCTCATTCGAACTTGACTCTTTTGCTTAGCAAATGAGTAACAGGAGTTACAATGCTGGAAAACTGTTCTATGAATCTGCAGTAAAAATTGGCAGAGTCAAAGAAGCTATGAATTTGTTTAGTAGTGGTCAGACTAGGCCAGTTAATGACTGCTTCAACCTTTTTCACGTCTATACCTACTCCCTCAGGACTAAGAATATACCCCAAAAACCCTACCTATATGGTATAAAAAACACTTGTTTCTAGTTTGACGTATAGAGAACATTTTTGCACTTGTTGCAGGATGGCTCGCACTTGCTCTACATGTTCTCACATGGATTTTGAGTAAATGAGAATGTTGTTGATTTATACCATGCAACAGACATCAATGAAGTCCTGTAATACTATGTCTATGATGAACTGAAGGTTGCAGGGACACTGTAGTACGAAAAGCATGACTTGCTATTCCTATAGACCAAACTTTGTTTGAAACGCAGTCTACCATTCGTCATCCTTTTGAACTCGCACCAAATGGTATGCCCCTTTCAGGTCCAACTTATTATACAACATGGCATCCTTCACTTGGTCTAGCAAGGTAGGAATCAAAGGCAATGGGTACCTGTTCTTTACAGTGACATCATTGAAGGCATGATAATCTAACATGTTCCAAGTTCTCCTCATTTTTGGGTCCAGGAAATAAGGCGGGAGTAATTGCAACTTTGAATGTCTAACTAAGCCATTGGCCAAATATTCATCTAAAGAGGAATAAAGGTGTTTATTTTCTTTCTCAGTAAGGGCATAGATTCTGCTACAGGGTAGTTTTACTCTGGCTATTAGGGTAATCCTACACTCAAAATCCCTAAGCGGTGGTAATGTGTTAGCTTGTTGTTTATGAAATAAATTGACTAAGTCGGAGTGAACTTATGGTAAACTGTCCAGTACTAGAACACTATTATTGTGTCTAGGGAAAACATGACCCTGAACAGTCCAATTTTTGACACTTCTGGAATAACAACTGTCACTCCGTGTGAGTAAAACAGAATAATTCTCTTTTCCCAGTCTATTTGAGGATTATGTTTGTTTAACCATGGGATTCCTAAAATTAGGCAGAACTGAGATGCGTCAGTAACATCAAACTGAATATTATTGCAAACCATGAGTAGTTGTGCAGTGCTATATTGAGTCGTCCTGAGGTTAGTTCTTTGCGTCCACTGCCTGGACTATGGTTTATCTTTTGCTATGGTTTGGATCCCTGGAGTTGAGGAAACAGGTGTCTATAAAATTTCCAGTAGCTTCAGAAACCGTTAGAGCATCTACTATCCAGGAGTGGTCGGCTCCAGCTGTAAGTTAGCAGAGATACTCAAATGATGATAGCTAGAGCAAAAGGGTGGCTTAGAGGTCGAGCTTAAGGATAAACCTAGTAAGTTAACCTAATCTCCAACCGAGTAGTGTTGTTTTCCGACAGATCAGCAATAGCCGCAGGCCTTAAAGAGGATATAGTTTTGCCTGTCTTAGGTTTGAGTGGTCGTGTATGGCATTCTTTTGACAAAATGTCCAATTTTTCCACAATAGAGACATTGATTTAATTTCTTTCCCTTTTCTTTTTCTTCTCTAGTGAGAGGTCTTCTTATAGTACATATCTGAATAGGTTATGGGGTTATGACTGTTTTAGTAGGCTCAGTTTTGTTTCTGTCCCTGATCATAAACATTTTATGGTTTCCTTTCTTTCCTTTTTTGCTTCTTCTTTTTAACAGTCTATGATTCAGCTTTACCACTAAATCAATGAATTCCAAGAAATTCTCTGGTGGGTCTAGAATTTGTGATAAGAGATCCTTCAGCTCATCCCTGAGCCCCTTGTAAAACAATGATATTTTTTTTCCTCTAGCCAACCAGCTTCAATGACTAACCTATTAAAAGTAGATATGTAATGCAACAGATGGGAAGATCCCTCTTTTAAATTCAGTTACTCATCTTCAGCTGCTTGAATGAAGGCATGTTTGGCAAACAGTTTTTTAATCGCTTCTTTGAAGCTCAATGTATTTAATGAGGGGTCATCTTGCCCTACAAGCAGGATCGATCAGAGGGTTGCATCTTTTCTTAAATAGGAGAGAATAAAGGCCACCTTGGTAGCATCATCTGTGAAAGCAACCAGGCGTACCATGAAATGAAGTTGCCACTGGTTCAGAAAAATACTGAATTTGTTACAGTCCCCATGAAATTGTTTTGGAGGAGCCAAAGGAACCGGGACTGGTGCTACAACCTGCGTCTGTGGAACTGGACTTGTGTCAGTTGAATAAGTCCCTCCAACGTGAAAACGTGCTGGCTTTAATCCTGGCTTGGTTTGATTACAGTTAGGTTTGGGGAGAGCCCAAGGGTTCTCTCTAGAGGCATATACTTGGGTCTGCATGGCTGTTATGTCTAAGGGCTGCGTTCACTGCCTGTAAGGACACTAACATCTAATGATGTCCTGAAAGGTAATGTCTTGTGAATCCATATCATCCAGGTGAAGAAATCACCATGGGCTTTGCCTTCTGCCAAGTTTAAACAATGGATTGCAAACATTTAAGCCCTCACTGTTGGCTTTGAGGAGACCATACGGACCCAGCTCCTTTCACCCTGCCTTTCTGATCATGATTATTCTTCTACACAAGGAAGAGCAGTGAGACCCAGGTAAGAGGGTCTTGTTTTTACATCCTCCTAATCGTCCACTATAATGTAGCTGTTGAACCTTAAACTAAGTAAAAAGGTCACTGTCATTTAAGTGTATTGTATCCAACTGGTTTCTTTTTCTTGCTCTGAATCCCCCCTCCGTGTCCTGAAACTCCCAACCCATCCGAGCTCAACTATGCAAGTCCTTGGAGACGTTCTGGGGTAGGTGGGTGGTTGGGTTGTGTGTGTGTATGTTTGTGTGTGTGTGTTTGTTTGTGTGTAGTAATTTGCTGATTCACAGTTCAAGGAATGTGGATAGTGTCCTCATACCTCTCTGGAGTTCAGGTCAGGGTTAATACCTCAGGATTCGTGTTCAGGTTTACCTACTGACAACAAGATTTACAACATGACAACGAGATTTACAACAATGGATTAATTACATATATATGTTAATTATTAATCATGCATTTTGAAGACTTTGTACATGAACATTCACACACAGATACAGTTTTCTCATGTAAATATAGCACCCTTTGGTAAGTTATCGAACAGCAAATTCTCACAACGACGATGCGCTGTGTGTTAGTTCTAGATTGTCTTTAGTTTTAAGTTTTTGTATAAAGCACGCATGTGTCAGGTATCTGTTTTGACTGAAGCATCTCTGAAGACTCAGTTACCTCACTGTGTCTTTTTTTCTTGATTCTGATGAAGAGTGTGGTTTGGCATACTGTGTCCTTCTTTTTTGGCTTTAATGTGCATGGGTTGACTCACTATTCTCTCTTTGCCTTTCTTTCAGCAGATCGCCAAAACTGTAGCTGGAAGATTCATGCTGAGGAAATCAGCGGTGTGAGGAAATGACCAACACAAATTCGGGAACAAGGTCTGCAGGTAAGTGCTAGTAATTTGGTCCGAAGAGGCAACACAGGAGATGCAGCCTCATGGAATCTCTCAAAACAAAACAGGTGAGTAATCTTGGGGCTTAAATTCCTGACCGTGCCCAAGATGGCTGCCGAGATTTGCTGCGATCATGCTGTAAATTTTGCAGTACATGGCTAGAATACAATGCGTCAGGTGATAGGTGCCGAGATAGTTACTTCTATGTAGTTCAAATACATTTCCTCTGTGCCGGAGGTCTGAGATTACCACAAATCCAATGTTACACTCTTGCCAGACCTAGGGTTCCCATAGAGGTCCGAGGTTGGAGTGATTGGGAAGTGTGACAGCGGATGGATCATTTATTGCTGACAAGGTCTTTGGAGCACTAGGGAGCTTAAGGATTTGCATGTTGTAAATGGGCCATGAATGTTAACACAGCTTTCCAAAAAAGTGCTGAAGTTTTTTAGAAGGGTGATGTGTCTGATGTGGAGTTGATAAGGTGACAGATGAGTTCAAACTTGGTTTGTCTATGCAGCAGCCTTTGAATGATCTGAAAGTTTGGTCTTCTCTTTTGTGTTGAACTTGGCTTGTTAGTAGGACCCTAAGCAGGGAGACAGAGATGGCAAACTGGTCATTCGAGTCCAGGGGTACGGGTAGTTTGCATTGGATTGTTGGTGATGCTGAGAAAACATGGTTGGGAATGTGGCCTTTAAAATATGGTGGTTGTGTGACATTCTACACCATGTTGAGTTTACTGAGATTGAAAAAGGTGTCTCTTATTTTTGTTTTAGATTGTGCTGTTTGGGAGGTTGAATTCATCCAAGACGGTGGTGTGGGCATGTTGGATGGATGATGTGGTGAGAACATCTGAAAATTCATCACTGGAGTCCTTATTCTGACTTTGAGGCCTGTAGATGGCACGGACATTGGCAATCTGAGTTACAGAGAGTGGGAAATGTAATGTCAGCTGCTCCAGGGATTTGAGTGATAGCAGCTTGCCTTGGGTGGAGAACCAGGAGAACTTATGTATCTGAGGCTTCCTCCCTTCTTGTGTGTGGGGTCCACAACATTGATGTTGTAGCCTGTGAGAAGGAGGTCAACGGTGTGCAAAGATGCAGTTGTGAACCATGTTTTTGTGATGAACAGGATGTCAAGCTTGTGATAGCTGACAAGGTCTGCAATGTCTGGTATGAGGTTTACCTTTGACTGAGGGTTAATGAGAAAGAGATCTGTGTTCTGTACCTTGAGGGTGTGTGGTAGTTAGTGGGATGTGCACGAGGTTGGTTCTATGTGTTGTGTGAATGCTATGAGAGAGTCTGGACCATCTACATCTGGGTGTAATTGTGGGGTTTGGCAGTATGGGGTGCTTGGTAATGCTTATGATTATATTGTTGCGTAGGTTCTCATTATCATAATGAGACTACTGGATTTGGGTGGCAGAATCACTTGTACTGCGGGAGACTGAGTCTGAACCCAAACCAGGTGACACCTGTCAGCTTAATCTGGGTTTTGTTCCAGCTAACTAGCAGTGCCTCATCTCTACGCAAAGGCAGGGAGGATTGGGCAACGGGGCGCATGACACAAATGACTCCTTAGGGAAATAGTGGTCACTCAGATCTCATCTGTTCTTCTCAGTTACATCAGTCTCACATTTGCAAGGACAATCAGAGGCAGAGTATGGTTCAATAAGGTTTATTGAAGTAACTGCATCTTACATAATAAAGCATGTATTGCAATATCTAGGACGATGGAGCACAACAAGATTAAAATTGTGACAAAGAGAATAAAACACAAAAATAACGCTCACTAAGATTGTGAAGGATAGTTCCTACCTAGGCTATGTTAGAGACAGCATGTTAAGCTCAAATTATGCCCTTTAGGGTCCCCTGAGATGACTTCATCCCTCATACCTGAGCAAGAGGCCTGTAGTCTACATAAGCAGCTGCAGCAAAGCACTCAGTAATTAGCATACAGTCGTGGTCATCTGGCTGGAATCTCCCTCTAACGTACATGGGTCGAAGTAGTGTTTTTATAATAAAACAGCTGATGTTCCAAGAAAGGATCCCCACGTAAGAGTGTATGTTTCTGTGAACATTAGAGACAAAGCACTTTTGACGGAAACCTATCTTACCACAGCCTTGAGAAAGCACAAGGTGAAAGAAATGTCTTGTTTAAGAACGTAGTGCTGACCTATGCAAAGAACAGCTAAATAGAGAAAACAAAACAAGACCGCAAATGTGGCTATTGTTAAAATAATATAACGGAGCTAGAATAAAACGTCTCTAGGTGCACAGCGGCAGGCCTTGTTTGCTAAAATAACATGTCTAAAACTATAGCTAAACTGTCTACACAACATCCTCCCCTTGCCGGTTCAAAGGTGGTTCAAAGCCTTATTATGATTAAAATCTACTAAAGTTCAACCTACGGCATATATATGGGAATGTCAATAATGATAAGTCAAAAGACACTCGAGCATGTATCAAAAAGGACAATTTAAAATGTTAAGTGTGGCATCAAGAAAAGCCGAACTTCAAAAGTCAGAGTCAGTTTGGAAGTTGCCAATTAAATCCGGAGTAATTGAAGACAGAAAATCTTCCACTTTGGCAGGTGGTAAATTAGGAAGTTCACCGCCAAGGAAAACCAAGGAGCATTCGTGTTCCAAAGCCTGAGCTCCAGCCAACACAGCAGCATTCCGTAGTGTGCCCAACAGTGAGTGTAAGGTTGCATAATCCACAAAGGGCAACTCATAAACAGCATCCTGTGGCAAACGCACCCTTAACATGCATGTCTGGGAATGAGCCCTCAGCGAGAACATCAACAGAACAGCGTCCAATGAAAGCAAGCACTGCATAAAAAAGACAAACTTTCAGTGTATATTCAAACGAGCATCAGAGGCACTGAAACACCTGCTGCACACAATGCAAAACCGGTCTGAATGACAGAGACCAGTCACACTCCAATTGCTCCAGGAGTGATGCTCCAAAGTACTGCATCATGCGTTCACGATACAGCTGCGCTGGTGGAAGTGCTTTCAGTCCTCCGTGTTACAGCGGGACAGCCATTGCGCATAAAAAGTAGCAATAGCAAAATGCCACCTATTATAGCCAAAGTTATCGGAAATCCCCCGAAAATACTGGAGAATATTGAGTGGATGGCTTAAGGTACTAAGCCAAATATAGACAAGAAGGTGTGAATGAAACCAGAACCAACAGCCTTAAAGAAATTAGCGACTCCAGTAGTACTGGACGCATTAAATATCCGAACCACAAGTTCACCAAAGTGTCTCGGAAAGTTAGTACTTTAAAGGGACGGTATCTCCGCTGAAGACCTCGCAACCTGAAGCGCAAAGGTCTTGCGTGCAGATGTTAGCGCCACATGTTTTTTAAACAATAAAGCTTTGAGTCTTGTCACCTTGTCAAAATTTACATTTGAAGTAGCGATATGGGGCCAAATCTCTGCTACTTCCCTCTGTCGTGTTTGGGAGAAAAAAGTATGTTCCTGCAGCATGTAACAATTTTAGAGACCGAAACGACATAAACTAATCCAGCTCACATCCCATAACAGTTCTCACTATTGAGGAGGACATAGCTGCCATTCGAGAGCACCTGGAACGTAGCGTCTAATCAAAGGGACTGGGACTTCCTTCAGATAACAAGCCAAGTTTGCTGGCGAAGCGTTACACGCCCCGTGCAAGGACAGCTGTTTACAAACCATGGAATGGCTGACAGAAGTCTTGCATTCACTACTGCTAAGAAAGACCTCTTTCATGGCACTGAGACATTTGTATGAGAATGGCAGCTCCCACACCTCATGGATGTAACTATCGCCTAGCCTCCCATATCTGCCCACTGGAATGTGTTTTAAGCAGGATGTGAATAGAAGTGTTGAAATAGGCAGATTAATGACCCGGTGTTTTAAGCACTCAGCAGATGGTATTTCAGCCACAGTAAAAGGCAACTTTTCTAATTTCTCAGTATTTAACATGACATAAGTTGCTTCTTTCTTATCCATTAGTTGTTGTTGTCGCATTAAATTAAATGTAGAAAATATATCCCTTGCGCTAACGTATTGCCAGGGAACTCAACCTGCCTTCAATGTTTGTAATGTCGAACCTAACTGCATAACGGACCTTAGTTGAGTCTGTCCTTGGTGTAAAGAGGACATGTCACTTTGTATTATGTCTATTGCAGAAGAAACAATGTTGTTTAAGGTGAATATTTGGTCGGACAGGGTACTAATCCCATTATCTACAACAGCTAATGTTTTCTGTAAATTTTCCTGATCTATTTGCCTTAACTGGGCAGCAGCTTCCTGTTGAGAAAGCTTTCAAATTTCATTATAGACTGCATATAAGAAGTGTTTTCTGCATTGTTTTCTGGGCCTATCAGGAAATCTTGTAAGTCAGTATTACTAGACAGGAGACTGAGGTGTTCTCTAACAGCATCTAGTGAGGAACTCTTCAACCATTGCAGGCATAGTTTCCCTACACTGTATGTTGTCACTATACAACACTAGTCAACGTTTACAAAACGTTTATGACACCCATTGGTATCTTTTGGCCACAATAACCACCCACCAGGAGGTGAAAGTGAAGCATTAAACATGCCATTTTGGACCCATTCATCAAGCTGATCTTCAGTTGCATTTATTTACTTTTGACATTTATAAAATTTTGCAGGGGCAGGAATTCTGGGTGCATTCAGATCCTTGATTTTTGCTAAGCCTAAACAACTTGTCTGTTGTACAGTTTCATTTAAAAATATCATTTGAACAGGTATCAGGCATGCTCTAAACAAAGCTTCCTTTCCCATGATTTGCTATTTTTTTTGTTCCCCACACACTTTTTAAGTCAATCAACTTCAGCCAATATTCATAGCCTTCTATAGCTAACCAGGAAACAAAAGAATCTGAATAAATGAATTTTGTATCTGTAAGCAATATATGAACATTTTCCATACATGGTCATTTGAAATAATACGACTCAACATTTTTAACATTGTGTCCAGAGAAATATGTACATTTTCAGAATATGTTTTAGAACTCCGTTGTGGTGGAGTTGGGCAATGTTCCCATTGTGTGTAATTAAAAATAGTCTTTGGGGTACTTGCTCTGTGAATAAAATGGTGTCCATAATAATTATAGCAAAACATGTCACCATAATTCTCTTTGGATTGATAAACATCCTCACTTTCAAATACAGTAAAATACTGCAATTCAGTCATCATAGAATCAACTGTTTTCACATCCCAGTCATCAGAAACAACTCCAGGTATTATTACATCGTTCATAGAAAGTTTAAACACATATGGTATTTGAATGACCTCCGTCGGGCCGTGTATATCAAATGTGACATAATCCCAAACAAGCCCATCAGGAATTGGTATACCAGAAATGTTCACAAAGGACAAGTCTCTGCGGACCTTGGGAGAAGAAAAATGGTGTTTCAGGACCTCATCCACCAGTTCAACTGTTGATCGTTCAGGAAGGTAATGACCATGTGTTAGTAGAAAGTAAGTAATAACAAAGCCAGTCCGAAGGAGGAAAGCTAATACAGTCAAGGAAAGCCACAGATAGTTCCATGGAAAAATAAAGTAATTTGTTTTAAGCCAGTTTATCAGCTTACGTGTTTTTGGCAGTTCAGGTTTAGAAGAGGTAAATGAGCCAGAACAGGTATCATTAATGTCGGCAAAGTATCCAGAAACATTTTGTGCAAAAACTGGAGCTGTATTCAAAGAAGGAGAACTGATAGGGGTTTCCTGCGGTGGTTCACTGTAAATGACGCCATCCGTTTGTGTCAAGTTAAATCGATCAGCAATGTCTGTGTTGCTTATTGTAGTGGATGTTAGTGGAACTAATGCAAGATCATTTTCCACCCTCCCCAAGCTTGGAGAGGCGTCAGCGTTGCTGCTCAAAATTTGTAGAGGAAAATCTTTACCAGTAGTGAGAGGGATTAGGGTACTGCTGCTGGTTGTTTCTCTTGGTCTGCAGTGCAGGATCGGCCACATGGTGTAACTTGAAATTGTCGATGGAGACAAAGTATCCTTTAGAACCAGGCAGCTGTGGTAGAATAACAGTTCTGGTAGTGTGTGTTCCCAGGATTCGGACCTGTACTCGATAGGAAGGACCGGACTGTTGTAATTCCTGCTAGACTGTGACACGTTCATTTATGTCAAAAGGTGTTTCTGCCACCTCCACGCCAGGACCATCAAGATCTGGAACATACATTTGAGTTCAAAACAGGCATCTTATCAAGTACAATCCCCCAGGGACCTTCTAGGCACATTATTAAGTGCTCTCTGGACTCCATACAGGTGATTAAACCAACTACAATCTGTACCTAATACTCTGGCTGTTAAGGATTGCTTTAAATCTCGTTTTTATCACTCCACGACACTGTTTCCCTCAGGATGAAATGCAGATGAGTAATGGAGTGGGACCCCCTAATGAAGCCATGGGGTCCCTTAATGCCCTTGAGGCAAAAGCAGGGCCCTGGTCCGAGTGGAAAGCCGCATCTGCATATTTGCCGATAAAGATTTGCAAATCTTTAATAACAGTCTGAGCGTTGTGGCCACACCCATAGAAATCTGGAGCAGGAGTCAACAGCGACTAAGATGTATTTGTATGCACTGTCCGGTGTTAGGGGACCGCACTGGTTCAAATACACACATTGCAATGGTTTGTTTGAAATTAGGAGGGGTGTCTGCGGTGGATGTTTGACGGTGAACCCCTTAATTTATTGGCAATATCACAACAAAGGACATACTGCTTGCTCTGTTTGTATAGACCTGGCCACCAATAACGTGCTTGCAACAATAATATTGTAGCCACCACACCTGCATTGGCAGAGGCAATCCCCTCATGCGCTGATTTAATCAACTCTGGTCTTAGGTCTTTATTGGGAATTACTCCCACGTCTGGTATTTTAACTTCTGTGTCTAAGAAGCCTCCCATTTGGTAGGAATATTGAGCAGGAAATGCTTTTGATAAAGGCGTGCCTTCAGCCGTGGCTTTCACGGCAGACAATATGTCATTGTCTGGTTTTCTTCTAGAACAAATTACTGCAGCAACAGAAGCCATAGCTATTGCTGATTTGGCTGCTTCACCAGCCAGCCTACTCCCAGCAACGTGTATTCCAACGCACTGGTGTCCAAGTGTATGTACAACATGGGCATTTAGTAGCATTTCCTTCAGATCCACTACTTTCCCCAACAGAAGTCTGTTTGATGGTGTTACTTTTAGAATCTCTGAACCTATTCTGGTGCCAGTAATGCAGATATTCATTGAAGGACTGGACACAATAGTACAAATCACAGACAATCAGTGTTAGCTGTGGAGGATCCATATGTTCTAGTGCCATCACCAGAGCCTTGAGCTCTGCTAGCTGTGCTGTGCAATCCCCTATGGTTTGTGTGAAAGTATGTTGTGGCTAGAACTTATTACCCTCCATGTAGCTGCTCACAACTGCCAAGTAGCAGAGTATTGATGCTTTGTGCCTATTGCAGGTTGTACTGAGCCATCTGTGTACATGACTCTTTGATATTCATCAATAGGCAATGTATTTGCCAGCACTGCGTATTCTAGTTCATATTGCAAGAATCCTTGAGTTTGTAACTTTGGGTCGAAGATATAGTCAACATCAGTGGCTGTCAGAGACCTTGCCCATTGGATCCAACGTGAATGTAATGCTTTAGCGTTTGGAACGCTGGCTTTGGTAAAAGCCCCAAGGGCAATAATGCGTTTACCCTGGGCTAGTGGTCTTTCCTTAATGAAAGCCATCTGAACAGCAGTGAAAATGTTCTCAGTGGGAGCAAAACGTTGTTTTGCTGTTGAGTACAAATGTGATTTGTATGCAATCGGGACTGTCTCACCTTCATTAAATGTTACATAGATAAAACCAATGGCACCAGCAATTACTCTGATGACCAGATGTTTTTTATTGTCCCTTGTGTGTAGGTGTTGTGCTGCAAGCATGTCTTGCTGCAATGGTCTGAGAATGTGTGTGTGTTCGACTGTCCAGAATTTACAGGAAAAGTCAGGACGTATTAAGTCATATAGAGGTTTTATTCGTGATGCGTAATCTGGAATGTATGGTCTGCCAAAATTTAGAAAACCCAATAGGGATTGGATTTTTTTTAATGGTATTTGGAGGTTCTGGCTGCACACATTTTTCTAAGAATGGTGGCGCTAGGTTCTTTCCTTCACTTGATAGTTAATATCCCAGAAACAGGACGCTAAGGAAGGCTATTTTTGTTTTCTTGAAGTTGAATTTATAGCCGAATTAGGCAAATCCCACAACAATGTGGGCTACCCATTTTAGATGTTGTAGTAGTTCGTCGTCCGTGAGGTAGATATCATCTACATAGGACAATGCTTCAGGGTCAATGTTGTGCAATAGTGAGGTCACATGAGCTGCGAACAGTCGTGGACTTTTCTTATACCCCTGTGGTAAACAACAGATTTTTTTCTGGGAGCCTAGTGCACTGAAACTTGTTAAGTCTCTACTCTCAGGTGCTATATTTTGGCAGAAGAAACCATTGGAAATGTATAGTGTTGTTTTGTATTTTTTGCGCACTATGTTGTTTATAAGTGCTATGCTATGTGAATTTTGTATAGCATATGTGTGTGTATGATTGGTTAAGTGTCTATAGTCTATGACTATTCTGTACAAATGGTCCAGTTTAGCTACAGGGAATAAAGGATTATTCATTGGTAAGGCACAGGGTTCGATTACGCCCTGGTACTCCAGTTGTGTGAGGATTTCCCTCACGGGTGCTTTAGCATCATGTTTTATTGGATACTGGGGTTGAGGTTGGGGTTGATTTTTAATTGGAATTACATGATAGGGGGAATCTTTATCCCACCCTATGCGCTAATGCTCAATCAATGGCATAGGATTCTGCGAGCTCATCGGCAACAAGAGGTGAGAAAGATGGGTTGATAACCTCTTCCCCATATGGGCAAGTACGGACAAATTCAGATAGCCAATCCCTTTCGGCCAGTAGAATATCATATGTTTACGACGCGGTCCCAAAAGATTGCGTTGATTGTGCATTCAATGTCTCCTTCTAACTGTAACGTTACGTTGTACACCCTGTCAGGCGTGGAGACACGCATGTCCGCAGTTTCAACTTGTATGAAGTCGTCAGTTGCTTTTACTGCCAGAAGCTCTTGAAGATTCTGGCGAACTATTGTGACTTCTGCTGCGCTGTCTATCAGAGCTAGTGCCCACGTCTTGTTCTTCAGTAGAGCCCTCTCCTTGAGTGGCATGATGAATCGCAACTGCTGCCACTTTTGTCTTTTTAAATTGTGTTTTGTGGTGTGGAAGTTTCTCTTCTTTTTTAACAGAAACTTCTGTATAGCGTTGTGATTCCTGTCTTGGTTTCACGTACTCAGTTCTTCGCTGTGACCGCTCACCTCTGTCACTGCGTTCTTCCGGTGAGTCCTGAAAGGAACGAGATTGGCGTGTATCAGTATATTGATAACTATGAGGCGTTTTTATATCATCTCTATTTCTGAGATTATATCCATTCTCTGGGGTCTCCGTATGCATAGATTCTCCCTTTTCTTTTTTAGGTGTTTGTTGTTTTTTATCCCAGTGTTTTTTAGAACCCTCATGTGCTTGCTTGGTAGAGTCTTTATTAGATTTACCCTGAAACTGTGGGTTTGTGGGTCTGGCCCCCAGACTATCTCGACCAATGCTAGAATATTTTTATGTGATAATCTTTGGCGGCTCACAATCTTTATCCTGTGGAGGTACGTCCCGGAGCTTCATGTGCACTGCCAGTGCAACGGCTTCCCCTTTAAAGTTACCTAATATAATTGAAGATACTGCGGCAAAATTGCCCATGAGTTGCATCCCCAAGTTAAAGGCCGGGGCAGCCCCGTATTCATCTTGAATTTGTTTTAGCACTTCCGGTAAACTGGCAAATGAGGCTGTACTGTGTGCTGTAGTATAGAGCGTGGCAAATACCGTGCCCCAAGTATTGCAGTTATCTACTGTGGGAGCCATCCCAAATGGCAAGCACATAGTTATTATTCTATACTTATCCTGAGGTCCCGTATGGGGAAATACTGCTTGTACAAATGAAGACTCAGGCAGCTTCATCTAGGTCTGATGAGAACTTAGATTTCCTTCAGATTTCCGTCTTTTACAACAGACTTCAGCAGGGCTGAGACTGAAAATTACAATATTAATGCCTTTCTTGACCATATTTCTTGTAGTCTGAAAAGGTCTTTTCAGTCAAGTGAGTGTGAAGCTCAAAAGTCTGATGTCCAAGGTACCTTTTCAAAGATCTTAGAAACCAATGTCATGCATCTGTTCACAACACATCTATTTTTATGGTGATGGAAATGTAATTATTGACAAAAATAAAGAACACCCTAAAAGAGATAGAATTGTACCGAAAAACATTTGATGAATTTGTAATAAATTGATTTCTTTCTTCTTTTCCTTGTTATTGTTACCAGAGGAAGGAGGTATGTTGGATTGCAAGTTCTTTAGCTATAGAACCTCCACCTTCTAAGTTGTATCAGAACCTTCACACTTCCAGAATTATTTCTAGAATTATTTTCTTTTACTTGTCTGTGGTCAGGTGAATGTCGCTTCTCGACCTGTCAACATCGCCCTCTGTTGCTGGGGACCTTAAACACAATAAAGCATTGTTCCTTACCTGTTATTTCACTGTATGCCTTCTTCTCACTCAAATCATTGCAAAGTGGCAATCCTTTTCCTCCCATTACAAACATAGGCTTGGTGACCTAACACCGCTTAAGAGCATCTTGCATCTGTTCACAACACATCTATTTTTATGGTGATGAAAATGTAATTATTGACAAAAATAAAGAATGCCCTAAAAGAGATAGAATTGTACCTAAAAACGTTTGATGAATTGGTAATAAATTGATTTCTTTCTTCTTTTCCTTGTTATTGCTACCAGAGGAAGGAGGTATGTTGGATTGCAAGTTCTTTAGCTATAGAACCCCCACCTTCTCAGTTGTATCAGAACCTTCACTCTTCCATAATTATTTCTAGAATTCTTTTCTTTTACTTGTCTGTGGTCATGTGAATGCCACCTCTCGACCTGTCAACATCTTCCTCTGTTGCTGGGGACCTTAAACACAATAAAGCATTGTTCCTTACCTGTTGTTTCACTGTATGCCTTCTTCTCACTCAAATCATTGCAAAGTGGCAATCCTTTTCCTCCCATTACAAACATAGGCTTGGTGACCTAACACCGCTTAAGAGCATCTTGCATCTGTTCACAACACATCTATTTTTATAGTGATGAAAATGTAATTATTGACAAAAATAAAGAATGCCCTAAAAGAAATAGAATTGTACCTAAAAACGTTTGATGAATTGGTAATAAATTGATTTCTTTCTTCTTTTCCTTGTTATTGCTACCAGAGGAAGGAGGTATGTTGGATTGCAAGTTCTTTAGCTATAGAACCTCCACCTTCTCAGTTGTATCAGAACCTTCACTCTTTCATAATTATTTATAGAATTATTTTCTTTTACTTGTCTGTGGTCATGTGAATGCCGCCTCTCGACCTGTCAACATCTTCCTCTGTTGCTGGGGACCTTAAACACAATAAAGCATTGTTGCTTACCTGTTGTTTCACTGTCTGCCTTCTTCTCACTCAAATCATTGTAAAGTGCCAATCCTTTTCCTCCCATTACAGACATAGGCTTAGTGGCCTAACACCGCTTAAGGGCTGCGATGTGGACTCTCGCACATGACAAAAACATACTTTCTACTGTAGGCGATACTGCAATTTATCACTCTTCCAACCAAACACTCCTGCACAGAGTACAGTGCTAGCTGATTACAAAAACAAGTTAATTCCTCATTGGGAACATAAAGCACCACAGAATCACAATACAATATGTCATTAGGCCATGTGATTAGACAGTCTGAAATAATGTAGGTCGAACTAGAAAATGATCAAGAATTGATTACTCTATATATTTTCTGTCTAACTGTGAACATGACTGAACTTGTAATCTCTGTATCTTGCAACAGAATGCCAGATGTACAACGCACAAAGAGTCTGGTCCATGGTTTACCACAACCCAAAAATATATATAGATATTATTGTTTTGTTCTTTTGAGGGACATCGGTGACATGATGACCTACATGTTCAGGGCTGTGTGCGAATGCAATCTTGGACTCTCAAACTCTCTGGGCAAAAAATGTTCGTGGAGAGCCCACCCTGCAGTCTTTGTTGTTGATGAGGTGGAAACCCCTGTGATACAGTATGCCATACATTGTAGGCACTAAGCTGGTGCCCAAAATATTTCAGCGGTCCTAGCTGAGGATCACCAGTCCAGGTTAGTGAACACCCACTGACTCATAGCTTTGTGGGTATTTCCCAAACCTTTGGCCACATTTCCCTACCTTGACAGTAGCCAGAGATGTAATGTCTAGAGCAGATATAAGCCATAATTCAACATGAGAAATGGAGGCAAATTCTAAGATTTCCTGGTTGTAAAATGGCTTCTGCAGCCCTTCCGGTAATGTCGCCATAAAGGTTGGGTAAGACAAGTTGTAGTATGTCTTTGCACATTCCCAAATCCTTTTCCCACCCAGTACCCCAGGATCATTCCCTTAGACTATCAATTTGACTAATTCATCCTTGTAATTCACAGTCATCATACCAAATCTGTCCTCACTCAGCCTCAAAGGGCCCCCTGCCAGACCATGTAGTGTTGGGGGCCCTAGGACCTCATGCTACGAAATTATGTGATGCAGACACAGTTGTTGTGTTCTGTTATCTGGCCTTCGGCACGTGCGCCTGGCCCTTTTTATTGGCAGGGTCACCTGACTGGTGACACCTGTGTTGGATGGGTGTGGGCTGTGAGTGTAAGGCCAGCCCTGAGCCGAGTGGCTGGTGAAACACTAGAACAGCTCCAGCAAGACACTACATCCCTCCAAAACATTACGGAGGAAAAAAAAAAAGTCCAACCTGCAAAAGAAAACACAATAACAAAACACCACCATCAGTCTCTGGGCCTCAAAGAGGCAGGCCGTAGTATTGCAGTGGACAGGTGTCACTGGGAGCACCCGGTCACCTCTGTACGAGTCCATCATTTAACCAGGTACAGCTGGGCACGAACACTGTTTGGATGGAGTCCGGACTCTGTGACAGTCAGATGATTGGTTTAGTGTCCACTCATGCACTGTGGGTCAGTCCTGCGGCACTCCTGGCGAGGCTGGTGGTGTATACAGTTCACTTTGTTCGAATAGGGTGCATAAGGATATGCTTCTTGAGACATCCTGGCTTCATTAAGGCAAATCCCTCGAAGATGGGCGACATCTGCGATGGTGTGAAGTCGTCCTCTGAGGCCTTTGTACATCCTGATACTTTGTCGGTAGAGCAGCTTCCGGATCACCTCTCGTTTGTGGATCCTTCACTTTGGAACCTTCTTGAGGCCCTTTCAATGGACTGCCACGGGACTAGCGTGGACTGTGCTGGGCTGCGTGTGGGCCATCCCTAAGCCACTGCAGGCTCTCTGACAGGAGCCGCGGTCAAGTCATTCGGACAGCCACAAGGATGGTTGACTCGTAGTCAGTGCGCTTGCCAACATGAACCAGGTGTAGGTGGGCTCTCAGATGGTCTCAGGTAACCTGTCTCTCACGTTGCCAGGAGGGGTCTTGTTGGTGTTGTTGTATTGCGGAGGTGATGATCCACCTTGGTACTTAACTGCTCTTTTGATGGATACTGTGATGCACATGGCAATGACGGTGCTTGCCATTTGGTTACCTGGACGACAAGTGATGTTGCTGGAGTGAGGAAGACTGGAGAGGCTTCACCATAGCTAGTGCGGTCCTTATTTTCCTCATGTGCAGATGTGAGCAGTGATGCCATCTGCTTCAAGTAGCCAGTGACATGTGTCTGGACAGTCACACTGTGAAGCGTGGGGCAAGTACGCAGTTCCTGCATGTGGGCACCTTACATTTGGTACTCCTGCTGAGCTGTCTCCAGAGGCGTCGCTGCACCCCGGTGGCTGTCTTGTCTGTTAGTGCACTCTTCCTTCATGGCATGAGTCTTCCATCTCTCCACCCTGTGATCTTTTACTCTTGTACTCCTGTGGTCATCAGATGACAGGTGTTGTCACACAAACTCCTCTCTTCCTATGCTGTGGCATCTGGCCAGCTACCTCCCTTTTTTGTGGACCTTTTAAAGGTCCTGTCCTGTCCAAGGACTAGGGGTCCTCTCAATGTTGCGGTGGTGGCATCGTGCCACTCAGGATGTGCAACTCTCCTCTTGCCTGTTGTGAGTCACTGCTGACTCCGTCTTTAGGCAGTGTGGGGGAGGACACTCTTTGTTCAGTCTCTGGCCCGTTGCAGGGCAGTGATGGCGGGTTACTTCCTTTCCCGCCTTCTCTTCACTTGAGGGGAGTGCTTGCATCACAAGGCAGCATCGTTGCGGCACTAGGTCCTGCTTAATCTGGGTTTGCTTTTCAGGGTTGGTCGCTTCTCTCGACCTGCTGTATGATGGGCCAACGGTGGCCATCTTGTGTCATGCTGTGGCCGGCTGGCACGGCCTCTTGTCCCGGGCATTACGTCACACTCACGGGGCTCTGTCCATATTCTCGGGCTCCTGCCCGTGTTGTCAGCTTCGGTGCCGCAGCTCTCTGTGCTCCTCTGACATTGTCCCTATTCCTTCTGGGTGACTTTTGTTGACGCCTGGCACGTCCCTCTCCTATCTTGCAGTGATGTCCATCACTGCTGGGGCATGTGGCGTTCTTTCGGCAGTGGCAGCTGAAAGCCACCAGGAGCTGCGCAGGTCATGTGCACTCTCCTAGTGCTCCGTGTGACACTTAAGTCCATTTCACACTGTTGCAGCTTGGCTGGATTCTTCTCCTTCGCTGTGCAGTGGTTGTACATGTGGTTTCCGTCTTATGTGCTGTTTCCGTCAGTGGGCGCGCTGCTGGTCTTGCTCAGTCACTCTCTGGGGTGTTGCTGGCACCTTGCTGTTGCTTGTTTCCTGCTTTACAAATAGATGAAAGGTGTAGTACCTTTCTGTGGCCATAGATGCCACTGTGGCGCTTCTTTCCAGCTTGAGAGACAGTCTTTCCTGCTACAGGGCCACGTTTGTCCAAGCAGATGCCGGTGAGGAACCATGCTGCCAGGGAGGAGTTGTCAGGCTGGTGGGGGCTGCAGGAGCTGCAGGTAAGTGCAGTTTTATTCTTTTTTTTTCTTCTTTCTTTTTTTTCCACAAAAAAATAAAAAAGAAAGCCTCTTGGGAAGCGGCAGGCACTGCTGTGGGGGTCAGCTGTGTTGAAGCAGGCTGTCGCGGGCCTGTGCTGTGAGACCCCCCTGGCATCCCACGTGGGCTTTGGTGGGAGGGCGGTTCTGGGCACTTTCCTTCTTCTTTTGGTGCATGGCAGCACCTCTCACCTTCCTCTTCTTGCGGCCACAGCAGGCCGTGTTGCAGGCTTTTTAGCATTGTTGCAGGGAAGGGGGGGCATCCCTGGGAATTTCTTTTGCTCCTCTTGGTACGTGACTGCACCATCGCGTCTCCCACGTCACAGTAGTGGCAGCCTTCCCTAACGCTGCAGGCCATTTCTGCTGATATGGGGGATGAGGGGTAACCCTGGGCATTACTGCTGTGCTTTGGTGCACGTCAGCACCATCGCACCTCATCGCGCGGCCGCAGCAGCCTTCCCTCACGATGTGGGCCGCATTACCTTGCTGGGGGGGGGAGTGAGAGACAACACATTATTTGGGGCATATCTGCACCATCGGGCTTTTCTCCCTCGCAGCAGTCCTTTCCTAATGGTGCGGGCCACCATGCTGCTTACTGTTCCTTGTGGTGTGTGTCTGCACTATAGTGCTTCCCCTTTCGCGGCCACATTACCAGTGGGGAGGAGGTATGGTGCGCAGCCCCTCGGGGGAGACGAGTAGTCGCTTAAGACGCAGCATTACCTTGCAGTCTTTCACCCCCTTTTTTTCTTCGCGGTGCCACGCTAATAACTGCAGGGCTCACCTCACGCCCGATGGGTCAGCGGGCACTTCTCTGGACCCCTAGTGCTTTTCTGGGATCGCAACTGGACAGCAAATGCAGGGCCTGTAAGCCAGATGGCGTCCCCTCTCTTCACGGGGTGGCATCCATGCTGGCAGCACATGTGGGGGTGTTCTTCCCCGTTGGAGTAATATCGAAGTTCCTGCCAGTGCCCACGTGGAATCGTTGACCCTCGTCACCAATGTAGTGTTGGGGGCCCTAGGCCCTCATTCTACGAAATTATGTGACGCAGACACAGTAGTTGTGCTCTGCTAACTGGCCTCAGGCACGTGCGCCCGGCCCTTTTTATTGGCAGGGTCACCTGACTGGTGATGCCTCTGTTGGATGGGTGTGTGGTGTGAGTGTAAGGCCAGCCCTCAGCCGAGTGGCTGGTGAAACACTAGAACGTGTCCAGCAGGACACTACAGACCGCAGCCATACCTATGATCAGATCTGCGGAAAAAGGTTGGCCAGTGCTGCACGTATCATCCTCTCCCACTAGTGTAATGCAGGCCCCTGCAACACATGGTGGCCCTGACCTTCCAAAGGGGGCATCATTCAGTCCAAGGCCAATGAATATCTGTAAGATATGGGAGACTCGGGGAGGGGGGAGGACATCATCACGTTCTGCAGGGGGGACTCATCATTTTGCATTAGGTCACTGCCTTCTCCAGTTATTAATCATCAGGCATGACGTACTCAACATGGCTGCCGGGCCAGGGCTTCATGTAATCGTGAATTGTCAGAGTGCAGCATATTAGCAGCTCGGCCTCATACAGCATGGTCTTCAAAGACAAATGCACATGCTGGCGTGGTGGTGCTCCCGGAATAACCCTGCCAAGGGTTGTGCACACAGTCTTCTTTGTCTTCTCTTTAAAAGTATGCTGTTCATTTAGGTACCTTGATTACTTTACGTAATATGATCTCTCGAGGCTCCTGAGAATACCTGCTTGTACCTGTAAACTTAGATGTAAATGCATCTACGCTTGCACTGCTGTTTGCAGCAATTATGTTCTCAGGTGGCGCATAAAAAATACTTATGTCAAACGGTGGTTGGTAAAAAGCAACTATGAGCCCGAAAAACAGACACTCTACTGGAAAGGATGACAGGCTAACAGGGCGATGTTTTAATACCAGGCAGGACTGATCAAGTATGGAGGCTACATGAAAGCCAAGACGCTTTTCATGCTATTTCCCAATCCTTCTTTCGCGTGTAGCGTGTTCATTTTTACCTACAACCTAAAAACCCTTTAATATGTCTCCCAAGGCTTCCCGTAGTCTTTTTCACGAGCTGAGTCCTGAACTGAAGCTGAATTCCAAAACCAGGCACACCAACTGGCCACTTGCCAACAGGGATCGTAGCTCAGAAGGAAGCAGCAAGAGTGATAGTTAATTATTTTTTAATACAAAGCTAAAATATATACAAGTTATATTCAAAGCGCGGATGGCCACTTATTTGATTTTCTGCCCAAACATGAGCGCCTGTGAGGACTGGGCTATAAGGAAATCAGGAGAACCGTCGACAAACTGAGAGCTCTGAGAGGCTGTTACGGCCGGGGTGGAGGCAGTCAGATGTCTAGTCCCCTACTCCATCAGATGTGAGGGCACAAAGTGAGGCAACAACCAGGAGACATCCGAAAAGTCCTTCTTCAGCATGTCCTGCTGGCTAAAGAAGTCCTAATTAACCCACTAAAGCTTAAGAAGGTATTATCAAACAAATACGTCTTCCTCTTTCTCCACATACCACTCTTACCTCCTGAATTTAAGTCGCATATGGCTATGTGTATAAGAGGTCACCAACCCTTTAACCCACAGAAAACCGGGAACTTTTGAAAAGCTGTACATTTTCACACTAAGGAGCTCCATCAATGCCAGTGAAGTGCCTTCAAAATGACCCACCAACCTATCCCAGATAGGGATCATAGGGTGCAAATGTCAAAATGGAACAGCATTATCTAGGTCCTAAATTACTATTTGCAAAACCGAAACCCAGTTCGATCAGTCTTGTCACTTATGCAGATTAAGAAGCCCTGGGGAAGGAGTGTGCCCTCACTTGCAATATGAGCTTTGTGTCTTGAGTCTAACATTTGTGGATGTCCTTCACACAGCTGAAGTTCTTCCATTGCACATATATTGACTTTAGAGGCCCCCAGGATTCATAAGAAAGGGAAGGGAAGGCTTAAGGTGTACAGACTTTGCCACCAGCCATTCCACAGTCATGGTCTTCTAAACCTTGGTAAGGATGCCTTGATCAGTAGTACCTTGAGCAAAGCAGGTGCAGGCGCGGCCCGTCCTTTAGGGCAGAGGGGCCACACCCCCCCGCCACCTTTTGCCCCTCATGAAGAGTGTCTGTCAGGCTGAACAAAGGTCAGCCTGACAGACACTCTTCATGTTCAGGTCAGGCAGCCAGGAGCAGACAAGTGCGATTTGTGCAGACTCCTGGCTGCCTGAGCTGAACTTTGCTAGGCTGAACAGATCACAACTCCTGTGGGGGTGACCTCCTCGGCTCAGCAAAGGTGCCTCGGGGCCCTACCCCGGGTGATGAGGGAAGTGTCACCCATTGACTTCGACCTGGGTGCTTCAGGTTTAAGCCCTGAAGTGCCCAGGGCGAGTGTCAATCAGTGACACCTTGTTACAGAGTGGGGTGGGGTCAGCAGTCTCACTGACCCCATCCCACTCTGTGACGAAGCTGGGACTGCTGCCTTCCCTCATTGGCTGACTTGAGGTCAGCCAATGAGGGAAGGCAGCAGTCCCACCCCTCCTGGGACCTCACTCATTGGCTGACCTAAGGTCAGCCAGTGAGAAAAGGCAGCAGTCCCACCCCTCCTGGGACCTCCGAGGCTGAAAGTAGGTGTGTATGTGATCTTTTTAAAATATTGTTTGGTGCATGCTTGCATGTTTGAATGTTGATGAGTATTGTCAATGGATGTGCATGTGTGTGAAAGTTTGAGTGTGATTCCCTCCCGCCCCCTTCCCTCCTAAAACTGCCGGCCGCCACTGAGCAGGTGCCTAAAGAAATCAACCATTGTCAATTACAGTAGGCATCATGTAACAGTCTTTTGCATTTACTCACCAATGTGAAAATTCCGATCAACACTCTTAACCAGATGAATTGATAGGGACCTTCAACAACACCTCACAGCAAACTTTAAGGGATATGATACCCGGGTATGGCTTCGACTGGAACATTAGATTTCTTATGCCCTCTTTGCCACGTTCACTCTCACTGTCTACTCATTTCATAGATACCCTCTCTTGATCTCCTGTTCTAGTAAAATCCACGCACCTTATTCAATTTTGCCAGGAGTATGAGGGAAGAAACAGGTAGTCTCTAGTGGCCTAGTTCATCCGTTTTGTAGACCATTGCAGCATCTTTAGACAGACTGATGAGAATATTCTTCAATCCAGTACATATTACAAAAACATACCACTGCCATGGATACTAGGTATACAGGTGATACAGTCTTTCTACTGGTATCTGCCAACAACCGATTTCTGACTCAGTAACACAGCCCTCACCATGCAGTTACCATAGGCTGTGATGCCTGCTTTCATATCTGTAACCCGAGATTTAAAGAAAGTTGCATAGATATATCACTTCAGGTTAGCCATTGCCTGACCAGAGCTTTTGCAATAAATAGCATGCATGTGTGCATTAAAAATTAATATTAAACACCTAGGCCCTCATTATGAACACGGCGGGAAAGACCGCACCGCCGGCGGTGGTGGTAACTACCGCCAACAGGCTGTCGGTCTGGAGCGCCAAATAAAGAAGCACATGAAAAACAGGCAGCCTGAAAAACACTCACTGCCAGCAGAGGAGGGTCGACAACGACGGAGGAGCCTGCCCACAGGCCAACAGAAAAGCCCTACCCGCCCAACAAATAATGAAGCACTAGACCCCCATCAGTTCCAGGGCGGGAACCACCGCCACTCAAAGCCAGGCGGAAACAAACCAAATAAAAGGTAACGCTGATGGGAGGCACACACAATACGCCGAAGCAGACATGGAGAGAGAATTGGAAATCATGCCAATGCTGCTCCTTGCCATATACCTCCACAACCGTGACCGCCCTCTTGCTCACTGGGGAATGGGAATGGGAAGGGCAGGCAGGGGCAGACTTAGGTGTGGAAGGAGTGGACTGGGCAAGGATGTGAGCACGTTTAGGGACGAGACGGGGTGGGCCAGTGGGCTCCAAAAGGTCTACACAGGACAGGAGAAGTTTTTTAGGGGCAGTCGGGTGGACCTGTGGGAAGGTGTGGGAGTGGAGATAGAGTGTAATTGTAAGAGGTGTAGGTGTGCGTGACGTGGATGCAGATGCCTGTACAGTATGCTGAGGTGTGGTGGATGTGGGTTGGGTGGGTGTCTGGGGTCATCTGAGTGTAATGGGAGGAGGGGGGTAGACGCAGTGGGACAAGACAGGCTGCCAGTGTAAATGGATGTTGTCTGGGTGTCTGTAAGTTTGGTGATTGTGCTGCAAGTGTTACTCAAAGTCGTTGTGGTGAGTGCAGGTGTGGTGTCTGGAGTGCATGACTGGATGTCTGATGTTGTGGTGACTGCAAGAATGGGGCCAGCAACAGTGAATGAGGGTGCAGTGCTTGTGAGTGTGCATGTAGAGGTGACAAGACAGGGATGCGGGTGAGGTGGACACACTGGGGGAAGTGGTTGTTGTTGTGTGTGCCTTTGTATGTTGGCTGTGTGTATGCCTGTGGGAAGTGTGGTGCTTGTGTTTCTCAGTATGTTTTTTGTCTGTTGAGGTGTGTGCATGGCTGTCTGAATGTTTGCTTGGGATGAGTGAAGGGAGTGCGGTGCTGGAAGGGGTAGAGGTGGTTGGGAGAGGGGACGGAAAGACCAGGGACACTGACTGCCGTCAAAGAGGAGGCCAGAGCCTGAAAAGATCTCTGTAGGCCAGACATGGCACTGTGAATGCCTTCCAGGTATGAATTGCACTGCTGCATCTGGGATGCTATCCCCTTGGATGGCATTCACAATGGTTGTCTGCCCTAAAGAGATGGTCCTCAGAATGGCAATAGCCTCCTCAGTGAGGGCAGCAAGGCTGACTGGGGCTGGGATTAGGTGCCTGGGGTGGAGACGCCTACCCCTCTGAGCGGACATGAGCAACTGGGTGGGGCACAACTGGGAGGGCGGTGATGGTATGGGGCGGCAGAAGATGTAAAAGAATGGATGGGCCCACTAGGGTCTGCCACCACCAGGGAGCTCCCACCAGAGGAGGTACCAGAGTCACTACCTCCAGTGGTAGTTGCCTCCCCTGTGGTAATCCTCTCGCCCTCCAACCCACTGGTTCCCTTGGTGTCGGTAGACTCTGCCTCCTTGGAACCATGGGCCGCTGCATCCCAAATCACCGGTGGAACTGCCCCTTCGCCAATGATGCTGATGTACACAGACAACACAAGAGTACAGGGGTGGGTAGACAAAATAGGAGAGAAAAATATTAACACCTTAATGGAAGTACATATTTGGTTCACTCATAATCCCACCCAGCTAATACACCAACATCCAGCACCTACACCTATAGTTATGCCTATGCCCCTGACTAGTGGCCACAACTCTAGTATACAACCATCTCCCACATTACATAAGGACCTGAGGAACGGCAGACCTGCCCCTAATCATCTAATTGCCAATGGTGGTCCTACTGCTATAAGACACCAGTCAGAGTCCCTGCCACTAGACAGCATACATACTACAGCACCCTCAGACATCCATCAAGGAGGCATAAATTGGTCTCGGTACTCAACCCCCTGTGTCTGCTGTGCAGCCTTCAAGCGCCCATCCAAGTCTGGATATGCCACCGCCAGAATGTGGGCATTAGGGGGGTCAGGGCCCGACGGGCACCCCTTCCTCGTTGGGAGGACTTCCCCAGCTGGGCCTTGCAGGTCTTCCTGGCCGAGCACCGCAGGTCCTCCTAACGCTTCCTGCAGTGGGTGCTCTGCCGGTTGTAGACCACCAGGGTCCGCACCTCCCTCGCCCTGGCGATGGCCTGCCAGAGTCCCCTCTTCTGATGGGCACTGACCTGCAGGGGACACACAGAAAAGTAACACAGCGGTCAGACAAAGCCCATTTGATACCGCTGGCCAAACGTCCCATATGGGACGGGCACTGTACAACATCATTCCACCACCTCACTCACGCTGATTGTAAAAAATTAAACAGCTGTGCAGTGACAAATCGTGCACACATGCATACATGCATCCACCACCATCACACACATCCATCCACCCCATCCACCTACTCACCTGCACCTCGGTCGCCCATATAACTTGGCATACAGGGATACGACTCCATCCACCAGCTTGTCCAGCTCCTCCGTGGTGAAGGCCGTGGCCTTTTCCCCTGTGACTCGTGCCATTTGGGAAACCAGAGTCAGGACACAGCAGCACACTCAGTGGAGTACTTGCATGCACGGAATCTGAGAGTCAAGTGAACCTGGAGTGACGAAATGGTGTACGCTCCGCGGCGGTATGCACCATCACCGCCGGCGGCGATCATGATAGGCCCATATTCCCTATTGACATCCATGTTAACCAATGAATGGGTGCACGGCAGTGAACACCGCCTTACGCCATTGCAACAAGCACTAGCGGTATGAGGTAACTTCCACTGGTACAAATCTGGATGACAGGGCGCTGCCATTTTGCAAGTACTACGCAGATATTTTTAGGTCATGGGCCCCATGCAGGCCCTATGGACCCCAGCCCTCATTCGATTACAAAAATGACAATTTACTCACCACAACAGTCCTGACGTATCAGTTCAGACATGTCACTCCAAATCAATTTGTGTCCTTCACATGTGTTCTCTACTGCTCCTAGGTACAGACCTCTGTGGCGAGGGAGGGTCCCATCTGTGTACAGACCTATTGTTGATTTGGAGACCATGGTGGAACATCACATCATTATCAATTACAGACTCACTTGTGCTACTGTCCATGAACTTTGTGCATTACTGGATCCTGTACTGAGACCAGCAAATCGGAATCAGCATGCCATCACTACTGAAGTGCAGGTGCTCTCTGTACTCCATTTCCTGGCCACAGGCTCTTTTCAGGTGACAGTGGGCATGGGTGCAGGGTTTTCACAGCCAATGTTTTGCCTTATCCTGTCCAGATTTCTGGGTGCATTTGTACAACACCTGCAGACATATGTGAAGTTTCCCCAAAGTGCTGACCTACCTGCCATCAAGTCAGATTTTTATGCCTTTGCCAACATTCCACATGTGATAGATGCCATCGATGGCACCCACATAGCTCTCATCCCCCCAAGAGTAAGTGAAGAGGTGTATAGAAACAGGAAGAACTTCCGCTTCATTAACATACAATTGGTGGGTACTGCAGACCAGTACATTTCACATGTAAATGCCATGTTCCCTGGATCAGTCCATGATTCATTTGTGCTGAGGAACAGCAGTGTGCCACACGTGATGGAACAACTACAAGGGGACAGGGGATGGATCATAAGTGAGTGTGTTTTATACTTTTACAGTATATAGCTGACAGTCAGGCTGTCTGCAATGGAGAGTAGTTACTTACAGTCCTGTTTTGCCCACTTTTGCAGGTGATGCTGGCTACCCCAACATGCATTGGCTCCTGACACCAGTGAGGAATCCTAGAACAGATGCTGAGAGAAATTACAATGAGGCCCATGGACGTACTAGGAGGGTGATAGAGCGCACAATAGGTCTCCTGAAGGCTAGATTCCATTGCCTCCCTGTCTCTGGGGGATCCCTGTGCTATGGCCCTGAGAAGGTGTGTAGAATAGTGGTGGCCTGCTGCATGCTGCACAGCGTGGCTGTGATGAAATCTATCCTCCTACTGGAGGAGGAGGGAGGGGTATATCCAGACCAGCTTCCTCTGAGAGGGGATGAGAGTGATGGTGATGATGAAGAGGGGGAAGATGTTCACTCCAGGAACCAACTGATCCAACTATACTTCCAGTGACTATGAGGCACTGTTCACTGATGATGTTGTCTGCTCTGCATAATGTCAGTCAGACTTTTTCACTATGGGGTGTGGGGTCGGTAACCATTGACACTTTTACATGAATTTCAGGTGCCATGTTACATGATGACCAACATGGTGTACATTTCTGTTCACTCCACACAATGTTGTGCATGGGGTGCCATTCCTGCAATAAAGGTATTATTTTCATATTTACTGGCAAATGCATTCACAACTACCATTGAAATGACATAATGATAGGGGACATTGAAATTGGTGTACATGTGTTTTATTAGTTGTCAAGGATGGATTGGTGCTCTTTGCAGTGATAGGGAGTGGGCTGATGGTGGATGTCCATACTGGCTACATGGTCTCAACAATTGGTGGCAGTGGGTATTGGTCCATCTGCACCTTCCAAGTTGTTGATTTGCTATTGGCCGGGGAGGATGGTGGCACGGTGGCACCCTTGGGAGAGATTTTGTGTCAAAGTCACTTCTTTGAGGGTGCCTTGGTCTTGGCAGGTGTCCCAGTGCCATATCTGGGTCTGAGGGACCGTTTGAGTGGCTGGTGCTGGGCTGTACGGGAAGGGGTGCTGGTCTCCTGTGTGTCCTCAGATAGTGACACCAGTCCACTTGCTGCTGCTGATGTTGATGGCTGGTCAGTGTCCTGGGCAGTGGTAGGGGCTTCCTGGTTTATGGGGGTCTCAGGCTGGGTTGGGTTGTGGTGCTGCAGCACCCCTGCAACAGTGACCATTGTGGCACTGAGTTGTTTCACTTCTCCATGGCCTCCTGGTGGTGTACTACCTGCAGCCTTTGACTCTGCTCCATGGTGGCCAGGATCGGGCCCATCCTGTCTTGGGAATGGTGGTATGCTCCCAGGACCTCTGAGATCACCTCCTGGGCTGCAGCATTCATCCTTTGGCCTCCCCCCTTGGGCCACTGATGCCCTCCCATCGGGCCTACCCCCCTGCGCCTGTGTCCCCTGCACAGGTCTGGTGGAAACACTTGTACTGGGGCCATCGTCATCCTGTCTGTTGGTAGGTGGAGACTGTGGCCTCTGTACTTGTGTTCCACCAGTCTGTGGCCTGGATACACTGGTGTGGAGTCGATTGGCATGTGCAGATTTTGTTGCCTGGGTCATAGGGGTGTCAGTGGTGGCCTGGGTGGGGCTGCTGGAGGGTGACAGTACAGGACTGTGTGACGGACCACGGTACTTCTCAGTGTCCACAGTTCCCTCTCCAGTGTCCTGAGTGGTACTTCTGTGTCCATGTGGGGCACTGGCACTCCTTGTCCTTTCCATCAGGGTGGCATGGGTGGTGGTGCCTGTGGGGGGGAAATGGACATGTATGTTACATTGACTAATTCGGCAGAGGGTGCACAGCTCTTATGCAGTTGATTCCTCTCTTGGGCCATGCAGGGACCTTTTGTGAGGTTGCTGTTGCATTTTTTATGGGATGTGGTGGTGCATTGTGGGAGGTGTAGTGCCATTGTGATACCTTGCAGGGGTGGGTGGCTGTGCACAGGGGGAGGGATGTGGGCCGGTTGGTGTGTTTGTGGGCATGCAAGCTGACTGGATGTGGTGATTGAGGCTAGGGTGGAGGGTGATCCTGCTGGTAGTTGGAGGGGTGGTGAATGCACTACAGGTGTGGTGAATATGGTTTATTGTAGATGACTTACCCAAGTCCATTCCTCCAGTGAGTCCAGTGAGGCCCTCAGGGTGCAGGATGGCCAGTACCTTTATCTCAGTCAGTGTAGGTAGGGGTCATCCACCAGTCTTCTGGACAGCAATGCGATGCCTCAATGCCATGGACCTCACCGTCCGCGCAGGTCGTTCCATCTCTTGCGGATATCATCCCTCGTGCGTGGATGGTTTCCCACTGGGTTGACCTTGTTCACTGTGGTCTGCCATAACTCCAACTTCCTGGCAATGGGTGTGTGCTGTACCTGTGCCTCAAAGATTTGTGGCTCGACCTTCAGTATCTCATCCGGCATTGTTCTTAGCTCCCTTTCTGTGAAGTGTGGGTGCTTAGGGGGTGCCATGGTGTCTGTTGTGGCGTTCAGTGTCTGTGTGTAGTGTTGTCAGTCTGGCTTATCCTATTGGTGTTGCTAAGGATTGTGGGGTGGGTATGTGAGTGTTTTATAGTGTTGTGTATGTGTGTCTGGTGTGTGTGTTTCAAACTTGACAATGTGTGCATTTCTTGCTGTTGGGTCCCGTTGCTAGCTGTGGCGGTCTGTACCGCCAATGGTTGTTCGGCATCCACTATCTGTGCATCATTATTTGGGGGGGCAGGGGATTTGGGTGCTTGGCGGTGGCGGGGTGGGATGTGTAGCCTTTCCGCTGACAAGGCCCTGGCGGTGGCCGGTGGGAACAGAAATTTTGGCGGGTTCTGTTTTTTGGTGGGTTTCTGTTCACCGTCGCTACAGCAGACGACGGTGTTTACCGCCAAGTTCATAATGACTCCCAAAGTGCCCTTTTTATGTAGATACAGGAAACAGAGCAGGTGCAGACACAAAGCTCAACTTTCGTGTGATATACACCTTTCACAAAAGGTGCTGCTTTTCTCCTTACTGTAAGATGCGTTTTTATAAACCAATACCCTGGATCATGTGCAATGCAGCTAAATTGTGCATTACGTTGCATGTATGCTATGCTATGCTGTTTACTCAGCAGTTGGATTGAGCAACTTTTATTTTCTGTACAGTATCCTATCAGTGAATGGAAGAGACCGTAAAGAGTATTTTGTCCATGTGGAAGCTTTTTGTAAATGTGCAATTTTGGGTGACAAATTGTTTTGAATACAAATTATTTTTATGATAATATAGTGTAATTGATGAATTAATTATGTTACATTTAAAAAGATTTTGTGTGGATATTTAGTTATATATTTATTTTTTGCAAAATATTTTTATTGGGTTTTAATAAAGAGACAGTCATATCAATATTATCAATGAAGGCAATTATAATCACCATACCACATCAATACAGTGATAACAAAAAATCAAGGGCAGTAGGAGAGTATGATGTGATAAGGAACAGAGTAAATAAGAGGGGACTGTGATGTGGAGTGGGGGACGAGGTGAGAGGATCCAAGGGCCCTGATAACTGGTTAAGCTGGTGAAAAAGTCAGTTGACTTGGTGAAGGCCACTTGGAAGTATGAATTGGCTGCGCCCTGGCCCTGGCCTGTACGGCGGGTCACCATTGTCTGGCATGTCATGCTTTTCAGATGGGATGGCCAGTGACAATGAAGAATGATATAACACCCTTGTGAACTGGGTCCCCGTTGAAGTGGGCATGGTTATCGGTAGGAGCAAAAACAGGAAAGGTTAACTAGGGGGTGTGAAGACTGGAATGGGGAAAGGGTTGTAACTAGGGTGAGATATGAGCCGTAGGGGCACTGAATGATTGGGCAGTGGTAGTGTGGTGTGAGTGAATCAGGTAGGAAATTGGGACAATTGGGTTTATGGCTGTGGGTCTGGGGAAGCGGTGGCTGGGGGGCAATTGGAGGTGTCTCTGTGGCAAGGACCTTAAGCTGGAACAACATAGCGTTCCATGCAGGTGCAATGGGACGTTTATGTATCTGCTTGCCTCCTCCCAGGGCATTGTGGAGCTTTCTTCTTTGCTCCAATGGATGAGTGCCATCTGCCACTGAGGAAGGGTGGGTGTATCGCCATTGCATAGTAAGGAAGTGTTTTGCTAATAGAGGTGCAAGGTTGGCAAAGCGGGCTCTCACTTTTTATTTCTGCTGTCGTCAGAGATATGGATTCCCAGGAGTTAAGGACTGGAAGCTTGGTGTCTGGGGCCAAGGTGGAATGTACTGCCTGCCAAAAGTTGGCTATATTCGGGCAGGACCAAATCATTGCCGGAGGTCGGCCAAAGAATTGGCATCTAGGGCAGGTCAGGAGCACTGTGGGCAACATACGATTCAGAAGGGTCATGTGAGGTAAGCCCTGTGGAGGATCATGTATTAAATATTTTTAAAGCGGGCATTCTTGGATACTATATGAGGAAATTCCAGGGCTTTTGACCATTCAGAGTCATGTAAGGGCCTCCCCAGGGACTTCTCCCACTGCAGACAGAGGGGTATAAGGGAGTACCCGGTGTGTTCCCTGAGTGCTATGCAAAACCAATTGATGAGGTGCCCACCCTTTCCCATGATGTGTAAAGTATGGATCACGGAGTGCGTTGGAGGTTCCTCATCTGTTATTCCCCAAAGGGACTCTAGGGCTGCGACTAGGTGTCTGTATGTCAAGAATTGTCTGGGCGGATGGCATAGTCCTGATGGAGCTGTTAAAATGAAAGCAGCTCTGAATTATGGAAGAGGTCTCCCACTGAGGACAGGGAGCATGAATGCCATTCTGTAAGCTGGGTAGAAGTGAAAGGCCCTCACCGTGGAATATGGGATAACCTGCTGCGTCAGTTGTAAGACCCTGGCCAGGCATTTCTGAGCCACACATGCATGGAGGGACCATGACTGGTGTAGTCGGATGGTAGGATGAAGGAATCAGCATAATACACGGGGAGAGGACCGTCACCTGTACTAGTTACTTATATATTCTTCCCCACTAGCCACCGGGAGAACCATTTGAGCTGGGCTGCCAGGTAATCATTTTCAAAGGACGGCGCCCCCAGCCCTCCCTGCCCCACAGGCAGCTGAAGTTTACAAAGGGATACCAGCCTCCGCCCTCCATCCCACAGGAGGTCTCATAACAATTGATTAATCTCTCAGAATAATCGCTGACTTGGGAACACTGGGACATATGCAAAATGGTAGAGGAGGCAAGGGGGGACAATCATTATAGAAAGCATGATCCTACTGGTAAGGGCCAACTGCAATTTCTGCTTGAATTGCATCTGTGATTTTAATGCTGTGAAAGCGCGCTGCAGAGTCCCGTCAAACAAGTCCTCCTGATTGTGGTAGAGGAGGATCCCCAAGTATCGGACCACTGCTGTGGCCCAGGGCAGGAGTGTGTCTCCCATATGTATGGCTTGGGGGGGATGCAATTGGAAAGCACATGAGTTCTTCCAGTTGACACGCAATCCTGAAGCGGGGGTGAAGTCTTGAAAGGTTGCAGCTATAGGCGCATGTCGAAGTGCGAATCACGGACATAAAGCAGCAGGTCGTCCGCTTACAGTGACACTGCGAGTTTGGTTTCGTCCAGTGGGATGCCCCATTGTGGCCCTTTTTGGCACAGCCAGTGGTTCCATGGCTTTGGCGAATAGGACTGGGGAGAATAGACAATCCTGGCAGGTTCACATTCAACTGGGAATGGAAGAGAAATGTGGTGGTCAATGCGGGCCCTAGATGTAGGGCAAGTGTATAATAGTTTAGTGTACATGAGAAGTCGCCAAGCTATGCCTACTATGCTTAGAACTTCAAAAAGCTAGTCCCAAAGACAAAGAGTCAAAGGCCTCTCGAGGTCTAATATCAGGCAGAGTGCCCGTGGGAATCACAGGGAGGCCAGTCCATGATGTGGAAAAGACTTCTAATATTATTAGATGTATTCCGCCTGGTTATAAACCAGCTCTGATCGAGAAGAATTAAAGTGGGGAGGACTTGTATGTAGTGCTCATCCTGAACTTTGCTGAGAATTTTGTAGTCAGCTCCCAGTATTGCTATTGGTCGGTATGAGGATAGTAGGGTGAAGTCACGGTCTGGTTTTAGCAGGGAGATCAGGACTGACCCCTGTAGGGAGGGTGAAAGGGCACCAGTGGTAAGCACCTCATTAAACATCTCCACCAGGTGCGGCACTAAGTGGCCCGAGAACCAGTCGTAGTGTTCGATGGGAAGGCCATCTATGCCAGGTGTCTTGTTATGGGCTAAGTCATTAATAGCCTGTTTAATTTTGGCCGGACTGATTAACCCATCTAAGTCTTCTCGTTCAAGTGCACTTATAGTGGGCAAGCATAGGGGGAGTAAGAAGTGTTGGGCCTCCTCGAGGGTGGAGGCGGGTGGTGCCTTGTACAATTCCACGTAGTAGGAACTAAACAATTGGAGCGTGGCTAATTGGGACCATGCCACTTGTAGTCAGGATTTCTGTGATTGAGGGACTATGTGTTTCCTGGCGGACCAGCCATGCAAGGAGGCTGTTTTTTCACTGGTTACGTGGATGTGGGCTGTGTAGGTGGCATAGTTATGGCACAAGAGTTGTTCCACGGCTTCTGCTTGACACTTCTTAGTGTCTGAGAGGGCCTGATGCACTGCGTAATCTGGGAGGGGGTGATTGTCTAGGGAGGTGACCAATTCATCAGCATCTCAGAGGCCCTCTAATAATTCCCTCTGTACTCCAGCATTATTCTGCATGCAAAGACCTCTAGTAATGAATCTGAAAACGTCCCATTCCACAGCTTGTGTGGTGGCAGTGTAATTGTTGTCCTCAAAGTATTTAGCAATGTAGGTAAGTTGGGCATTGCAAAGGACTGGGTCATCTAGGGTGTCTTTGAAAAGACGCCAGGTGAAGACCGGTGGATGTGGGGTACCCCATGCAGTCTGGTATGTGGGCGGCGTGATCTGAGAGGTCTCGACCCAGATAGAGGCGGTCATTCTGACCGCGGCGGGCGGCAGTCGCCGCCCGCCATGCGGTCACCGCCAAATGGCCGCTCCGCGGTCAGGAGACCGCGGATGCCATTCTGGCTTTCCCGCTGGGCCGGCGGGCGACCGCCAAAAGGGCACCCGCCGGCCCAGCGGGAAAGGCCCTGCAACGAGGAAGCCGGCTCCGAATGGAGCCGGCGGAGTTGCAGGGGTGCGACGGGTGCAGTTGCACCCGTCGCAATTTTCACTGTCTGCAAAGCAGACAGTGAAAATCTTCATGGGGCCCTGTTAGGGGGCCCCACAACACCCGTTCCCGCCATCCTGTTCCTGGCGGTAAGAACCGCCAGAAACAGGGTGGCGGGAAGGGGGTCGGAATCCCCATGGCGGCGCTGCAAGCAGCGGTCAGAATGGCCCTGGAAGCACCGCCAGCCTGCTGGCGGTGCTTCCGTGGTCCCCGGCCCTGGCGGTCATGGACCGCCAGGGTCAGAATGACCCCCAGAGTGTGTACACTGTGGAAGCAAAGTAGAGGAGCATAGAAAGCAGTCTAGATGGACGTATAAGTTGTGTGGGGTGAGTAATGGGAGTATAAGCGAGTGGCAGGGTTATGTGACCTTCATATATCCTGCAGGGATCAATGCTGAGCCCATCTAGCAAAATATTGTGAGTGCTGATGTACTGAAGCTTGTGATGAGATTGGTCTTCCAATGATTCCAGGACATTAATATAATCTCCTGCCAGAACCCAGGGAATGTCCACCCAGCAGACGAGGAGTTGTGATAGGGTAGCCCAGAAGGGTGGTTGATCAGTATTTGGAGCGTAGAAGCAGCCTAGAAGCATTGGGTCCCCATCTCGGTGCCACTCCACAAAGACGTAACTGCTGTCTTTTTCTATCACTGTGTTGAGAATGTGGAATACGGTACCTGGACGTATCCACAGTAGAGTGCCTCTAACATAGGCAGAGTAGGTTGTACCATATACAATGCCTCGTCAGTATCTTCTAAGGCACTGCAGCTCACAAGAAGTGAGGTGCGTTTCCAGGGACGGCTCCTCCACTATGGCAGAGGCGCGTCACCCGCCAGCAGCAGCAGCTGCAAAACTTTTACAGTAGAAACATAATGTTTTATTATGTTTGTACTGCAAAAGGGGGTGGGGGGCACGGGCATGACAGGGGCTGAGAGAGAGTGCTGTGTACTCCCCCTCAGTGCACATGTATGTTTGGTCGGCTGTCTCAGGCCAGCCAAACATACATGCGCAGTAGGCTCTGTCCAACCTGGCAACACAGGAGCGGTTTGGAGGTGGCGCGGCATGGGGAAACAGGTACGTGTTTTGAAAAAAAAAAAAATTTTGTCACGCTCCCCTCTCCTCCTCCTGCACCACGCTGCCACACCCCTTCTCCTTTGCGAGCCGCGGTTGTGTGTTTCCTGGAGAAAACTAACTTGAGTTCCTTGTCGCTTAATTTACACGTAGACGGTGTAGGGTTGTCTGGTTATGTGCATTTCCCACATGTTTAGGGTGAGGAACTGCATGTTTTGTCTGGTAGCCATGAAACTGTATCATGGTCATATGGGAGCAATGTGGGTGGGGGCCTGATGTTAACCTTTGTGCCTAAGCTTGCCCACTAGTGTAGATGAAGTGCACTGCTCTTGTAGGAAACGGAAAACCATAATAAACAACATTGACCCAGAACCACACAGATGCTCTCAGAGCCAAAACGGAGAACGGGATGGTGGCAGATACAGTACTGTGTCTTGGGGGGTAGTGTGGGGCAAGAGCTGTGGGCCTGCAATAGAGCTGAGTGTTACAGTGGGGGAATCAGCCAGCTATGAAGGAGTTTCCTGTCCATGGGGTCGCTCATGAAGTGATCCACATGGTGTGAGACGGTATGATTTAAAGAAGGTCTTCTGCCGTCTGTGGCATGACTCGTGGGACAATCAGGAGGTCCCCAGGACCTTGATTTCTTGTCACTGTTTCATTCTCACTATCAGAGGCTTTTGTGTCCAAGTGCAGCAGCGAGGTGGCTTGGCGGAAGGCAAATGCTGCCTCTATAACAGACTTCTGGCATTTTTGGAGCTCATGTTGGGTGGGGACTCTGGTTCCCATGAAGATTGGTTGCGATGTCGACCCCGAAGGTTCCTGTGTCCTCCGGGATGCTGTGAATTACCACTTGAAAGTGGCGGTCATTGAGATCCTTCAAAGTGCGTTTTCAACCATTCTCAGGCTGCCTCCGGGTTGGTAATGAAGTGAATTTGCTGGTCATGCATAATCTTCACTTTGGCTAGGAAGAGTAGAGAACATTTAGGTCACACAGACACCGCTTCACAGATAAAAAAAGAGGTGCGTTTCTTCTGCGTTTGCATAGTGTACTCTGGTAACATTGAGACTCAAGAGCTATCATGCATAAGGGGGGGATTGTCTGTTGTGTGGCTTGAGGATAGCATCCCTGTCTTTGTAGTGTAAGGGTTTTGCAACAATGGGCTGTGGGGAAGACCCCAGGGAAGGTCTGCAGCAGGCACGTGATGCACCCGTTCCATGGTGAAGTAGGGTGAGAGGGATTGGGTTGGTATGAAAGAGTGCACCTCCTCTTCCAGGAAGTTAGTCATGGAGCCAGACCCTTCAGCTCCCTCCAGCAGGCCCACCACACAAATGTTTTTGCACCGGGCTCGCCCCTCCACGTCATCAGCTCTGCGTTCCAGGTGCTGCACTCTCTCACGCAGGCCCCAACGTTAGTTTTGTGCAAGAGGGGAGTACTTTCAGGGTACATGCAGAGCGCAAGGTTCTGTAGTTGATATCCCCAGTTGTGGTAGTGATGTTCTTACAAGCAGTATGGAGGTCCCCCCTCTGCAGAGAGTCAACGTGGAATGTTATGTACCGCGCCTGAGTGCCAAAGACCAGTTGTGGCATTTGCTTGGTGTATAGCTATATGACTAGGGCGTACAGTGGAACCCTTATCAATGGGGGCCCTGGATGTTGACCTGTGTCTCATTCTGCCCCTAACCCTGCTGGTGAAGACGATCCTAGAGTGATAATATCCCTGATCTCTTGGCCCTCTTTAGTCGATAAGGAAAAGTTAGGGGAACCCCCAGGTGCAGGTGCCTCTGAAGATCTTGGTTTCTGGGGGCGTCAGGTGCACCTCTTAGAATAGGCCCATGGCCTCCTCGCTCCCCACAGGCAGCGCATGTGCCGATTGTATGCTGACCAGCCATGAGATAAAGCAAGAAGAGAAGCTTGGGCTCCCCCAGTGTAGAGATAAGAGGTTGCAGAGCGCGGTGGTACTCATAGGCTGGAGGGGCGTGGTCTCCTCTGTCTTCCGGTGCCAACTGTGTCCTGCATTGTTCGCCCAGGGGAGTAGGTGTCGCCAGGTGCCCCCTGGTGTGTGAGCGGCACTCCGGTAAGGCCAAGCAAGCCCCCTCCTGGGCGAGGCTACGCGATGAGCACCGTGCACCAGAGGCCCACCATATTATTGTGGCCCAATCTTGGCAGCGGCCACCTGCAGCGATTTAACTTCTTGTGTTGCAGGCCTTCATCTTGGATCACGCCACCTCTTGGAGCCGTTTACAGTATCTGGCCTTCCGCGTTGTCAGTGGACCCTCCTCACTGTGTCTGGCAGTAACGGGCTGCAGCCAGCTGAGAGCAGCAGGCTGCTTGCGCCCCACGCCACCACCCTTGGAGGCCAACACGGTCTGCCCTTGCTGCAGCCAAGAGCGGTCACTGCCACTTTCTTGACAGGCCTGGTTGATTAGGTACCCAAGGCCCGACTCACTGTTGCCGTGGTCTCTAAGCACCATCTGTGGCTGCTGGCTGGAAGTACCCCACTTGATGGCAAGGTTAAGGCAGATTACAGGGCCTGCAGCGTAGGAGCCCTGTTAGAGAGCGCCTGCCATCTTCGGTGGCTAAGCTACGCACCCTTTAGATGTTTGTTTATTAACACAGATTAGTTATACCTAATTTTTTTAAAGGCACCATTTTATTGAAATGAAAGTTGGTTATGTTGCCCTGCTTATCACCCCCTCCCAATCAGTGTCCTCATGCAATTCTTCTCTCCCCAGAGTTTTTGCAGAGCACAGGACAGTGAAGCAATTGTTTATTTTCTTTAGCTAGCATGTATTGTAAATCAAACTTTTCTTAGTGTTCCTAATGCAACTTCCTTAAGGCCACAGCTGCTGAAAGTTCAGATGCAGGCTTGCTAGCACAATAGTGTATTAGTCTTTGTTTGAAACAGTTTCACAATGTGTTGTACATCTCCGAACTGGGTTGTTGTTGTGGCAGCGAATTGAAGATTCCCTCTACCTTAGAAATGGTTTAGTGTTATGAATGTTTATGTGACGATCACAATTCTGATTTGTTTAAGATGTGTTATCGCTAGTTTTGCCATGCAGAACTTGCAGTTTTTGCATCTTACTTATGTGTTAATAGTGTATAAAACACCTGGGTTTTGGGTATGAGTCATGAGGATTTAACGTTCTACCAGAAACTCTGTCCTGTTTATTCCAGGGAGCCCTTCCTGTTTTCTCTAGAGATGCTATCTGTTCCCTTGGGAAACAGCCTTTTCTATGCAGCCGGAGCAACGTGGTTAAGGCACCATGCAAATGCCTGGTTCAGACCACACAGAAGGAACAGCCGGGAGAGGAAAGTGGCGGCCGGGTAAGTGGGTCTGGGACGGGTGAGTGGATTTTTTAAGACAGGGCGGGGTAGGTTTTTAGAGTTCAGGGCGTAGGCGGGGAGTATGGGGGTAGTTTTTAGGACAGGGTGGGGTAGGTTTTAGGGTTCAGGGTGGGGAAGGAAGTTGGGGTAGTTGTTAGGACAGGGCGGGATAGGTTTTAGGGTTTAGGACAGGGGTCAGAGTAGTTTTTTAGGTCAGGGCATGGTAGGGTTCATTGTGGGGTGGGGATTGGGGTAGTTTTTAGGATGGAGTAGAGTCGTTTTTAGGACAGGGTTGGTTTTAGGGTTTAGGGCATGGGGTCAGGGTAGTTTTTTAGGACAGTGCAGGTTAGGTTATAGGGTTCAGGCCGGGGGGGTTTCGGTATTTTTTAGGACTGGGTAGGTTTTAGGACAGAAGTAGGAGGTCGTTGTAGTATTTAGGACAGGGCAGGATTGGTTTAAGGGTTTAGGGCGTGAGTCAGGGTCATTTTTAGGACTGGGTAGAGTAGCTTTTAGGAAAGGGTAGGTTTTAGGGTATGAGTTGGTGTTCAGGGTAGCTTTTAGGACAGGTCGGGGTGGGGGGGGCGGGGTAGTTTTTAGGACAGGGCAGGGTAGTTTTTAGGAAAGTGTAGGTTTTAGGGCAGGGTGAGGGGTCGGGGTCGTTTTTAGGACAAGGTGGGGTAGTATGTAGGACAGAATGGGCCAGGTATTGGTGTTTAGGGCTGGGGTGGGGATGAGGGTGAGGGCAGTTTTTAGGACAGTGCAGGGTAGTTTTAGGGCGGGGTGGAGGGGCGAGGTAGTTTTTAGGACAGGATAGGGTAGTTTTTAGGGTAGGGTAGGTGGTTTTAGGGTATAAGGCGGGGGTTGAGGTAGTTTTTAGGACAGAGTGAGGTAGTTTTTAGGACAGGGTAGGTTTTAGGGTTCTGGGCAGGGTAGTCTTTAGGACAGGGTGGGGTAGATTTAAGCGTGCAGGGCGGGGTCGGAGTAGTTTTTAGGACAGGGTGGGGTAGGTTTTAGGGCGGGCGAGGGCAGTTTTTAGGACAGAGTGGGGTAGGTTTTAGGACAGGGTAGGTTTTATCTTTTAGAGTGGGTGCGGGGTAGTTTTTAGGACAGGATGGGATAGTTTTTAGGACAGGGTAGCTTTTAGAGTTTAGGGCGGGAGGTCAGGGTAGTTTTTAGGACAGGGTGGAGTAGTTTTCAGGACAGGGTAGGTTTTAGGGTGGGGGTCAGATGACTTTTTAGGACAGGGTGGGTTACTTTTTAGGACAGGGCAAGGTAGGTTTTAGGACGGGGTGGAGGGTCGGGGTAGTTTTTAGGACAGGATGGGTAGGTTTTAGGACACGGTAGGTTTTAGAGTATAGGGTAGGGGATCGTGTTAGTTTTTACAACAGAGTGGAGTAGATTTTAGGGTGCAGAGCAGGGGTCGGGGTAGTTTTTAAGACAGGGTGGAGTAGTTTTTAGGACAGGGTAGGCTTTATGGGTTTAGGGTGGGGTTGGGGGATCGGGGTAGTTTTTAGGACAAGGTGAGGTCATTTTTAGGACAGAGTAGGTTTTAGGGTTCAGGACAGCAGGTCAGCGTAGTTTTTAGGACAGACTGAGATGGTTTTTAGGACAGGGTAGGTTTTAGGGTTTAGGGAAGGGTAGTTTTTAGGACATGGTGAGGTAGTTTTTGGGACAGTTTATGTTTTAGAGTTTAGGGTGGGGGTCAGGGTAGTTTTTAGGACAGGGTGGGGTAGCTTTTAGGACAGGGTAGCTTTTAGGGTTTAGGGCGGAAGGTCTGGTAGTTTTTGTGACAGGGTGGGGTAGTTTTCAGGACAGGGGAAGTTTTAGGGTGGGTGTCAAATGACTTTTTAGGATAGGGTGGGGTAGGTTTTAGGGTTTTGGGCAGGGGTTGGGTAGTTTTGAGTACAGGGTGGGGTAGTTTAAAGGACAGTGTAGGTTTTAAGGTTTAGGGCGGGGTGGGCTACTTTTTAGGACAGGGTATGTTTTAGGGTTTAGGGCAGGGTTGGGGTCGTTTTTAGAACAGAGTAGGGTAGTTTTTAGGACAGGGTAGGTGTTAGGGTTTAGTGCGGGGTGGGGGCTTGGGTAGTTTTTAGGACAGGGTGGGGTAGCTTTTAGGACAGGGCAGAGTAGCTTTTAGGTTTTTGGGTGGTGGATTGGGCCCTTCTTAGGACAGGATGGGGTCGTTTTTATGACAGGGTAGGTTTTAGGGTTTAAGGCGGGCCAGGGTAGTTTTTAGGACAGGGCGGGGTAGTTTTTAGACTAGGGTAGGTTTTAGGGTTTAGAGCGCTGTCGTTTTTAGGACAGGGCAGGGTAGGTTTTAGGGTGGGTTTAGGGGGTCGGGGTAGTTTTTAAGACAGGGTAGGTTTTAGGGTTTAGGGCGGAGGGTCGGCGTAGTTTTTAGGACAGACTGGTAGTTTTTTAGAACAGGGAGGTTTTAGGGTTTAGGGCGGGCGGGTTTAGTATAGGGTGGGGTAGGTTTTAGGACAGGGTAGGTTTTAGCGTTTAGAGCGGGCACGGGGTAGTTTTTAGGACAGGGTGGGGTAGTTTTTAGGACAGGGTAGCTTTTAGGGTTTAGGGAGAGGGGGTCGGGATAGTTTTTAGGACAGGGTGCAGTAGTTTTCAGGACAGGGTAGCTTTTAGGGTTTAGTATGGGAGACAGGGGACATTTTAGGACAGGGTGGGGGACATTTTAGGACAGGGTGGGGTACTTTTTAGGACAGGGTGGGGTAGCTTTTAGGGCGGGGTGGAGGGTCGGGTAGTTTTTAGGACATGATGGGGTAGTTTTTAGACAGGGTAGGTTTTAGGGAATAGGGCGGGGATCGTGGTAGTTTTTACGACAGAGTGGAGTAGATATTAGGGTGCAGGGCGGGGTCGGAGTAGTTTTTGAGACCGGGTGGAGTAGTTTTTAGGGCAGGGTAGGTTTTAGGGTTTAGGGTGGGGTTGGGGGGTCAGGGTAGCTTTAAGGACAGGGTGGGGTAGTTTTTAGGACAGGGTATGTTGTAGGGTTTAGGGTTTAGGGCAGGGGGTCAGCGTAGTTTTTAGGACAGACTGGGATAGTTTTTAGGACAGGGTAGGTTTTAGGGTTAGGGTAGGATAGTTTTTAGGACAGGGTGAGGTATTTCTTAGGAGAGGGTAGGTTTTAGGGGTGAGGATGGGGGCCAGGGAAGTTTTTAGGACAGGGTAGTGTAGCTTTTAGGACAGGGTAGCTTTTAGGGTTTAGGGCGTAAGGTCTGGTAGTTTCTGTGACAGGGTGGGGTAGTTTTCAGGACAGGGTAGGTTTTAGGGTGGGTGTCAACTGACTTTTTAGGACAGGGTGGGGTAGGTTTTAGGGTTTTGGGCGGGGTTGGGAAGTTTTGAGTACAGGGTGTGGTAGGTTTAAGGACAGCATAGGTTTTAGGGTTTAGGGCAGGGTTGGGGTCGTTTTTTTAGGACAGGGTAGGTGTTAGGGTTTAGGGCGGGGTGGGGGCTGGAGGTAGTTTTTAGGACAGGGTGCGGTAGGTTTTAGGACAGGGCAGGGTAGATTTAGGGTTTTGGGCGGCGGATTGGGCAGTTCTTAGGACAGGATGGGGTCGTTATAATGACAGGGTAGGTTTTAGGGTTTAGGGCAGGGGTCTGGGTAGTTTTTAGGATAGGGTGAAGTAGATTTTAGACCAGGGTAGGTTTCAGGGTTTAGAGCGGGGTAGTTTTTAGGATAGGGCAGGGTAGGTTTTAGGGCTTACGGCGGGGTTCAGTAGTTTTTATGACAGGGTGGGGTCGTTTTTAGCACAGGGTAGGTTTTGGGGTTTAGGGTAGGCATGAGGGGGTCAGGAGGTGTTGTATCACAAAACCACAAATGGCGTTACCACATATACCTTTACTAAGCATGTTTTTACAACAAAATTCGTTGGAAAGATGTGTGGTAAAGGAGTGCGTGATAAAGATGCAGTCGTGGTTCTGACCACGTTGTTAAGCCATGCGCGGTTCTGTCAGACAGCCGTTCCTTTTACGTTTTTTGCTGTTTTTTGAGACTTAGAATAATATTGATTTATGTTTATGTTCTCTGTATCCAAGCCTATATGACTTAGATTCTGCACTTTTCTGTTGTCTCTATTTAGAGATTTTTGTAATCAATCATTGATCTAGAGCTCAGTTATTACGTGGTCCCAGTCTACTCAGCTAATTTGTTGGGCCTGCTGTCAAAGAGGGTGATGACTTATCGCTAGATAAGGAGTGCCAGACCTGAGCCGAGCCACCGGAGGTAGTTTTGGGATAACTGAAATATTGTGGTACAGTGATTATTGGGGTTCAGCTCCCACATTCATACCACATCAGAAAACATGCTAATTGGAGTTCCTATCGCACTCCGTGCAGCAATACACTAAACCAAGCTATGTGCTATATTATAAACACCTATATTTTCTTACGGCTAGGCAAGAAAAGAGCTCCTCTGGAGAACATGTGACAAAGCTAACGTCAAGCTAACAGCGGAAACATTTGGCCTATTTTAAGTGAGATCAAGAGAGGTTCTTAAACAGTACCAAAAATGTTCTTTCTGGTGTGCAGATAATTCCAGTAAACCAGGTCTCAGTCAGCAATTCTGAAGCAGTCTCTCACCCAGTGCTGCCTGTTCCTTATTTCACAATTTCTGAAAGATCTGATGTTTTTAATGTTCAGAAAATGGTCCTTGTGAGCCCTGTTTATAAAGTTAAACCTCAGCAAGACAAAATGTGTACTCAGTCCTCTAGGCAGCAAATGAATAGATGTACCAGAACAGTGTTCAAGGTTGAATCTAGATGGTTTTGTTCCACACTTAACTGCATGAACAAAGTCTCTGGGCCTCCACATCAACACTAATCCTCAGCTTCAAGACCCATACTGTGCTCAACACAACGTTTGCCTTGCACCAGTTGACCCTTCACAATCGGAAGCCCTCCCTTCTACAGGAGAATTTCAAGCCAGTCACTGAGACTCTTGTTCTATCCCATCTCGTTGGAGTTGAGATCTGGTTTCCCATAGGTGTCCCAGAAATCCACACTCTACTGAATACTGTGACACAATTACTCGAACACTCAATGAGTCCCACTAATTCCTCTCACCACACACATCAAAATCTGCTACGTCATATAAAGAGCAAACAATTTCCACACCCAACCCCTCCATACACATGAGACCACCAGCAGGGCAAGCACAACTCACAGACGTGCCATCAATGTAAATATAAAAATGCAAAAAGAAAAGGCAAGGTGTACATCCTACTTCTGCTACATGTCTAGAGTATGAAACACTGCCCCAGTTCAAATAAAGAATGCCCAGGCCATTTCAACTTCAGGAAGGTGTGGAACACTCAATTCTTCCTATTTGCACCCTACACCTGTCTCTTGTAACATCCATAATTTCTTTATAGAAAGGCTTACTCCAGAAAATTCATTAAATATGTACATGCATCTCGAGAGATGCTCCACCATCATGTTGGATGATGCTTCCCTGCAGAGTGCTCTGCTCTGATCTAGACAAGGCTCCGCCTCAAATTTTTATACCAAAATATTGGGTACAAAAATATATCACACCAAGGAGAGAAAGGGAGGTTTGTTACCCCCATACTACCTCCCGAATATTTTGGCCATACACACAAAAGGTATCAGGGCTTTTACAGGTTTTTGTAGACCCTGCATGTGAGACCTGCATGGGGGGGTTCTTCTTTTACGGAATATGTGGTCTCACACACATAATAGTGTCATGCTTCATCATTTGACCACCTATCGCCACACAGGTAAGACAGTGCCGCCTGGGCGGACTCAACCTCATGGACTTCTACGTCCATATCGAGTGCTCGGATTTGATTTTTCTGGATAATGCAGGGATCCAGTTATTATGCTAAAATTACCTACCAGATCACCAGCGTGTATCACTTTTAATTATGCTGTCTGTTGGCAAGATTAAAGGCACAAAGATGGACAGTTTTTAGAGTGTGTAATTTCAATAGGTCCCTGTTTTTTTGGTGTGTGCTCGCAAAGTGCCTCGCAATTGGATATGACTTATCTTCATTAGTTATTGCCCTCATATGTTCTAATATCCTCTTTTTGGCTTTGTGAATCGTGCTGCCAATATAATATTTGTCGCATGGGCAGCTCAAGGCATAAACACAAAATTCAGTATTACAATTCACATGTTTCTTGATTGTAAATGGAGCCATATCTTTGGATAATTGAACTTTATGGCAATTTTTACTACCTTTACACGCTTTGCATCTCCCACAAATAAAGAAGCCCTGGACAGTACTCACTTGATTAGCCTGAGATGACTGAATTAGGCTTTTGCATAAGCGATCTTTCAAGGATACACATCTTTTAAAAGTCATTTGTGGTTGTTGACCAACCACACTTAGTAGATGGTCATCTGTTTGAATGATATTCCAATGTTTCATCAAAATTCGTTCAACATCCCATGCTTGCGTACTAAAAGTCGTAATAAATCTAACTGTTTCATTAGCTTCCTTACTAGTATCTTTTTTCCTAGTATCTTTTTGGGCTATTAGTAATCTTTCCCGGTCAAGTGGTAGTACTTTTTGACAAGCATTATCAATTAAATTATCGGAATAACCTCTTTCCAGAAATCTCTTTTTCATGATTTGCATTTCTAGAAAAAATTCGCTATGTTCACTGCAATTCCTTTTTGCTCTTAAAAGTTCTCCATATGGAATGCTCCGAATAAGGTTTTTTGGATGGCAACTTTTGGCATGAAGAATACGATTTCCTGCAGTTTTTTTGCGAAACAGAGTACTCGTAAGTTTATCATTTTTGATTTCTAACTTCAAATCTAAAAATTTAATTTCCTTTCTATGTATATGTGATGTTAACCTAAGATTCATCTGATTTATATTTAATGTTTTAACAAACTATAATGCCTGATCTTCATTGCCACTCCAAATAACAAAAATATCATCAATAAAACGTACCCATAACATTACATGTTCTTCAAAAGCCTGCATTTCATAAACTATTTGTTCCTCCCACCAACCAAGGAAAAGCCCTGCATAACTAGGGGCAAAACAAGTCCCCATAGCAGTCCCTTGTAGTTGTTTATATACCTGGTTGTTGAAAATAAAAAAGTTGTTGGTTAAACCAGTCACCAGTGTCTTTTATATATGAGTATTTATTTTTAAAATGTACCCATCCCAAATTGCCAGTGTTATATTTGTTACCTAAATTACATAAGGACCCTATTACTCAACCGGGGAGACCAATTGTCTCTTCTAAGGGTAGTATGTTGGAAAATACATCTAACTATATTGATTTCTTTTTAAGACCATTTGTTGAGGCATTACCATCATATATAAAATACACTGGTGACTTTTTAAAAAAGATTCACGAAATGCCTTGGGATGAACAATTCTTACTTATGACATTGGATGTTGAGAGTTTATACACGTGTATCCCACATAAATTAGGTATTGAGGCGTGCAAGCATTTTCTTAGGGCAAGATCTTTGTCGTATTTACAACACACTGAAATGCTATTATATATGATGAGATGTTGTTTAACCAACAACTTTTTCATTTTCAACAACCAGGTATATAAACAACTACAAGGGACTGCTATGGGGACTTGTTTTGCCCCTAGTTATGCAGGGCTTTTCCTTGGTTGGTGGGAGGAACAAATAGTTTATGAAATGCAGGCTTTTGAAGAACATGTAATGTTATGGGTACGTTTTACTGATGATATTTGTGATATTTGGAGTGGCAATGAAGATCAGGCATTAGAGTTTCTTAAAACATTAAATATAAATCAGATTAATCTAAGGATAACATCACAAATACATAGAAAGGAAATTGAATTTTTAGATTTGAAGTTAGAAATCAAAAATGATAAACTTACGAGTACTCTGTTTCGCAAAAAAAGGCAGGAAATAGTATTCTTTATGCTAAAAGTTGCCATCCAAAAAACCTTATTCGGAGCATTCCATATGGAGAACTTTTTAAGAGCAAAAAGGAATTGCAGTGAACGTAGCGACTTTTTGCTAGAAATGCAAATCATGAAAAAGAGATTTCTGGAAAGAGGTTATTCCGATAATTTAATTGATAATGCTTGTCAAAAAGTACTACCACTTGACCGGGAAAGATTACTAATAGCCCAAAAAGATACTAGGAAAAAAGATACTAGTAAGGAAGCTAATGAAACAGTTAGATTTATTACAAATTTTAGTACGCAAGCATGGGATGTTAAAGGAATTTTGATGAAACATTGGAATATCCTTCAAACAGATGACCATCTACTAAGTGTGGTTGGTCAACAACCACAAATGACTTTTAAAAGATGTGTAACCTTGAAAGATCGCTTATGCAAAAGCCTAATTCAGTCATCTCTTGCTAATCAAGTGAGTATTGTCCAGGGCTTCTTTATTTGTGGGAGATGCAAAGCGTGTAAAGGTAGTACAAATTGCCATAAAGTTCAATTATCCAAAGATATGGCTCCATTTACAATCAAGAAACATGTGAATTGTAATACTGAATTTTGTGTTTATGCCTTGAGCTGCCCATGCGACAAATATTATATTGGCAGCACGATTCACAAAGCCAAAAAGAGGATATTAGAACATATGAGGGCAATAACTAATGAAGATAAGTCATATCCAATTGTGAGGCACTTTGCGAGCACACACCAAAAAAACAGGGACCTATTGAAATTCTGTGTATTAAACAATATTCCAGCAAAGATAAGGGGTGGAAATAGAGAGTTGGAACTAAGGCAGTTGGAGTCGAGGTTTATTATTAAGTATTCGACTACCTCCCCATATGGTTTTAACCAGGATGAAGAACTTTGGGTCCATCTTAATTCTGTTTAAGAATTGGTGTTAAAAATTTGATAATAAATCTGATTAAAAAAATCTGATAAGAAATATAAAAAAAATTGATCAAAAACATTTGATCAAATTAGTGTGAGAAAATTGTAGAAAAATCTGTGGAAAAACTGTGAAAAATCTGCAGATAGGAAAATGGAAACAATCATTGTTGGAAGGATTTTTTGTTTGGAATTAATGTGGTAGAAAAATTAACCATGAATTGTATTTCCCCTGCTTTTTTGTATCCTATGCATGAACATTTATATGTGTTTGTTCTTCTTTTTCCCTCTTCTCTAAATAGGTATATCAGTAAAATATTAGTAGGGTGTCGGTGAAATGCAAGGAGCTATTATATCTATGAGGATTGACATCTTACATTCAGATAAGTGATAGTATAAAAATAAGGGTGTGCTATAACAGTGCATTATGCTTATTAGAAAACTAATGGGTTTAAAGAATAGTATATATATTTATATATACTATACTTGATAGTAAGTTTGATTGTGTATCATCATGCATAAGTTTAATCTGTTTGTTTGATTATAAGTAGATATTTGCCTATTTTAAAATGACCGACACCTTTTAGAATATTTGTGTGACGAATTAGGGTTTAAGTCCCTTTTCTATGTTAATTCTCTGTTACTTGCGTTTGGCTATTTAAATACATGTAAAAACAGAGGTGATTTGGATCTGTGAACAAGGAGCGAGTTCTCCGAAACGCGTTAGATTTCTCTTTTGTTTTGTTTAGTAAAGCACGTTATGCTGCACTGAGTCCTGGCTTGTTGCTTTTCATTGCGGGGTAAATATCTTGTGATGTTCAGGCTAACGTTGGATGGATATATATATATATATATATATACATATATATATATATATATATATGTGTAAAGGTCACATGTAAGTATCTTGACTATAAAATATATATATGTATATATCTGTGTGCACACACACACACATATATATATATGTTCAATGAAAAAACAAAGGTTAAAGTATTTATGTGAAATGTTCAGTAACAACATAACATTTAAACCACAGAAATTCACCAGTTATAGTTATCTCAAGTAACTATAACTAGTGCTGTAAGGTGACTTTAACTCTTGGAGTTTACCTCTTCAGTCTGGGGCTCCGGAACAATTTTTCCATGAGCCAGGCACCGCAGGCACAGTCCTTTCTTACTAGCCCAAGGTTCAGCATGTGCAGTCCACAGTTGGTGCAGCCCTGTCTTGCCAGGCCCAAGGCACAGCAACGGTAGTCCTTCTTCGGCCCTCTTTTCAGGCCAGATGTGATCTGGAGTCTAGCTGCTAGAGGCGCCACATGTATGCCCATAAAATACCCTCAGGGGAAGTGATGTTCACTAGCCAATGGGCTAGTAGTAGCTTTCCCACCTGAAGACAAGTTCCTGTAAAGTGTGACATCCAGCCATCCAAGAGTGCACTATTCTGCCCACTCCCAAGACGGCAGAATCCCTCTCTCAGTGTGTGGAGCTTGGTGGCCCACCCTAGAGGTGTGGCTACATTAGGGCTACATGCCCACAAAAATGGTTTAGCATCTGGATTCCTCACTCGTCCCCAATGCCAACCCTTCTACCTCAACAAAAAAGCAGCCCTCTCCTGTGTGTCCACCATTTGCCCTTTAAAGTTTGCTTTCCATTTGAAGCTCACCTTTTGGGGTCACAAGCTGTGTGGCTGTTTGCCAGGGGGAGGTGACACCAACTTCCAACTGCAGGCCTCTATTGATTTCACTGCTGGGAGTCATTTAAAGTTCTTCCCACAAGTGTAGATGGTTGACAGGTGGCCAGCATCTACCTTTGGCCACAGAAAAACTTGGGCAACAGAGTGGCATTTACTAAAAGGTTACATCAATTGATGACCATTAATTTGATACCTTCAAGTACCAACTTTAGTTGTCCCACTCAGATATTAGCACAGCTGAGTGATCAGAATTTAACCCTGTACTCGCCAATCTGCCTTTCCACAGTATAAACAAATTTATGGTTTTCCTGTTAAGACAGTTTTACTGTTAAGACATACAAAAATACAGGTTCTGCTTTTTAATATACAGCACCCTGCCTTAGGACTGGATAGGCTTGACTGGATAGGCTTGCTGTAGGGGTGACATGTATGCATATATTAACAGCTTAAAACTATGCGGTCAGTCTACAGTTGCACGGTGGTAGACATGTTTTTACTTTGTCACATCCAGGGTAATAAATCAGTAGTACAACACAATGACCACTTGAAGGTTCTTCCCTGAGAACCGTACACTGAAGAATTGGTACTGTATGCAAAACCAATTTAATGACCAAATAATGTATCAAAAAGTCATGATAAACAGTTCGTAGCATAAGTGCTTTTTAGAAATGGGGTTCCTAGTTGGCTAGGGTAGGCACCTCAGCCAGGCAGGGACCACAACTTGTCAGGGTAAGGGAGCTACACAACCAAGATAACCCCTGGTCACCCCCTTGGTAGATTGGCATGAGCAGTCAGGCTTATCCCAGAGGTAATGAGTAAAGCATTTAAACAACACACAAAACACTAGTGACATAATAAATACACCACAAAGAAAACTCCACAACAAGTTTTATAAAAATAAACTGTATTGCATAAAACATTAGACCAAAAATGACATGTATTAGTAATACCCTGCTACACAAGCAGCTGTCGGGCTACCACATTGGTTACTAGTACTTTGCAAACCAGCAGGAGTCAGATCAGTACATAGTTACTACCATTATGCAAAAATAAGCAGATGTCAGATGACCATTATCACCAAAAATGCATGTGTCATACATTATCATGAATGCAAAGACATCATCACGAAGGCACATAGAATGAAATCTTCCCCAAATGGCAAGTCATCACTATAACCAACACAGATGCACATATCTTGAAAAAACATTCCTATATAACACCCTGGTGAATGCCCACAAAAAAGGAACATCCTCCCAATACATTTGTCATATGAAACATTGTCCACCCTCTTACTGTATAACAGGCAGACTCTGCCCTTTGGCACATATCCCCCATCATGGCAGGCACGACCGGTCACTGAATCAGCTCATAAAGACAAAAGGGGAATGCAGCATATACCATGAGGGCAAACACATATCGTGGTATACTGGGAGAAATCCTAGCAATAATCACCCCACAGCACCTTCTACATAAAAAATCATAGCACGTCTGCACTTTTTTAACATGGAATGCGGTAACTAGGGCACACGCCCTCCACACAGGGGCTCCTAATAACCTAGATATGGTACTACTACACCAGCCTGAACGAGGCTTCCATTGAGCTTCTGAGCCAGTTGAGAATGCCCCCAGAGGTAAAGGAATACTGGGGAGCCCTCTGTGGCATTCCACAAGGTAACACTGCACAGGGGGCCACTGACCGCAAGAGGCAGCGCAGTGGCCCCAACTCAGGCAGCTGTTTTTCTCCTTCAGTCAGCTGGGGCGGGCCATTCAGTCAGTGTGGTCCCACACCCCTCTTTGGCCAAAATGAACCCTGGGTTGAGTGGTGAAACCTATCATAACACATACAGAGAGTCAGGGAGACAAATCAAACAAACCAGAAGGAATCAACCCATACTATCGCCCTATGTATAGAACCAATGACACAATAGAGTATGGGGTTCACTTATTATAAGGAGCTGCACCCAGGGGAAGGTTCCCTGGTGCTCCTTAAACACTCTTGATGAGTGGATGGTGTATGGGTGCTGTGAAGGGTCGTTAAGTGATGCTGGGGGGTGTTTCCTTTACGGACTAGGTGGTCTCACACACTATACAGTGTCATGCTTCATCATTTGACTACCTAGCCCCACCCAGGTAGGACAGTGCCACCTGGGTGGACTCAACCTCACCGTTAAAAGAACGGGAGGGAGTGCGTAAATTTTTACTTTCTGGAAATTATGGGATCCAGCTGAACTAGGGAAAATATAAAAACACCTAGACAGTCACCTGTGTGAAAAATACACTTTTATTAATGGTGTCTGCTGGTGTGTTTAAAAACTGGGATGGGACACCTCTGTGAGAGTAAAGACTCACTGGGTCACCTATCTAACAATAAATGGCCAACATGTTTGTGCGCTCTACAATGAGCCAAGGAAGGTCTAGGGGCATTCTTCAGGGCCTAGGATCCCTTAAAGTCATGCATTACAAAGAACACGTCCTCCACTCAATGGGAGTGTGGGTAGAATGTTGTGAGAAGTGATGTGGCCTACCTGAAGTGAGGATCTACCTAGCATAGGCCTAAGGCAAACAGAAACGAAATTAACGTTTTGTGACACATAGCACTGCACAGCAAAACACACACAAGGGTGACACAGCAAGCAAAATTCATGCAATGTATGCGTGTGTAACACATATCTGAAAGGGAAAACATCTTACCCCAAACCTAAAGGCTACTTGCCCCAGGACTCCTGGAGGGGGAGTGTCCCCTTATAGTCACAAACTAAGGATATGGGAAAAAGGTAGGCAAGAACGTCAGTAAGTATATACAAGGTAATAAAAAGAAGAACGTCTAGCCAAAGGCTGCGCTCACTGGGAAGTGTGTCAGCGATAAAACTCTGCCAGGTAGCGTTTAACTAACAGGCCCTGGGTATAGGGGGATACCACAGTACAAGGGACTTGTAGGTCAATTAAATAAGCCAATCAGGTATAAGCCAAGTATACCAAGTTTAGAAGAGAAAGCACATACACTTTAGCACTGATCAGCAGTAATAAAGTGCCCAGAGTTCTAACATCTACATTGTGTAAACTTATATCTCATTAATATCAGTCGACTAGTAATATGTCAGAGTTATACCCAGCAGATGACTGAAACAGGGTCATCATCAGGACCATTTTAGTAGTAACCAAAACAGCACATTGGCTGTATTCCGTCAATTTTATGAGAAAAGACTTGGGAATTAATCAGACCAAAAATGTTATCAGCACAGTACACAGATCGGTGGAACTGGCCCAAATACGTCTGGAGGTGTGGCCAAAACAATCTCAATAGATTTGGGTCAGCAAGTAAATCTATAGAGATTTTTTTGGCCACAGCTCCAATCGTATTTATGCCCGTCCCACCAATCTATGTAGAGTGTCGATAACATTTTACCATGAAGACCATCCACTCGGTGGCTCCATCTGGCCCTTGATCCCACCACACCTCCACCAAAGGACTGCTACTGATCAGTGAAGCAATAACACCCACCCTTAACACCTCCATCAGCTCAGCCACATACACAGACACCTGGAAACATGCCACTGTGATGACCCTACTCAACAAACCATCTGCTAACCCAGCCACACTTTCCAACTAAAGACCAATATTCCTCCTATTATACCCGACAAAGGTCTTAGAGAAACTAGACAACCAATGCCTCACCGACCACCTCAGCAACTACCAGCTCCTCAATGCCACTCCGTTCGGATTCAAGCCCAACCGTAGTCCAGAAACATCACTAATTACTGCCACAGATTATATCTGCATGATCCTTGACAGAGGAGACATGGCAGCCCTCATTCTCCTGGACCGCTCTGCAGCATTTGGCACGGTCTCACGTCCCATCCTCATCAGCCACCTGCACAAGATTGTCCTTCCGGGACCCGCTCTCAATTGGATCTGCTCCTTCCTAACAGACTGAACACAAGCTATCTGTCTAGCACCTTACTCCTTGGAAGCCTGCTAACTCATCTGTAGAGTGCCTCAAGACCCCAGCCCCACCCTCTTCAACACATACATGATCCCTCTGGCCAGTGTCATCTGCCCACAGGACAGCAACATCCTCTCCTAAGCAGATGAAATGCACCTCATACTCTCTCTCAGACAAGGCCCTCAACAGAAGAAACAAGTTTACCCCCAGCCTGACCGCAGTTGCTAACTGGATAAAAGTCTGCTGTCTCAAGCGTAAAAATGACATGACAGAAGTAGCGATCTTCCTTAAGAAAACTTCACCCTGTGACCCCAAATGGTGGCTGGCCAAACTCGGACCCACAACCCACACCAAAAACCTCGATATAATCAACAACAGCAAATTGGACATGGCCATCAATGCGGTCACTGCACCTGCTTCCACATCCTGGAGATGCTGAGGTAGATCTTCCAATTGCTCCCAAGAAACACTAGAAAAAAATCACTCATGTTCTGGTCACCATCAAGTTAGACTGTGAGAACACCCTCACCTCCAGGATCACCAAACAACTCACTAGAAGACTACATACTACTTCCACACACACCACACATATACAGAACCAGATCAGGAGTACAGGTGTTCTCTTACATCGCTCCTATAGCACAGAGCGAACTCCCACTCCACATGAAAACCTCCTCCTATCTTCCTGAATTCTGCAAGAAGCGGAAGGCGTTACTTTTCAATTAACCTAACTACCATAGGTTGGGCTAGACACACACACTGGCTCAGCACCAGGATACCCTCATTGGTGATTGTGCACTTTACAAATACATATAACATGAGGTAATTATGTGAGCATGAACATGTGTATTTTGTCTTTCCACCCTCTACAGGGTATTTACACCAGCCCTTGGCTGACACAAATGTACAATCATTTCCAGGCTGGAAAAAGGAATGGCAGTAGTTTGAGGAAGTTCGCAAACTTCCAAGGCTAACCATCCCCTGGAATTCCCAGAAACTCCCTGCACCTCCACACTTATGGAGGAGATTTCTGCCACAGATTGTCTTCCCTTAGGTTCTTATAACTTTACTAGATATCTCATCATATAGTTAGTTTTTAAGTCACACACTTTAAAATTAAGCATATTTACAATATTTTAGGTATACAGCAGTACTATGATTTGCACACGATAAACATTTTCTTCACATGCATAAACAGAATAAAACCCAAGCCTGCAGGTCCCAACCTCACTGTGGTAGTGATAATAGTTGTTGCACAAATTAGGTGGTAAGGTGCAGGAGCCTTTAAGTAATTTGCATGCTACCTATTCAACTGCTCCACTTACTAATAATAGAATAAAGTACATTTCAACCTCTGGCAGAATGTTTTAAGAAAGAAAAAACAGAAGTAAAAGATATATGTTTTCCAAAATAGGTCTAAAGGCAAGACTCTTGCTGAGGAAAGACAAGTGGGAAATATGAACAAATGTATGGAGGGCTCTACTTTCAACCACACCACAACAGTAAAGACAGTTTGACACTGTGTATCTGTGAACCTCAAATCAGCTCATCTGAAAAATAAGCAAGTGAAAACATTTTCTCTCCCGAGGAAGCAGCTGGAACCATAGTTATAAACAAGAAAGGTTTCTCTTCAGTAACTAATTTCAAACCATCCGCAATGCCTCAATATGTGGTAATCATTTCTTTTATTTACCACTGCCTCGTGGTGTGTGTGTGTGAGAGACAGAAGATAAATCAAATCAAACACTTCAGAGGTTCAGCATGGCAAATGACTATCATTCTGCCAAAAGTGCTTCAGTCAGTACAAGGGAAGCACTTTCCACAAAACTATAATGCCGGACCGACCAGATGGCTAACTAGCATGTTACAGTGGGCAGTCTGCATTATTTGTTATTTTGGAGAAACAAGCCTCCAAAAAAAGAGTTTAATTTTGCAATGCAAATAAACAAGGGCATTGACATTTAGGGGTTTTCTTCTTGTACCTGGGGTCCACTTTTTTTCTTTTGCAAAACGTGTTTGTCAAAGACCCACCCTAAATTGGCTTTGACGTTCAACTACTCTGAAGCCAGCAGACCAGTGGGGAAGGGTTGCTGGAAGATGTTCTCCAATGGAGCAGCCAGCTGAAGGGGCCAGCATTTCCTCCACCTCCCTCACCGTTCAGCAAAAGGACCACTGATTTAAGGCAGTTCTGTGGTCCAGCCAAACTATAAATAAGTGCTGCTGATCCCGGTAAATATGTGAACACAGGCACTATTACCCCTGTATTGGAGTTCAGGCACTTAACTACCAATCCAAGAATACATTTCTTTGTGTATTTTGACTCCCCCCACACACGCCCTGAAGAATATTCCTCCAGTTAAGAACCTTCACTCTCATCACACAAAACTGTTACTCCCAAAATTCTGAAAACACAGAACTGAAGCCATAATATTTATAGAAATAGGCCCCACTCATGAATCACACGTCTATTATTTAATGACTATTTAGATCTATGTAGTAGAACCAAATTTAAAAAAAACACTATAGAGCAAATTACATTTGTGCCATGAACTAGGTGTGTTTTTTGCACCTCATCTTTACAATGGTGATAAAACTAATGGAACATAACGTGACACCCAGTATTTGGCCCCATAATACACATTTACCGTATTTATCGGCGTATAACACGCACCTGCGTATACCACGCACCTCATTTTAAGAAGGAAATTTCAGGGAAAAAAACTTAAATTTCAAATAAAGAACTTTGAAGCAAAATAAGGGTAGCTCAGAACTTTTTTTTATTAATAATATTAACACTTATAAGGTAAATAACGTAAAATGACAGTAAAAGCAACTGTTTTAACAAAGAAACTTGGATATTATATGTTTTTTACAAAAGTTTACTCAGAAATCGCTATTTGGGAAACCAAGAAACTCTTCATCTTCACTGCTATCTTCAATATCTTCGAACTGAACACTGCTGCTTTCACTGCTACTGTCTTCATAAATCAGCTCGTCTTCTTCACCATCCAAAGCATTGCTTATGCCACATTTCTTAAAAGATTTGATAATAATATCTTCTTTAACTGAGTCCCACGAAGTCTTTATCCACTGACACACTTTTGAAATGCCAGGTCTTTTCATTCTCCCAGAACTTGTACTTTCATGTTGGCTTTCATCACACATGTATTTATTCCATTCTTGACGCATGAAGGCTTTGAAGGGCTTGTTAATGGAAACATCCAATGGCTGCAATTGTGATGTAAGTCCTCCTGGAATGACTGCTACTTCTGTTTTGCACATTTGAAATTCTTTCTTTGTTGGTTCTGTAAGATGAGATCTGAATGAGTCCAGTACTAACAAGGATGGTTTCTTTAACAAAGCACCTGGGCGTTTCTCCCACACATTTCTGATCCAAAGCCTCATGCCTTCTTCGTCCATCCAACCTTTGGGATGAACATGCACCTGTATGCCACTTGGAATCTTCTCCTTAGGAAAAGTTTTCCTTTTAAAAATGACCAATGGTGGCAGCTTGTTTCCGTCTGCAGTGACAGCAAGGACCACAGTCAAACGATTTTTTTCATGCCCTGAAGTTTTAATTGTTACTGTCTTGGCACCTTTTGCTTCAACAGTTTTATTTGAAGGAACATCAAAAGTGAGTGGTACTTCGTCCATGTTGCCGATTTGACCAATTTCAAAATTTTGTCTCTTCCTTTGTTTGATAATAAAGTTATGAAAATTTATTATCTTCTCTTCATAATCTTCTGGCATACGCTGGGCAATCCTGGTTCTTGTTCGCATCCGAAGCTCATGCCTCTTCATAAATCTTTGGCACCATGATGCTGTCCCTTTGAAATCTTGTATTTGCAACTCTTTGCTGATTTTCACTGCTTGAATGATGATCATTTTTGTTGATAATGCAATGCCTGCTTTTCTATGATTAAGTACAAATTCCTTCACCCGTTCTTCTAATTTTGGCCATTTAGCAATACCGCTGCGAAAATTACATTTTGTTTTTGATAATGTCTTGAGTTTTTCTTCCATTTTTCGCCACTCTCGTATTGTGCATTCTGTTGGTGACTCTCCAAAATGCCTTTCTGCAGCCCTATTTCCATGTTGTTTGGCATATTCCACAACCTTTAACTTGAAACCAGCTGTATATGCTGCACGCTTTTGCTTTGATTCCATTAGGGATACCGTAATAGGGAAATACCGTAAGTAATGAATGCACGTATGATAGTGCAGAGTTCAGCGTCGGAATGTCAGGATGAGTCACACTGCAGTGGTATACTTTTTACCTAAGTTTAAATTAAAAAAGAGTAAGGTAGTATCAGTGGTGTGTAAATTTACCGGTACTCTTGTTATATCTGTGTGTTGTAGGATGGCTATGTGTAGTGTGTATTGTAGGATGGCTTTGTAGTGAGAGTACAGAGATCGCATGTACCGTAATTCGGAGCGCACTGCTCCTAAAATTCCTGCGATCTCATGTGCGGTGCAAATTTCAGCCATACAGTTTGTATGGCTGAATTTGCACCGCATCCGCACTGAACACGCACATGACCCTTTTTTTTATCCGCAGCAGAATCGGATCGCATAGCAGTGTGCACTGATTTTAAAGTGAAACGGATTATCAAAAGAAGTCTGCCAGGGGGGAGCAAAGAAACACTGCCTGGTAGGGAGACAGACACTAGCCATCAGCAGTGTTTCTTTGCTCCCCCCCCCGGCAGACTTCTTTTAATACTCTGGTGCCCTTTAAAATCAATGCACACTGCAGGGAGGGGGGTCAGCTAGTGTATGTAGTAGTTTCTTGCTCCCCCTTGCTCTGTCAGGCAGTGTGCAATATCGTACTTGTCACATTCTCAATTCCTTACCGTAAATGCCATCCCCTAAATGCCTGTACCTCAGTGAAACTCTCGCTGAGTAACTCTCGCGAGCAATGCAGAGCCGTTGCCGTGGTTACGCTCCGACGGCCGTGGGATTTACTGGTGTGACGTATCCCCTGTAGCAGAAAGGAGGAAGGCTGCACTGGAGGTCTGTAATGCCGCGCCATTCAAGACATACGGTAGTCGCTGTTTAAAAAACCCTAGATGTCTTTTTTAAAGGCCTGGTGCATTATTTCCTGAAGTGCCCGCTTGTGAGACAGTTGAGTACGGTACCACTCTTTGTGAGGCTTTCTTAACAGAATTACGGTAGATGTTTCCAGGGCTCTGTAGAGCGGCTGTAGCAGTCACCACACTGCCGACAGTTTTTTAAAACGTAAGTGGGTTATGCAGAATAAAAAGGGGGACCTTATAGTTCCACAACTGTGTGCATACAAACCTGTTTTCTGCTGAGGGCAGTGTTGTACATTCACACAACTTTTTGTTCTTTTTGTACTATGGGTCCTTAACATTATATCGGCGTATAACACGCACACATCATTTGCCCCCTATTTTCAGGGAGAAAAAGTGCGTGTTATACGCCGATAAATACGGTATATCCCATTTTTAGGTGTCACCCAAGATAGCTCATCTGCAGTCACTTGTGATATGTTTTGTTTACTTAAAGAGGGCTTAGAGCCCACCCACTGCTTACCACTGGTTGGCAGAAAACAGCCTAAACAACGAATCAGGAACAACAAGGTGCGTTGTCCACAAAAGTGGAACAGTACTTTCGTGAACAACTACTGTTTTCCTCTGCCTTAACCACGCATGTCCTGAACAATGAACATGCGTGGTTAAGGCAGAGGAAAACAGACTCAGGATTGGGAGAGGACGTGGTCAGGTAAGGGGGCTTGGGTAGGGGTAGTTTTAGTTTTTAAGGACAGGGTGTGGGGTTGGGGTAGTTTTAGTTTTTTAGGGGTGGGGGATCAGGGTAGTTTAAGTTTTAGGGGTGGGTGGGGGGTTTGGGATAGATTTAGGTTTTAGGGGCAGGGGTGGGGATAGTTTTAAGGGTGGGGGGGGTCGCTGTAGTTCTAGGGGCGGGGTGAGGGTCAGGGTAATTTTAGTTTTTAGGGTTGTTTTAGTTTTATGGGGTGGGGTTGGGTAGTTTTAGGTTTTAGGGGCAGGGTGGGGATAGTTATAAGTTTTAGGGGTGAGGGTGGGGGTCACGGTAGTTCAAGGGGCGGGGGTAGTTTAAGTTTTAGGGGTGGGGTAGTTTTAGGTTTTAAGGTTGGGGTGGGGGGGTCGGGGTAGATTTATGGGCGGGATGGGGGGTTGCGGTTGTTCTAGGGGCGGGGTGGGGTGTTGGGGTAATTTTAGTTTTTAGGGGAAGGGTGGGGGGTCGGGGTAGTTTTAGGTTTTAGGGTTGGGGCAGGCTAATTTTAGTTTTTAGGGGCGGTGTGGGGGTTGGTGTAGTTTTTGGTTTTAGGGGTTAGGTGGGGGTAGTTTTAGGGGCAGGTGTACAGGGGTCAGGGTAGTTTAAGTTTTAGGGGTGGGAGTGGGGTGTTGGCATAGTTTTAGGGGCAGGGTGGGGGGTTGCTGTAGTTCTAGGGGCGGGGTGAGTGGTCTGAGTAGTTTTAGGTTTTAGGGGTGGTTGTGGGGGGGACGCTGTAGTTTTAGGGGCGGGTGGGGGTTCGGCATAATTTTAGCTTTTAGGGGTGGGGAGGGGGTAGTTTTAGGTGTGGGTGGGGGTTCGGGGTAGTTTTAGGGGCGGGGTAGGGTAGTTTAAGTTTTAGGGGTGGTGGTTGCGGTAGTTCTAGGGGCGGGTGGTCTGGGTAATTTTAGTTTTATGGGGTTGGGGTAGTTTTAGGGGTGGGGGGTCAGGGTAGTTTTAGGGTGCACAGTGGGGGGCCAGGGGAGTTGCATGCTGGACCCTTTACATGCCTCGTTGTTTTTAGGTCGTTGTTAAGGCATTCGTGGTAAAGGCATTAGTGGTAACAACACGGTTGTTGTTCCGACCGTGTTGCTCAGGCATACATAGTTCCAGCATGTGTTGTTTCAACCTATATTCCTGGTTGGCTTCACCCTCACTCTCATTTACTTGCTTCTTTTAGTCAGCGCATGCCAGCTTTACTTCCTCTTCCTGTGTTTGTCCTTTTAGTAGAGCATGGCCCAAAACTGCTTCTGTGTCCGGGTTGTGTCCTGCCACTGCTCGGGCTTTAGGCGGTACTTTTAAAATTGTTATTGATACCCTGCTTGCTCCAACCCCCTCCCAGGTTGTTGCTTTGTTCAGTCTCCTGCACTCCCTCCCACATTTTTGCTTTGCCATTTCCCACTACTAACTCCCGCACTATTACTTTGCCGCACCCCTCTGCCAGAAAGAGAGCATTATGAGGCGGCCAGTGCTGGTAACATCATAATGCTTTTTTTCATAAATTAACAAATAGATGTTGGGTTGGGACTTGTGACTTCAAAATAAGCCCTAAAGTACAGTATGGTAAACATGAATGGCTAAAAGTGATCGCGTCATAATGCTTTTTCTTTGTTTTTTATCTTTCAGCTGTGTTGCACAACAGTCGCACTCCTCTACGGTATGGCTAAAAAACATTGACAAAGCCTATAGTTCCAGTAGGTGAGGCCTATTGGCTTTGCCAATACTTGTTTAGACTTTACATGTATGCACCTGCACCATTCATGGCTAAAATATGAGTGTCTACTTACTTTGAGTCATCCTCCTTCAGCCATTGGCTTCTTTTGCTCCGAATTTTTCAGCCACTGGCTTGAAACATTGGAAATCTCATCTTGGATCTGCCAAAAAGAGCCTGTAAGCCTTACCATTTTACTGTTGGTTCTTTGTGTTTCTCCTTTCACCTCCACTGGAAAGCACAAGGGACTTTTTTGCATCAAACATCAGTCTGTGAGTAGCCCTGGTAGTGAACATAAGAGTCCCTTATGCGATCCAGCGGAGGCAGAAGCTTCTCGGCATGGTAACATACTGTATCAGCTTCTTCCCAAATCAGCCCACCATTACAAAACTGCTTCACGATAGCAAAAATGTTAAAAGATATGAATTGCCAAGATGTGGTCATGCAGTACTTTGATCCAGCCAATACTGAGTTGGTCACTTACATCAGTCCAGGCAGTTTAGCTGTAGTTTTAAATCAAGTGCAATTACTCGAATAATTGGTACTCATAATACGCACAAGATGAGTCTTCACTGACAGTGTTTTAACAATCAAGTCGGATGCCTACGTTTCCATACTTACCTACAGAGGCATAACTTCCAAGTAATGATGGACCACAAACAACTAATCCCTTGTTTAATGTAACAGTTCCAGGTCCATCACCCAAAATGAAAAATGGGGCTGTACGGTGCAAGGCACTAATTCAGCATGCAATACTGCCTTGGGGTCAACAAATATGGGGATTGTGTGTCAAGGCACCGAACACCAGAAACAAGATCTGTCAGCCAGCTGTGAACACGTCCACCTTGTAACCCAAGGAAGATGCTCAAAATCCATACCCCATGAAGAAATTAGGGTGAAGACAAACAATATTGAATGCCTGTGACACACCCTGGATGCTGCTAGATGGAAACCCTGGAAGAACTTCCTGGATGAACAGCAGTAACATGACTTTGTCACTCTGGCACTACATGCATTGTACATCATGAAATTTGTGCCATTGAAGATAGCATTACATTATATTTAGAGGTGACTGTATTGTAGTAGTGTGGTCACTAATCAGCAGGACATTTCAAATGACTCAGCAAGGACACAAGAGTAATCAAGACAGAGACCATACTTTGCAAGAACGACTAATTCCTATGGCTAGACAAGCAAGCAGCAGCTGCAGCCCGTCCTTTGGGGCTGGGGGCCACAATCTCCCACTTTTTGCTCCTTAAGAAGAGTGTCTGTCAGGCAGAGTGAAGGTCAGCCTGACAGACACTTTATTTTCAGGCCAGGCAACTGGGAACTAGACATGCGCTATTTGCACAGGCTCCCGGCTGCCTAAGCTAAACTTTGCTGGGCTCAGGAAGTCACAGCCCTGTGGGGGTGACCTCTACAGTCTAGCAAAGTTGTCTCAAGCCCCCCCCCCTCTCATGACAAGGGGGAATGTCACTGACTGCTTCGGACCTGGGCTCTTCAGTTTTAAGCCCTGAAGCGACCATGCCAAATGTCAATCAGTGACACTTCATCACAGAGTGGGGTAAGGTCAGCAGTCTAACTCACCAGATCCCACTCTGTGACTAGTTGGGACTGCTGCCTTCCCTCATAGGCTGACCTTAAATTATCCAGTGAGGAAAGGCAGCAGTCCCAACCCTCACAGGACCTCAGAGGCAGAGCTGAAGTTAAGTGTATGTATGTGTTTTTTTTTTTTATGAATGTGTGGTGCATGCGTGTATGTTTGAATATCTTGATAATGAATGTTGTGAATGGATGTGTGTGTGCGCATGTGTGAATGAATGAGTGTGTGTGTGTGCCTGTGTGTCCCGCTCACCCCCACCTCCTAAAATTAACACCTGCCACAAGCAAGTAGACAGCTCAACTGTTGCCAGCTCTGCCAAGTTATTAGCAACACTGAATGTCCAGTACCCATAGTCACAGAAGAAGAATGTGCAGAGCCCTGGACCAGTCTGACTATGGAGTTTTGCACAATTCCAGACAAGTGGTGTCCACTGGTGATGAATGTGAATTCATGGAAAAACAGACTATGAAACTACATTGGAACATTGGAAGAAACCAAATGATGGAAAACCAATTTTAAACAAAGACGATTTTAAAGGACTACAAATGAATCTAAAACTAAAGGAAACATTTTAAAGGAAAGACAATTTTAAGTAAAGATCAAAAAATCACACACTTGGGTGAAGATTAGGGGTAGTTAGGGTTTTTGGGTTCAGGGGTGGGTGATGTTTAGGGACAATGCGGGGTTTTTAGGATTCAGGGTTGAATAGAGTTAAGGGTAGTGAAGGTTTTTTGGGGATCAGGCATGGGTGGAGTTTAGGGTGGTATGGAGTATTTAGGGTTCACAAATGAGTGCGAAGGGTTTTCAGGGTTCAGGGATGGGTGGTTTGTAGAGGTTCAGGTTTTACGGGTGGATGGAGTTTACAGCTGTTTAGTGCTTTTAAGGTACAGTGGGGTGGTGGCAGGTTTTTAGCGGTCAAGAATGGGTGGAGTTTGGGTGGTGTGAGGTTTTAAGGGTTCAGGGATGTTACGTTTATATGTAGAAACATTGTTTAGAGTGTAGGAATGGGTGGAGTTTAGGGAGTAGTGAGCAGTTGTTAGGTTAATGGATGGAGCTTAGAAGTAGAAAGGGCTTTAAAGTTCAGGGATGGGTAGAGTTTGGGATCAGAGATAGGTGTAATGTAGGTGTAGTGAGGGGCCTTTAGGGTTCAGGGACAGGTGGAGTCTAGGTTTGCAAAGTACTTTAATGGTTCAGGTATCAGTGGAGTTTAGGGATGATGGACGGAAGTAGTGTAAGCATGGGGAGGCATTTTTATGGGGCAGAGATGGATGGTGTTTAGAGATGGGCACAAGCGGGGAGGGAGCACACTGCCTCTAATCTCAGCAGAATTCATCCCATTGATTCTGGTAAATGCAGTTCGCTTACTTCAAAGTTGCTGTAGTTTTTCACCAAAGTTGGTGCTGGTAGTGCTGTCATCTCTAACCATGTGTTTCTGGGTTTAACTCTTCATCAGTAGAGAGCAGAAGCAGTAGAGAGCAGAGAAAAGTCATCTGGGGCTGCTGAAATGCTGCCCAAATTGTCACTGGTCACAGTACCACTCCACGGGCACATAGGTGCATCCCACGTGAGGTTTTCATCTTGTTAGCTCGAGGGAGCCTTTTAAAAACAATGGCAAGGGAGCACACTGCCTCTCATCTCAACACAGTTCACCCAATTGCATTCTGGTACATGCAGTTTGCTTACTTTCAAGTTGCTGTAGTTTGCCACCAAAGTTGGTACAGGTAGTGCTGTGATCTCTAGACACGTGTTTCTGAGTTTAGACCTTCATCATTAGAGAACAGAAGTAGTAAAGAGCAGAGAAAAGTAATCTGGGGTTTCTGAATTGCTGCCCAAATCTTCACAGATCACAGTACCACTTCACAGACACACAGACAGGCGAGCTTGTCAGCTTGCTTGCTCAAGGTGCATTTTAAACAAAAAAGGGGGGGGGGCACACTGCCTCTCATCTCAGCACAGTTCAATTCATTCCATTCAGGTAATTGCAATTCACTTACTTCAACGTTACTGTAGTTTTTCACCAACATTGGTGCAGGTAGTGCTGTTATATCTAAACACATGTTTCTGGGTTTAGCCCTTCATCAGTACAGAGCAGAAGTAGTAGAGAGCAGAAAAAGTCAACTCCGGTTGCTGAAATGCTACTCATATCTTCACAGGTCACAGTACCGCTCCACGGGCGCATCCCAGGTGAGCTCGTCCTCAAATCACCTCAGCCAGGCTAGCTTGAATCTAGTGGTGCAGTGAGCCCGTGAGTCATGTCTGGGCATACCCTTCCCACTCAGGGCGACAAAATGCTAGACAATACAAACATTCACCTCCAGTCAAAAAGATCTGGGTTTAATCTATTGTTTTATTGCCCACCACGCCACCCCAGTTTGGACCCAGCCATATGCAAATCAGTCTTGACTTTGCTCCCCATGGGAACAGTCCTGCTTGAACTGCCAGGCCAGGTCCTTCTTGGACTGGAAACAAGCATCCTGGGAACAGTTTCAAGATATCAGCCGTCATCCATCAAACTAGCTTGAAACCAGTGGTGCAGTGAGCATGGGCCCAATGTCTGGGCATACCCTTCCCACTCAGGGTGACAAAATGCTAGACAATACAAACATTCACCTCCAGTCAAAAAGATCTGAGTTTAATCTATTGTTTTATTGCCCACCACGCCACCCCAGTTTGGACCCAGCCATATGCAAATCAGTCTCGACTTTGCTCCCCATGGGAACAGTCCTGCTTGAACTGCCAGGCCAGTTCCTTCTTGGACTGGAAACAAGCATCCTGGGACCAGTTTCGGGATATCAGCCGTCATCCATCAAACTAGCTTTAAACTAGTGGTGCAGTGAGCATGGACCCAATGTCTGGGCATACCCTTACCACTTAGGATGACAAAAGCAAATAAAAGCAGATGATGGATAGAATGCTGAACAATGCAAACATTCACCCCTCAATCACAAAGATCTGGGTTAGTTCCATAATTTGTTTCTCATTACGCCCCTCAGTTTGGACCCAGCCATATGCAAATGAGTCTTGACTTTGCTCCCCAGAACAGCCCAACCTGAAATGCCACGGAAGGTCCTCCATGTATTGGAAACAAGCATCCTGGGACTGGTTTTGGCATATCACACCTAAATTAGCCAGGCTAGCTTGAATCCAGTGGCGCAGTGAGCATGGGACCCACGTCTGGGCATACTCTTTACACTTAGGACGACAAAAGCAAAAAAGAACAGATGATGGACGGAACGCTGGACAGTACAAACTTTCACCCCCAATCACAACGATTTGGGTTTATTCCATTGTTTTATGGCATACAACACCACCCCGGTTTGGACCCAGCCATGGCCAAATCAGTCTTGACCCTGCTTGCTATGGGTCACTGTGCCCATTCTCACTGTGCTATTGGATTCAAGCTAGCTTTATTGATTAGGGGTGATACCCTGATACCGGTCCTAGGGTGCTGGTTTCCAGTCCAGGGAGAACCTGACCTGGCAGTTCAGGCTGGACTGTTCCCATGGGGAGCAAAGTCCAGACTGATTTGCATATGGCTGGGTCCAAACTGGGTGGCTTGATGGGCAAAAAAAGATGGATTAAACCCATATCTTTGTGACCAAAGGTGAATGTTTGCATTGTTCAGCATTCCGTCCATCATCTGTTCCTAAAGTTTGCTTTAAAGCATAATGAAGAATAAATGAAAAATAAAAGTGTCTGGCAATGTGTTGCATTTGGATATACTGGTGGCAATCTTGGAATGTTTCAAGATCGCTGCAGGTGACGCACTGATGCATGCGCAACCATAAGCAGTTATTTTGACATGGGTTTTCTGAATGCAGACACCATTCTAAGGTAGTTAACAGTCCTTGCACATGTATTGTGACATCACGAGGCATACCTATGAGTTGTAACACAACAGTGGAGAACTTGGCTTTTTTATAATTTAAGTATGCCATTCCAATAAGGTCTGAGGTGAGGCATGACACATGTGCACGCAGGGGCAGACATGTTGAAACAGGTTTTCTGAAAGAAAAAACGTTTTAAGATGGCCTCTAAGGCATCTGCATGCATTGTGACATCATGACGTATGCATGTAAATTGTGACACATCAGCTGCCATTCTGGCTTTTTTTTTTAAGTTTATATTTGCAGTTTCAAATTAGATTACAAAAAAACAAATGCAGGACACTAGCCAGGTAGCACTATGTGTTATGCAGTGATGCCCATTCAAAAAAATAATGTTTTTTTTTTTCAGCAGAAAAATAAAAAGCGGGAAGGAGAGGGCTGGGAAGCAATGGAAAAATTACTGAGGAGACGAAAAACAACAAAGTGCGTTTAAGGGTGGGAGAACAACTGGTGGTGGGGATGAGAAGCAACACAAGAGTGGAGAGGTGTGGGGTTGGGAGAGCGCCAGAAAAACTGGTGGGGTGACAAAATGCAACAGAAGAGCAGAAAGGGGTGGCAGAGCAACAAAAGATTTGGTGTGGGGTAAAAAAGTAAGTGCAGGGATGGCATGTGAGCAAGAGGCGGGAGGAAGGCTGCCTGCACAGTGGAAATGGGGGCGAAAAGGTATAGCACAACACGGGCACAGTGGATAAAAAATGCACTCCCAAAAAGAGCTGCAAGAAAAAGAAAAAAGTAGTTCCCTGATTGCTAGCAGTTTAAGGATACTCGCAACGGCGGCTCCTCCGCCATGGCATAGGAGCGTTGCTCCCCACCAACAGCAGCCACTACAAATCTTTAACAACGAAAGGATAATAAACTATGTTGTTGGGGCCACAGGGGGTTGGACAAGGTGAGTGGACTGTGCACTCCCCTCAGTGCGCATATGTGTTTGGCTGGCCGTCTCGGGCCAGCCAAACACACATGCGCATTATTCTCTCTCCAGCCCAGCACTGTGTTGTTGGGCTGGCTAGAAAAGGCACAGGCTCCCAGTCTGCCTGGGAGCACCCTGGCTGGGTGCTCCAGCCAATCCTAACGCTGCTCTGAGCAGCGTCACCGTTGGCCGCAGGGCAAGCTGGGAGCCTGTGCCTCCTAATAGGAAGAAGGGGTGGTGGTGTGGCACTCAGGTAAGTTTTTTATATTAATAATATTCCCCAAACCCCCCACCCTCCTGCCACACGCTGCCCACCCCTTGGAACCCCGTGAGCCACGACTGGATACTCAACCATTCAGAAACACTGTAAAATGGCTATACTCGAGGGAAGGGACAAACACAAAAAGAGGAAGGAAATCCATTTTGATAAGAAGCAAGGAAATTAGATTTGCAAGAAAGCCAATCCATCCAATGATATGAAATATGCTGAGTCAATCCCAACTCTAAGCAGTGGTGCACAACAGGTCTTTCAACAACAGACATCTAAAGCGGTCTGAAGGTGAGACCTAAAAATGGTAGTTGTTAAAGGCAATAGATTTAGAGATAGCGCAAAGCCCAAAATATGGAACATGGGAAAATCACCTCATGGTGACTGCAACACAATGGAGGGTTGAACGCAACCATGTGTTTCAGCATTGAGAAACAAAAGGACCCTTAATAGACTCTACACAACTTCCTCCAGTGTATTGCAACCCTTCTCACAGCACCACCAGATGCACTCCTGCCTCTGTGCTATGTGGGCAAGCATTCTGGAACAACACATCAATATGCCCTACATGGACTCCCAGTACCACCACGCCAGAAGTCACTGAATAAAGGCCACAAATCTGCTAGTGTGATATGTGATCTTTCAGCCTACTCACTTTCAGTCTTATTTACATTTCAGTATACCTCTGTGCACTCTGGATGCCTTTAATTGTTAATACTGACCACGATTTGTTGTTGCAACTGCCTCCAGACCCACCACTTGTTCCTTCCTGGCTTGCGATACCTTATCCAGGTCACCTAAACCAGGGTCGGTCTGGAACACAAAATAAGCTTGGCCTCGAAAATAAAAATATCCCCCATTTGCAAATCAAATATCTAAAAAGGCTGCCCACTTATGCAAATTAAGGATGCTTTTAAAAGAAAGGATATACAAGGGTTTTGCAAGGAAAGGGAGACTGCATACAATTATGCTGGCTAGAGGCAATGTTTGTGCTAACATCAGGGAAATCAGCAGTAAAACAAAACGGACCATTAAACCATGAAACAAGCCCTGAAACCATACATGCCAACATTTTAGAAAAGAAAAGTGGGAGATTTTTCACTCATTAACGGGAGAATGCATTTCCCTCATTGACTTCTATTGAAGCAAATACACTTTCAGGTGGGAGACAGCAAAAACATGCTATTTTTGGCTTCCAAAATAGGAAGTCTCGCTCCTGAGTCGGGTCTATTGGCATGTTTGCTTAAACAGCCAAGAAAACAGTCCACACACTGACCTGTCAGGCCAGCCCTGCTGCCACTGCCAGGTTGTCTCATATGCCAGACCGACCCTGACCCGAAGCCATAGGCCCCTCTCCTCGCTTTTGTGTTGCCTTCCGAGGAAGGTACCCCGGATCAGATCGACACCTCTGACAAGTAAAAAGAAGAAAGAACAACTGCGGATAAAAACAGCGGGGCTTCAAGGACTAGGGCACTAATCTACGTGCGCAGACATGCGGTGCCCGGAGGTGACAATGTCGGGCCACGTGAATCATCGTTAAAGCATTTTTTTTAATGAGGCCGCAGGCGGAGGATAATACGCTTTCGAACTAAGCCCCGCCTGCCTTTTGCTGCGCATTGACCTCTGGCACGGAACGGCCCCGAACACCCATGGGGAGAAGGGCTTAGTTCTGCCTGTTTGTAACAGCGACTGCACCTGAACAAAGTGACGGGGAGAGGCCACAAAAGCAGAGCCAAGGTCATGATATCTAGCCATCTTACACCGAATCAGTTACACAGTTCAAAGAGGTAGGAAGGAGGCGCTGAGAACAAGTTGTAATGCTGGGCGGCGATGGTTAGGACAGATCTGAAGGGACTAACTAGGGTTTTGTATGAGGCAAATACATTGCAGACTAAATGGTCTAGCAGTCTAAGCGTGTGTTTGTTAAATTGAAATAGACTATTTACCGGCTAACCTTAAAGTTAATTTTGATTTTTTTTCTTGGAACAGTGACTGAATAAATGGACTTTCCGGTGCTCGCAGGACGTGATGTCTCAAGATGACACATACGAGCAAAAGTGACATCATCATAATGGACTTGTGTTAAGAATGTGTATTTTTTTTCTCTGCATTGTTTTAGATCATCACGGGTAGTTAAACAAAATTGAAACTCTCATCAACATATCATAACCTCTGTTCAGCAAGATGCCAAGCACTCAACCCTAGTAGTCACCAGTTAGCAGGCAGGCCGGCCGGAGACCATCAACATGCCTTTTCTCAGCAATTATTAATTTCAGTCTCGTTTGCTCATCACAGTGCGTTATAAAGGTTCTCAACCCTTTTAGGATTCCAAAAGACATTGGACCTCATTTAAAGTTTGGCAGAGTGAGGGACCCTTTGAAAATCAGTGTGGCTCCAGCCTCAATAATCAGGCATTTCCACCACCCCGTTTGGAAGTGGGGAAACCACTAGGTTTCCAACCTTACAGCCCTAGCTGGCTCCCCATTGAAAACCTATATCTGACAGCCCGATCCTCAGAAGGCTGCTGTGTCACTTTGTGTTTTGTAAGGTTTGTAGTGCTTGTAGTAGTATTTTTAGCACGTGTTTTCCCTGCTTAAACCTGCAAGGCATTAAGTCCTCCAGCAGGAAAAACAATCAATGCCCCCCTTACCCCCACCCCCGAATGCAGGGCAGCCGTCCACATCAGGGACATTCATTTTTAGGTTTCCTGTTAGCCAAGATCTTTTGAGTTAACTAAAATTGTATATTTTATACTTACTGAAAGGGACTTTTGGCCAGTCTCTTTGTTGATCAGTCTGTTGTCATTCAAATTTTTATTCCTTCTGCCGCGAGATAAGGAGATGGGTCAGCTCACTTGAGCCACTGGCTAGCTTCAATGTAAGTGACTGCATTATACCATTTCACACAAGTAGCACACACAAAGAAATTCCATTCTGAGCCAGAGATTGGTACAGCAATGGTTGCTTTCTATAATAAAAAGTATTTTTGCTTGTAGTTTTTTTTTCCCTTTTTTTAAATAGATTGATGAAGGCCAGCCACCTTTTCCGAGAAGTACCAAAGTCTAGCCACAGCCCACGAACGTAGTCCATACAAGTATTCTTTATATGTATTCGAAGTCGCAGAAGTTCCAGCCCAGCCCTTAATGGAAGCTAAGTTCTTCTTTACTGAACACTTGCAGTACCAACAATTTCACTCATGTAAAAGTCCTTCCTTGACAATTTGTTTACTGCCAGCCAAAACAGTCTTTTGTTGGCAATTTGCTCCTTAACAGCCAATACGTGTTTCGTCACTACTGTAACTTTTTCAAGGCAAGAAAAATCGTCTTATGGCACGACCCATGTAATGATATGGATCATCGCTTCACAGGCAAACGGTCTGCCATTCAACATTGGAGAAGAGTAAGCCTGAAGGAATTCATACACAATTTTCTTTTTCAAAGAAGTCAAGGCGGCAGATAAGGGTACCCTGACAACGAAGAGACTTTGTAGTGCGACACCACACAGGGACTGGAACTTATCATGGTCCCAGAAACAGAATTACTATTTGACTACAGACTTTTTTTAACTTATCTGCCTGGTCTGGAACTTCTGCGACTTCGAATACAAATAAAGAATACTTGTTGGGATAAAGTTTGAGTGGTGTGGCTAGACTTTGGTATTTGTATGCCATCTATCCTGTTGAATACATGTTCATGCCTTAGGGTAGTAATGCATACAGCCATTCAGCACCATCATTTGATCACCATCTATAGTGATCATACCCCAAAAAACGTTACTTATATTACTGTTGGACACACATAGGAAGTGCAGTTAATTTACCATTACTACCCTTATTGCTGCTTATGTTTGCTTTTTCCAAGAGGGTTTTGTACAAACTATGACAAAGCAAAAAAGTCAAGTCAAGACCTATGCCAGACCTATTGGCTTTGCCAATGCTTGTTCGAGTGGGAGATGGTCTTCCTTGTGGTCAGATGCAAGGGCTACTTCCATGCCAACCTCCAGTCTATAAATGATACCTGTAGGCTTTACACTCATATGTGACTATCACTTTTGGAGGGTGTTTTAGAATCGCTTTCATACATCAGACCAGGAATGTCTTCTTGTTCAGTTTAGGAGATTGTAGTTTCTACATAGATTTTCAGGTCATTTATGAAATAACAATATCTGACGACCATCAAAAGACAGTTCTTTTTGGCCCAAAATACAGTTACAACAGTCAAGGCTCGCTGCATGGTGAAGGGGCAGGGCGGGGCGGGGCGGATCGGCACGGGGTGGAATAAACTTTAAAAAAAAAAAAAAACAAAAAAAAAAACTTACCTGCCTTACTTTCTCACCGTGCCGCCGCTCCTTCTTCCTGACAGGAGGCACTGGTTCCCAGCCTGCCCTCTGGCTAATCCTGACGCTGCTCAAAGCATTGTTAGGATTGGCTGGAACACCAAGCTAGGGCACTCACAGGCAGACTGGGAGCCTGTGCCTGTTCTCTCCAGCACAGTGTGCAAGTGTGGTTGGCTGACCCGATACGGCCAGCGAAACACACATGTGCACTGAGGGGAGTGCACAGTGCACTCTCCCTCGTCATCCCCAATGCCCCGCCCCTTTAACAACGAAACAATAATAAACATGGTTTATTAAGGTTTTGTTGTTCAAGGTTTGAAGTGGCTGCTTCAGGAGGGCCGCCGCTGAGTTATAACTGATTCCTTATGCCTCACATCATTCACTCAGAACACTGGCACTGATCATATTCCTTCCTTACAAGGACACTAGTGTACTTGTCTTAATTCTGTAGCACAAATGGGATAATGACCTCTGCCAAGGTCAAAAGGTTAGATTATCCAGTTGGTAATGAAGATAATCGGATCTTCCTCTTCCACCTTTCCAGGGGACCTAAAACCCTTATTTGGTTCTGGTGCTGGTAACTGTGTGATAAATGCAACAGGACTGTTATTTTTGTTTATGAGGAGTTGCATTCATTTGAACACCGTCCACATCAGGGACATTCATTTTTAGGTTTCCTGTTAGCCAAGATCTTTTGAGTTAACAAAAATTGTATATTTTATACTTACTGAAAGGGACTTTTGGCCAGTCTCTTTGTTGATCAGTCTGTTGTCATTCAAATTTTTATTCCTTCTGCCGCGAGATAAGGAGATGGGTCAGCTCACTTGAGCCACTGGCTAGCTTCAATGTAAGTGACCGCATTATACCATTTCACACAAGTAGCACACACAAAGAAATTCCATTCTGAGCCAGAGATTGGTACAGCAATGGTTGCTTTCTATAATAAAAAGTATTTTTGCTTGTAGTTTTTTTTTTTTTAAATAGATTGATGAAGGCCAGCCACCTTTTCCGAGAAGTACCAAAGTCTAGCCACAGCCCACGAACTTAGTCCATACAAGTATTCTTTATATGTATTCGAAGTCGCAGAAGTTCCAGCCCAGCCCTTAATGGAAGCTAAGTTCTTCTTTATTGAACACTTGCAGTACCAACAATTTCACTCATGTAAAAGTCCTTCCTTGACAATTTGTTTACTGCCAGCCAAAACAGTCTTTTGTTGACAATTTGCTTCTTAACAGCCAATACGTGTTTCGTCACTACTGTAACTTTTTCAAGGCAAGAAAAATCGTCTTATGGCACGACCCATGTAATGATATGGATCATCGCTTCACAGGCAAACGGTCTGCCATTCAACATTGGAGAAGAGTAAGCCTGAAGGAATTCATACACAATTTTCTTTTTCAAAGAAGTCAAGGCGGCAGATAAGGGTACCCTGACGACGAAGAGACTTTGTAGTGCGACACCAAACAGGGACTGAAACTTATCATGGTCCCAGAAACAGAATTACTATTTGACTACAGACTTTTTTTGAACTTATCTGCCTGGTCTGGAACTTCTGCGACTTCGAATACAAATAAAGAATACTTGTTGGGACTAAGTTTGAGTGGTGTGGTTTACCGAAGATAAAATGAAAGACTACCTTTCCCGTTGACTGGTGCGGTCATTCAACCTGCATGCCAGTAGGGTTGCTCTGTTCTTGAACAATGTCACCCTGTCATTTAATTGATAACATTTGCCCTCCATTTTAAAGATGGACCTTTCAATTCATTGTAGGGCTGCCAGGATTGGGTCTGTGCCTGGAGAAGCCACCTTGGGAGGTAGAAAGTCAGTCTTTACCCTTTTTCCTTGCCCTTCACAATTGCCATTGTAGTTGCTAATTGTAGGCATCTGATGCTGCTTCTAAGGCCTATGGTAACATACTTGACTCCAAGAAAGCTGTACTACTTATTCACAGTTTATATACGGCACTGACCTATAATAAGTTGAAATGCAGATCAGCCCATGGGCCTCTTTGGCATCGCAGCATAAGGCTCTGCCTCCTTGTGGTACACGGCCATCCATTTCCCTGCTCAGTACTGGCTATGCCTCTGACGGTGTATTGCTTGGCATTTACTGATTCTATGTCCAAGACTCTACAGCCACTTGTGCAGTCTTAAGCCCATGTTTCTCCCAGGAGCTCTGAACGAGGATGTCACTCTTCATCAGCACCACCCTTGACACATTTAGCTCTGCACATGGCAATGCTACACCGGGGTGCTCCACTCACCATTTAGTGCACATCCGTCTGTGGTCTGCAGTAAGCATGGGAGATGAGTCCTGCACCAGCTGTCTACTGATGAGCAGACTATAACCCCCAACACCAGAAGCTGGCTCGACATCCTTGTTCAAAGGTCTCAAGTTGGGGAAAACAACAGCTAACAACGTTATGCGCCAGAGCCTCTCACAGAGCCATGCCACAAGAACAAAAGTATTGATTTTAAAGCCAAAGTTGTGAATATTGTGGTTTACTCAAAATAACTGGCGTTTCTTTTGATGTCTCCCAAATCAGGCCAAAAAGTAATTCAGGACTAAACAGGTAAAATGCTCCTCTCAATAGACTTGGCCATCGAGGCAGTAGCACTTCATGAACGTGTCTTTCAAAGCCCACATGGCAGCTGACAGATGTCCAGGACAGGTCCTTCACATGCTAGTGCAGTGGTATCAGCATTGGCACTGTTGTAATGAACCCAAAAGCTGTGCAGCAGCTCCAAACGGGGTCAGGGGAGGGCACATAAAGATTATGAGAACTAAGTTCAAGCTGGGGCATCACAAGGTGTTTCAATTGAAACAAATGCTGCTAACCTTTCAAAAACCTCATCACAATGGGTGATATGAATGTTGGAGGCTGATCTGGCAAGCTCAAAAAGGCCACAAAAAAGCTGATAAGTTCCCATTAACCTTGCCCAAAGTACGTCCTTGCTGGTCTAGGGACAAAACAAATAGCAAAACGTCATATGACTTTGCCTGCAAAGGGTTAATTTTTTAGGTGTTGCACAGAACCACAAATTTGTCTCTATGGCTAGCAAACGGTGATATTTTGGAGGGACACCTCGCCACCAAGATGACATGAACGAAGGAGGTCAGCTGTTACTGCTCTATCTCCAAGCATGGAGATGCAAACTTTGCAGGTCCGGGTGTAATGCTCTGCCCTGCTGTAACAGAAGGTCGCCACCCCTGAAGAAGGAGCTTGACCAGACAGATGCTCTTGCCAGGCTTCACACTTTCCTGGCCCAATCTGGTGCCTCTAGGATATCTTGGGGCAGATTGTTCCGGATAAGCTTCAAAACTCAGCGCAGGAGAAAAAGTGGCAGGAACGCATACATTATCCAAAAGCTCTACTCTAGATGGACTAGGTCTCCAAACGACAACTGCTTTGGGCAATCAAGCATGGAAAAGTCCTGACTACACATTCTCCGCAGTGGTGAAAAGATGAAGCCGGAGCTTGCCTCATTGCTGGCAGACATCCATGCCACCTCCAGGTGGAACTGCCATTTATGACCCACTAGGCTCCTGTGGTGGAGCTGCTTTGCCATGACCTTTAAATACCCCGCAAGGTGGTTCTAAACTAAAGGACTCCTTTGGCAGTCCAGTGACTTCCAGAGGTGCAGTGCCTCCTGACACAGGACCCAAGACCCCAGATCCCCTCTGCTTGTTGCTGTACTACATGCCGGTGGAGTTGTGATTTAGCACCTGCACCAACCTCCTTTTGATGGCAGGCAGGAAGGCCTTCAACTAAGCAAACCACTCTCAATGCCTACAATTTTATGTGGAATTGAGTCACACCCCCCAAGACCATAGCCTCTAGTCGCAAATTCTACAAGGTGGCCTCCCCACCTCAGCAATGATGCATCCCTGACTACCATCAATTATGGGTAGGGTAAGGAGAGCGGCCTTTCACCGACCCAGTCGCACTCCATCAGACACCAAAGCAGAAGTTGTACAGGCTCCTCTGACATCTGGACCGACCGTTTTCCCTGATGTAGTGCTCACTGGAGTTTAAGGTCCCACTGCAGAGCTCGCATATGTGCCATCTGGCATGCATCACCAGCAGGAGGCCAACAAGCCCATTAGCCTCAAGGTCATAAATACTGAGATCTGGGGCAGAGGCTAAAACATCAGATCATAGCCCGAATATTCTGGACTCTGAGCCCTAGGAAAAGGCACAAAAACATTCTGTATCCTTAATAACTCCTCTAAAAGGGAGCATGTGAAGAAGTCAGGTGTTGCTAGTGAATCCCAACAATGTTAGGAGGTCTGCCATTGTCTGGAGGTTGTTTATGACTGACTGGGGGGTGACCACTTCCATAACTTTAAAGAACATCGGAGGTGCACTTATCTACCCAAAGGGAAACACTACAAACTGAAAATGCTCCTGGCCCACCTGGAGCTGCAGTTAGCACCTATGAATGTGCAGCATGGAGATGCAAAAATAAACATCCTGATGATCAACACCACCCTCTAGTCTCCAGGGTCTAGGGCAGAGAGGACCCAGGCTAGTGTGAACATCTTTAACTTGCCCTTATGCAGGAAGGCATTGAGCGGGTGAGAATCTAAAATAGGATGACAGCCTCCGTTCTTCTTCAGCACAAGGAAGTAGCAGGAGTAACATACAGTTCCTACTTCCAAGGCCAGAACCCAGTATATGGTCCTTTGGCCAAAAGGTCATGCACGTCCCTGCCATAAGATGGACAGGCCTTAAAGTTGACAGAAGGTGCAGCAGGTTAGAAGTAAATGGAAGGACATAGCTCTAATGGACAATTTGGAGGATCCACGTGTCTGGCATGATGGCATGCCACTCTTGGAGGCAATATCAAATCCTGCTTCTGACAAGATGGCTGTGTCCAGCAAGGACACACAAAAATGGTTTTGCTGTTGCGGCCACTGAAGAGGTGAGCAGGGGACACAGTTGCACGTTCCCCCTGATGTCCTCATGGTTAATGAGAATTTCAGTCACAAAAGGGTTGAAATGACTGCTGTGCTGCGGGAGTGGGTCTGGTACTGACAGACAGGAAAACCTGTACAGCCACTGAGAGGTCGAAATTGCCGGTGAAATTTACTTGTGGGAGTAGAAAGGACCAAGAGACATATTGTAGCTCTGCGGTCTTGAAAACGCTCCATGGTAAAGTCTGCCTCATCCCCAAAAAGGCATGTCCATGAAAGATGCCTAGACGTCCCCAGATAAGCCTGAGGACCTCATCCAGGAGTGGAGCTGGAGAGCCATGTTAATACCTTTGGCATGTCCTAAGCAATGCTATGTCCAGCCAGTCCTGAGGATATCACGAATTTCACTGCACCACAGCTGTCATAAACAGCCTGTAGGAGGGTGCTGGAAAGGCATCGGGAACAGCTACTAACATTTGGGCCACCTTATCCCAAAAGGCATGAGAATAACAGCTAAGAAGACAGCTGACACGGATAGACCTCAAAGCAAGGCTTATGGAGAATACTATCTGGCAAAAAGTCTCTATTTATTTGAACTCAAGGCTGGGAGGTGGGGTGAGGAAAGCATTTAGGTTGACTGCTGGTGGATGCCTGTACCACTAGAATCTGCAGAGTGGGATGTTCTGTTAAGGAGGCAGGGTCAGCAGACGCAGGGCGATGGAAAAGGGCAACCTACTGATGGGCAGCTCTGAATAGGGCTTGGACAAGGTGCCAAAAAGTGCCTTGTAAAATGGCAATATAGGCTCAGTTGGAGCTTGAGCAGGCTGCAGACTTCTTTTAATACATTTGTTTTTACTACAATGGTCGGTAATTGCATGTTTAGCACCTCAATCACCCTTTCTGGGTCCTAGTATGAAATAAAGCTTCACTTTCACCTGTGTGAGGCAGCGACAATAGGCCAGTTTGAGGGGGCAGGGAAACTGCCAAGGCCATCAACATCCTGAAGCCTTCATACCAATTATCTTATATTAGGGAGCATAATCATCCCAGTACTATAGTTATCTTTTTGGAGTCTGTGCCAAAAAGATTATGTAGTCTGTGACCTACCATGTGGTATGGGTTAAGTACCAGTCACAGGGGTTGCCAAGCCCTTGCATGCTGGTCCAAATGAGACATTGGCAAACCCCCACAGGAGTCCGATTGGCAGCCAAAGATCTGCAGCATAGCCTCCCTGAAGGCTTCTACTTGCTTTTGTTACTGATGGACCTGGAAACTCAGACTGCTTTAGGACTAAACTTTTAATCAGCTCAGAGGGAGAGTAAGACTGGGAGGCACATATACACCATCTCTGGAATTAGAGAGGCATGAAGGGGCCGTTTCCTGCTTGTTTGTTCTATTTCTTCTTCCACGTACCCAGAGACTGATCATGATGAGGACCTTCCATAGGAAGGACTTCAGGGGCAGAAACAAGCTGTTTCTTTTGACTTCGACCAGTAATGTCACACTGTCACCAAGCACAAGAAGACTGAATTTGGCTTTGTGTTCAAATATGGCTTTTCGGTTCATCTGGGGGGCAGTCGTATCAGGCCTTGGAGTTGTGGTCTGACCGAAGACACCACAAACAGACTTTGTGAGGGTCCATCTCAGGCATTTGTTTGTGATAGCCTCTGCATGGCTTGCACCCTGTGGTTTTAGGAGGTTGACATTTCCATTGCAGACTAGATACATTTTGACAAATATCATCAAAGACCAGGGAGAAGCTCTGGATCGTTTGAAAAAACATGAAGAAAGGAACTGATTAAAGCATGCATGATTAGCGGCTATGTCCAGAGTGGAATTATGTCAGCACGGAACCACACGACACCACCTAACAGGGCACAGGAGAATTCTTATAATCCTTAATATACAGGTTCAGTAACAAACAAAAACAGTTTCCCTGCAGGGTGTCAAAAAAGACCAAGTACCTGTCTACGATATGTAACTTTGCAGGGAATAAGGCCATTCATTATTTCAGCTGCATCTCACAAAGGCCATGCTAATCTCCCAATATCTTCCGGCCGTGTATTTGTTGCATATAACCGGGGAAATGTACTCCTTTTGTATTGCTATTGCATTGATCTCTGCTCCAAAGCTCCTTCAGGTGTATGTCTAGGCCTATATAGTTAAACGTTTCGGTGATCAATGCTCAGAGTGGCACACTTGCACTGTAGAATAGACACTACAGTTTGTCAGCACTGATAATATATTTAAGACAGTCTTCTACAAAATGTTTTTGTGTTACATATTCACAAGTTGTTGCTCCCATCCTTTGTGTTTTCAATTTTAGCTCCGAGACCTGCGTTGTCAGCATATAGACTTGACTTCAACAGGGGCAACATTTACACATTTCTCTCATCAGCTAGACGATTGCTTATATTCACTTTATACTGCTACCCACACTAATTTTTATTGATTTTTTTATAGTGATACTGTGCTGTTTTTTTGGGAGTTGAAGGTCACCAACTGTTCTCAGAAAAGGACACTCCACTGTGGAGCTGTTTACTTGTCTAATACCTTGCCATCAGTGTTGGTCTCTTTAATTCTTAATGTATCCATCAAACCATTTGTATCTGTCCCTTTTCTTAGATTGCTTCTGGTAGATGGACCCTGCCCTGGCATAGGGAGCAAATACTTCGCTTCTCTATGGAAGTCTTGTTGGTCGTTTTCCAGTGATGTACACGTTTTGCATCCCAAATTGTCATTTTGTCCATTGTTGGTCAAATTCTCTTCAGGAGAGAAGCAGCACTGTGCTGGATTTTGGCATTTTATGGATATCCTGCACCATTTGTTTTTAACATGTTTTGTGTCTCTCAGTGTCTGTACTTCATTTTCTGGTGCCTTCAATGTCATCTCCCCAATAGATAGGTAGATACCACATACTTGTAGACAGCTGTACCTTTTCATTGGCCATTCGCCTCTCGGTCCTCTGGATGGAATCAGACACACGGCTAACCCTGTAGGTTGGTTAGTCATTTGCATTCCTTTCTTTGGTTCAATCTTTTGGGTCCATTTTTGTGTGCGCAAATTTTCCAACTTCCCAGCGGGATGGCCAGATCATGGTCTCACTAAGTAGACTTCAGATGGCAGTTACCAGTACTTTCATACCTTATCCTCATAACTTTAGGGATGTGTTGAGTCTCATCTGGTAAGGGATATTTCCTGCAAGCAATTAAGGTTTTCCTCAGCTCCCCCACACCACATCCTTTTGTTCCTTGCGTTCTAAAATAAAAATAAAAATCTGCTGATTTGCGAAGTAGGCATTGTAAAGGAATCCAAGGCACTTTAGTTCTTGCACGCAGTCTCCCCCAATACAGGTTTAATATCCTGGAACTATGCCGCACAGGATGTCATTAATGTTGGGGCAATAAAACTCGTTGCCGTTCTTGGGGGTAGAAAATCTCTCAACTTAATGTTGCAACAAGCTACCAACAAGAGATTCAAAACTAGTATGCTGCATACATAACTAAAATCAAGAAAGGTACCTTCTAGGCAGTGGATCCTATATCACAAGTTTGAAGTCCTAAACCACTACAATGTTCATGAAGAGTCTCAAAATCTCATCACTTTCCCTGCCCTCCACTACCTACCTTTTCCCACTGATCCATCTTCCACCACTTCACCGCCTGTCTCCCCACTTCACTCAGTTTTCCTACAGTAATTTTTATAGCACTTAAATCAACCCCACAATTTCCCATAATTGTACCCAATTTTTTCGGCAGTGAGGAAAAAATTTGAATTTTCATTCATTTCTAATTTAAGAGACTTTCCACAGTGGTTTTTAACATGAATCATATTCACGTGCTTTTATAATGGCATTCCAGGTACTAGCCACCTCACAACAATTTATATATTTTTATTTAAGGTGGTGCTTTGATGGAGGTCCCAAACATCATCTGCAGCGAATATTAAATGCTTATATGATCTACATCAACTAACCAATGAAGCATGTGAAATTAAACTGACAAAGAACAAGACAAATAAACGACAGAGTCTGCATTGTTTGCCATGTTTTTTTTGTTGTAAAAATTGAAAAACTGGGTCAAAGCAAATGTACAATACAAAAGATGAACATTGCATTACAGAAACAAAAGAAAAATGGAATTGAAGAACAAAAAACTTAGACACATGGAAAGGGCTGTTACCCACATATTGCAAAGGTAAGGAATGTATGTCTAAGTTTGCTTAATTCTGTTTACATTTTACAGATCACAAACGCAGAATAATATCTGTTCAAGGTGTGATTTGTTAATAGCAACCATGACTAGAATGGCAATTGCCTAATCAAGCCTTGCCAATCAGAAACGATTAGGAACACCACATGACAGAGAGGAAGTTTTAGAACTCAACCTGAGCACTAGACTAGCTCTTTGTAGCAGGTTGTGAAAAACGAAGTTGAAACTTTGCGTGGGGTGAGTGTATAACTGTTATGCCAAAATTCACATTATGGTTTAGCTGCAAACATTTTGACTTGCGCACTCATAAAAACTGTATTTTAGACTTGGTGCCTTCAACATCTGTGCCACGGTTGCCCTGCATGTATAAGAAACAAATATTCTGGCAAAGAAGTACACATGCAGGCAGACAACCTCATATGGCACGATTAGATCGAAGCATACTTGTACAGGAGATTGCATTACAGCTAACAGTTTTAATCTTCCAACAAGAGGTCATGCCTTTTTCAAACATTTTTACCGGCTGGATCTAGATCTTCTTGCATTCTTTGAGTGACACTGTTTGAGACCCTACGAGCTGAGAAGGAAAAGTCGGAAGGTGACATGTTAATTAACAGGAGGCATTGTTGGTGAGCTTCGGTAGCTGGAATAAAGATGCAAATGTGACTGCTGAACAGTATCAACTATCTTCCCACACTTTGCAATATGGAAGGTAGGCATGTACTTCAGCAAAAGAGAATTCCTGGTTTCATAATACAAGCTTCAGCTGTAATCAAAACAGAAGCTCCCGGCTCAATACAAAGAAATTCCTAAAACTTGCATCGTCTCACTGGTACCAAAAAACAAAACAAAAAAAAAGTAGTGCGACTTGTGATGGCCATTGGAACTACATTTACATAATAAATCCTGCCCATTAGCAACTTTTGGAATGCCAACTCTAGACCACTTTGCAGACACCAAAACATTTCCATACATGAATTGTGAAGGCTAAGAAAAATGAAAACAATGAAGCAACCACATCCTTTTAAACTAAAAAGTTGGGTTCATATTGTATGGATAGGTTAAAACAATGGCATTTAAATACAAATAATCTAAAATTCCTCTTTTACTCTGCTGTACATGTATAAACAAATATTTACAAAATTCTACATGTCTTCTTAAAGGTCAGAAGTCTGTAGTTTGTTTTATAGCCAGGATGTTTTACCTGGCTTTGGCTCAACTCTGCCCTGGTCAGTTCAAAGGTTCAATAGCTGTTTTTTTAGATATTTAAATAAAGTAAAGAGAGAGATTTAGCCAAGGGATGTCTGGTGCTGCATGCTCTTCATTGGTGGGTTGATATTTATCCTGAAGTCTGCTGAAACTAGCAGTTACAGTACCAGCCTTTTAGCCCTCGAAGTAGAAGTGAGAACAATGCATGTGTGCCAACTGCTAGCAGACATGATTGGAATTAAGAGCACCATAGAGGCTTCTGCTATTGGTCCATGATGGGCGTGGACAGATTATTCATTCCTAGCACTTTGTGTTCCCGATAACCGTAGGTCTGCTTTTGCTATTTACAGTTCCAAACGATAATTACCAGGATGCAATAAAAAAAAAAAAAAATAAAAAAAAAAAAACACGTTATTTAGAACTGGATGAGAATTCGCATGTGGCACGAGTCACCTTGAAATCTCTGGCAGAAAGACCTCGTGCCTGGAAAGGACTTTGCAGAAATCAGTTGTCCGGGTGTACGACTGAGGTAAGGGAGGTCGAATCCAATGCAGAGATTACCTGCAGCCATCGCTACAATGCCTTGTTTCACTAACCAACCCCTCAGTTTTTTTCATTCTAGACACAGCTACAGCCTACAGATGAAAAAGGCTGTTCCATTGGATAGCTGAACAAATCCAAGAATTCTCACCCCCAACAGAAAATAGCACTACCTTCTTCAGATACAAAAGAAAAACTAGTATTTAGCCAACTGCTAGTTTATTCTTTAGCCTTTTTTAATTGTTTACTTATACTTACATGCCCCAGACCAAATATCTAGGAATGAATAAATAAACGAGGTTAACTGTTGAAACTATCGGTGATCACCTTGCAAATCACTTAAATCCAAGTTGATTGTTAAGCTATATCAAAAGAACATAAGAGCATCTTTTTTTCCAATTGACAACATATGATTTTGACAAAAGAATGGCATGGCGAAGGAGTAGCACAAAGTGTTTAGTTGTAAAGGTCAGATGATCAAATCTTAAACTGTAATAAATAATGGAATAACATAACTGCAATTCTAGTCTCCAACCAGAGAGATTTTTATTTACTACATAAAAAACTGTGGCAAATCTATATAGTTTGAATTGGTTTCCCTTCCATTAAGCAAAACTGCCCACACACACACACACACACACACACACACACTTTACTTCTTGCACAACTTTTGCTTGTATGCAAGAAACGCGGTATGCAGATTTAGCAATTGTTGTAGTCCCTCCTGTATGCATAAAATGGCACAAATATCACATTGCTTTGCTGCATGTTCTGTATGCAGCAAACATGGACAAATATAACTCTACATCATTGTTGGGGAAAAAGGTAAAACGTATGTAAAAGTATTAATTATAAACGTCTGTTTCACTGGTTCCTGGTGAAGAAGGAATTTCCAAATTTACAATAACGGAATAATGCCATGGCTTATACAACAACTTGATTTCTACTAAAAGACCTATGGAGGAGTAATGAAGCTATATGCCAAACAATTAGGAACCAACACCTCCTTACGTACTAGTTGGCAAAAAAGTGACACCCGTTTTTCCTAGCAGTAGCACCAGAATTGTATTAGTCTTTGAAAGAAGAAGCCAGATGCCTGTTCTGAGGTAAGCAGAAATCATACTGAAGGAAGCAGTGCACATTACATTACACCACAAGCAAGGATTACACAAAACTCAATGTACCCTGTCTAAATAAAAAAATCAACAACAGAATGAAGTCTTCTCCGGCTTAATATGGCAGCTGGATTGTTGACAAATATATTCACATTTCAATTCCATTGTTAATCTTGTAATTGGCAGGTTTCTTTCTACACCTTTATGTTACTAATTAAGCCCTCCAATACCCACTTGTTAGCAGTTGACAGAAATGAGCTCTGCTGTTATAAGTCCAAAAGATCAAGTATTGTCTTTGTCCAGTTAATGTTACATCAATGGTTCCCTCAGGCGAGGTATTATTGGTTTGTTGAACAACTTGAGAACAAGGTGTTCTGCAGTGACTCCCAGACAGGCGTTCCCTGGTGATGGGTTGACAGCATAATGAATATTCTGAAATAGCACGAACCCCTGCTCCCATATGCACTGATGTGGGATCATATTTACAGACAGATGACATTTCCTACTCTGGCCCCAAGTGCTGCTGGGTAAGGGGCAGGAGAGATAAGCAGAAGACCTAGCTGAGAATTTTCATCCAGCATTAGCGGGCCAGGACCTAGATCCACTGTAACATCTCAGCTGAGTGCTACAAAAATGCTACAAACTAAACACAAAGGTTTGAGAAGAAACACAGAATCCAGTGCTAAACACAGGTAAATGCTGTGTGTTTAACTACAAGATTTTACTGTCAGAGAAGTAGTAGAGCAAACTTACTATTACTAATCCATGCTAAACAAAGAGCAAACACTTATGGGTTAAAGGAACATTACAGTTGCAGTTCTGCAACTAAAACTAAGGAAACAGGGTCTCTGTGACATTCATGAAAAAGGGGTGCAAGTCTATGGACCATTCATGGTTTATAAAAGAAAGCTATATTTATAGCTTTTTCAACTGCAACTATCCAGGAGACATAGCAATGGTGGCAGTGGAAGAAAACAATGAACTAGGTTTGAAACAATGGAGGATCTACAGCTGTTGCTATGTAATAAAAATATTCTACGAGAAGAATAGATTTGGCAGATCACGCAGTCAATGATCTCTGTTATCACTGGTTTGCACACAATGCCACGTTTAGCGACAATCATCATGATTTCTCCCCAATTCTTATGAAACATGAAGAACTGGGTGTGGTAAATATTGTATTTTGAGAGAAAACAGGGTGGGTGGAGAGTGACTGGTGAATTATGTATTTGGTGAGAGGATAATGTAGAACAGTTTTAGAATCTATTTATTCTGCTACACTAAATCCTTGTTTTTCGCTCAAATTCTAAATAAATTTATCTTAATTTGTTTTACTTAACAAAAGTAACAACAAACTATTATATCACATTTGGTCATCACGGAAAGTGGGGAAAGTTTCTGCCCAATCAGAATGTACAATACAAGAGGGGAGACCAGGTGCAAGAAATCCAACCAAATAGAAACGCTACTAACCAAAAAGAAATGAGTGAATTACAAAACTTTCTGATTTCCAGATATAGGTACGAGTTACATGTGCCCCTTGCTTACACAATCTTTAGTGATCTGTGACTGGCAATGGCAGCATATCCGCCCATAATTCCTCATCTTTGTAGAAGGCAAACATCTTATCTTCAAATATGGTTTATGTATTGTATCTCCTTGTGGAAATGAAAGACCTTGTGGGATGTGAGCCAGGATCTTATCCAGCTTGCGAGCATCTGCCCTTGTGTTCTCTTCAATGCCTTGCATAACCTGTGTTAAACAGGAAGCTGCCAATGCCTCGAAAACAATCACTTACAGGTACTGTGTGCTGCCATTGCCTCATCCAGATTCAGATGGGTGGTGCAGGGTGCCTCGCCAATGCATTAACCAACCTTCATTGAGAGAGGATTAGGAAAGGGCACAAATTTACCCAGATGCGCTCCACGTGGGCACTACTTTCCACCTTCAACATCCTGTGATGTGGCATATCGTGCTGCCATGTGGCACTTCGTGCAGCAAGACAGGGTGCAGTCAAGACCCTTCCCCACTTAATAAGAAGGGAATTTCAATTATTATGGTATTGTGAAATGAAGTTGTACACATTTATGTGAATGTTGCGCTATGTAATTGGCAATGTGCTTTCTTCTACGCAAATACAAGAAGTGAATAAATTAGCACAAGCTGCAGCAGAGTGTTGTAACACTGATGAATCAAAGTGTTGCAGCTCTTGTGTACTTGTGCAACAACTTTACTGCTATGAATGCCAAGCATAAGCATCCAAATCAAAAAACGAAGCAAAAAATGGAAAAGAGATGGTTCCCTAGTGGAAAAAAATAATAAAATTACACTTTATGAAGCAAGAATGTAATAAGTTAAATGCCATACTTCAACTCGGAAAGCTGCTACAGCGGCACCGGGGTCGCATGATTTGAGCCATGCTCTGATCTGCTGTTTTTCGTGCTCAATATACGTAAGAAAGCTAGTAGATACGTGGTAGAGGAGGGAGAACTCGATCATCTGCACATCTGGGGCAGGAACACTATTCAGTGAGACTCAAAGCAGGCACATTCTGTGATGCCCAAGACAAGTTTCAAAAACTTCAAACAATTAGGCTTCTGTGTAAAACAAGAAGCAATCCATAGGGACAGTGAAAGTACACAGAGAGGATGGTGTAGATCCTTATAATGCACAAAAATATTAGAAGAGGTTCATAAACCAGCATAAGGACCAACACTCACAAGTACTGCTTGCTAAATAAAGGAATGTAGAGGCGCTAACAAAATGTTTGTTGAAGAACACTGTAATGCAGGAGTGGGAAGGCTCAAAAGGGCATAACAAGGTCAACTGCTTAAAGCAACCATATATTACGACGTTAAAAATCAGACTTCAGGTCAGTATAATACATTGTCTTAGCTATGAAAGTTAAAGGCTGGGCAATAAAATATCTACAAGATACGAGTTGGTCATGTGTAATGCACAGAAAAGGAGCAGAAATGCTATGTGCAGGGCAACATATTTAGGGGAAATGCCTTTCGAGTTAAATTGCAAACGGGTTGACTTATTGCTGTTGATTGCGATCATCACTGCTCCCCCCAAAACCCCCCAAAAAAAAAAAAACACAAAAGAAAACCAACAAAAAAAACCACACGCTTCCCTCCTGCTATGAAGGATGGCTTAGATAGCAAAGTAAGGTATTCTTCCTAGGGTTTACTACCTCGGGAGACCTTAAGATATTGAATACATAGACATATCTGAGGTACGAGCAGTCTGTCATCCTGACATTAGCCTCCACAGTCCACACCACATTAATGGAATAAAGCACCTTGAAATGTTATATACATTTTAATTGTAACCATTATGAATAAGGACATAAGCTAGATAGTGCCTCACTGAACAATTATCTCCAAAGAGGTTTATTCCATAAATAAGTATATATGATATAAATATCAAATATATACATGTGCAAATATGAACAGTGGCGGCTCATGCTGCAACAAAAAGCAGCACATGAGCATCTCTTGTGAATAAGAAGTGAGGTCGACTGCGGGAGTTGCCACCTAAATCCACTGATTTACAAATCCGTGTAAAACCGACTGGGCATCGGACCTCAATGTAAAGTCACCTGCTTCCAGCTGGCATGGCACCTGCCGTCAAACATGATTTAGAAGTGCCTCTTTGTTCTGGAAATGCCACACCTGGGTTGTCCAGCAAAGCTTTCCCTCACAGATTAACCTGAGATAGATAAAAGGAACAAAATAGCATCTGCTCTTGGTCGATAGGAGTGAGTTCCTGATTAAAGCCTGCATCTTGGATTTCCTGCTTCACATCGAACAGAAATGAACATCCGCATAACACAATCTATTGTGCTCAAACTTAAAGATGGTAACACATTTATAAAAAACATATCATGATTGTTCAACACAAAATGATCATCACAAGAAACGTGCACCTCCCAAATATTTGCCGCATTCTCACAAACACATTCATTTCACATGAAAGGATGTGACTAGCTAAACCCAAACCACCTACCATAGCCACTGCAATTCATGTAGACATTACTACCTGTGAAATAAATACAAAAAATCTCTCTGGTGTAGAATTAAAAATACGTAGGTTGCAGTTCAAAGCTTGTTTGATGTAGCACAAAAACGAATGGGCTTGGGGTTTATATTGTCTTCGCTGCTTAAAGGGGTTAGCTTAAATTGTATCTACAGCCCAACCAATGGGACCAGGAAGCTTAGACATCAGAAACCTTGGACCAATAAACCAAAATTAAGACCTTTTGGCAAGTGGCATCAAAACCAAGAAAATAAGAATGTGTATATCTGCCTTCTGACTTCGATCCAAATCAGAAATTGCATAGGATATACTTTTGTGCAAGGCAGCAGGTCACTGATCCTGTGAGCGACCACTCCATATCACGTCCCCAAATGTACGTTTACTGGCACAGTCAGATGTCATCAAATTTGTGTTTTAAGTAGTCTTTGATGACCTTGGCAATAGGCAGTTCATCGAGCAGCTTCAGGCTTTGAAGGCCTATGTACTGACGAATTTTAATTCGGCACAGATCTTGCAAATTCCTTGGTTGCCCTGTAACGAAAGAGAAAAACTTGTATATAATATAACTATAACAAACCTTTTCACATTGAGAATCTCCGCCCTAATGTCCAGCCACCTGCGACGTCATAGGAAAGCAATGACCCAGACTCTAATTCATTCACAAAACGAGCTTAACCCAAAAGCAGCATCCCTTACACGCAGGTTCTGCGTTAGAATTCCAAAATGAATTTGCAGTAGTAAATATAATGCTTACAGCCATGCTTGCCTGACTTCACGGCAGACTCTGAAGTGATTGCCAGCCCTTCACACAGAAGAGAAATACACAAGGTGTACTAGAAGGTATACAATAAGAACTGTGATAGAAAGGACCTTTAATATGAGAAAAGAGTGCTTTTTTTCCAGTGATTGGGACTCTGAAGCATGCATCACAATGTAAATAATCAAATACTAACTAAAGGGAATCCACTTAAAGATACATACACATTTACATCACCATACTTTGATGGAGAATACTTGGGTTATCATAGATTTAGTCTTTCTTTCTTTCAATTCAACAAGGGAGAAAATAACACAAAGTTGGTGAGGGAGAGAGTCCCATTATTCGTTCCAATTACCAAAATCTGATGCGATGCCAGGGGATCGGGGAACCACAAGGAAACAAAAATATGCATGCAATAATGTCCGAGATGGGGCATGCCAAGTAACCAGCGGGGTGTGGATGAGTAGAAGCAGTTTGGTGAATGGTGTTGAAAAGCAAGCCAAGCATTTTGTATTATGCCCCGTATTTGAGGACAACTAAACTGCTTGGTTGTTGCCAATTAAACTGTGCAGCCAGTTAAGTTACCAACAACCAACTTGGTGCTGGTGATTAACTGTACATTTTTATTAGCATTATAGTGTAAAAATCGTATTGTATGGGAATAACAAATTTAAGGAATGTGCCACTTATATGCTGTTGAAATGATCAGCTTCTTCTTTACAAGTGTGCACTGTAATTATGCAACAGCAAAAAAAATCTGCAGTAGGCATGACAAAATGAGACAAAGAAAGGCACCTTATGTGGAAAGGAAAGGCCAATTATGCAGCACATTCTGCTGTGGTACTATTGAATATTTTTAGTATGCATTTTATAATCTATGTACACTGATGCAAAAGGAATGTCAATGCCACAAAAGACAAGTTACTTACCTTTGGAAACACTCTTTCTGACGAATACTCTAACCGCAGATTTCTTGCCATTAGACTATTCCCCAGAGGTCAGACTGGATAGAGAGCTTTTTTTTTTTTTTTTTAAGCAACGGTTCTGCATTCCAGTAGGTGGCGCCCTGTGGGTAATCACAGGCTCCATGCTGTAATGTAAAATGTTAGAGCAGAGTTGCATATTAGTGTCACTTCTGCACGTGGATGTAGTTTTCTTGCTAGCCTCTTTCGACACCCTCAGATGTAGAATGTGAAAGAATTGCCAGTATCACTTTGCAGATTCCTAACTTAGGATCATTTTTAATGTTAAAAACAGACCACTCCAGAGAGCAGCGGAAGTGAGAAGGTAGTGAGGAATCTGCAGTTGGATAGATTGCCCACCAGAACGCACATTACTGAAGGTAAGTAATTTGCTCTTCTAATAGATACTTCTAGCTGCAGATTCCTCATCTATTTAGACTACTTACCAAAGCAGTAAAAAAAAAAAAAACAAGGTAGAGTGTCTGTGGAGTGGACTTAGATCAAAAAGTCTTGAAGGACCAAACATACAAAATGTCCTTCGCACCAGACCTAGCTGTCCGGGAAGTAGTGCTTTGTGAACGTGTTCACAGACACCATCATCACAGCCTGGCAGATGTCAAGGACAGGCACTCCACATGCCAGTCTCAGGCCTGGTGAATGGGCTCTCAGTACTTCCAGAGACCGCTATTTGACCAGTGCATGGCATATGCACAGGACTACCCACCTCGACAAGAGCCCTCTTCTGCACAGCCTTATCTATCTGCCTTATCTATCTTTGCCCCCCCCACATAACTCCACAAAAGCTAATTGTCCACCCAATGACCCTTGATACAATCGAAGTAAAAGCTTAAAGCACATTTGGGGTTCACCGACTGTAGCTTCTCCTCCTCTTTCAAGGGGTGCAGAAGGGCAAAGTATGCTTGCCGAGAGATAGGTTGCACAATGTCGAAAGGAGTCAACTTTAGGCAAGAAAGCTACCCGAATGCTCAGCACCAGTTTGTCTAGAAAAAAAGGTGGTGTAGGGTGGTTACATTTAAAGTGCCTGGAGTTCACTGGTGACGAGCTGGACGGATAGAGGCCAGGAAGATCGTCTTTAAGGTCAGAATAAGCAATAAGGAGCTGTATGCTAGTTCGAACAGTGTACACATGAGAAAGTTTGGACCAATTCATGATCCCACTGGAATCACAAACTGCTTGGGAGGAAATGTGTGCCAAATCTTTAATAAGATGTATAAAAATAGGTTATTTAAACAAGGCCTGTTTGTCCGATAAACTAAAAAAAATGTCCAGAAAGGCCGATAAGTAACTTTTGATCGTACCCACTGCAAGGCCTTCCTTGGCCAAAGGCAAAATGGAGAAAAACACATCCAATACTTTAGCGTGTTTAGGGTCTCTTATGCACTCCACAAAGGGCCACATATTTGTCCATGCCTGGCATAAATTTACTTATTTTCTTGGAAGGACATCTGTCAGCACAGATGACATCCACCACTCCAGGTGGCAGATCAAATACTGTTAATTTCCACCACTTAATCTTCAACCATGGAGGTGTAAATTGCACAGGTTCAAGTGAGAGGAGGCTGCCCTATTGCTGCACAGGGATCTTCTTGAAGAGGGAGCTTGATCGGAGGGCAGATGCTCAAGCCCAGAAGTTCTGGGAACCCCCCTCTTCTGGCCCAATCCGAGACTCTAGAATGACTTGGGCCCAGTCATTCCAGATCTTTTTCAAACTCTGGGAAGGAGTGAGAGAGGTGGAAGGAAATGCAGGAGTCCTTTGTTCAAGTCCAGCCAGAATGCATCTACTAGCAAGTCTCTACGCAGAAACTCTAACACAAAACATTTGACACTGTGCATTCTCATTGGTTGCAAAAAGATCTAGCCTCGGTTCTCCCCACTGTCAGAAGACATCCTGTGCCTCCTCAGGATGTAGATGCCACTCGTGATTTGCCAGACCCCGCCGATTGAGCTCATCTTCAGTGGCATTCAAGGATCCCACCAGGTGGTTCACGACCAGGAAAAAAAAACAAAGCACCCGCTAGCTACATAGCACATATCCTCCCTCTCCTTCTACTTCTACTTCTACTTCTAGGACTATCACATGGCGGCGATGTTGTCTGAGCCTGCACCAGCCTCCTATTGATGGGTGGAATGCCAAATGGAGGGTTCGCTGCTCCAACCAACTGAAATGGAGCAGGGCTCCTGCTGAAGACATGACTGTTGATCCCCACCTCCCCAGTTGAACTCCCCATACCAGCAGTCAGCAACCTATTACCAATTTCAACTTAGAGTAGGGAAGGGAGAGGGGCCTACACCACTAGCCCTATTATGCTCAAGCAAGCATCACTGCTGATCATAGACTGTCCCTTCTGAAACCAATCAGTTAGAATTCAGCAGAAGGAAGGCTTGGAATTGCATTGTGCCCAGGATAGCCCCCAATGAATAGCACCCTCTGTGAAAGAGTGAGGTGCCAATGCCTCACTAATTGTGAACTCGAAGAAATTCACCATCACGTGGGGTTGGTGTACAAAAGAATACGGCAAGCTAGACTTCAGCAACCACTCAGACACGGCAAGACGAGTGTCCACAATCTCCCAAGGTGTGCCACAATGGCTGCTCATCACTTTTATGAACACCTGCAGGGCACTGGTGAGGCCAAAGGGAGGCACTGTGAACTGGAAAAAGTTCCTGGTCTAATTTGAGCAGCAACATGTGTGGGCCTGCAGGACAGGAAAATATGTATCCTTCATGTCCAAGGACACCATCCAGTCTCCTAGGTCCAGTGCAGCCAAAACTGGGCCAAAGTGAGCATTTTTAATTCATCTTTCCACAGGTACAAGATAGGCTAGTGGCTTCCGTCCTTTTTCAGCACAAGGGAATAAAGAGATTAACAATCCTTTTCCCTTTCTGAGTATGGTACTCTCTTGATGGCAACCTTTTACAACAATACTAGCACCTTCTGCAGCAGAATGGAGAGGCAATCCACTAAAATTTAATTGGATGTAGTGGGAAGTTGTGTTGGAGCAGATACAAACTGTACAGTATGGTTCCGTCCTACCCTTTGTATGGCCCATCTATTGGACTTGAAAACTGAATTCTGCCCACCTCCCAAAGGATGAGTATGTGCCATTAATGGCAAGCTAAAGTGGCTAGGAGGAGACTGCAGCATGTAAAGGGGACTGGGAGTGATCGTGCCCTTTCTGGACTGCGTAGTGACACTGTCCAAAGCCCTGAAAGTACTGAGGACAGTGCTGTAGGAGCTGGGGTCACAGGCAAAGTCTGTATATCAAACCCCTGGAGAAGCCAATAAATTTTTCAAAACTGCAAGTGAACTGCTTGGTAGGTGTTAACAGTCCCAGGGAGTGTGAAATAGCTCTGCTGTCTTTAAAACACTCAAGGCCAGAATCAGTTTTATTGCCAAAAAGGAGTGAGCCATCAAAGGCCACATCCATGAGAGAAGCTTGCACCCCCGCCCCCTGAAAATCCAATAGAACGCATCAACACCTGGCAGTGTAGCACAATCCTTGTGCCAAGTGCCCTCTCCAGTCTGTGGTGACTAAGCCAACACAAATCATGTATTCGGCTGAGTCTTTTCCTTCATGTATTGTTTGGGTTAGAGAGGCCATAAGGTCTTCTGGAATCGCCAAAAAGATCTTGCTTTCTACCACCGAAAGGGCATGCGATTAGTGGCCTACTAATGTAGTACATTGACCAATCTCGGAGCTAGGCTTACTGAAGACAACATTCCCAAAAATCCCAAACTGCCTATCCAAAGGAGTTGTAGGGAACGAATTTGGCCTGCACCTGTAAGATCTCTGATGTAGGGTGCTTAGTGAGAAAATCAGGATCACCAGATCCTGGCCTGTGGTGCCTGGCCACCTGTCATTCAGACAGGAACCAGGCTTGGACCAAGTGGCCATCAAAGTATCTACGAGGGCTTGTTAAAGAGAAGATGCTGGCACGCCCTGGGTGTAGAATTTCTGTGAGAACATTAGCCATGGTCTTGACAGAGAAACAAAAAATCCAGGACATCAGCTGTCCTTAAAACAACTACAAATTACAGACTCTGTCCAATAGGTGGCTTAAGTGGCAAATCCAACCCTATACCGCCGTGGGAGGTATCAAGCCCACTAGCCTCTTGGAAGTCAGCATAGAAATTATCATTATAATGAAAGAGGAAGATCTCCAACCTCAAACCAATCATTATCTCCATCTGGTGGTGTTCCTTTTTTAGCCTCCGAGCCAAAATAGGTCCAAGACAGTGGGGCCTCTGTGGGAACACCAGCCCTAGTAGACGCACTGGTGCCGAATCAGGCTGTATGACAATCTATTGTACTTCAGTAAGCAGCTGAGATTGGGCTGAAGTCGGTTCAGGACCAGAATCAAGTCTTCTGGTGCCAGTGGTGTCGGCACTGGCATCACATAGTGGCAACTCAGCACAGGTGTAGGTGTTGGAGAAGGTGTCTGTACCAGAGTCAGTACTGTGGGATACATGCCACACTGTTCTGTGTCTATATTCCTTCTATTTGCTCAGACTATCTCCTCTATTGGCGGGCACTGCTTGATTTAATAGACACAATTTTAACGGGAGACTCAAATGTATCTATGCAGTCCAACAACAAAATGAAAGTGCCATTATTTTGGTGCTGAAATAAATTCAGTCTGCTGCAATGACAATGTTGTGTGGCTAAATACAAATGGCACAAGTTTGGGAGTAGGTTCGGTGAGACAGGGGTGAGCAAATAACAGTTTTAGAGAGGGATGGCAGCTGGTGCAACAGGATACACTTGTAAGGCACCATGGTTTGCTTAGGAAACAGAAATCTAAAACGAGATCAGTGCAGACAAAATACACATAGTAATAGTGATTTTAACTAGAACATTCTTCTTGATATTTTATAGAATCAAGTAATTTGAAATCCCAGTGAAACAATACAACAGCAAACAAACCGATGAATATTTATGTATCGATGATGCCAAGCTTCATTACTCATTATTTTAATCATTTTAACTGTCAAGGCCATTTGCGCACAGTTAGCGCTTTCATAAGATTATTGTGTATAAAGTCATTTAAGGAATGAGATGTTTGTATAAATCAATCAATCAAATGTATCAAGGTGTCTGGTTGTCCTCTTTCTAATATATGGCTGTATCAGGGGCACAGATGTAATTTTTGTGACAATGTATCCAAGTCTCGAGATCACTTCTGTGACTGGACTTTCATTCAATGAGGCCAGTGTTACTTGTGGTACAGCAGATGAGCCAGTCCATAACAGTCATGCTCAAATGTAAATCCCTTTGTAAACTTTTATTATTTAATATTCTTGGGATAGGCTACTCCAACATCTACCTTGCAAAGCAGTAAGATGCCTTAGGACCAACAGCTTGTTTACCCACCCACAAGAAGGCATCATCTATTTTTTAGATATTCTTTAAAATGGCTGTAGATCCAGAGTTGGTTGTACCTAAAAGTGCTAAATATCACTTTTCACCTCTGTTCATCACTCTATGCAAAGAGTAAACAACTTCAATTGGTACAGATACATTAAAAACAAGGTGCCTTGGATAATTATCCAGTATAATAGCTTCAAATGAATTGATAACGTTTAGTCCCGACCATTTCCAAATATTCATTATATATTTAAAAAAAAAAAAAAAAAAAAGAGAGAAGAACGACTGTTGGCAAGTCTTTGGGTCCTCCTTTGGGATCCAAACTCAGATTTCGACTTCCACAGGCACTTCAAATGACGGCATAAACAAACATGTTAATAATGTTTGGCTGCTCCGAATTTGATCACTTATATTGCTGTCCCCGATGATTTCTGCAAAGGCTATCTGACAATTGGAAAAAAAAGCAAGGAGCATAAGCACCCATCTTGTTGCATTGCACTGGCAGAAGTCATGTCTTATTTTAGCCAGAAGCTTGAACAGGATAACTCAGAACCATCAGATTTCTTCCAAATCCGAGCACTTCAAGGATTTCCTCAAAGGTATAAACCAGTTTGCAATGTTTTGTGCACATAATCAGTGCATGGAATGATCAATTTACCTTCCTGGGATAGCTAAGAGGCAGTTCACACATCTGATATTGCCAAGTCTATAGAACCATCACAAATCAAGATATAGCTGAATTTATAATTTGTGATGGTAGTTTCTCAGTCCTAATTATCAATATAGGTTTTGAATTTCGCATTCAGGTTGTTTGGGATTTCCAGGTACTTCCCGGCCTCCAATGCCATTATGCTATGGCAATTTCTGCCAGTCCATAATACGCATAGACAATAAGTTAACAAGTTCTAATGGACGAACCAAAGGTGGACAAAATTATCTATAAAAATTACCACCAGAACATAAGGTTTTAGACTCTTCAAAAAAGACAATTCTCATGATTCTGGATTTTTGTTATTGGGATTTCTAGTTCTTCCTTCCAAGCTTTGGGTACTTGGTTAAATTGAGTAAAGGTAAGGGTATTTTTTGTGTAGATTTCGAGGCTTTAGAGAAATGTAACAAACGAATATTATAAAAAATATTTTGTGGGCTTACCAAGAACACAGAGGCACTTATACTCCGCCCACTGCTTAAAACTGGTTGGCTTTACTGTCATTCATTTGCCTGATTCGCACTCAATGGGTTGCCATTCCCACCTTTGGGGAGGTACCATTTCACTCTGGTGGGGGATGATCAGATCGAAGGGGAATGATGGTGTGGCCTCTCTAGGAGAAGGCAGCGGCCTTGTCCACTGTGATGTCATTTAAGTTGGTAACAATGGGATCAAGGAAATACCCATCAACGTGGTGGGTCCTTCACTCATTGGGCAGTCTGAGTTTGGTTAGGTCCTCCTGAAGTTTGTCGGGGTGAGGCTGGGAGGGGTAGTTGAGGTCGCCAAGGCAGATGAAGGAGCTGGGGAGTTGAGCACCAAGAGTGCACCAAAGTCTCACATGGAGTTGCCAAAATTGGATTGAGGGTGTCGCCCAGGGTGGAGTTTAAAGGCCATTTGTTACAGTCCCTTGTCTTTGCAAACATAACAGGAGAGGGGGTTTGGTACATAGAAGAACAGACTCAAACGCGACTACAAGCATCTGAGAGGGAGATAAACCTACAATGAAAACAAAATATCTACAAATCAGCCCTCAAGTTGTATCATCATCAAATCAAATACACTAAGCGATTAGCACTGAATTTTTCACCATTCTAAACAACTTCACCGCACCCAATGCCTGCCCCAAAACCATCAACTGATTTCAGCAGTTTCCCAGCTGGACCTATCCAACACTGCATTGCTCCTATCCAAGCAGATGAACCTCCACCTCACCACGACCTCGTGACCCATCATTATCACACCGGAAAATGCAGCAACCATGTGATCCATCCGTTCAGGAGCTCAGTTGGGTCCCTGCCCACACTTCATCTTCACCAAAAGGATTGGACCTCCATCTACACACCCCGACCGGATACTTAACAACTCCATTAGCACAGCCACTTTCCCAGATGCTTGGAAACACCACAATACTCCCCCTTCAAAGAAAGTCAGCAGACCCAAAAACACACGCTAACCTCGGACTGATCTTCCTGCTGCTTTTTGATGCCAAAGTCCTGGAGAAAGCAGTCAACAAATGACTGGCTGACCATCTTAACGATCTCTTTCTCGACTCCACCCAATCCGGATTCAGGCCCAACAACAGTACTAAGACCACCCTCATTACTGCCACAGACGACATCCGACTGATCATGAAAAGAAGAGTTACTCTCATTCTGCTGCACCTATCACCCACCTTCAACACAGTCTCCCACCCCATCCTCATTATACACCTTCACAAGGCCAGCATACAAGGTCCTGTTCTTTCCTCAGAATGAGTTGCTTTCTCACAGGACACCCAGTTTGTCAGTCTGGCTCTCCACACTTCAGCTGCCTCCAACCTCATCCGAGGAATACCTCACTGATCATATTTCAGCTTAACATTGTTCCAATGCCTCGCTGGCACCAATCATCATCACGTATTCCCATGGAATCAACATCTTTTGACTGACTACACCCAGCTCATCCTTTCTCTTCCAACAAAACATCCAACAGGAGGACCAACTTCACTTCCTGCATGCCTGAGGTCGCCAACTAGACGAAGACAAAATGTATGACATGCAACACAGACAAAACAGAAGTAGTTCTCTTCGTCAAGAACACCTCCCTGTGCTCTCTATGGAACCCTACCTGGTGGTCAGCAGACCGCTGACTACCTCAAAGCCCAGATCTTTAATTTGATTGGCCGGGCATGGTGTTAGACACTAAATTCTTTATGACCAACCAGGCAACAGTCGCCGTTCTACTGTTTCTACACACTGAAGATCATCAAAAAAATAATAATAATAATTCTTCAAATGGCTCCAAATGAACACAAACAAACCTATCACCAAGGCCCCTATCACTAGCAAACTGGATTATGGCAATGCTCTAGGTCATAATCACTCAAAGAGCCTGGCTAGCTTCCCGTCCACAAAAGCATATTCTTCAAGCTCCTCACTCACATGTACAAAGCCTTGCACAACAGGTCCCTCTTACACCCCCTCTTACCACTGGTTGGCTTTCTTGTCAGTCTCATTTGCATGCTTTTCATTCAATGCCTTTCCTGTTTCTTACGTTTGTCACTCTCCTGGAGCACTGACTCTTTACTGATTTGTTGAAATACATAATTTCATTACTTCAGGGAACTTCTGTTTTATCTACAGCTCTCCAAGTAAATTCTCTTATGCGATACTTCCTCAATCCCATCCAGCCCCTTCTCTGTTGCTTTGCCTTCAGCAACCACCACCCCTCCCCCACCCCACTGTCCTTTTTATAATTTTATTTTTTTATACACCCGTCGCCTACCTCCTCTGTGGTTCCCTGTCCTCAAAGGCCATAACCTCTTTCTTCACCATTAACTCTCTCGTTACATAGGTGCTACTAGTTTCACTCCTTTTTTTTTTTTTTGAGGGCTTGGCAGAAGCAATTTGATGCATGGCTGCTCCTGTCATTTAAAAAGAGAAACAAAATAATAGAAAGCGCTCAAAGATGGCCATCTGCCATTGTGAAACAGTAAAATAAAAAAAATAATTAAAAAGCCCACCACATGTGGTGACTCGGGGAAGCTAAAGTGTGATGGCTAATTTATCAATATATTTTTTTTTTGCACATGCTGAACATGATTGGCACAAGCATTTGCAAAGTCAGTAGGTCTCCAACAGCAAAGCCACAGAAAAAAAATAATGTAATTACTTGCATTTCTCCCAAAAGTTCTATCCTCCTGCTCCATACCCTTACCTTCAAGTCCTGTTATTCCAGCTCCTCCCATAATTACTTTCATTCTATTCTCTATCCACTTTAGTTTCTATTTGTCACCTTGTGTCCCCACATCCTCCAATGCTCAGCTTTGTGTCCAGATCCGCTCACTTCATTATCCCCCGTCACATTCTCCTGTTTACTCTTATTCCTCTACCAGATAAGCTGTAACTTGTTTCTACATATTAATTTTAAACCATACACCTATTTGCTTCGATACTACTTTCTCCCTCATCTTTACTTGCACACCTTGCACTTCACTTCCATTCCCTTCCATCCCCAGCCAGCCTTCCAAAGACTGTCTATACACACACCTTTCGTCAAGATATAAAAAAAAAACTCAATACTTAAAACTGCCATACAGATAGTGGATATTTTATTTTGTACTAATTAAAAAAGAAATCACAAGATGAAAGTCAAACTGTGACCCTCAGGCAGGCCAGGCTAGGATTTAGGGAAGCAATTAATTAGAAAATAATGGCCTGCCCTTGCCTGAGAATACCAAATGAGTTGTTCTTCTTGATTAGAATTATATCAGACAGAGCCAGCACTATCAAATACATACCATTCTCTGTTAAAATCACTGACCGGGATATTTGATGCCAACTTATCACTTTAATGCAGGTACCTAAAGTGTCCAACCCTCCCTTAAATCAAATTAATATCCTGAAAATACTTATTTTTGTTGATACAGAACACCATGTACCAGTAAGTAGTGTTTTTGGTGAAATCTAAAATGGACTGCAGGAACTCTGCTTACTTAGGAATTACTGAGAAATCTGTTAAGAGGCTCAACTAGCACAGATACAGACTGCCTGACTAATTTCAGGACTCTCAAACAAAGACCACATCAGTCCTACTCTACAAACTCTGCGCTGGCTAACACTTTGGGTCTCATTAAAAAGCGCTAACCATTGTACACTGAGCTTTACACTATGTTGTAACAAATTTAAACTCCAGAAACAATACTGCTATTAGGAGTTCTGAGTGGTGGCAGCCAAAGCATGCAATAATCTCCCTTCTAAGCTTCAGCTGCAATCAATCTTGCTGATACCCTGGAAAAATCTTTAATTCCTTAAATTCACAGAAGTGTGAACCACCTTAACCCCTTAGCCAAAAAAGGGCTCAGCACTGGGCGGGGAAAAGGCCCAGCAGCTATTTGGGGTAGTTTGCGCTTAGGGCTTCATAACTTTTTGTCCACATAAGCTAACCACGCCAAATTTGCGTCCTTTTTTTCCCAACATCCTAGGGATTCTAATGGTACCCAGAGTTTGTGGTTTCCCCTGGAGGAGACCAAGAAAATAGCCAAAATACAGTGAAAATTTAGTTTTTTCCAAAAAAATGGGAAAAAAGGGCTGCCGAAGAAGGCTTGTGGTTTTTTCCCTGAAAATGCCATCAACAAAGGGTTTCTGGTGCTGAAATCACTATCTTCCCACCTTTCAGGAACGGGCAGACTTGAATCAGAAAACCACATTTTCCAACACAAATTTGGCATTTTACTGGGACATACCCCATTTTTACTATTTTTGGTGCTTTCAACCTCCTTCCAGTTAGTGACAGGAATAGGTGTGAAACCAATGCTGGATCCCGGAAAGCTAAACATTTTCTGAAAACTAGACAAAATTCTGAATTCAGCAAGGGGTCATTTGTGTAGATCCTACAAGGTTTTCCTACAGAAAATAACAGCTGAAATAAAAAAATATTGAAATTGAGCTGAAAACAACAGCCATTTTTCTTTATGTTTTACTCTAACTTTTTCCTGCGATGTCAGATTTCTGAAAGCAATATACTGTTTTGTCTGCTGGACTCTTCTGGTTGCGGGGATATAAAGGGCTTGTAGGTTCATCAAGAACCCTAGGTACCCGGAGCCAATAAATGAGCTGCACCCTGCAGTTGGTTTTCCTTCTATACTGGGTATACAGCAATTCATTTGTTGAAATATGAAGAGTGAAAAAGAGGTATCAAGAAAACCTTTGCATTTCCAAAATGGGATCAAGATAAGGTTTTGAGGAGCAGTGGTTATTTGCACATTTCTGAATTCCGAGATGCCCAAACTAGCATGTGAGTTGTAGGGCATTTCTCAAATAGACGTCTTTTTTACACACTCTCTTATATTTGGAAGGAAAAAATGTAGAGAAAGATAAGGGGCAATAACACTTGTTTTGCTATTCTATGTTCCCCCAAGTCTCCCGATAAAAATGATACCTTACTTGTGTGGGTAGGCCTAGCGCCCGCGACAGGAAATGCCCCAAAACACAACGTGGACACATCACGTTTTTTCATAGAAAACAGTGCCTACCTGTGGATTTTGGCCTCTAGCTCAGCCGGCACCTGGGGAAACCTAGCAAACCAGCACATTTTTGAAAACTAGAAACCCAGGGGAATCCAAGATGAGGTGACTTGTGGGGCTCTGGCCAGGTTCTGTTACCCAGAATCCTTTGCAAACCTCAAAATGTGGCTAAAATAACACGTTTTCCTCACATTTTGTGACAGAAAGTTCTGGAATCTGAGAGGAGCCACAAATTTCCTTCCACCCAGCGTTCCCACAAGTCTCCTGATAAATATGATACCTCACTTGTGTGGTTAGGCCTGGTGCCCGCGACAGGAATAGATCACACAACGGTCAATGTTGGTCCTTACGTGAGGCAGCTGTTGACCCTGGGGTGATCCATTCCTGACAGGCACTAGGTGTAGGCACTCAAGTGGGGTAGTGTTTTTATCAGGACAGGTGAGGAGTCACTGGGTGGTAGGAATGTTGTGGATCCCAGCATATTCCTGTAGTTTGTGTGACATAAATTCAAGAACTTTGGGGAATCCACACAAGTCACACCTCTGTGGACTCTCCCGAATGTCTAGTTTCCTGAAATTTAGTCTCTCTCTCTCAGTAGTCTCTCTCTCAGTCTCTCTCAGTAGTCTCTCTCTCTCACTCAGTCTCTCTCTCAGTCTCTCTCAGTAGTCTCTCTCTCTCACTCAGTCTCTCTCAGTCTCTCTCAGTAGTCTCTCTCTCTCACTCAGTCTCTCTCTCTCTCTCAGTCTCTCTCAGTAGTCTCTCTCTCTCACTCAGTCTCTCTCTCTCTCTCAGTCTCTCTCAGTAGTCTCTCTCTCTCACTCAGTCTCTCTCAGTAGTCTCTCTCTCTCACTCAGTCTCTCTCAGTAGTCTCTCTCTCTCACTCAGTCTCTCTCAGTAGTCTCTCTCTCTCACTCAGTCTCTCTCAGTCTCTCTCAGTAGTCTCTCTCAGTAGTCTCTCTCTCTCACTCAGTCTCTCTCAGTCTCTCTCAGTAGTCTCTCTCAGTAGTCTCTCTCTCTCTCTCAGTCTCTCTCAGTAGTCTCTCTCAGTAGTCTCTCTCTCTCACTCAGTCTCTCTCAGTAGTCTCTCTCAGTAGTCTCTCTCAGTAGTCTCTCTCAGTAGTCTCTCTCAGTAGTCTCTCTCAGTAGTCACTCTCAGTAGTCACTCTCAGTCTCTCACACTCTCAGTCTCTCACACTCTCAGTCTCTCACACTCTCAGTCTCTCACACTCTCAGTCTCTCACACTCTCAGTCTCTCACACTCTCAGTCTCTCACACTCTCAGTCTCTCACACTCTCAGTCTCTCACACTCTCAGTCTCTCACACTCTCAGTCTCTCACACTCTCAGTCTCTCACAGTCTCTCACACTCTCAGTCTCTCACACTCAGTCTCTCACACTCAGTCTCTCACACTCAGTCTCTCACACTCAGTCTCTCACACTCAGTCTCTCACACTCAGTCTCTCACACTCAGTCTCTCACACTCAGTCTCTCACACTCTCAGTCTCTCACACTCTCAGTCTCTCACACTCTCAGTCTCTCACACTCTCAGTCTCTCACACTCTCAGTCTCTCACACTCTCAGTCTCTCACACTCTCAGTCTCTCACACTCTCAGTCTCTCACACTCAGTCTCTCACACTCAGTCTCTCACACTCAGTCTCTCACACTCAGTCTCTCACACTCTCAGTCTCTCACACTCTCAGTCTCTCACACTCTCAGTCTCTCACACTCTCAGTCTCTCACACTCTCAGTCTCTCACACTCTCAGTCTCTCACACTCTCAGTCTCTCACACTCTGTCTCTCACACTCTCAGTCTCTCACACTCTGTCTCTCACACTCTCAGTCTCTCACACTCTCAGTCTCTCTCAGTCTCTCTCAGTCTCTCTCAGTCTCTCTCAGTCTCAGTCTCTCTCAGTCTCTCTCAGTCTCTCTCAGTCTCTCACACTCTCTCACACTCTCAGTCTCTCACACTCTCAGTCTCTCACACTCTCAGTCTCTCACACTCTCAGTCTCTCACACTCTCAGTCTCTCACACTCTCAGTCTCTCACACTCTGTCTCTCACACTCTCAGTCTCTCACACTCTCAGTCTCTCTCAGTCTCTCTCAGTCTCTCTCAGTCTCTCTCAGTCTCAGTCTCTCTCAGTCTCTCTCAGTCTCTCTCAGTCTCTCACACTCTCTCACACTCTCAGTCTCTCACACTCTCAGTCTCTCACACTCTCAGTCTCTCACACTCTCAGTCTCTCACACTCTCAGTCTCTCACACTCTGTCTCTCACACTCTCAGTCTCTCACACTCTCAGTCTCTCTCAGTCTCTCTCAGTCTCTCTCAGTCTCTCTCAGTCTCTCACACTCTCTCACACTCTCAGTCTCTCACACTCTCAGTCTCTCACACTCTGTCTCTCACACTCTGTCTCTCACACTCTGTCTCTCACACTCTGTCTCTCACACTCTCAGTCTCTCACACTCTCAGTCTCTCACACTCTCAGTCTCTCACACTCTGTCTCTCACACTCTCAGTCTCTCACACTCTCAGTCTCTCACACTCTCAGTCTCTCACACTCTCAGTCTCTCACACTCTCAGTCTCTCACACTCTCAGTCTCTCACACTCTCAGTCTCTCACACTCTCAGTCTCTCACACTCTCAGTCTCTCACACTCTCAGTCTCTCACACTCTGTCTCTCACACTCTCAGTCTCTCACACTCTCAGTCTCTCTCAGTCTCTCTCAGTCTCTCTCAGTCTCTCTCAGTCTCTCACACTCTCAGTCTCTCACACTCTCAGTCTCTCACACTCTCAGTCTCTCACAGTCTCTCACAGTCTCTCTCAGTCTCTCACAGTCTCTCTCAGTCTCTCACAGTCTCTCACACTCTCTCACAGTCTCTCTCAGTCTCTCTCAGTCTCTCACACTCTCAGTCTCTCACACTCTCAGTCTCTCACACTCTCAGTCTCTCACACTCTCAGTCTCTCACACTCTCAGTCTCTCACACTCTCAGTCTCTCACACTCAGTCTCTCACACTCTCAGTCTCTCACACTCTCAGTCTCTCACACTCTCAGTCTCTCACACTCTCAGTCTCTCACACTCTCAGTCTCTCACACTCTCAGTCTCTCACAGTCTCAGTCTCTCACAGTCTCAGTCTCTCACAGTCTCTCACACTCTCAGTCTCTCACACTCAGTCTCTCACAGTCTCAGTCTCTCACAGTCTCAGTCTCTCACAGTCTCTCACACTCTCAGTCTCTCACACTCTCAGTCTCTCTCAGTCTCTCTCAGTCTCTCTCAGTCTCTCTCAGTCTCAGTCTCTCTCAGTCTCTCTCAGTCTCTCACACTCTCTCACACTCTCTCACACTCTCAGTCTCTCACACTCTCAGTCTCTCACACTCTGTCTCTCACACTCTGTCTCTCACACTCTCAGTCTCTCACACTCTGTCTCTCACACTCTCAGTCTCTCACACTCTCAGTCTCTCACACTCTCAGTCTCTCACACTCTCAGTCTCTCACACTCTCAGTCTCTCACACTCTCAGTCTCTCACACTCTCAGTCTCTCTCAGTCTCTCACAGTCTCTCACACTCTCTCACAGTCTCTCACACTCTCTCACAGTCTCTCACACTCTCTCTCAGTCTCTCTCAGTCTCTCTCAGTCTCTCTCAGTCTCTCTCACACTCTCAGTCTCTCACACTCTCAGTCTCTCACACTCTCAGTCTCTCACACTCTCAGTCTCTCACACTCTCAGTCTCTCACACTCTCAGTCTCTCACACTCTCAGTCTCTCACACTCTCAGTCTCTCACACTCTCAGTCTCTCACACTCTCAGTCTCTCACACTCTCAGTCTCTCTCACACTCTCAGTCTCTCTCACACTCTCAGTCTCTCTCACACTCTCAGTCTCTCACACTCTCAGTCTCTCACACTCTCAGTCTCTCTCACACTCTCAGTCTCTCTCACACTCTCAGTCTCTCACACTCTCAGTCTCTCACACTCTCAGTCTCTCACACTCACACTCTCAGTCTCTCAGTCTCACACTCTCAGTCTCACACTCTCAGTCTCACACTCTCAGTCTCACACTCTCAGTCTCACACTCTCAGTCTCACACTCTCAGTCTCACACTCTCAGTCTCACACTCAGTCTCACACTCTCAGTCTCACACTCTGTCACACTCACACTCTCAGTCTCTCACTCTCAGTCTCACACTCTCAGTCTCTCACTCTCAGTCTCACACTCTCAGTCTCACACTCTCAGTCTCACACTCTCAGTCTCACACTCTCAGTCTCACACTCTCAGTCTCACACTCTCAGTCTCACACTCTCAGTCTCACACTCTCAGTCTCACACTCTCAGTCTCACACTCTCAGTCTCACACTCTCAGTCTCACACTCTCAGTCTCACACTCTGTCACACTCACACTCTCAGTCTCTCACTCTCAGTCTCTCACTCTCAGTCTCTCACTCTCAGTCTCTCACTCTCAGTCTCTCACAGTCTCTCACAGTCTCTCACAGTCTCTCACAGTCTCTCACACTCTGTCACACTCTGTCACACTCTGTCACACTCTGTCACACTCTGTCACACTCTGTCACACTCTCAGTCTCTCACTCTCAGTCTCTCACTCTCAGTCTCTCACTCTCAGTCTCACACTCTCAGTCTCACACTCTCAGTCTCACACTCTCAGTCTCACACTCTCAGTCTCACACTCTCAGTCTCACACTCTCAGTCTCACACTCTCAGTCTCACACTCTCAGTCTCACACTCTCAGTCTCACACTCTCAGTCTCACACTCTGTCACACTCACACTCTCAGTCTCACACTCTGTCACACTCTGTCACACTCTGTCACACTCTGTCACACTCTGTCACACTCTGTCACACTCTGTCACACTCTGTCACACTCTGTCACTCTCCTCCCCCCCCCCCTTGCCGCCGCATTCACCTGCTCTCTGGGTTGGCCTAACCCACTATTACCCAGTTGCACGAACAGCTTGCAAAGGGACAGCAGGACTGTCCTCATCACCTCCCTCATAATGTACTGGAAGAGGAGTTATCGAATGGGACTCCTCTGACTGAAAAATCACTCCCAGAGTCTGCGCCACTGTCCTATCCCTCAGATGCGGTCTCAGTATCTGATCCTATGTCAGAGCGGTCCTCTATAACCCGAGTGCAGGCAGCAGTCATCCATCAAGGTGCCATCTCTGCTATTGGCTAAACTGTTGCTCTAAAACACTAGCCTACGTAAACAGTCACAAAATCGATGGTGTGTGTGAGATACGTGCAACAGTAGAGGCCACCTTACCTGCGCTTCTTCCCTCAATCAGCACGTACTTTCAAGACACTAAAAAAACACCTTGTCACATACCATTCGTCACAGTCTTTAGCACCTCCAGCGCCCAGTCCAACAATCATTATTGGTGCTCCCACTCCCTCCTCCTCGGATTCCCTCATTACCACCCAGCAAAAGTGCCCTTCATCTCTCCATAGCCGCCCTCCACCCCGCACATAAATTTCATTGGTATTATAGCGCAGGTAATGGCTGACTTTACTAATGTACTCAGCTATTTACATAAAATACAGATTTGCTCTTTGCAGTAGGCATATAAACCTTCTGCGCTTCTTTATGGCACTAAAACTGCCACTAGACAAGTCAGACCCTTTTCCCCCCAGGGAAACCACACACATATTGACAAAAGTGATATGGATATATATATATATATATATATATATATATATATACACACACACACACACACACACACACACCTACCTCTTTGGCCCACACAAAAACACCTGGGACCCCTCATGGTGGCCCACCACGCTAGGCCCTGTACCCACCCCCGCCAACCACGCAACCTCAGCATCATTCTAGACTCCTCCCTCTCGATGACCCAACAAATCAACGCTCTCACCTCCTCATGCTTCAACACACTCCGTATACTGAAAAACATTCAAATGGATCCCCACAGAGACCAGAAAAACTGTCACTCACGCACTCATCAGCAGCAGGCTTGATTACGGAAACGCCTTCTACGCCGGCACCACTCTAAAACTCAAGCGCAAACTACGCGCATCCAGAACTCAGCAGCACGACTCATCCTCAACCTCCCCTGACACGAACACATCTCTCCACACCTCAAATCCCCCCACTGGCTCCCCACTGACAAAAGGATCACCTTCAAGATCCTCATCCTCGCACACAAATCACTCCACAACACAGGCCCTGCCTACCTCAACGAGAGTCACCTTCCACACCCCCACACGAAACGTCCACTCAGCTGACCTCTCTCTCGCCTCTGTCCCCAGCATCAAACACACCACCACCGGGGGCAGATCCTTCTCCTACCTTGCACCCAAAACCTGGAACGCCCTCACAACCCACCTTCACAAGACCCAAAACCTACTTCTTTTCAGGAAGGGCCTCAAAACCTGGCTTTTCGAACAGTGAACCTCCCAGCCCCTTTCCCTCACGGGTGAGTAGCGCGCTTTATAAATCTTTGATAGATATATATATATATATATACACACACCTACATAGATCTATCTATAGATATATATCAATGTACATAGATATATCTATCTATATATAGAGCACTATATATATATATATATATATATATATATATATATATATATATATATATATATATATATATATTTATTTATTTTTTTTGTATAGTCCATGGGGGGCAAAATGGCCCCCAGGGAAACCCTACAACATCTAAAAAAAATATATATATATTGCCCCCACAGGGGGTCACCCTGCCCACGGGCGACCCCCTGTCATTTTAGTTATATTTATTTTTTTTATTTTATTTGTTTGGGGAAAAAAAAAATTCCGCGGGGCAACTGTGCACTGGCTTGAAAGGGGGTACACATGAGAAAAGTGAGAACCACATTTAAATCCCACTGTGGCATCACAAAGGGCTTAGGCATTACATGTGGAAAACCTCTAAGGAAACGCATCGCAACAAGAGATTTGAACAAGGACTGCTGGTCCAGAAAATGTAAAAAGGCCATCAAATAATGTTTAATGAAGCCGAGAACAAGCCCTTGCTGGGTCAAAGACAGATCAAAAAATACATCTAACAGTTTTGCCTGCCATGGATCTGTCTGGCGGGTACTGCACCAAGCTACAAACTTCTCAGCACCCGGTGTAAACAGATTTCATGGAAGGACTTCTGGCTGTTAGGATGACATTGACTTCAGGTGGGAGGTCACAGGAGATTAACGGTTGCCATTCAATCCCCACCCATGGAGGTGCAGGTAGTGCAGGTCTAGGTGGCAGACCCTGCCCTGCTTCTGTGATGTAAGGTCATCCTGAAGCGGGTGCCTGACTGGAGGACATATGCTCACGCCCACCATTTTCAGGTACCATACTCTCTTCGCCACTAACATGGCTTGGGTCCAGTCTTTCCTGATCTTCAGAATTCTGGGCAGGAAAGGTGGCAGAGGAAACCAGTTCACAAGTCCCATGCTCCACGACATGTGGAATGCATCCCAAACGGTGTGCCTTCTTTAGAACTCCAGTGGGCAAAAATTTTGACATTGTGTATTCTTAGTGGTGGTGAAAAAAAAAAAAAAAAAAAAATGGGCCAGGCTTCTCCACATTGTTGAAAGACGCCTTGCACCACTTTTGGTGGTAACTGTCATTTGTGATCCACCAGGTGTTGGATTTCATCCACCCTAGTGTTTAAAGCTAGGTTGTATATCACCGGAGAAATACCTTGACAATTCAGCTATTCAATAGTTTTAGAAGCACAGAACCTCCTAACACAGAATGCAGGACCCCCACCCCACCCTGCATAGTGCAGTACCAAATGGCAGTGCTGCTGCCTTTGAGACTTACAACAGCCTTCCCTTAATGGTGGTAGGAAGGCTTTTAAACACCAAGCGAATCACCTGCAACTCCGGCAAACTAATGCAGAGGTGGGTCTGTGCCAGAGACTAGAGTCGACTCATCTCCACCTCTCCCGGTAGGGGTGCATCAGTCACCATCTTTAACTCCGGGTGAGGTAAAAAGAAAGGTCTACAGCCACCACTGCAGACCTTTAGTCTCCACTGAAACCTGGACGGAGTCAGACATGTTCCCTTGGTGATGGGCCGACTGAGCCTTAAGAGCCCACTGCACAGTTCACATATGCCTTCTGGCATTGTCAGCTAGCAGGGTATACGAGGCTAGCAGGCAGAGAAGCCTCAAAGCCATCCTGAATGACGCCCAGGATAGAGGCTGAAACATTGCTATCACAGCCTGGATATTCTGGACTCGCTGGTCCAGAGAAAAGGGGCGAAAGGCCATGGTATCTAGGATAGCTCCCACGAAGGGGAGCATTTGCCAAAACAACCTGTGCAACTTCAGCAGGTTCTGAGAGAAATCATATGATGTTGAGAGATTTGCCGTTATCTGGAGGTGGCCCACAAACAACTGCAGCGGGCCCACCTTCAACAACCAGTCCCTGAATTAGGGAAACACCGGTCGCTCGACATCCCAAAATAGGCAGTGAACTCTGCATCACCTTTGTGATCACCTAGGGGCACTCATGAGCCCAAAGGGGAGCACAGTAAAATTCCTCGTGGCCCACCTGGAACCACAGGTAGTGCCAGTAGCCTTTACGACAGGGGTGTGGAAACAGGCATCTTGAAGGTCCAACACCATCCAGTTTCTGGGATCCAGGACAGATAGAACCTGGGCCAGAATGAGCATCTTGAATTTGTGCTTTCACATAAAGGAGATGAGAGGGAGAAGGTCTAGAATAGCATGAAGGTCTTCATCCTTTTTCCACATAAGCAAGTAGCGGGAATAACATCCAGTCCCCACTTCCACTCTACAGATTCTTTGGCAAATACTTTGTACCGCCTGGAGAAAGATGGACAGATCTTCCTCCGAAAGCTGCACTGAAGTAGGTGGCAGGTGCAGTGGGTTAAAAAAAAAAAAAATGAATGGTAGGAAGTAGCCCTGTTAAACAAATTGAAGGATCCACCTTTTGGACATAATATTTTGCCACCACTGAAGGAAGTGGCTCACTGTCTCCAACTGGGTGGCTTTGTAACACTAAGGGTGCATAAAACAATTTCTGAGGTTATTACCAGAGGGGCAGGAAATGGAGCTATATGCTGACCCTCATTGCCAGGTTGTTGTCTGTTAGGCACATGACCTTGACCTCGAAGAAAGACCTGTGAGGCCTTTTTGTGCAGGCAGACACACCTGGTGCCCTTGATGTGCCAGCCCGTAGCATATCCCCTAAAAAGGAGATTGCCAGACTGAAGACAAAATGGCCCACAAACTGTGCCATGACCTGGCTCTCCTTAAAACATTGGAGGACAGAGTCCGCCTCTTCGCCAAACAGGCGGGAGCTATTGAAGAGCGTGTGCCAAGAACACCTAGAGGTCCCCAGAGAAACCTGTGAATCTCATCCAAACATGGTGCAAGAGCGCCAGATTCATTCTTGTAGCCCATTTAGATGGTCTACGATGTCTAGCAGGACAAATGATGAATCTGGCTGCATCCCAGCCATTTTTGATGGGTTGGCACAAAGAAGGTTGTAAGTCTTCTAGTACTGCCAGCATGATCTTGGCAACTATATCCATTTAGTGTGTTTGTGTACCATCCATGCAGGCAACTAGCACTGTTAAACCCGGAGGCTGGGCTGACCCAGTAAAATATTTGTTTGTCAAAGGTTTCTATAAATCTGGAGTCTCCATCAAGAGGAATAGTCAGGAAGGCGTTCGGGTTCACTCTGCTCAGCAACATCTGCACCAACTCTCAGGAGCTGGATGCTGGGCTAAGAAATCATAGTTGACTGGCAACTTGGTGGCCGACTGCGGGGTCAGGAGTAACATGTCACTAAGGGACTTGGTAAAGGGGAGGAGAGGTTCAGTGGTACCTGGCCAAGCTAAGGGATCTCCATCAGCACATTAGTTTTTACCTCCATAGTAGGGCAGTGGCAGTCAAGGACCTCAGCAGCGCTTCTTATCTCTATTGTGAAAGATCTCCACTGCTGGTCCAGGAAGAGAAACGAACCCATTATTGAGTGAGGAGTCCAACCCACTGAAATCTTGTAGGTCCTATGTACCAACTCTCCTCATCACAAGGTGGGGCCAACTCCTCTCCAACCCCTCCACTGTCAACTCCATATAACTGGCTCTGGTCACAGCAAGGAAGTTGGTGTTGTGTTGCAGTGCCTATGTGCTGGTGTGCAGTAGTGTAATGGTTTTGCAGTCTGATAGCTTGAGTATTGGCTGTGCCATACCAAGATACGGACACTATCTTGGTTGAGGTCAAAACAAAGTAGGCTTGGAGTTTGACCCTACACTGTTGTGGCTCCCCCGTGGCAGCTTTAGTAGACTTCTGAAGGACCAATGAAGATTTTGGCGCAGGACCTGAATTCAGCACTGATGAAGTCGCAGAACCCGAAGTAGCCTCAAGGGGAACAGATGCCTCTGAGAAAGGAGTGGCTGACAGAAACACGACTGAAGGCCGCTGCAGATCCTTGGGACCAAAAAAGTGCCAGAGAGTCAGACGTGTGTCAAAGATGTGCAGCATGCCCTCTTGAAAGGCTTCGACCTGATGCAATGTCGCAGGCAGCCCTAGGAACTCTGGGTGCATCGGAACTAAGGATGGAATCAGCTCTTCAAAGCAACATGAGTGAGACAGTCAGGCATGGTGATGTCCTGGTGCCTTCTCTGGGGGGTGGGGTGGGGGGGGGGGGGGAGAGGAAAGAGTGGTGGTAAGGGGTACAGTGCCACTTGGAATTCTTATACCTTTCTTCTTGGATTTACCCGAAGACGTCGACTGCAATTAAAATATGCTGCAGGAATGATGTCAGGAACTTGAGAAGGAACTGGAGTTTGATCTGTGAGGAGTCTTGTGGTTATTCACAACGTAGAGCTTTACTCTGCATTCTCAGATGCATTGAATCCAAGCATCAGAGGTACATCTTGTGGGGATTAATCTAAGACATCTGCTTGCAACGGTCCCTATAAGTCTTAAACCCTGTAGTTTTCGGGGGTGGCATGTTCCTTTCTACACTGGAAAAGAAAATGTTTAAGAAAAATCTCTTACCGGAGTGAAGGAACAAAACTCTGGATTCACACCTACCAGTGTGGAAGCAAAGCAACTGATGTCAGTGAACATGAGTTGAGCTTATATGTGGCTATATCCATCACGTCTGGAGCGCAATGTAGTTGGCCAACACCTCCTAGCGTTCCCGATCCAGTCTGGCATCTGGGGACATTCACAAGGTAAGGAATCTCTAGTTAAAAGTATCCCTCAGAAACCTTTCATTAATGATATGCCAAGCTTGGACCTGCAGTCATTGTTAGTACTTCTAATTGGATAAAGAACTACTCTTTTTATGCTGGAGGAAGGTGCTGCTCCTCACTGAGGAGCTACCTGAATCCGTGTCATTATGGACACGATTTCTAACACGGGGCTTTTTACTAACAAATAATTGCTATGGGGTGGGCTATCCTTGTTAGGACAATGGAAGCAAAGCAAGACTACTATATCCGGACTGCACTAGGTTTTCAGACTAAAGTCATGACTGGGAACTGTGTCCATGATGGCACAGAGGAAAGTGGTCGCCCTCCTCCTTGCCATACTTTAAAGCATCTCCCTGGTGGCATGAAGCATACTACAAAAGACGTGTATAACAACATTGTGAGAAGACTGTCCCATTAAAAAAAGCAAGAACAGTTGGTCAACAAACTTTGCTGGTTCCTTGAAATTTACCCACCAGTGCAGCTCATTAAACCAGTGGTGTGCTCTTGGTACTCAATAAGTCATATTAAACATTGTGCCATGTTAAAATAAGTCTGCGTGGGAGTTCACATAGTCTTATGTTATTTAGTAGTAGATGGAGATCAGCTGCACACTTGCTACATAACACGCTTAACTGAAATAATATGCCATATCTTGAAATGAAACTTAGTTTTTAATCATTGGTCACCTACACAAATGAATTCCGGGCTGCTACTCACGCTGCATAATATAGTTCGGGTTATGAGGATTTCTGAAGGAGTGGCAATTGTTTTTAAACCCATCTGGAATTGCATACTTTGACGTCTACGTGTACACACACAAATGTTTTACATATTATTTTAACTGCGTAAATTCCACGTGGTCTATAAACCACTGCGTTACGATAGGTTCTTGGAGTAAGAACCTGCTGAAACTGCATTGGTGCCTCAGGACAAGAATGCATTTTAACCTGCCAGAGTTTAAGTAAAAATGAAGGATTAGTTCACCTTTATGGCGACAGTTACTCTCTTTTGCAAGCTCTTCCCCATTATAGACGTTGTGGGCACCTTACTACCTAATGAATGGACCGGAAATAGCTTTCACAGCTGTTAATTCAGAACTTTTGCACACGGGGTTGGGGTACAGGAACACCTAGATGCATCGTAAACGCGCACCCTCTTACATAACCCTTGCAAGATCTCATCTTCAAGAACTCCCAAGCCCCGTTTCTCCATTTTCGCAAGGAGAATCCTCTACAATTGAGAACGAAAAGGGGAGGAGCAGAAGTCATCAGGCAAGCCTGGTTTAGGAAAACAGGTTGCACGTTATTAAACAACGCACCATTCCGGACCCAACCGCTAGATGTCGGGATAATTAATGCCTTAGTCTAGAACAGCCTGAGACACCTGCAGTACACTCAGCGAGGCCTTTTCTAAATGGCTGCGATTAACGTGTTTGTTTTTAGGCGATCGGTATTAGATTACATTAGTTATATAATAAACTTACCTGCTACCTTGAATTCATAATGCTTGCGTTAATTGACACACTGCAACGCATCTTCTGCCGTCTGTTGACTGAAGCTGGACCACGGACTTATGTAAGGCTGCTTAAAGCTTCCATTTGTACTGACTGAGTACAAGTCTACTATTCTCTCCGAGTCAAAGATGCTAGGCTCTTCACTAACACTCACGCATTAGGAACATCTTCACATATTGCAAGGAACTTTCGAAATAATTTTTAGGACTTGAATTGGTCTTCAATGGTATCTTTAGCATTGGGCCTTCAAGAACACGGTGTTCCACCAACTCCAGTAAACTGAAAAAGATCTGAATCTACCTCTTTAAAAGTAAGATTTTTTGGACACTGGACATGACTGTAAGTCCCTATGAAATGCGTTTATTTTTAAAGATAAGCACCAAAATAGACTACATGTATTTTACAAGACTTTTCCTGTGTTTGTTTTTGAAGTAAGTAGATTATATGTTATCCCCAGCACTGACCGTTTCGCACGTCAGAATGCGCTATAAACAATGCAAACACACATGCCAAATAGTGAACGCGAGGTGATGAAGCAAGGAGCACTAATACAATCTGTGCTAACCTCCTGGTGGCAAATGCACAACCAGGAAGACCCATCAAGACTTAAAGCCTATACAGGGCTACTAGAATTATGTAGCTGGGGAGGAGCAAATAATATGGTAGGGTCGACTAAAGCACATTGCAAGAAAAGGCTAATTATGTGGCTTCAAGGTTTACATTTTGTGATACTACTACCTCATTATTTTGTAATTGTTGCACGTTAGCACTAGCTGGGCAAAATGCACTTCTCATTAGTGCCAGTTTCCCACCCAAATACAGCAATAAGCTACAGAAAGGTGACCAATCAACCTTTGTGAAGGGCCTTGCACTGTGCAGCAACACGTGTTGCTACATTTTTAGTGACTTTTGGTCAGTTTGTGCTAGATTTTATCTGTTAAACCCTGCAGATTATGCAGCAGATGTTGAGTTATGTGACAAATCCATTATTATGTGGGAAAGGTTACGACCACAAAAATCGCTTAATTCCAATGGCCCTGCGCTCTTTTGTAGTTCATTAAACGGAAAATAGCCAGTGGGAGCAATATGATATATATATATATATATATATATATATATATGTTTTTTTTTTTTTTTATCGCACAGAACGAAAGTAATGAAAGGAAGGAAATCTTGGTAGAGACCACTGATAATTACGCTATACTTACTTGTAACTTCTTGTAGAAAATCCAAACAAGGCCGGCTTGCTGCAGAAATGCTTAAAGAAACAGCCAAGGGCGCCTGACCCTCATAGTTCCGAGTGTTCGTATCTGCCCCGTAATTGTACAACATCCGGGCACAAAGCACGTCATCCCGAAGGGCAGATAGGTGTAAGGGTGTCTGTCCATCTTCCAAGCGCCCCAAGTTTGTGTCTGCGCCCCTTTGTAGAAACATACGGCAGTACGAGTGGTTGCTCTTGATGACTGCGTACCGCAGCAGGAAACCGTTCTGAATGTCGATGTTGGCATTGTGGTCCAGCAGGATCTTAACACAGCTGGAGCGCTCTCGGATGATGGCCAGCTGCAGAGGAGTCGTGCCCTTATCACTGAGGGGGTCCACTTCCGCCTTGAACTCTAGCAAGAGCCGGACGAACGAGTCCCTGCCATAATGCGCTGCCACGTGCAGCGGCGTCCAGCCGTCATTGCTCTTGGCATTGATAATGTCTCTCTTGTACTCCGACTCGAGCATCAGGCGTGCAATCCGCGCCCGGCCGTGCATCGCCGCGTAGTGCAGGGCTGTGAAGCCTCCAATCAGATCTTTCACGGTGGGATCGGCTACAGCAAATCGAGGAAGAGAGAAGAGAGTAAACATTAGTACGGATGGAAATAACAACATGTTCATGCTTTGTCAAACGCTCACCATAAAAGACGTTTGGCAAGCAATTCACCTTAAACATTTAGGATAGAAGTAAGCAGTGGCGAAGTGAACCCTCCACTCCCCAATTTTGCAGCTTAAGAAGGAGCTGCCAGTGGGTCGGTGAACTGGGTGCCTCTAAAATACTGATTAGCTATGGAAGGTATTTTCTGTCTGCAGGTAGAAAGCTCATTAAGGAATACCACGACTCATAGGTGTGGGGCATGGGCGGATATGCATATTAACGGGGGAAAAAAAGAAAGATAAATGATCAAAGTAGGAAAAATCAGACTAGCAACAGAAAAAATAAGCATCAGAGCGATAAGAAAACGTAAGCATGAGGGGAAAAAAACAATGGTAGGCGGGCAAAATAAAGAGGTGGAAGAGGAAAGAATGATGGCATAAAAGAGAAAAAATTAGTGGAGGGGGTGATAGGAGTGCCTGGAAGAATAGAAAGAAGAATAGATGGAAGAGTGAAAGAATGACTAAGTGAAATGTTTAGTAAATGGAAGGTGGAGAAAATGGACAGATAGGTGGAAAGATGGCAGAAGGAAGAGTTAAATGACGGATGGGAAGGCGAAAACATACAGATGGGGAAGGATGGATGTACAGCTAGAAAGAAAACAAAAAGGGTGAAATGAACTGTTCTAAGGAAGGATGGGTTTGCTCTCTTTATGTGCCAATATGATTAGAGGCACGGTCCAAGTGGGGGTATTTTACTTTTCTGGCTACTCCATGCATGTAAGCTTAGGTCGGGGACTGTGGGCGGGGGTAATACCGATCCCGATTAATCACCATAAAAATTGAGTATCAAACAGAAACAATTAAAAAAATATGCATCTAACAGATTTGTTTTCATCGTCTGCCTTACTAAGAAAGGGTTAACAGCTCGTAGGTCGCCTGTATGTTTTTGTACGTTTTACATTTCCATATAGTCGCATTTAGGTGCCACAGTCTTATTCCAGCAGGCTGTGCAACGTGCTTGCCTTTTCTTGGAGGGGGTTCTCGTTTATACTGCACCGCTACAATTTTATTAACAGATTTTTTTCAGGGACTGTCTTTTCTTGGAAGTACATTTAAAATCTGGTTTAACACAAACTATATGCTGAACAAGAGGCAAAGGCATCACCTTTATTTTCTCAGCAGCCATGTAAACAAACCATACCACCAGTGAAAACATTATCAGAAAACAGTTTCCGAACTGTACCTGGCACGAATCCATTAGAAAAAGCAGCGAGCGACTACATCTGGATTCAGTGGTGTGTAGCGCCACCCGGAGGACTATTAGTGCAAGCAACCTATTAAGCCCGGTCTCAGGTAATTTTACACAGGTTTGAACCCACCTCCTTTGAAAATATGGAAAAACCTCAAGGTTATTGATATTTTTTTGCTATATTAAACACCGCAAACTCGACCCGAAGGTATTGGAACGCTTTACATTAGCACCGGCCCTGGCTGCCAAATCCTTTTTAGGTGAAGTCTGCGTGAGCTCATGCATTTACTGTTTGAAGTGTTGCACAAATACTTTGCACACTGCCTCTTAGCTAGGTCTGACTGCGCTGTGTCAAGTTAGCAGAGGGTGAGAAAAGATTAGTTTATGGTTTGCGTGCGAGACTTATTGTTTACAATAAACTTCGAGCCCACCTATGGCTTACCATTTGTTGGTTTCTGTGCCACTCTTCGTTGCAGTCTCCTAATTGGCCAGTGCAGGCCGAACTCATTTCTGTGGAGCAGGGACCGAGCACAGAATGAGTCAACTAAATCAGTGTTCGTCCCCTTCTTTCCACATGATTGACGTACTATTTCTTCTCCACCCTCACACTTCCAATGCACCCGCCTCATACTTCTTTCACCCTTGTTTTGTTTCTTCTATAACCCCTGGTTCCACCGTCTGTCATTGCTGCATCCCTGCCCTGACACTGCTTCGCACCGCACCCCTGCCTTTGTTTTTAAATGGCTAAAAATAAGGGGAAGGGGCTATGAAGCGGTCAGCGCTGACCAGCTCATACTGCTTTTTTCTTCTTTTTAAAATTTGTCTTAGTCTACACTTCCTTTCATGCAACACGGTGTGAAATAATTAAAGACATCCTTCTAGACCATAACTGGAGCAGCGAGTTTGCTATTAACTCATCACCTGTGTGGCGCAGCAGAAGTTAAATGTCACTGGTGTAATTACATAAGTTGCAGTTGCACATTCATTGCAAGTTCAAGCACGAACGTTGTACAAAACGTTAGCGACACAACATCCCCGTTGGTGTTTAGCAGTCAGCAGTGCTCAGTAAAGTTTGTGCCTCAAGGTGACTGAAGCTGTGTAGCCGCTACACATGCACCTCCCTCTTGCCTCGAGCAAGGTTCCCATTTTTAACAACTGACACTTGCTGCTTGTCCCATCCCAACGGGATTCCCTACCAATGAATGTGCCTCCTTTTGCATACAAGGAAGCTCTTACTAAACCCTCGGATTCTCCCCTTCGAGTTCCTGTTCGGTTCTTCTGCATGCGTGCGCCGACAATCATATTTACGCTGTAAGCAGTGAACTCGAAACATGCGATGGAAAGGATGTGGCGGTATGGCCAGAGCTTTTGATTTCGGAACTAGGTTCAAGTCTCGGCGTCTGCTCAACATCCTGTAACTCTGGGCAAACCATTAATCTTCCGGTACCTAAAACAACCAAAATGAATCTGTTGTTGTGTAATGTAACGGGTGCTCATGTAAAGTGCTCAAATACCTTCGGGTTGAGTATGTGTTATAAAAAGCACTGGTAGAAATGGTAAAACAAAACCTATTAACAATCCACCAAGCTAGTCGAGTCATGACAACCTACACAAGATCAAGTTAAGTTAGAGGTGAAATGACAAAGCAGTTCCTTTACCTTACTATATATCTTTCTTAAGGTATTTTATACACCTATCTCATGCGCCGACATCCTAATGGAAAATATTACTATACACTGGAAAACAGAGCTGCTGTATGCTGCCCACCTTTTCGGGACACACAAAAGCCGATCATTTGCAGGACCTCCTCTTTGGACTAGTTCACAACAATTCCATATCTGTGTCATACTATTGACTTATAATTTCCTGAATATCCCTTTCCCACCCTTGTACCCCCCATTCCAGGGTTCATGTGTCTTATTCTGCTTATTGGAAACTAGAAACAACAGTAGGATAACCTGCATACCGATTTAGCGACCCTGCTAAAACACATGCCAGACTCTTTACTTGCCTGGAAGAGTTAATTCATGCTCACTTAGACTTCCCATATGGTGTCCACGTTGCTTCTTGCCTCCCATCCTTCCACTCTCCTGTTGCTTCTTCCCTCCTGCCCAACCACCACCCCAAAAAAAAATATATATATAAAAAAAAAAAATCGCTATGACAACCAGCGCTGGTCCAGTCATAGCACTTTTTTTTTATTTTTGCCATCCTGTTGACGGTGTTGCTTGAACTGTCCATCCTGTTGTCCATGTGGTCTGTTCCCTCCATTGATAACATTGTAGCCCTTTTCTGTGGTGGGTGGGCAATGTAGCCAGCGTCGACCGTCACAGATTTTGTTCTTAAACTAGAGCTATGCTGCACAGCAGCAATACTACGTTGCAACATTACTTTGCAACATGGCGGAGACATTAGTAAAGCCACTATCTCTCGCATCGGTGAAACCTATTGGCTTTGCCAATGCTTGCTCTTGCTGCTTGCTAATCGGACCCCTTCAACCAAAGTGAAGAACCACCAGGCAATGATGCCTTATGACTCCAGGTGCAATAGGAGCCATCAGATCCCAAGTAAAAGAATAAGAGGCACCCTGTGGGCCAACTTTCACCTTTAACTGTCTGCAGCAGACCTTTCTCGAGCGCAAGATCAGTGTGTCTTCTACCCTCTATCTATGAGGCTATTAACCCGGTGCTCCAGGCAACTGGGTTGCCCCTGAAAGTATTCTGCCTACAGGGTAGCCTCCCTCCTGTGATTGATGAAGGGCCTCTTGACAGAAACTCCCAGGATGCCTCTAATGCTGTGCTGTGCTTAATTTAAAATAAATAAATTAAAAAAAAAACAAAAAAACAAAAAAACACAAGTGCCAGGACCCAGGATATGACTAAATGCCTCAGACAGTGCAGTAAAATGCCAGTAGCAATGACCTGGACGTACTGCTATGACTAATAGTGGATACTGCATTGCTATACTGATGTGCTGAAAACATCGCCACAACATGGACTGCCATAAAAAAAAAAAAAAAGGACCGTGTTAAGAATTAGGTGCCAGTGGGAAGCAATGGCACACATTAACCACTGCTCTTTTGAGAATGACAGGTTAAGTAAACCTTCATGTCCCAATCCAGAGAGCAAACGCTTCCATGAGCGTCATGGAATCTCTCCATTTGATATGGCTGAATAAGGATCTACAGGTCAACAGATCCCCAGTCCGGACAGACAGAATTATAATGTCAGCACTGTTTAACTTTCTCCAGCAAGCCAGTCGAATTCACATGATGTTAGAGGCAGGCTTGTCCTTTGTGTTAATTGAGTATATGTGCTGGATAACATGCTCATATCATTTTTATGCTGCTTTTTGACGGCCAATCATGTTGCTCACTACATCCTCCAATCGCCATCGACGGAGCTCAGACATGCCCTTGGGCTTTTTAGCCCCCCCCACCACTCACGGAACTCCCAGACTTTAGCTAGTTAGAGGCAAAACTCACGATGGGTCCACCCCACACCCCTTGACCTCCCCAGAAGACGAATATCCATAGTTTACAAATCCCTAGTACTGAACAAACCCTACTCCTTCCACTAAGGGGGCAATGGTAGACTGATGTGGGTGCACTAGAAGCCACGGAATGGGCAAGGGTCCTGATGGCGCTTAGAGAGGCAGCAATGACGACATGCTTTTGCCCACTACAATACAAATACCTAAGCCAAATGTATCTGACCCCGCCACCCCCTCCACAGCCCCCACCTACCAGGACCTGTGAAGCATGTATGGAATACTCCGACCCCCTCCGATGAAAACAGTGAGTGACTTTATTCACACAGTATGGGATTGTATAGTCCTCCAGCCGTTCTGGAATGTGGTAGGAGACACCAGGAACTGTCCTAGGATACTCAATCATCCTAACCCCCAAAGTAGCCCTTCTCCAACTGGAGAATGAGAAGGGATATACCCATGCAGAGAGAACCATCATCAAACTAGGTCTGGCAATAGCAAAAAGGGATATCACAAGTGTCTGGCGACAGGCAAGAGCCCCTGTTGGATCTTGAAGGGCAGAGATAGACTTATATGGGTTTCTCACATATATGAGTCATGGGAATGCCTGATGAAACACTGACGAATATCGGGGGCATGAGGGCATAGGAAAGATACAAAGATTGGGTGGACTAACTCCCTCAGAAGCAAAAGACATGTAACACGAATCAGGAGCTGGCCCAGCCTGAACATTCACATGCATGGGGACCATCCAAGGGGGAAAAGGTAGGTGTGGCCAACCGATGAAGATGGCAGCTACACAATCACGGAGCTCCTGAGCCCGGGACCGACAACCTTAATTTCTTGTCTGCTTGGGGTAACCTTATAACACCAAGGCATTGTCCCGATTAACACTTACAAAGGGGGTGAGCTAATCCTACTGATACAGCCCCTCACATGCCTAGAGACCTGGTTGGCTCTCCTGGACACAATGATGATGGAGGACCTCCTGACGCTCACATGGAAAGACCAGAGAGGCTGCAGCACAACACTGGCTGCCTGGGGTGTGAACAGATAAAGAAACAATGACACTCCCCTCCCCCATCTCCACCCCCTCAATCCAATATAGGGTCTTTCCTTGAGGCGGCTTCATGATGCAGAGTGACGAAGTAGGGGCACACTGGGGTGGCACTGCTGTAGGGGTCTGACGTTGGAAGTCAGAGCCAGCGATACCCTGGGGCCAGTGGCAGTAAATGGGCTAGGGGCAGAGTGCACGATTAGGGATGCCATGCATGCTCTGTGGGCTGGGACTCCAGCACCAGCACTGTAATATTAGTGGCGAGACCAGCGAATCCGGATGACTATGCATGGCCGCAGCAGTGACTAGAGTTGCCGGCCAGCAGATACAGTGGGCCTGATCCTCCCACTCCCACGGCCACATACAGGACGACGGTGCAGTGCAGGAGGAGCAGACTGGTGGCTCCCTCCCTACCCCTTTCACAGACCCCTCAGACAGATTCTAAGGCCTCGTAGGCCGGTGCCCCACATGTGGCAGTCAGAGGCCTGGCTGAGAGAACACCAACTCCTGCAGGTGACAAAGGGAAATTGCCTGCGTGCTATCTATCCTGCGCCGCCGTGTCACTGCGCCTCCGTGCCCCCCATGTGCACCAAACTGCAACAGAGGCTGTGATGGATTGCGCAAAAAAAACCAAAAAAAAAAAACCTGCGGAGCCCGCCCACTTCGTCCTTCTGCCACTGACCTTTGGCCTTACCCACAGGGCCTCCTTGCGATACTGCATGGTTAGTTGTACCTCTCATGCGACCCCGGGGTCGTCAAGAACCGGACAGATAGACAAAAGGAGCAACCTCAGCAAGGACCACTGGTCTCTCTCACGCTCCTATGGTAGATTTGCTGACACAATGGGCAGTACATCCCGATACGGACCATACTGAATAAGCACTCAGGGGCCTGCATAAGTGGCAACACGGTACTGGGTTTACAGAGACCTGAACTGTACCCCAAATCCCCTTCCCCCCCATCCCCGTGGGTCTTAATGTCACAGCGTGCATGCCCAACCTCGTGTTCGCACCCTCACCTGTTGAGTACAGATATTTGTTGGTGCCCTTGTCATGACTGATCATTGCCAGGGGATCGAGTTGCTTAGCACCCACCATACCCGCTGGACATCACCTACTACTGAGTTCACGGTCTACTTATCATGGGCCGCACAAGAGGCAAGACCACAGAGATCTAAGCCCAAACTGGATCCCAGTTGACCCACTCAGACAGCTCCCCTATGATGCTAATGAAAGACTGCATACCCCCAACATACACTGGAAGTCATACCGAGGGAAATACGAGAGAGTCTGCAACGGGCAATTAGAACAGCGATTTGGGGTGGGGGTGGGGGGCAATACCTATGGACCTCTCCCTCAAGGATGGCCATAAAAAAAAACTGCCAGGCAGGGTCAAGACCAACAAGGCCAACATTGCAGACCTCACACCCTGGAAAATAGATTGCACTGCCACTATTGCTCAACTTCAGCGCCAAGTTAATATCTTATATGACTGGGTTGAAGATGCTAAAGGGCGGGCACGTCAAAATAATGTCAGAATCATCGGATTACCAGAAGAAATTGAGGACACTAACGCATTATGTGGTAGACTGGCTGCGAAACACAGTGGCACCGACCAGCCTCTCAGACTTGCTCACTGTAGAAAAAGGGCACCCGCGGCCTCTGGTGGCCCAAATACTAACAATTATGAAGAAAAACATTGCGGTCTTTATATCACTGGGGTGTAAGCACCAATCCTGATGGACAATGCCAGAATGTCGCTGTTCCCAGACTACACGATCTTGGTCCAAAGACAAAGAGCCTCCTTCCAGGGGATCGAAAGAGAGTTGCATACTGTAGGGGTTTGGAATTTAATAAAATATTTCCTTGTCCATGAGAGAGGTAACTTCATAAATCTGCTTGTTCTATAAAAAAAAAATCCACTTGTCCTTTTGGTACCACACAGTGCTGCGATACACAATGGCAGCAATCTTTGATTATTCCAGGGCTCCTACTATAGTAGGGTTTGAATTCTAGAAATTCCTGTATTTTGCCACCTTTCCACAGATCTACATACTGGGACTGGAGATAGGGTTACGCAATAGTTCCAGGGTTGGAATACACCTTGAAGTCTGCCAACTTACATGTTTTAAGGGTTTTCACCAGCCTAATCATTTCCAATGTTGAAAGGTTGGAAATTTACTCTTGACATGGGTCAGAAGAAAAAGGTCTTCCAGGGTTGGGGAAGAAAGTAGTTGGAGGGAAAGTGAACTTGTTAACACTCAACAGATTTTCGCATGAGCAAATCTACACATGGATATTTGCTTGTGCTAAAACGCAGTACAAACATTTTCTAGGAGTACGATTTCATGACCTTCTGTAAATTATTGTGAATTCATGAAAGCTGTAAATCTGCACTAATGCAAGGGCATATATCATGGGTGCAGTTTTTTTCCTTTAAGAATTGGGCCCCTAATTAGGTCTTGAAATAAAATTTTAATAAAAACAAAATGTATATCTATAGACCGGCTTCACTGTGAGTGACAGCATTCTACCATTTCATAAGAGACTAAGTAGTTCTGTTCAGTGTCAGAAACTACTGTGGCAAAGTGTGCTTTTTGAGGCCAATAAATATTATTGCTTTTTGCCAATGTTTCTTATAATGGTGAGGGCCTGGCAGCTACTGCAACAATAGAGTTTTGCAAAAAAACGTGTCAAAACTAGACCAGCACTGACAAAACGAAAAGTCTGACCGCCAATGTTAGACCCATTTGCCAATGATTGCTTATTTTCATGTTTGTTATCTATCATCTTGTTCAAACTGGTTGCACTGATTTTTCCAATATAAATATTTTTTGGGGAATACTAGCACGAATCAACACATTTTAGTACATTATGCTTAAAAGGAATGGTACCTAAAATTTCACAGCAGTTATGCAAAACACCTTTTTCCTAGTTGCATTAATTGTGAACATTTAACCTGAAAGCAAAGACTTATCAATCTTGCTTTCAAGCTTCTGCAAATATTTGAATTTAAACAGAGCATTCTGAGAGCATCATACATAGCCTCATATTGTTTAACTTTACAAACGTGTGACCACATTTTTATACTAGGACCACTGTCTGCATGCAGTGCCATTTGAGCTTACAACATTTCCTTAAAGCGTTCTCCCTGACAATAAAGACTTTGCATTAATGAACCATAAATACAATTATGAGCAACATTAACACATGGACACAAATATTACCTTAACAGCAGGCAATGCTGTTCCCTGATCCATATTGTGGTACTGTAAACGGTCAGTCGAACCAACAAAGGATGTGCTGAAGGGGGTTGGCCCTACTTGTCCCAAGGACATAATAAACATGAAAACTTGTGGTCCTTGACCTCAAACAATATGTCCTGGGAGTTGGGCCATAGGAATTCCACACCCCTGGTGTACACAACCTCTCCTATGCCTTGTTATTCACAGACAGGCTCCAAACAATCCACAACCAGAAGAGACATTTCTTTGAATCTCCTGAAGCCACCTGGGACTGGCTGGAACAAACATTCCCACAAACTCACAAAAAAAGGGCCTTCACAGTCTCTTCCGCCCAACACACATCGCCCCAGAGACGATGATGTGGATTCGGAGCAACACATACAGGGGCCTGCACCTCCAACATTGAGGCAGGCCCTAGAAAGCCAGCTGGTGGTGCGAGTCACCGCAACCGGCTTTAGAGATGATAGATCACCTTCCATGACAAGCTCTTCGGCAGACAGCAAATCTAACGGAGACTCAGAGGGTAGCATGGCACTGTTCCCCTCCATTGCCCCGCAGACAGCCAGGCTGAAGGATCAGTAAGTATGTAAAGGTTGAACCTGGCCGAACAGTGAACTTAAGGACTGTCCACAAGCAGTGCCTTCCAAGACTTTCCTCTGCAGTGGCGAACAAGAGGCGGCTCAGGTGATGCTTGTACACATTGCCTTCTGTACAACACATAATCAAGACTGCTACTGACAATCCTGAGCACTGAATAATACGTGTTCCCCCCCTTGGTGATTTCACTACTATTATTTGGGTGTCGGATCCCTGTCTTGGACTAAGTTTACTGACTCCCATAGAGTTGGTCACTGGTGCTTCAGAAATGATAGTGGGATCTGCCCAACTTACCCCACAAGAAAGTGCACAAATTGTGTTTATTACTGTTATTATGGTTAGTTATGCATGTTTGGTCGAATAGATTAGTTCCACAGGACCTTGTACAGGGGGGTATATTGTTTGTTTCACAGACAGACATCGACCCAATTGATTTATGCTAATAATATCGCCTCCTGTATGCCTACATTTGTTTCCTCACACTTCTGGACGTTCAGAGAGGACATGTTGCACACCAGTATAGTGTAATCACCTGGAATGTCCAGGACATGGGTTCCATACACAAATGCCACAGGACACTTGCTCAGTTACATTGCAGACAGGCACACATAGCGTACCTACAGGAGACTAATCTCACTACCCTAGAGGCCCTTAAACTATGTAAGAAATGGAGGGGGTCAAAGATTCTACCCCACATACTTCACCTTCACACGAGGGGCAGCCATATCGGTTTGCTCTGGGGTCCCCTTCATGGCTCAGGACACTAGGACGGACACACAATGCAGATATGCCTTACTTTGGGGCACCCTAGACGGACAACCAGTGGTGTTGGGAAGCATATACTCCACAATATACAGCAAGATGTATTCCTCACACATCTACCTACGGTCTTAGCAGAATGAACGCTATATCCTTGGATACTGGGTGGGGAATTTAATGCAGTGCTCGATGTGGACATAGATCATTCACAACCTCCTTTGCCAGGCACCAGCACGATTTGTCAGGCCAAGGCCATATAGAACTAGATACAGGGTTGGACACTAACGGATGCCTGGTGTAACTGCAACACCCTACAGGTGCGCCTGGATCGAATCCTTAGCACTACATAGCTCCTCAATAATATCACCCACACCACATACTTAGGAAAAACCCTATTAGACCATAACCCGCTGGAACTGACACTGTCCTGGGGCCGATACCGACTCCTGTAACCACAGGGCACCTACACCCCAAGCTACTAGAGGATAGTGAATTCTGCGATACTTTGGCAAAAAAAATAATAATAATAGATGTCTACTATTTCGCAGAGAATACCAATACAGTCTCCTCTCCACTAGTGGAGCTGTGGTCCAGGGGACATCCATAGGTACGATTGTGGAGGCTTGACAGACGGTCCACCTTGAGCTAGTGTGTGTTGAAGAGGAGATGGGTCTTCTAAAGAAAGCAAGCATGATGGCCCCATTTCACACATCTGAGCTAGAGGCAGCTAGGATCAATTATGCAGGCCTCCTTGAGCACCTCTGCGTCAGAATACTAAGCTTACGTGCATAAATCCCACTCTGAAACCCACAAATTGGGCGCACTATTGGCCCAGATCAAAGAAACCCACTCTTACATTCCTATTACTAATGTTACCCTCCCAGATGAACTTTGCTATTACACAATTTTACTTTAATGCCGAATTCCGTGCCTATTATGCGGATCTTCACTCCCCACCTCCCCTACCCACTTGATGGCAGGGCCCTAGGAGATCCATTCCTTTCTGCATGTTCTAACATTATCCCCACTTTAATGCCATATACTGGGAAGCCTTAAGGGCTCCTTTGGACACTGGCAAAATCCAAAAGGCCATTAAGGAATCACCTCATAATAAAACCTCAGGAATGAACGGATTCCTGGTTGATGTTTCATACCACTTATTAACCGACTAATACCACAGTTGGAACATTTATATAAATCCTCCTTGAAAGAGGGTGCGTTACCTTTCACCACAGGACAAGCCAGGCAAGGTTTGTTGAAACCTGGCAGAACCCCTTCTGGTATGTCCTCCTACAGACCGCTGTCACTACTCAACACTGAATTCAAGATTTTGAGCAAGGTATTGGCTTTGTCCCCAATCGTATGGCTTCCCTACACATACATTGATTGTACCATATTATAGGCGGTACTAGAGTCCACAACCCATGGGCTGGATGCCTTTCATTGGATTTATGGCAGGTATTGGCTACCTTGGGATGGGACTACATGCTGACTGCTCTTCAACGATTTTGGATGCCTCACGAGTATATACGATGGGTCGAGCTACTATACACCTACCCCACTGTGAGGGGATTAGCGGGTGCATACATCTCGGACAAATACCCTATTTTTCATGGCAAGAGGCAAGTCTGCCTTCCTATCATATGTTACTTGTGATAGCGTTGGAACCACTGGAACAGAGACTTCGACAAAGGCCACAACACTGGGGGGATATTAATTGGACGCACATTCCACAAGACTTCTCTGTAAGCAGATATGTTACTTTATTCTAAAGATCCAGGTACACATCTCCCCACAGTTACTCTGACATTTACAGACTTTGCAACACTCTCCAGACTCCACATAAACTTTTGACAAGTCACATGTATTTTTATTTACAGATGCAGAGATGGGACCAACCGTCTTTTTGTGATGAAACCATACAGGTGGCGCACACTACATTTAAACACTTGGGAATGCAGGTGTAGAAAGAAATCAATGGATTTACTGGATGGGAACCTGCAAAGAGCAATCACATCTCAGGTCACAGTTCACTTTCTGGATCACATTGCCTTTGTCGGTGGCAGGTCATCTTACGCTTGCCAAAAAGGTGATGCTCCCACGCCTGCTTTACTATTTCATGAATTTACTTCTGGTGATTCCAGCCTGATACTTAAAACTTTTAAACACTCTCCTGGATAGACTTGGTGTGGGGCAATGGAAAGAGTAGAGTGAGCCTTGTTAAGGTACAGCTCCCTCCTGCCCCCCAGAGAGCAGCGATATGGGGGCCCCAAATAATGCATAGAAGCCCAACTGCAGTGGCTTTCCTACTGGTTAGCTGGTCATAACCTTAGCAAAATCGATTATACACAGCACATGCTAGATTAGGGGGAAGCCCGGATTAAAAATTGTATACTGAGCGGCTCCTGACCAAGAGATGCAAGTCCCCCATAACACTTACTGGGGCCAGGTGGAGGGAGGAGGTAGAGAGATAAAAGGTTAGAGGAGAGCAAGGCACTGAGCCGTGCAGGGGATAAAAAAAAAAAAAAAAAAAAAAGGTTGATAGGCATTGAAGGATTCCAAGAGTGCGCCCCATTCTAGTGCTAAGACACAGATGATAACTGAACGTATGCCTCAGACTACCTCGGGACATGTCCAATACCTTGTGCTCCTCTGAGGTCACCTCTGCCCAGTTTCTCTGTACAGCGAGAGCACAACACTATCCTATGGCTTAATGAAACCACTACTATGCATAACACCTACCTATGCACCATAAAACAAATTGGATAAACGTTCATTTCTACCCAACGCCATAAACGTACACACAGCTCAATGTCTAATTCAGAAGGGTGAGGGGGGAGCTGTCTTGTTAAGAAATAGGTGTATAATACTGCTACTTTGATATTACTGATGTCAACAACTGATACATAAACAGTAGGTAGATAAGCTATGTGCATCATGAATAGAATGCAACAACTTTGTGGATCTTGTGATTCCACTGAATACAAGATCCCCTCTTGCGCGTGAGGGATTGGTTGCACCTAAAATTTTTGCCTGTTTTTAAAAAAAAAAAAACCAATACAATTTGCTCACAAGGTACAGGAGGAGGGGGTGGGGGGGGGTGCAAGGGGGGAGTGGCTCGGAGAGGTTAAATGAATATATATGTCTACCATGCCCCCAACTAAACTGGGCAATAATCCTTCTGCCCCCTTGGGAGATATGGTGGGGAATTAATCCTTATAAACCGCTCTCCAAATCAAATTGGGCAACAGTTAATCAGCCCCCCTCCGGGATGAAGGAGGGAGGATCAGAAAGCCAACTGTACGGTAGCAAAATATTTTTGGTTAAATAAAATAATGGGGTGTGTCTCTCAGCCTTACATCATGCCCCACCCTCACCCCTAAAACTGATCAGTCTTTATGCTCCCCTGCAGACTAAAGCATCTCATCCCAATGGCAAGCAAGAGGGCATTTCATTCTTTTGGGTGTTATTTTTATATGTTGGCAGGATTGTTTAGCTAACTCCCAGTATAATCCCACTTGCAATGGTAAATGGCTGCACTTTTTGGGTTTGGGTAGGCTGCCACCTGGAAACACCTACCAGACCTAGACAGTTCTGAAACCTAGCCATCTGGAGGAGTCCAGTGTAGTGTGCGCTGCATGTATCCCACACCATTTTCGTACTTACAATGCCCTTCAAAACTTAAATGTTGATTTAAAAAAAAAAAAATGTAAATAAAAAAAAAACAAAAAAAAACAAAAAAACACACATTTTCCTCACATGGTTATGAGGAAATGTTCTGGAATCTGTGGGGAACCACACATTTATTTCCATACAGCATTTCCCCACGTTTCCTAATAAAAATGATACCTCACTTGTGTGGGTGGGCCAAGACCTCGACACAAAGGGCCCTAAAGTGCTACTTAGGGAGATCAGCAATAGGGGTAGCTGCGGGATTTAGGGCCATGCTGGGCTGCCACCCATGGAAACCTACCAATTACAAAAACTTATGAAAAGTTGACAACCAGGAGATTCCAGGGTAGTGTGCTTTGTGTGACTCCCACGAGGAATTCTTAAACATAATGCCCTGCAAACCTCAAATGTTGCTTGAAACCATGCATTTCCCTCACATTTCTGTGATGCAAACTTCTTGAATCCGTAGGCATCAACACTATTCCTACAATTCAACATTCCTCCACTTGTACCAATAAAAACACTGTCACTTGTGTGGTTGGTCCTAGTGCCAGTGATAGGAAGGGATCAAACTGAGGTCAATAGGGACCCCACCCACATAAGGGCTCCCATGCTGTTACAGGCACTAGGTCAAAAACACAACAGAAGGGCAGAATTTTTATCAGCACAAGTAGGACAATGCTGGTTGACAAATTTTGTGGATCTGTGATGATTCTGGAAGTTTATCACAGAAATTTAAGGACAATGCATGTTTTAAGGTAAAGTTTGAGGTTTGCCAGCATTTTGGGTAAAAATAAACCTAATGGTGTCCATGCAAGTCGCCCCATCCTGGACTCCCCTAGGTGTCTAGTTTTTAAAAAATGTATAGGTTTGCTAGGTTTCCCTAACTGCATGCTGAGCTAGAGGCCAAAATCCACAGCTACCCACTTTGAAAAAATAGGTCAGTTTGGAGTAAAATATTTGATGTATCCATGTTGTGTTTTGGGCAGTTTCATGTCAAAGGCACCAAGCCTGCTCACACAAGTGAAGTACTATTTTTTTTTTCCAGAGGAAATGTGGAAGCACTGAATAGTAGGATACGTGTTATTAGCAACTAGATTTCACTGCATTTGTGCCTTCCAAATGTAAGGCATTGTGTACGAGAGAAGACATTTTGAAAAATACTCTTTAAATCGTATGCTCCTACGGGTACTCACAAATTCAGAGATGTGCAAATAACCACTGCTCCTAAATTCCAAACCTTGTGTCCATTTCAGTAATACACAGGTTACCTTGATATCTATTGTTCACCTTAAATATTTTGGCATATCAATTTGTCTATACTCCGTATACAATGAAAAACCATTGTATGACGATGCTCAGTTGTTGGCTTTGGGTACCTTTTGTTCTTAGAGAACCTACACACCCTATATATACACCCACAACCAAAATTGTCTAGCGAACATAATGGTACATTGCTTTTGTAAATCCCATAATGGTACATTGCTTTTGGAATCGCCATCATGATCAAAATTTACAGGTGAAAACACTGTCACAAATGGTTGTTTTTTTCTCCTACTTTTCAATATGTCTTTATTTCAACACTTCGTTTATTTGGTAAAACCCTAAGGGATCTAAACATGAGCCCCAGCTGAATTCAGAACTATGGATCACCCACGGGTTTCACACTGGTTTCCACCACAAACTGGAAGTAGGTTGAGAGCACTAAAACCAGGAAAAGTGGGCTACCTCTTTGAAAGTGTAAAAACTGCAGTAAAAATATTTTTTATTCAGCTCTGCATGATCCTGAAAGCTGGGAAGATGTGTCTTTAACACTGCAAACCATTCATTGATGCAATTTTTATATATAAAAAAAAAAAACTTTTATCCAGAGCACTTTTTTCCCTATTTTTCACAAAATACTAAAAATGGAGCTATATTTTGCCTATTTTTTCAGTCTCCTCCTGGGGAATCCACAAACCCTGGGGACTCTTAGAATCCCCAGGACGTGGGTGGGGGGAGAGAATCCAAATTTGGCAAGGATACCTTATGTGGAAAAAAGTTAGAGCCCCAAGCGCGAACTACCCCAAGTAGCCTATAAAGGCCTCAGCACTTTTATAAAAAAAAAATACATAAAAAGGGTGGGGGGGGGGGGGGGGGGGGCCAGCAGCTAAGGGGTTAAAAGTACACCAAGGTGAGGCTTATTCTTCCTGGCAGCAGGAATATCCATAAGCCTAGCCAGGGATACAAATTCTATTAGTATAGAAGAACAGGTTTTTGAAACCATGTGCCAATTGGGGGTATTGCAGCATTGCTGCTCTGGATTTACCAGTTGATTTATGTTGGCGCACATATGTAGGGGTTGCAGAAACTATGCGATTTTCTGTTGTGGCTGATGCACACAAAAAACAAACATTTGCAATGCAATAGGTCTTGCATTTGCTGGAGTTCGAGCCATTTGGTGTCATAAATGCATAACTGGACTTTTCTTGCCACACAAATTGGTCAACTCTTCCGCATAGTTTGTTTCCTTCTGTCACATAATTCCACTGGCGCTGCATATAACTAAAGCACTTCCATTTACCTTCTTCCTCTATCTGCAGCAAAAAATGCAAAATATTGCCATTATTTTTTTTATATTATTATTTTGGAGTCCCCCAACCTAGTGTGGGGACCCAGAGATGACCTAGACAGAAAGAGCACATCGTGTGGTGAGTTATGAGCAAAAATGTCTTGTAAAAGTAATGCCCTGAAAGCATTATGGGGCAAGTTTCTAAGTGCAGAGAATGTTGTAGTATCCGGACTGTAATGCTCAGAACAGCCCCTAGAGAGTACCACTAAAAACATTTGTAAGAAACATGGTCATATAACCATACAGTTAGACTAGCAGAAAGTAATGCAGTGTAACCATTTAGGTTACCACTAGAGGGTATAGTGTCAAACATTTTCAGGCCCAGCAGACCTACTGCAAGCCTATTACAAACAAGGCCTTTAAAACACAAACTACTCCTAGCTGTAAAACAAAATGTTCAGCCATAAGAGCTTAAAAAGACATTAAATGGTGGGAGAGGTTACTATTTTGCCGCCCTCACCCTCCCTCCCAACCTGGTGTGGGGACCCAGAGCTGACCTAGACAGAAAAAGTGCATCGTGCTAAATGGTTTGGTGATCCCATTGAAACAGGACCACCACAGGCTTAGTAATGAGCATAAATGTTTTGAATAAGAAATGTCCTGCAAAACATAATAATAGGGCAAGTTTCCCCATTTCAGTGAATATTTTAGTATCTGCCCTCCTACTGTCCTGGGAGAGCCGCTTTTGAGGATTTCTGTGTTTTCTTCTGTGCTTAATGCTCCAGTTTTTGAATTTTTTACCTGTTAAACTTGTAAAGTGGTACTTATGTAAAACACTCCTCAGATCGAGGTAGTGCTATATGAAACATCACGTAGTCCTGTAAAGCACTCCTCTGCTAAAGTTTGCGTTATTTGAACCTAAAAAACAAAAAAAACAAAAACAAAAAACAACTACTTAAATACACTAAAAAGAACCCCCAGCTTGCAGCCTATGTGCACAGACACCACAAAGAAACAGCAGCATGCCTAAAACATGAAAGAGGAAGAAATAATATATGGCCACGAGGTGCGAAGCTGCGAGGCAAAAGAAAAAAGTAGTGTGCCACACTAAGCTATATGGCCGATCGTGCGATAATCCATGTAACTGGGTCAGTCTCCAAGGCAATAACAAAGAAGCCTTAAGGCAGGACAGATGTAAAGCATTTATCTACTAAATCTATGGAATTTTCAAAGGCAAGCCAAGGAATGAATGAAAGTGACGGGGTGTTGCAAGCCCACAGATGTAGGTAAAATTTCGAGAGACATTTCGCTTGCACGCTGCCTAGGCACAACCTAAAAACGAAAAAGGGTTTTCCTGCTCTGTTTTTCTAGCTGAAAAGTGATAAGCAGAAAGGAAATATTTAGGCAAAATATTACTTTTTTTCCACACTTTAGGTAAATATAGGTGGGAAAAGAATCACTCTGCAAGATTCTGTCCGTTCAGAGCTGCAGCATTTTTTTTTTTTTTTTTTTTTAAGTCTGACCTTTATTAAGCTTGTTTTAATATCATTTTGCAACAAATATGCAACTGCTTTTAGGTGTGTTTAATTTTGCTTTAGAGATTTTAATTGTATTCTTCAGGTCTATAAACACCCTATCTCTTATTTGCAAGAGCACAACACCAATTCTGTAAGTTGTTTGTGGGAAGGATGACTGTGTTACAAGGAATAATGTACTCCCGGTCGTACATTATAAGGACACTGGAAATCACCTCAGAGTTCCATGACCATCAATGTTTTAAATGGAAACATAGAAGTGTTGCTACTCACTCGTTAAAGTACCTGCCTGCTCCTGAGAAGTGCTGCTACTCTCCCAGTAAATGTACTGTAGCAGTGTTGAGAAGTGAAAGTACTCTCCCTTTGATACTAAATAAGTGCAGGTACTCAGAATCGGACAGTACTTGCCCATTTAAAGCACTGATGACAATATAAAAGAGCTTGGCTTTCAACTTAGCTCCTCTGTATGGTTACTGACCCCTCTGTGACTTGTAATATCCTTATAACGTATGGCTGGGGTACTTTATCTCGTATATAATTTGTAAAGTAGCTCAAGAGTGTGAAGATATGTAAATTATAGAGAAGGAGTGACATTAAGGGCACAGTAATGCTTCAAAAGGAAAATCGATTTTCCACTAAACAATACAAACAACGGCGTTTACAACATAAACAAGCATTTGTAATGCAACTGGTCTCGCATTTGCTCGAGTTAGAGCTATTAGCGTTGTAAACCTCTAACCGGACGTTTCTTGCCACAAAAATTAAAAGAAAAAACACAAAGCGCTGTGGTGCTATGTAAAATGCAGCACAATCGCGCTGAAATTGAAAACAGAAAAAAAAGAGCGCAATTGCTCTATGTAAACCCCAGCGCGATCATGCTGCGTGGGAAATGAAAGGTTAAAGTCGTCTGGAAACCATGCTGAAAACATGGAGACTCGTATGTTTTCAGTAGTTTACCGGTGATGTGTAAGTGGGCTAAACACTGAAGAAGCATGATGTATGCCTGCCTTTCACAAATGAAAGAAAGCGGATTTTAAAAGGCAAGCCCACGAACCAATGAAAGTGACTGACGTGACATGGGCGTGGTTAGAAGCCCAAAGAGATTACTGCTGGGGACGGAGCACTTCCCGCTCGCCCCTAAAAGGGCTCTCAGAACTCATCTACCCCGTGCAATCACTTTACACCAACATCGTTTCGTTTTTTTCCAACCAGGTGAGCCCTATAAACATTGCACACACATTCCTTCAATGGTGGCATTTAGAAAAATTGTGTCTCAAAAAGCAGTCAAATGATAAAGACCTCTTGAGTGGCCACGGAGGCGGACGCTGTTAGTTTAATAGAGCCTGGAAAACAAGCAGCAGATCGACACAGGAACTGAAATTCGGTGCAGGCAGCGAGGGAGCTAGTCCTGCAGCACAGGCCTCGGAGGCAGTCCTGGATTGACCTTTACTCACACACAGCAGCGGCTCCTAGGAGGACGGTCCTGCGAATTAAAGAAACATGATACCTAATTTTTACCTGTGTCTCCTCAGAACTGAATCTTTCCTCGGCAATAACTAGGAAATGTCATTCTGCGGGAAAAGCAGTTAATTGGGAATGATAAAAAATTCTGTCTCACAGCCACTAAACAATTTACTGAACTCAGATTTTTAATATGCTATGCCAAAAACATAGATACTATGTGATAACTTTATTCCATTTTAAAGCTCACATCTCCACCTCGCAAATCCACCTTTCAAATACGATGACTTGAGTCTTAAAAATCAAAGATTACATCTTTGCCATGAAAAAACAAGTGGAAGCTCAACTCTGACAAGATGAAAGTACTAGTCATAGACGACAAGACCTCCCCATGGGATTCCACCTGGTGGCCATCAGAGCTAGGACAAAAACCCACACCACAGACCATACAAGAAATCTAGGGATCATACTGGATGGCAAGCTCAACATGACAACTCGAGTCAAAGCTGTGTGCGTCTTCTGCTTCCACACTCAATGCATGCTGTGAAAGATCTTTAAATGGTGCCTCAGAACACCAAAGAGAGACAAGCAATTCATCATGAACAGGCTGGACTATGGCAACACTACAACGGAATCTCCAAACATCTCCTACACAGACTCCAGACCATTCAGAACACAGCCACAAGACAAATATTTGACCTCCCACACATCACACTGCACCTCTGGAAGCTTCACTGGCTCCCCACTTACAAGTGCAGCCAATTCAAAGTTCTCTCACACACATACAAAGTCCAACACAACACAGGACCAGAATACCAAAACAGTTGCATACACTTTCACCAAGCCATCAGACACCCATACCTGCCTCACTTGCACACATTCCCCCATCCACAAAAGCAAAATTGGAGCTCACTCATTCTCCTAAATCGCACCCAAGACAGGGAACAACCTCCCTCAACACAGAGCATCCTTCTCACTTACAGTGTTCCGAAATAAGCTAAAGACCTGGCTCTTCATATTAGCACCTCAGGACCATGCACTTACACATCTTGCCCAAGAGCCTGGATAGCCTCTAGAGTGATTAGTATGCTATACAAGTCAACATAACATAACAAGGAGAAATTGTCAACAGCAAGCTGTCATACATCTACATCTTCTCTCTGCCTATTTACACATTTCCTATTTTGGAAGTAGTACAGAGAGGACTAAAAGGCTTTGCTATTGTTGCATCTCTACCTTTACTGATGTGACAATACACCACAGTTGAGACATGTGCCATATGATCACCTGCTCTGGCACAGTGACGCTCAGATTAAACCAAAGTTCAAATAAAGAATGAAAAATAGAGCTGATAGCCAGGGAAGAAATTAATTTCTGGGTTAGAGATTTTCTAAAATTTAGTGTACTGGCTTTTACGTAACACTTTCCCAACCCTTGTGAGGCACAGAGGGCTTTTAAATTAGGTCACTCCATTTGCTGTGCATGATTGGAATATGTTTTTTGTTTGTGGTCAGTGTGAGAAGAACTTTGGTGCCACGGTTGAGGTATAGAAACAGATACAACAGGTTACGGCAAGCATATAACTGTACTTAAACATGACATGTAGCGAAGGTATGGGGGAGGGATAGGCACACTATACACATAGTGAGCACAAGTACCTTAACTAAGTAAAAGTCCTATGATGTCTACTCCAAACAGGGTGAGGGATTACAACAGATACTAGTGTAGAGGGTCTATTACGCATCACCCAGAAGACAAATGAAGCACCAGCCAAGAAAATTCTCAGACACCCAAGTAAAGAGGCTGTGGGCCCACCAAGAATTAGCAAATGCTCAAACCAAGGAGATTCACAAACATAGAAGATTTAGGATGTATCAATCAAAAACTGAAGCCAGAACCCACAAATACCTCAATAGAGCATTTATGAATATCAACAAGGAGCAGTAGGACAGCCCACAGACACCTCAGTAAAGGCCTCTAAAAATCTACTCACCCACTGGCTATGGCGAGTGAGTGAACTTAAGCTGAAAGTAACAGGTGTTCTTTTCATTCATAAAGTGAATGAGCAATAAAGAAGTCTTTAAATCTTGTTTTTATCTTGACACATCTGCTGTCTGTTCAAGGACGGAGGTCAAATGCCAGTTTGTCTCTTTACTAATTATCATCTTACCCTTATTACAGTTAGAGGTTTTTGTCAAGTGAGCTGCCTGACAATCATTGTGTAATAGGCTGTAAGATGACACGTTTTTTGTCCCCCCCTAACACAACGTTTAAACAGCTTGTAAATGAATGGTACACGTATTTCAAAATATATCACGAATTACAAAACAACTTTTTAGTAATACAGAAGTGCTGGGTGGCCCCCTCTGTGCTACAAAATAGCACTGGGCTCCCTTATAGGAGCAGAGTGCCATCTCGTAGCACTGTTCCTGCCGGTCTGAGACTGAAACGCTCTACTGCAATGGTCCTGACAGTCAGACTGCCGGGAACATTGTGATAGGGCACAGAGACACCACCGCCATGGTGGTGGCGGCGTCCTCCATGAAAGTTTGGTGGTCGCATAGTGGGACCGTCAAACTCGTAATGAGGCCGCTAGTCTTTTAAATCAAACAGTGTTTTTGTACAGCAGACATGCTGTACTTGCGTATTTGAAGGTGCTCTCATATGTGATAAACAAGGAAATGGAGACTCCGTGAATTAAAATATTTTCCCAGGATCAAATATTTTAAAGGCAGTATATGAGTCAACAGTATTCTAACTAGGATGAGTAGATTTAAGTCACTAGAACAGCAGGTCTAATAACATTTTTATGATTTTCGAGCCCTGACATGGATGTATCACCCAGAGACAATAGAGAACGAGCCCTCAGGCATCTCAGTAGAGGGTCTATGAAGTAACACCCCAACTAATCTGGGGAAAAGGGGGGGGTGGGTGAACAGGTGATGTAACAACTCTACTAGTGAGAAAACATAACTTAACTTCCATCCCTTCGAACAAGGCATCAGCCAGAAACGAAAAGTCAATTAATTCAAACTAGGCAACGAGAAGCTACATTTAATCTAGTGCAAAACAATCCAGACGATGACTGCTGTCTGCCAATCTCAAAAAGGAACTCGGAAACAAAATCCAAGTAAGTAGCACTGTCCAAGTCTCCTATGGAAGTCTTCATCCAAGCCTGAAGTCCTAGTGAGACGCTGCCAGGCTGGCCCTTTCACGCCCTGGCTACTTACAATAATGCTCAGACATTAACGCAACGCCTGGGCAAAGAAACAAGTGCCACATTTTCACAGAGATAATCAGACAGTGAATTGTCAGACATGATCAATATGGCAGCAACTTGTGGAAAAAGTTGAAGATAGGAATCGCTTCTTTCGATTTACAAGTAAGAAAAAAAACAGGCCCCGTTTTTGGGACAAACATATGTGGAAGGTATCCACGGAAAGATTGTTTCAAAATCGTTGACCGTACTTTTCAAAATTAACTCATGCTTGACTGTGTTGGTACAGCGCTACCTCCATTTTAATAGTGCAATGTGCTCATGACTTGTAACGTAAATGATCTGGTCTCACAAGGTGACCTCATGACATCCATCTGCTGAGACCACCACATCTCTAAACCACACATTTGAGAAGAGACTCTGTTCCTAATATGTAGGTCACAAGTCACTCAAGTGGCCTGAAATAGCTTGTCAGTTGATAAATAAATAAATTCAAATTTTAAACAAATGGATGACTAAAAATGCAGACAGGAAGGCTGGCATCCAGAACATAGTGGCTACACACCAACAAATTTGACAATCTGCATCTCTAAAATTACCACATGTGTTACATTCTTTGGTTTCTCCAGTCCAAGTCACCACCCGTTCCTGAATAACTACATGTACTATCTTAATTTGGTGGCTAAGATTCCCCTCTGGGCAGCAACATTTACTGCACAGCCATGTGCCACCATGAATTCCTCATGAACGCCTATTGAGTTGGTCCAGAGAGAAACCATTTCCAACACAGCTACTCAAGCCAGTCTCATATTGAATTAAGGGAAGGGTGCATGGGTAGCAACGTCAACATTGAAGTGCAGGTCATATTTTGGTATATTCGCTTGTCTTCTTAAATGCCATGAAAAACACCACTTAATAATCGGCTCTGTTGCCATAATGTTACTGATCTTTTATTTCTTTCAGCAAAGTTTTAGTAACAATGTTTCATGCGGCATTACCATAGAAAGGTAGCCTTTATCAAATAAAGGAAATGAGACTGGTGGCCACGCAGTAAATTTTAGGTTCCAAAATGTAAAGAATCTAAAAGATGAAAATGTATTTGTTTGCTACAACTACCATATTCGGGAACTGTTTTTAAAGAAAATAAACTGGCGGAGGCATCTTCACAATGCGATTTATTTGTGGAACCCATTACCATGTTTAATAAAACATGTGAAATCCATTTCTGCAGTAATTAATCCTACATTTCTATTCAGAGTTGGCAAAATAGAACATTTCTCTTAAGTGTGATCTTATCTACTTGGTCATTTCTTCTTTTTAACTCACTATACCTCATCTTATTTGAGTTAAGTAAAAAGCAATCCAAGTCCTCCCTTATCCTTCCAAATCCGGCCAGCTTACTTTCCCTTGTGGCCAATCGATGCTCTTAAAAAGAAGCATGTGTAAAACATCTGCTTCCCTAAGACGCGGAAGTTCTGTGGTCTGGCAACAGTGGCGTGTTTTGAGAGAGTACTGCTGTATAAAGTACTACCTCTGTGGTTTGTAAGATGTTTAAAAGAACACAAGATCAATTAGTTTGGATTATTTTCGTACATTTTGTTCCAGTAAAGGTGAAGCATATTTTTTGTAGCAGTAATTATAATCTCCTTCCATGCAGCATAAACCAAAAACATACAGAAAGCAAAAATATTGGCAGATAAAGATCCATGAAGCATCCATTTAAATTCATATGCCAGATAATTATCTGGGATGCCCAGCTTTACCACTGATTTATCACAATAGTACACCTAGACAGATTGCACAAAGCCTTGTCGAAAGGTTATTCATACATCCACTATTTTTTTTTTATGTCTGACTTTAGCCAAGATCTTTTGATTTAACTAAAATTACATATAATATACACTTACTTTCAAGCCAACCCTCTTTGGTCTTTTAGCGTTTGGCATTGAAGCACTTGACTACATGGGCAGCAAACTACACTTTGAATGGTGTGTGGTTGACAGAGTGCTGACTTTTGTTTCTGATCCTATGTGGGAAATGTTCCCATGTCATGGATGATGACCTCTGAGGTGTGGCTATCGTTTTATGGGAATGCTGCGTTTTGCAGTGTGGTGGAAAAAGGTATGCGGCTAGATGACTAGTTTATGCTTTTCAGTAAGCTGGCAGCTTTGATAGTCGCAGCTGTTAGTTTTAGCAGGGAGGGGGCAGGCGGGCCACTTGCACACCACCGGCACACCCTCCCATGCAATCACAAACAAGCAGACATGCACCCATTCACAGCACTCACAACAAATTCATACATTTATACATACAAGCATGCAAACATTCAAAAACATAAAACGTACCTGCCCTGCAGCTCCCTGTGAGGAAAGCCTCAGAGTTCCGAGGAGCCTTAGGTTAGGCAATGAGGGGAGACAACAGCAACAGCTCCTCACAGAGTTGGGATTGGGTGAGACTGGTGACCCCCCCCACCCCTTCCCAACACACACACACCCCACGCCATGACAAGGTGTCACTGACACTTGGCCCTGGGCACTTCAGGGCTTAAAACTGAAGCACCCAGGTCCGAGGCAATGAGTGACAACCCCCTTGTCACAAGGGGGTGGGGTCTCGAGGCACTTTTGTCAGGCTGAGGAAGCCACAACCAGAGGACTGTGAAATGCTCATCCTGGCCAAGTTTAGCTCAGGGAGCAAGGAGCGTACGCATTTAGCGCTTGTCCAGCTCCTTGCTGCCTGAACTGATGATGAAGAGAGTCTGTCATGCTGAACTTTGCTCAGCCTGTCAGACACTCTTCTTCTCCAGGAAAAAGGTGACGGGCATGGCCCCTCGGCCTGTGTGGACCGGTTGCAGCTTCTTATGATCATATAGTTAGCTGGTGACTGCACTAGGCTATTCAACCCGATATTATGCTTTAAGTTTGGAAATAAGTGCCAGGATGTAGTTTTTTTCTTCCGCCCACTACGGCATAAGGTACCCAACTTAAGCTATTGGCTAACTTTGCTAGGAGTGATTACATTCTGCTGTTTCAGATAGAGGACACCCACACCTAAAGTCATTTCCTTAAGTGAAGAGACTACTTTGGCGAAGTTTGCTTTTATGGCTCAACTCTGTTTTATTGAAATTAAGCATACACATGCGCCTGTCTGCCGGTGGGGAGTGAATGAGGTTTTGAGATCAATCATACATGACTTCATAAAATATCCTTCCTTAACAACTCCCCCCTCCCTAACACAACATATATGAGAGTACCCAACACTGCTATATCCTATACGTTCTACCTGTGGGTATGCATTGGCATCAGTGCAGTTGTCTGGATTCATGGCGGTGGTATCACGAGGCGGAGGAGTTTCAAGTACTTGGGACAGGACAACTCACGGAACTCAGTTGTCAGTAGAGCAATAAAGGTGGCCTATGTCTCTCTGTAAGAGTCAGCACATGCAGTACAAGTGAGGGTGAGCAGCTGCATCCCAAAGATGAGCCATAAACGATGTAGCCACTGCCGATGTACAGGGAGTTTTGTCAATCACCCATTGTGTCAGAATCTTCTGATAAGTCTTGCCCTAGGTGCGGCACGACTTATCTGGCAGCCTCTCGGTGCTTCAAGTGGATATGTAAAAAGTGTCTGTTATTCAGGACAGCGTCCCAAAATGAGGCTATCTTAAGGCAGTCTCAAAGAAAGTGGAGTAGGGTCCCTTTCTGTCCACACTGGCGCTAGCAGTTGGGGCTGAGTGTCAGATTGCCTTTATGAAGTCTAAGCGTTGTAAGGTACCAATAAGTCACTATTTTTGAGGCTGTTTCTATGCTTGCAGAGCTGGTGGCTGCATGTTTAGTACAGAAGTAGATAGCGCCCCATTTTTCTGCAGGGAGTGATCTACCCAATTCCTTCTCCCAGCGTTTATCTGGAGTGAGTGGGGGCAGAAGTAAGGTGTGAAACTTTGACACTAACTTGTGGTCAGTCTTCTTTAGGAGAAGCCACTTTTCAAATTTAGTCAGTGAGTGACACGCTCCCTTTTAACTGAGCTGTGGAAAGTCCAGTGCTGGAGCTGTAGACAGAACAGACTGAGAAGAGAGCCACCTGCATCCAAGACCAGGGCGCTTCATCCAGAATGTGTAGCAGCCTTTTGGTATTGTCACAGCACTGTCTGTGAGGAATTAATCCTGACTGAGTGGGGCTATCAGCCCCAAGCATTAAGGGATTAATGCAGGCAGCTAGTATGCTAGTGAAAAGTTTAAAGGTCATTGATCAGGAGAGAGATGGGTCGATATGATCCGCATTGTTTTGGATCTTTCCCCGGTTTGAGAATGACATGGACCGCAGCTTCTAGCATCGACTGGGAGATGGTGCCTGGTCTGATGTAAGAGTTAAAGCTAGGGAAGGATAGGAGCTAGAATTGTGCAAAAGGTTTTTATGAAATGAGGCTGGAAAGCTGTCCGGACGATTTGTGTATCTTTTTGTGGGATATTGCTGCTATAAACACTTCTATGTGGAAGGGAGCATCTAGATTACAGGGCTGGTCTAATGCAAGGCGGGTTATGTCTGCCCCCTGTAGATACTATGCGGGCTTTCTGATGGAAGTGTTTGGGCCGAGTATAGCTGTGCATAGAATTCTTGGAAGTAGTCTGCTATTTGGTGGTCATCTTTAACATCTGGCTGCCCTTTGGTGGTCCCCGTCAAGGCCTCAACTTTAGCTTTCTGGCTTTGGGCACATAGACTATTGGTCAGGAGTCGTCCACTCTTTCCCCCCCTTCCCGCTGATGTAGAATGAGTGTTTTAAACATAACAGGGAGTATTCCGCAATGCCTATGTCTAACCCCGCTATTTTTTTTATTTTTTATTTTCAAACCAGACCTTAGGGGCTCCGGTGCGATGATGTATGTGTTCTAGTTCTTGCACCAGGAGGGATAAGCATTGCTCTTTACGTGCCTTGTTGTCCGCTGATAAGCCAATAAATTCTCCTCTAATCACCATTTCCATAGGGTCCCAGAGGAGAGAAATAGGGGTGTCAGGGCAGTCGTTGGTAGCAAGTTTCTTTGGAAAATATGTATTGCTACTATGTCATAACAATAAAATACACACACACACTTTAAACCTGTCTAAGTATTTTTTTTTACCCATGATTCTAATTATGTATTGTATGTGCATATGTGTGTGTATTCATATGTGTGTGTGTGTGTGTGTGTGTGTGTGTGTGTGTATATATATATATATGTGTGTGTATGTATGTGTATGTTGTTTCTGTGCTTGGCATGTGCGTGGATCATTGCAAGGCTCCTGGTTTTGGGTTGTTATACTAGATATCTATGAATTCCTGCTCTCATCTTATCACACTTATCTACTCATCACTCTTATGTCATGTCTCTATCAAACTATCCCCATTCTCACTCTGACTCATCCCAAATCCCTTCTACCACTTTCATCTTCTAAATATCTCTGCCTAAGCTCTTCCCTCCACCTCCACATCTAACTCACCAAACCTCACTCTACCTCTGTGACCTCCCACACAACCCTACTAAATTCTCCTGCATTCATCTCACCCTGCTACTATGCTCTCCCTAACCCTTCCACATACTCTTCCCCCTCCACCCCCCTTTATTCATCCCAAGCTTTTGGGTTGAGTAAATGAAGGATATACTCCCAATTAACACTTCTGGATTTCTTTCCTCCTCCACCCCTCCATTACTCCAGTCAATATTAACTAACAATATTAACTAACAAACTCTCATATCCGCAGCTCAAATTAACTCATAATAATACTAAAACTGTACTCATTATTAAACAAAACTAATTCTTGTTGGGTTCCGGAGTAGCGTGCTACTCATCGAAAAGTGCTTCGACGCCTTGTCAGGGGTAGTAAGCGCTATATAAATACGATTACAATACAATACAATTACAAGGAATTTCTGCATCACAGTTGTGATTTGTTGCAGCACTTCCGGTTTGTATAAGAGGGTCTTGCATAGGCGCAATGGTTGGCATATATGCTGAGTCAGGATGAACTTTATATCTGTCACTGCAGCGTGATCGGATACATGCGGAGGATAAGCGCAGGACCCCTTCTGTGCCCAGGGTCTAATCTAGCGTATGTTTTATGTGAGTGGGAATAATAGGTGTAATCACGTGTGGTTGAGTGACTGTCTCTACAGACGTTTCTAAGACACAGCTACCAGACCAATCGTTTACAATCATCTGTCAGTTCCCCAGTCCCCTCTTGCTTCAAGGCGGACAGCCATGACCTCCTACACCGCACAGCGAAAGAAGGTCTCTTGCCCCTCGTTAGGAGAGTATATGGAGGCTAACAGGTACGTTTGCCCCAGTATGTGAATCCTGCGGGCCAGGCGACGTCCCCTTATCTCGGCATCTTTGATCCCAATGACCACCTGGAACGTATGGGCCTCCAAGATAACCACGCCTGCCGCTTTAGTGGGTGCGGAAGAAAAACGGTGTGAAAAAACCCTGGATCGAAGGCAATGTCAGTCACTGGAGAGTAGGTGCCCATCTAAGTATGAAAGCACTACCCGTCATTCAGTGTAAGTATGCGTAGTCTAACCACTGTCTTAGCCTATGTTGATAGTGTCTAGGCAGTACCCAGATAGCCATAAAGCGTGTGCCTAAGGGTGTCGGAAATAGACCAGCTGCACCACTCTGGGAAGGTTAGTCTGTGTGTTGGGTACTCACTCAAGTGAATCTAAAAAGGCAAAAAAAAAAAATATATATATATATATCACACGTTAACAACCAAACAAGTAACTGTCCCCAGAAGTGCCAGCACCCCAAGAGGTGCGTCAGATGTCACAGTGGTGAATCTCCAGGTCTTGACCAGTGTCAATTTCAGTCTCTCCTCGTGGTGGTGGACAGAACTCAGACCCCTCTCCTGAATGTGTCCTCTCCAACCACACACACCCACTACATTTAAGCGCCACAGGGACTCAAATACCTCTGGTTATCCATTGTCAGTCTCATTGCAGCAACTCCAGAACCGCTCTCCACTCCTGGGCCACAGTGTGAGGGTCCGGATGTAAGTCACCGGGGGAAGGCAGAGGCCTCCACTTAGTGGATCTTCTCTTGATGTTTGGGTTGCCGGAGGTGGAGGGAGCTTCTTTAGCCATGGCCGGGTCAATTCCTAACAAGTCATAAGCCATCTTTAGAGACTGATCCGATGGAGTAAGTCCTTCCATTGATATAAGAGTCTAAACAGGTGGACCCCGGAATAGGAGATGCAATGCTCCCAAAGGAAGGTTGTTACTGGGCGGAAATCCTTGAGTTAAAGCATAGAGATCATGGTACAATGTGACCGTGTGGCCCCTGAATTTTGGTGGATGTTGGTACCTCGCTTTACGTAATATCTGCTCCTTCAGAGGGAATCTGCAGACACCCAGTAGTATATCAGTGGTGTATGCTGGTCCAGCACGAGGAAGACCAACTCTGAAGTCTGTCTTGAACATCCAGGATCTGGGCAAAGAGGGCTTGTGAATTGGAATCCACATTTCCATTTTCAGCCCCATGTGGGGCCCCCTGGATCCTGATATTATTATGCCTATATCTGTTCAAGTTCCTCTGCATGGGCCTGAAGGACTATATGCTGTTCTTTAAGAAGGACCTCTTGCTTTAGTTGTTCAATCTCTTAGTCTCTGGGCATTTCCCGGTCTTCCAATGCAGCAACTTTGTCTCCCAGGTCTGTCACATCTGAGCGGATCACCTTAAAGTACTGGGAGATTTGTTTCTGGACTGATTGCAGGTCTTCTTTGTGGGACATGAACATTGAGTCCATGAAGGAGCGAGTCACCAGGGAATCCGTGGTTGGGGGGGGCTGAAGGATGCTCCCCTTGGCCCCCTGTGGATCGCAAGAGCACATCTTTTTGGTTAGGTTCTTTTTTGCACCTGCCATGGTCCCTTGCCTTCCCAACATAACAGCGTTATCTGGATGGCTGGCCGTGCGTTTGCTGAGGATTGTAACTCCCCATGGCCAAAGGAAGAAAAGAGGTCCCCGTCACAGCCTCATGGGTCCAAGAATCACATAAGTCAGCCCAGGCCTCAAGGTCATCTGCCAGTCCGGGTGGGTTGAGCGATGATGAGCGAGTTAACACCGCCAGTCTCTTCCTTTTTTGGACTGGGTGATCTATCAGTGTCTGGGGATCTATGGGAAGGTGTGCTTTAGTTCATAGTCACTGGCGTTAGGGAAGATGCGTGTGGTCGCCGATAGTCTTTCCAGGGCCAAGTGTGTCAGTTCACCACTAAGGGAAGAACCCACAAGACCAGCGTGGGAGTGCAACAAGTTTGTTAGGATCAGCAGGAGGGTGGCTCTCTATTGGGCCTCGTTGTGCTTGTGGGCCTGAAGCGCCTGGGCAGCCTTGTACCTCCGGGCCCAGTAAATATGGGTGGAGATGCCCAGGTCTCAGGGCAAGTAGGCCGTCCGGCCTGAAAGGAAATTAGCACGGGAAAAGCTGTTTGCTATGGATTTGCTGCGTTGGGCATCTCAAGATGGGGAATCACAGCCCTTCCGGGAGGGAATCTGGAGTCAGGGGAATCAGGGAATCTGGAGTATACGCTGGGGTCACCCCTGTCTGCCCGCCCTGCCATGGACCCACTCAACCTAGGTATGCATCTGTCCTGTGCATTCGCTGTGGTCACACTCTTCGCCCAGAACCAGTAGAAAGCCCAAAGCCTTCCTCTTAAACACAGGGCTGCTGCATTTAAATATGCAAGCACAGAATACTGAGGCGGGGTAATCCTGAAGCCATCTCGGGCCATTTCAATCCTTATAAAGCCACTCCCGGCCCCTTCAGCTCACTCTTGCAGCTTTCTACTTTCTCCCTTTGTGACGCTTTTTCGTTTTTCCCTTCCTCCGTCTTTCCCATGTGTCTTTGGCTCGCAGCTAATGCTTGAGACAGAGGACTGAGCCGCGGCCCTCAAAAATAAGTGCCGGTGCTCAGCACCGGAAACCACAAGCACAAATTAAGCACTGCTCTAGGCCAAACACGAGGCGAGCGGATCTGGACGTGCCCTCTCCAAGCCCAGGGCCGGCTTGTTTGCTATCAAGTTTGAGGTAATGCTGCATACAGTGTGCTGGTGTGGGTCCGGGCTAAGTCCCACCCGTTCCGCTGCGCGAGTGCGTCTGATCTCTGAATCAGAGCAGGCCCAACACGGGGAAGCTACACCCACCCGTCCGTCCGTCCGTCCCCGGGGACTGGGAATGGCCTGGGGCGCGGCCTACACCACCGTGCTGCTCTCTCCTCCCATTAACTCTCCCTGTGTATCTCTGGTACCTTCTTCCCCCGCTCTGGGGGTCCGAGCAGCCCTGTCCCACAGGGACGAGATTGTTTTAAAATATATAATGGCGACTGCTCAGCCGCTCCACCAATGAAGTTCGACAAAAGCACTGAACAAAACAAGTAATGGTAAACTCAAAAAGCTGGCAACCATTGTCAGACGCACTGCCAATTCTCGTTTCAGTTTATGTCATTGGCTTCGCCGAAACCAGACACTCCAGCCTCAAGGCTTTTAATTTGTAACCAAAAAGTCTACTGATGAACAACTAGCTTTGCTCGTGACGTATCTCTTTTGTTTTATTTTGTATTCACACCTTTGTTTCTTCAGCTAAAATGGAACTAGCCAATAGGAGATTGGAAAAATCTTTATAAGAATCAGAACTATAAACTTATTTGTATTTTAAACCTGCACCCATTTCTGAGCGTCTCTTCCGTTAGCAAAACTATTAGAGGAAGCTTTCAAAACACCAGATTTTCAGTCAAACATGCTTCTCCTGTTATAAACTATGTACCCCAGCATACCAACGTCCCTGCACTGATACAAACCTTTCACACCCTGGGCAAAATTGTCCAGCATGTTAAAAAAAATTGACTATTCTGTGGTAGCTCTAATTTATAAGTAACTGTTTAGCAGGGCGAGATTCGAAACACTCCGCTTTATTTCTAATACCGAGTCTGTTAAATTCCAAGGCTGATAAAAATAGGAAAGCGAAACGTTCAAATACACTTTAGATTAAATTACTTTACTGCCACCTGCTGGACAAAAAAGTAAGACTAGACACTAAGACCGGGTGCATTGTTTTCTCACTTGGAATTCTAACTTGACTACGATACAATGGTAAAATATTAAACCTAAGAGCTATAAATGTAGAAAAAATGACTCATTATAATCTACATTCTTTCTTCATCATATCCTTCATCAAGATATTACAAATTCACATTGTATGCAAATTGAGCACAAGTTATCACCCAAAGCTGATCACTTACATGTAAAAGAGTCAGTTAGTAAGGTCTTCTATCTAAACTTTATGTACAGGGACCCGACTGTGGGAGGTTGTATCAGGTCCACAGTCTTCAAAATTACAGTCCCATTAAAACAACAAAAATGTATCAGTCAACTGACCAAAACAAGCGCATGCCAAATGTCGCTTGTCGTTTAGGCAATACCAAAACCTTTCCTTAACGAAACTCTGTGCTGCCACCGAGACAGTTCACACCAGAACAAGTGTGACAGGCCAAGGTCTAAAAGTGACTTTCTGACAAAGCTCAAACACAATATTTGACTCACATTTTGCCTCCTTATCACATCACGCAGATCCTCCCTGTAGGAAACTGAGGGCCTGATTCCGGTCTTGGCAAACTTGACGGATATCCCATCCACTGTACTACGATTCGATTACATCCTATGGAGATCGTAATAAGGTAGACAGAAAATCCGTCACGTTTGTGACGGAGTATTTCATGCACCAAGATCGTAATCAGGCCCTATGACTTTACTAGTCCAAACCAAGTACGAGGATTGGCCTCAATCTCCCATAGTCAGCAATAGATTTCTTGACCAAATTAAATCTTAAATGGAGCAATAGAGAATTCTGAGGCAGAGCCAACACTGTCCATAAAAAAAGTTTTCTGCTTTCTCTGCTCTAGATACACCACAATGTCCCCATAACTCTAATCCATAAATGGTTTGCTTTCTGCTTGAGCTCAATAGAGCTCAAGAACAGGTGATATAGGCTGGTATAATGTTTGTGTAAGGAATTTAGACCGAGGCAATGCTTTGTTGTAAAGTATTCAAATTACACGGTTGAACAAGAAAGATGCCTTTTTATTCATCAACAGCACAGTACTGCTTCCCTTTATTCTCTATCAGCCTAAATGCCAATCCCTTCCATCACCACATTCTACAGTCCGCCACCTAGTTCCATAAAGGAGACATTACTTGACAAATACACCCACATTACATGTTATGGTAACCTACAACACATTTCCCTCCTTTAAACAAGTAATAAAACAAGTAACTGTACAGTACTTACACTTTTCACATAATAAAAGGTCACCACATCACACAAAGTATGTCAGTTTGGATGGCACACATCTTGTTCTAGCATCAGATTTCACTTGTGATGCTATAGAACCATCTTCCATTATCATTGTAACCGGTAGCATTACAAATCTCTTCCTCACAATAAGTTCTCCTCTAGCAGTCTCATTTTGGCTACTATTCACACTCGCATTCCTATTAACTGGCTGTACCTTTTCTTCACTCATTCCTACGTTTACCAAAGAAATTACAGTACTAACACTAGGTGCAAGTTCCCGCCCAGCATTACACTTTGCCAATCTCCTCACATTTCAAACCTTCCCATCTATGTAACCACGCTCTTATTATGCACTTTGACTACCTTCATGGCTCTGCCAAACGTGGATATACCTTTTCTCACAAACCCTGGTTTGCGTATCCTAATCCAATATCCTACTGCAAATGAGGGTTTCTTCACTTTCCATCTAATATCATACGCAACCTTACACTTCTCCTGCTTCATTCTCACTTTATACTTAATCTCCTCCATATACACTTTATCCCAATCTTTCCCTGGTTTCTTTTTAAACCACCATGGACAAAGTTTAGAGACAGAGTACAACTCAAATGAGTCCTTTCATATTGCTAAGAGGAAGACATCCTGAGGAGTAATACGGTAGTGCCACAGTTTCTCACTCAACTTTTCCTTCCACTGTTCTCCAAAACCTCGTGCCCAATGAATGCTTTCCTTCAGAACATGGTTGAATCTCTCAACTTGCCCATTCCCTTGAGGTTCGTAGCGAGGGGTGGCAACATGTTTAATGTTGTTTCCATATACCCTTCTCTTGCAAACACTTGTTTGAAAAATTCAATAATCGTACTTGAGGTAACCTGAGGTACCAATTTCACCTCAGGCCATTTAGAATGATAGTCAATCAATAATAAAGCATAACAAGCTTCAACTGGCAATTAATAAACAAGCATTTGCAATGCAACAGGTCTCACATTTCTCAGAGTTAGAGCTAATAGCAGTTGTAAGCTCCCAACTGGACTTTTCTTGCCTCATTAAATGGAGAAAGAAAATGAGCGTGATCGCGCTGCTACAGTTCACTCGTAGTGAAACCTATTGGCAAAAGTGCAATTATCTACGTAACCAGCAAAAGTGCAATTAACTATGTAACAAAGTCGATGTCATGCAAAGCGCTTGACTTCTGACAAGCGGGATTGCACTGAGAAAAAAGAAGTCCACAAACTGGACAGAAAACAGCGAGCCTCGTGTGTTTTCAGTACTTGGTCGCTGCGCTCGAGGAGGGCTAACCACCAGAAAAGGCATGACGTATGCATGCCTTCCACTAATGAAAGCAAGCAGATTTTAAAAGGTAAGCCCACAAACCAATGAAAGACACTGACGTGACATGGACAGGGCTTCGAGACCATTTCTAACTACTACAGTGTCTCGCAAGTGATATGCAAGCGCATGCTAGCGCAGGCTCGACCCTAAAAAAGGGCCAGAAATGTCAAACCCTAATTTCTGCAGGGGCAAGCCCGGCCACGGCACAGGAAGAAAAGGAGCAGTCCCCATCTTAAAAAAAAAAATCAGCATTAACACACACACAGCACTCCCCCACAACTCTGTCTGCCATCTTATCTAGACCTGGCCACCAAAAACATGTATGTATCAACCTTTTCATTGAGGAAAAACCAGGATGACCTTCATGCGCAAGTTTAAAAATAGTGGCTTGCATACCGCTAGGTGGAATACACTTTCAATCAATAAGCAGCCAACTGTCTCAACCAAAATACACTACTACTGATAAAGTTTGTCACATTAACACCACAGCTCCTGTAAACTTTCGGTTTCAAATGGAGGTGACAGCCTCCTGTACTGCATCTTCTAAAACTGGTAGCAAGTGTTACTTCCTCCAACTCGTCGACACTAGTAAAGTATCCAAATCCACACGGTTGAACAAGAAAGGTGTCTTTATGGATCAAATCTGTTTATTGGTATTTAACATACAAAAACATTACAAAGCTCTGTATCAATCCTGCAAACATTTCGACTATCGGCATATCAGAAAGTCCCATATCGTTCATGTTTAAGGGCTGTCTCACAGGACCGCTTATCTGGCGTAGGGAGGAGACCATCCTCCCCCTATCTCCCCCCACACGGATTATAATCGAAGCAATCAAAGCACGACAGTCTAGATCGCTCAGAGCTAGCAATAAGAAACAATCATAACAAATACATAACTGTACTTCCCCGTCTGAATGCCCCGCACCCTTCCTACCGCCGCACCCACTCATCATCCGTTCACGCTGTTGTGCCTGCCCCGCTCCAGGCCCCACTAGTCCAATCATTCCTCTAAACAGCTCGTGTCAGCCCCAGGACCTTTAGATATACTGGGCACGTCAGTTCAGTAAATTCTGTAGACAAAATCTGGAGGAATGGTCTCCACAGTGTACAAATGTCGCCCACCCTCTGCCTAGAAGCCAGAGTAAGCTTCTCCATCGGCAAAATAAACCACAACTTCTGAAGCCAAGACACATACGTCGGTAGCCTGTCAGAGCCCCATAAGGCGAGAATCGTCTGGAGCGCAGCATTAAGAGCTAAGGCCATCTGTCACCCCCCCCTCAGCGATCGAAGGGGGAAAGTGAGGGGTTGGGTAAACCCAACAGTACATATGACGGAAGTCTAGGAATCTCTGCCTGGAATACCTTATCGATGTCGTCCAAGATACTCTTCCAAAATCTCTAACTTGGGGCAATGCCAAAGAAGATGTACAAGCGTGCCCGTGTTGCCGCACCCCCTCCAACAAAGGCCTGACTTAGCGGGATCCCACGCATATATCCTTGCTGGGGTATAATACCAATAGGAGGCTACCTTCTATACCGTCTCTGTCCCCGCAGCATTATAGGCCGCGTGGTGTGTTCTATAGTATATATTGTCCCATTCCTCCTCCGTTAGCTCCCTCCCCAGCTCCTTCTCCCATCTCTGCTGTCCCTTGGATTTAGGTCGATGCTCCACCCCTGCAAAAATCTGTACAACTCCGATATCACCCGCTTATCCTTCTTTGTCAGTATCCATTTCTCAAATGGGGTAAGCAGTCTATCTATCAAAGGCCTATTCGCCGGCAAAATGGCCCAATGTCATACTTGATAATACAACAATATGTCAGCCTCAGTCAATCCATACGTCTCCCTTATCTGATCGAAAGGGATCACCCCGTTAAAAAGGTGTCTTTATTCACTAACAGCACAGTACTCCTTCCCCCTAGTCTCCATCAGCGTTCATGCCAGTTCCTTCCATCCCCACATTCTATATTCCACACCTAGTTCCTTAAAGGAGACAATACTTTACAAATACACCCACATAACGTGTTATGATAACCTACAACATTTGTGTTTTAGTAAAACTGTACTTTTCAGCACTTGCTCAGACCACAAGGGAGAGTCCGATATCCCGATCCGCAAATAGTAAAGTTCCCTTACTCTTTAAGTTACTCCCACTTATCAATGTTTTACCTTTAGATTTCTTGTGTGGGTTAAATGCCGTAAGAGTCTTTTGGGCCTTAATCTCCAACCCATAGGTAGAACATAACAAGGCAAATCTCTAAAGTAGTGTCAAGGTCCTTTTCGGTCTTTGATATTGGCAGGGTGTCATCTACCAAAAAGAGGGTGAAAACATTTTTTAATCAGTCAGTATAAAAGCATTTGCACAGTTAAATTAAGTCTAGACAACCATTAATGAAAAGGAGAAACAGAGTTGAAGCCAGAATGGAGCCTTTGCGATCCCCACTATTTGTCATAGTTTTCCTTGTCAGTTCTCTATTACACCTCTCCAACCTGCACAAAATTGTCGTTATGGAGCGGTTTTAGCAATATTAATAGATCGGGTAAGATTTGCAAATCTGGAAGTACCACCCATAATTTTTAGCCTGGTACCATATCAAGGCTTCATGAAGACTGCCACCATCAAAAGAAAGCAGACGACTTGATCAACCGCACTAGTGTCTGCCCTAAAACCTGCCTGCAAGTGGTTGAGTCATTATCTGATATATAAGAAATTAGTTGAAGATTTGCCTGTTGAAAATCTTCTGAATGTTATCTATTAGTTTAAATCAGTATTGCCAGGGACGCTATGTCAGCACTATGTATCAGCACTAGCTCCACTTCTCTCCATTTATCGGTAATCAGGGAACCAGCCACGATAGCATTAGGTATGGCATTTATGTATGGAACCCAAACGGCCTGCTCAGAAGTGAAAAGATTGCCTGGAATGTTGTCCAGGCCAGGAGCTTTACCCGGCTTTTGAGCCTTAATGGCCTTTTCTGTTTCCAGTAGTGACAGCGTTTTTTTTTTTTTTTTTTAAACCCACTCCGGGAAAACATCGTTCTGCACGGTGGAAGTCCCCCTACCTAGCCTTGATTTTTCAGCCCTTATCTCTAGAAAGTGATTCAAATTGAGTAGCCCAATTGCTTCCATGGATATGCACTTCTGGCCACATTTGGTTATTACACCCATGGTGTGCAACAATGGACCAGAAGCTTTTAGTTACCTTCTCTTTTGCCGCCTCAAGTAAATCCCTCCACTGTCTTTTTTATCATTCCAGCCTGGCCATTCCAATAGTTATTCTGTACGCCCCCTTGCTTCTTTTCTTCTATATTCATGGCCATTTTTCACTGCAGCTATAAGATCAAGTTTGATAGCTCGACAGTCCCCAGTGAACCACTATTTACGCCATTCAGTGGTCAACGTCTACCTAAAGCTTTTCACAAACAGTTCGTTTATCACATCAAGAAGAACAGTGTGGGCGTGCAACAGCGAGTCCGGGTTACTATCATTAGTGCTGATTAACTAACACACTAGCAGTTAAATCATAGATTTAACGGTTGTATGGCTGTTGATGTTTGCCCACCTGACATTTTTACGATTACTGAAACTTATTCCACTTCAATATAGGCATCGAGGGTCCTTTAGACTCTGGTGGAGGGCACCGAAGCCCACCAGGTCACACGAGGCCCTGCCACCTTGAGGGGGAACAACTGCTTTATAGAGGTCAGGTTCTCTAGTGGGGATCTCTCTCCTTAAAGCGTGGTGGATGCACTTAAAACGGCGCTCAATGCCGAGCAAGTGCCATGTTTTTTCACCCAGTGTACATTATCTTTTTATATTTAAAAAAGAAACACCCAAAGCAGCTGCAGTTTGCGAAATGGAAAAGTAAAATAAAAAATATATATATGATCCAGATGCGCAGGGAGTTTATTTCCGCTATGTTCTAAGCAAAGAAATCAAATAGAATCGGATTTCTCCCACTGTTACCCAGCGGCCCTTTGCCAGATGGACTGCTGGGTCAAGGGTTTCTGCTGGCAGAGCCAACAAAGGCTAAACTAGCAGATATCCTGATGTTTCACTACCTCAAAATGGGGTAGCAGAACATGCGATGCTGCAAATGTTCTATGTTTTTTCACAGATACCCTGCATCCGAAAAACTCTAAATGATGTCCTTTGTCAGTCAGATGGCTTGCTCTCAGCGGTGTTCCACAATCCGAGTGTGTGGCAGGTATGCGAGATCAATTGGGGAACAATACAATTAATTGTAAGCCACAATACAGTGATGGCCTTTCAGTGAGTTTTGCAGATTATCAGCAGGACCGGCTTCAACCTACTTAACAAGCGCTATTCGTCTCTTCTTCTGACTAAACCTGATGCTAAATATCTCTCTTGAGGAAGACTCTCCATTAGCTGGTAATGAAACCATGAATAAAGCCCGAGTTCAACATTTTCACCGTGGCCTAAAAATGTCTGCATGCTGCTGCACCTGCATATTTGACCTTCAGGACGTAATGGTATTTCCCCATCCAGCTAACCGACTTAGAGATTTCTCTGATAACAGTCCCCAGCATCTATTTAAAAAACTGTGGGCACAAGAGATTCCCCACAGAACCTACACTATAGAATCCATTACCCTTCTATTTATGAGAAACCTCACTTGTTGAGTTTCAAAAAACTGATATTTATTTATTTCTTACGAACTTCTGGTTGTTTTCTTAAGGGCTAGTTCCCTTTTGCCTCACAACTAGAAATAGCGATGCCAAGGTGTGTCTTTTCTACCAAACGCCACTGAGAAAGTTTAATTCTAGTTTTCACCTCAAAGTATGCCTGCAAATGCTGGTACCTTACAAAAAAAAAAAAAAAAGATTTTATTAAATGCCTACATCGAAGTGAACATCGAAACAGCAGCAAAATCAGTAACCACAAGGAAGCATTAAACTTAAAACGCAGGTTTTTTTTACATCGATCACAAAGAGAAAGTAATCAATGAAGAATGAGTGCTTGGCGTGAGAATTTGTCAGCAAATGTGTTGTTTCTTACAGCAGCCGAAAGGAAAACAAGCATAGGCAAAGTTAATGGGTCTTGCCTAAGAGAGCTATTGGATTTGACAATGATTTGTAGCTGTGCAGATGCTTTGTAGTGTAGCTAAGACTAATTATAAAAAGCACCATGATGCCGCCGTGACCAAATGCATTAGCGCTGGATGCGTCAGTCTTTTTTAGGTCGAGCGAAAGCTCTTTGACCTGTTGGAAGAATTGCGGGCTTTTAACCACACCCACCACAAGCCTATCACTTTCACTCGTTCATGGGCTTGCTTTTCAAAAATCCTTTGTTATCACTGATGAATGCTTTACATTTGTCCCTCCTTGGGGTGGTTTTGTTACCACCTTGCAGACTGAACCCGTTACACGGATAACTGCACAATTGCCGATACTTTTTACTGCGAGCAAACTTTTTTTTCCGTGTCTCTCCATCACGCTCATGGCGGCAGTGGTGCTTTGAATCATCTCGCTTATGTCAACTGTTTGACTTTTCATTTTTAATTTAAGTGGCAAGAAAAGTCCAGTGAGGGATTTACAACGCTAATAGCTCTAGCTCAGCACATGCAAGACCAATTGCACTGCAAATGCTTGTTTTATTATCATTTTTAACCATGCTACACAGCAGCCACACTGCTATACAGCACGGCTATAGTCATCGCTGAAGTCGGCAATGACTATGCTGTGCAGCATGAACAAAAGGCTATGACAGAGCCAATAGTTTCAAAGGAGAAATCTATTGGCTTTACCAAAGCTCGTTAGGTCGCAACAACACTCCTGCGATTCAGAGCAAATCAGTTATTCTCCCCAATGCATGAAAAAAAAAAAAAAAAAAAAAAAAAAATATGCCATTTGCCAAAAACTACCATCACAAAGAAAGCAGTTGCACCCATGCCCTGAAAATACATTTCGAAGCAGATAACATCTGTGGTCACAATAAACATCCATTTCAAAGGAGAAAAAGGCTTCTTTGAAGTGCGTGTGGCATACAAATGGCAATAAATTAAACAAGGAGGACAGAGAATAAGAAAAAAATAAAGTTAGTGCCACAGCGCAATCAGCGGAAGGACAGCAATCAAGCTGAAGCAATCAGTACTTAGTCCAGACTCCAGCAGAAAAAAGAGCAAGTGAAACCAACACACGCTAGCCAATTAAAAGGCAGCAAATAAGAGTGGCAATGAAGCCAATAAAGGCTGAGATATGGGCGGGCTACAAGGCCCTTGTCATATACAATATCTCTTGCAAGAGAGGGCACATGCAGGACATGTACTGTTGCAAACAAGACCAAAGAAGTAGCTTTTACAAGATTTCTTATTCAAGTAATCAGTATACTTAGAAGATGTACAGCAAAACCAGAAAACATACTTAAAATCTAGCATTGCCAATTTCCTTAGTAACTCTTCAAAATGAGAGTTTGCATCAAACTCACAACTATGGTAAGGTCATGGAAATAAGTTGATTTATAGAGGATGAAACAATCTGGTGAAGACTGAGCCAAGTGAAGAACTGTAGTCATTTCATTCCACAGCAGACTTGCATATATCTTCACCAACACAGTAGACTGCCACAATCAAGGACACAGACAGCAAAAAAATAATAGTCATCATACCTACCTTAATTTCTTTGTAAAGGCTTTATAGAGAAGCACATTCTCCAGGTCTTTCCAGATTCCAAAGAAGTTTGCTGAACTGCTAGAGGACTGTTTCGCCTTTTAAACAGAGCTAAGCACAATAGGCATTTAAGGTCCTACTAATGTGGGTATTTCACCTCACTTTGTCAGATTAGACAGCTTTTAGGGGCCTAACGTGGTGAGATACCAATTTCTGAAGGCATTGGATTCTATCCCCACATCATAGACATCATTCCAAGGTGAGTTCCATTATAAAACAATTAAAGTCAGCTTTGATCTGGATCCTGTAATGTTTCCAGACATGCCTCTTTTGGTGACCCGTAGAGATGCTGTTGAAATATTCCAACAATGGAAGGATTAGAGCACTGAAAAGATCTGTCTTAATGTAAAAAGAGCAGTGGAAGGCTCTTCCTGGGCAGGTTAAGCTTTGATTTATGTCCTTTCCAAGTGCGTTTGATATGAGGGAGAAAATGTCAGACTCAAAAACTCTTCACATTGTTTGTGATGGAGAAGAAGAATGCCCTAGAGAACCTTGATACAATAATGAAAGGTGGATATTCTGTAAACTTTAGACTAGGCTAATCTATTTTTGACCCACTAAAGCATATAAAGCCATTATTCATCTTAAGACAGTTCCTCCAGCAGAGTTGATGTAACATATTACAATGAAGACTTCTGAAATATTTTAATATGCTTAAAGTCAGTGGCCACATCGATGGCCGAGTGCCTGCTGTACCAGAACGCACTGAAGATAGGTACACCCCACTGCCTTACATTTCCACAGATGGGCACAAATAATAACAGGTGTAGGAGGCTGGACTGGCTTGTAGTGAGTACCAAGGGGTACTTGCACCTTGCACCAGGCCCAGTTATCCCTTATTAGTGTATAGGGTGTCTAGCAGCTTAGGCTGATAGATAATGGTAGCTTAGCAGAGCAGCTTAGGCCGAACTAGGAGACGTGTGAAGCTACTACAGTACCACTTAGTGTCATATGCACAATATCATAAGAAAACACAATACACAGTTATACTAAAAATAAAGGTACTTTATTTTTATGACAATATGCCAAAGTATCTTAGAGTGTACCCTCAGTGAGAGGATAGGAAATATACACAAGATATATATACACAATAGCAAAAATATGCAGTATAGTCTTAGAAAACAGTGCAAACAATGTATAGTTACAATAGGATGCAATGGGGAAACATAGGGATAGGGGCAACACAAACCATATACTCCAAAAGTGGAATGCGAACCACGAATGGGCCCCAAACCTATGTGACCTTGTAGAGGGTCGCTGGGACTATTAGAAAATAGTGAGAGTTAGAAAAATAACCCTCCCCAAGACCCTGAAAAGTGAGTGCAAAGTGCACCAAAGTTCCCCTAAGGACAAAATAGTCGTGTTAGAGGGAGAATGCAAGGAAAACACAAATCAGCAATGCAACAACGATGGATTCCTGACTGAGGGTACCTGTGGAACAAGGGGACCAAGTCCAAAAGTCACAAGCAACTCGGAGATGGGCAGATGCCCAAGAAATGCCAGCGGTTGGTGCAAAGAAGCTCTTACTAGGCTGAAGAACTGTGAATACTGCAGGAACGACAAGGGCTAGAGACTTCCCCTTTAGAGGATGGATCCCCCACGCCTTGGAGAGTCGTGCAGAAGTGTTTTCCCGCCGGATGGACGCCAACAAGCCTTGCTACACGCAAATCGTGCGTTTGGCGTTTTTGGACGCTGCTGGGGCCCAGGAGGGACCAGGAGGTCGCAAATTGGACCTGCAGAGAGAGGGGACGTCGAGCAAGACAAGGAGCCCTCACTGAAGCATGTAGCACCCGGAGAAGTGCCAGAAACAGGCACTACGAGGATGCGTGAAACGGTGCTCGCCGAAGTTGCACAAAGGAGTCCCACGTCGCCGGAGACCAACTTATAAAGTCGTGCAATGCAGGTTAGAGTGCCGTGGACCCAGGCTTGGCTGTGCACGAAGGATTTCCGCCGGAAGTGCACAGGGGCCGGAGTAGCTTGCAAAGTCGCGGTTCCCAGCAATGCAGCCCAGCGAGGTGAGGCAAGGACTTACCTCCACCAAACTTGGGCTGAAGAGTCACTGGACTGTGGGGGTCACTTGGACGGTGTCGCTGGATTCGAGGGACCTCGCTCGTCGTGCTGAGAGGAGACCCAAGGGACCGGTAATGCAGCTTTTTGGTGCCTGCGGTTGCAGGGGGAAGATTCCGTCGACCCACGGGAGATTTCTTCGGAGCTTCTGGTGCAGAGAGGAGGCAGGCTACCCCCACAGCATGCACAAGCAGGAAAACAGTCGAGAAGGCGGCAGGATCAGCGTTACAGAGTTGCAGTAGTCGTCTTTGCTACTATGTTGCAGGTTTGCAGGCTTCCAGCGCGGTCAGCGGTCGATTCCTTATCAGAAGGTGAAGAGGGAGATGCAGAGGAACTCGGCTGAGCTCATGCATTCGTTATCTAGAGTTTCCCCAGAGACAGAGACCCTAAATAGCCAGAAAAGAGGGTTTGGCTACCTAGGAGAGAGGATAGGCTACTAACACCTGAAGGAGCCTATCAGCAGGAGTCTCTGACGTCACCTGGTGGCACTGGCCACTCAGAGCAGTCCAGTGTGCCAGCAGCACCTCTGTTTCCAAGATGGCAGAGGTCTGGAGCACACTGGAGGAGCTCTGGACACCTCCCAGGGGAGGTGCAGGTCAGGGGAGTGGTCACTCCCCTTTCCTTTGTCCAGTTTCGCGCCAGAGCAGGGGCTAAGGGGTCCCTGAACCGGTGTAGACTGGCTTATGCAGAATTGGGCACCTCTGTGCCCAACAAAGCATTTCCAGAGGCTGGGGGAGGCTACTCCTCCCCTGCCTTCACACCATTTTCCAAAGGGAGAGGGTGTCACACCCTCTCTCAGAGGAAGTTCTTTGTTCTGCCATCCTGGGCCAGGCCTGGCTGGACCCCAGGAGGGCAGATGCCTGTCTGAGGGGTTGGCAGCAGCAGCAGCTGCAGTGAAACCCCAGGAAGGGCAGTTTGGCAGTACCAGGGTCTGTGCTACAGACCACTGGGATCATGGGATTGTGCCAACTATGCCAGGATGGCATAGAGGGGGCAATTCCATGATCATAGACATGTTACATGGCCATATTCGGAGTTACCATTGTGAAGCTACATATAGGTAGTGACCTATATGTAGTGCACGCGTGTAATGGTGTCCCCGCACTCACAAAGTTCAGGGAATTGGCTCTGAACAATGTGGGGGCACCTTGGCTAGTGCCAGGGTGCCCTCACACTAAGTAACTTTGCACCTAACATTTACCAGGTAAAGGTTAGACATATAGGTGACTTATAAGTTACTTAAGTGCAGTGTAAAATGGCTGTGAAATAACGTGGACGTTATTTCACTCAGGCTGCAGTGGCAGGCCTGTGTAAGAATTGTCAGAGCTCCCTATGGGTGGCAAAAGAAATGCTGCAGCCCATAGGGATCTCCTGGAACCCCAATACCCTGGGTACCTCAGTACCATATACTAGGGAATTATAAGGGTGTTCCAGTAAGCCAATGTAAATTGGTAAAAATGGTCACTAGCCTGTTAGTGACAATTTGAAAGTAATGAGAGAGCATAACCACTGAGGTTCTGGTTAGCAGAGCCTCAGTGAGACAGTTAGGCACCACACAGGGAACATATACATGCACACCTATGAGCACTGGGGCCCTGTGTGACAGGGTCCCAGTGACACATACATATAGGCCACAAACCTATGAGCACTGGGGTCCTGACCAGCAGGACCCCAGTGACACATAACAAACATACTGAAAACCTAGTGTTTTCACTATGAGCACTGAGGCCTGGCTATCAGGATCCCAGTGAGACAGTGAAAACAGTGACAAACACCCTGACATACACTCACAAACAGGCCAAAAGTGGGGGTAACAAGGCTAGAAAGAGGCTACCTTCTCACACAACCCCCCCCCAAACGAAGGACAATAAGGCTAACCTTGGCCAGTTGAGACTTTATTGTCTAAGTGGTGATAAGTAGAGAGTAGCTCTGCAATAGACTGGTTACTCCCTTTATCATCCACTATATGGTTACTTCCCTGTGGGGATGTAAACCACCCTGTTTGAAGTTTTTTAGCTAAGCAACAATGTGAAGATGTATTTTCAGAGTTTCTATCAGTAAGTTTTAGTTTAGAGCAGTGGGAATTGTCCACTGAACCTATTTGTAGTGATGGAAATGCCAGACAGGGATGCTGTCTCAGAAAAGCCATAGCTGGGCAAAAACTTTGTCCATCTGGCTGGAAGAGAGAACAGGGATGCTGTTTCTCTTGAGTTGGAGCAGGGCAGGGATGCTGTCCTATCAGCTCCACACTAGGGCAGGGATGCTGTCCTAAGTGTTGTGAGGCAGTGCAGAGTTTCTGCACTAAAGTTTCTCTGGGAGGGTTGGAGGGATGCTCCATGTTAACTAAAATGGTGCTCTTTTTCTCACCAATGTTAGTTATCCCACAGAGAGGTACTTCCACCTCAGGGAGTCCAGCTTTGCCAGCTGATGATTCCCTTGGAACAGGTGCCACCCCAGGAGAGGTTTCTCCCACCACAGGAATAGTATCCTGAATGGTAGGGTGGTTAGGGGATACTGTGATACCCTTTTTACCTGTTGATGGAGAGGGATCCTGAGTTTTCAGGCCTTCTCTCCTTTGCTTTTTCATTTCACTTGAAATGAGAGGGAACAATTCCTCAGGGATGCCCAGCATGGCTGCATGGGCATAAAACTCTACATCAGCCCAACCTGAGGCCTCTAGGTCATTACCTAAGAGACAGTCTACAGGTAAGCTAGGTGATACCACCACCTGCTTAGGGCCAGTAACTCCACCCCAACTAAACTGAATTATAGCTAAGGGAAGAAACTTAGTGGAGTTATGGACATCAATAATCTTATACTGTTGTCCAATGATGTGTTGTTCAGGAGGCACTAGGTTTTCAGTCACCAAAGTGAAACTGGCACCTGTGTCCCTGTAGGCCAAGGCCTCAACACCATTTATTGAAACTGTCTGCCTGTACTTATCCATTGTAAGGGGACAAGCAGCCAGTGTGGCAAGGCCAATGCCACTAGGTGTGACAGAAACTGTCTTGGGACTGATTACATCAGTTTCCACTATGGACCCATAAGTGAACCCAACTACACCCTTTGCTTGACTGTTGCCAGCAGTCCCACCACTAGTACCACTACTGCTAGGGGCACTAGAGCTTGATGTATTAGTGGTGGTAGGCTCAGGGGGTTTACCTGGACAGGACTTATCCCCTGGCCTATGGCCTCTATTTTTACACACAAAGCACCAAGGCTTTTTAATGTGTGCAGGTTGGGAAGAAGAGGAAGAATTTGTTTTATCCCCACCCTCTGAAGAGTGTTTAAGATTTGAAGTGGGATCTTTGGTTTTACCCTTATCCCCATGCTTATCTTGAGATTTTTCACCATCTTTCTTCTTATTGCCATCTTTGTCACCCCCTGTATGAACTTTTCTGTTCACCCTTGTTCTGACCCATTTGTCTGCCTTCTTTCCCAATTCTTGGGGAGAGGTCAGATCAGAGTCTACCAGGTACTGGTGCAACAAATCAGACACACAATTATTAAGTATATGCTCTCTCAGGATTGTGTTATACAGGCTTTCATAATCAGTAACTTTACTGCCATGTAACCACCCCTCCAAGGCCTTCACTGCCTGGTCAATGAAATCAACCCAGTCTTGTGAAGACTCCTTTTTGGTCTCTCTGAACTTTATCCTGTACTGTTCAGTGGTTAAGCCATAACCATCCAGGAGTGCATTCTTAAGAACTGTAAAATTATTGGCATCATTTTCTTTCACAGTAAGGAGCCTATCCCTACCTTTTCCACTAAATGATAGCCATAGGATAGCAGCCCACTGCTTTTGAGGGACATCCTGTACAGCACAGGCCCTCTCAAGTGCAGCAAACCACTTGTTAATGTCATCCCCCTCCTTATAAGGGGGAACTATCTTGTGCAGATTCCTGGAATCATGCTCTTTTGCAGGATGACTATGGGGAATACTGCTGCTGCCACCATGGGTATCTAAACCCAACTTCTGTCTTTCCTTCTCTAATTCTAAAGACTGTCTATCCAAATCCAGCTGTTGCTTCTTGAGCTTCAGTCTGGTTTGTTCCACTCTCAATCTATTGAGCTCCCTTTCTAACAATCTGTCATCAGGGTGGGTGGGAGGGACATTTCTAGATACAGAGGTATGATGGGAATGAACAGAAGGAGACCTGTCCCTTACCAAGGGCACCCTAACAGCTTGGCTACCAGCATAATGTGAGAGCACATCATCAGTATGATGTGATTCAACCTCTGTACCAACTATGCTAGACTGTCTAGTAATGGGCAGGCTGAGAAGTTTCTTTCCTGAACCTTTTCCTGGGGGAGTCCCTGGATCAGATTGAGAACCATTAGCTACTTTTTCTACAGATTGGGCACTTATGGCCTTATCCTGTACTCTAAGCATATTAATTAACAGTTCTAAGGAAGGATTCTTCCCTACACTCAAACCTCTCTCTATGCAGAGACTCCTTGCTCCTTTCCAGCTAAGGTGATCATATGCAAGTTTGGACAGTTCAACTTTTTGGCCTGTGCCAGACATTTTTTAGAGAGAGTTAAAGTGATAGCAAAAGAGAAAAAAGTTTTCAGAACTTTTTGGAAAGACAGAAAAAAAACTTTTTAAACTTTTAAGAACTTTTTGAAAGTTTAGAAGTACTTTTCAGCACTTAGAAAAGAGTGAAAAGAGGAAATGCAAAACTTTTTGGCTATGTGTATATACACTGACCTTGTTTTGTATATTTTTCTCTTATGAAAAGTACAATGACAAGAGTGGTAAGTAGTCTCAAAGCACTTATCCCACCGCTGCACAACCAATGTAGGAGGCTGGACTGGCTTGTAGTGAGTACCAAGGGGTACTTGCACCTTGCACCAGGCCCAGTTATCCCTTATTAGTGTATAGGGTGTCTAGCAGCTTAGGCTGATAGATAATGGTAGCTTAGCAGAGCAGCTTAGGCCGAACTAGGAGACGTGTGAAGCTACTACAGTACCACTTAGTGTCATATGCACAATATCATAAGAAAACACAATACACAGTTATACTAAAAATAAAGGTACTTTATTTTTATGACAATATGCCAAAGTATCTTAGAGTGTACCCTCAGTGAGAGGATAGGAAATATACACAAGATATATATACACAATAGCAAAAATATGCAGTATAGTCTTAGAAAACAGTGCAAACAATGTATAGTTACAATAGGATGCAATGGGGAAACATAGGGATAGGGGCAACACAAACCATATACTCCAAAAGTGGAATGCGAACCACGAATGGGCCCCAAACCTATGTGACCTTGTAGAGGGTCGCTGGGACTATTAGAAAATAGTGAGAGTTAGAAAAATAACCCTCCCCAAGACCCTGAAAAGTGAGTGCAAAGTGCACCAAAGTTCCCCTAAGGACAAAATAGTCGTGTTAGAGGGAGAATGCAAGGAAAACACAAATCAGCAATGCAACAACGATGGATTCCTGACTGAGGGTACCTGTGGAACAAGGGGACCAAGTCCAAAAGTCACAAGCAACTCGGAGATGGGCAGATGCCCAAGAAATGCCAGCGGTTGGTGCAAAGAAGCTCTTACTAGGCTGAAGAACTGTGAATACTGCAGGAACGACAAGGGCTAGAGACTTCCCCTTTAGAGGATGGATCCCCCACGCCTTGGAGAGTCGTGCAGAAGTGTTTTCCCGCCGGATGGACGCCAACAAGCCTTGCTACACGCAAATCGTGCGTTTGGCGTTTTTGGACGCTGCTGGGGCCCAGGAGGGACCAGGAGGTCGCAAATTGGACCTGCAGAGAGAGGGGACGTCGAGCAAGACAAGGAGCCCTCACTGAAGCATGTAGCACCCGGAGAAGTGCCAGAAACAGGCACTACGAGGATGCGTGAAACGGTGCTCGCCGAAGTTGCACAAAGGAGTCCCACGTCGCCGGAGACCAACTTAGAAAGTCGTGCAATGCAGGTTAGAGTGCCGTGGACCCAGGCTTGGCTGTGCACGAAGGATTTCCGCCGGAAGTGCACAGGGGCCGGAGTAGCTTGCAAAGTCGCGGTTCCCAGCAATGCAGCCCAGCGAGGTGAGGCAAGGACTTACCTCCACCAAACTTGGGCTGAAGAGTCACTGGACTGTGGGGGTCACTTGGACGGTGTCGCTGGATTCGAGGGACCTCGCTCGTCGTGCTGAGAGGAGACCCAAGGGACCGGTAATGCAGCTTTTTGGTGCCTGCGGTTGCAGGGGGAAGATTCCGTCGACCCACGGGAGATTTCTTCGGAGCTTCTGGTGCAGAGAGGAGGCAGGCTACCCCCACAGCATGCACAAGCAGGAAAACAGTCGAGAAGGCGGCAGGATCAGCGTTACAGAGTTGCAGTAGTCGTCTTTGCTACTATGTTGCAGGTTTGCAGGCTTCCAGCGCGGTCAGCGGTCGATTCCTTATCAGAAGGTGAAGAGGGAGATGCAGAGGAACTCGGCTGAGCTCATGCATTCGTTATCTAGAGTTTCCCCAGAGACAGAGACCCTAAATAGCCAGAAAAGAGGGTTTGGCTACCTAGGAGAGAGGATAGGCTACTAACACCTGAAGGAGCCTATCAGCAGGAGTCTCTGACGTCACCTGGTGGCACTGGCCACTCAGAGCAGTCCAGTGTGCCAGCAGCACCTCTGTTTCCAAGATGGCAGAGGTCTGGAGCACACTGGAGGAGCTCTGGACACCTCCCAGGGGAGGTGCAGGTCAGGGGAGTGGTCACTCCCCTTTCCTTTGTCCAGTTTCGCGCCAGAGCAGGGGCTAAGGGGTCCCTGAACCGGTGTAGACTGGCTTATGCAGAATTGGGCACCTCTGTGCCCAACAAAGCATTTCCAGAGGCTGGGGGAGGCTACTCCTCCCCTGCCTTCACACCATTTTCCAAAGGGAGAGGGTGTCACACCCTCTCTCAGAGGAAGTTCTTTGTTCTGCCATCCTGGGCCAGGCCTGGCTGGACCCCAGGAGGGCAGATGCCTGTCTGAGGGGTTGGCAGCAGCAGCAGCTGCAGTGAAACCCCAGGAAGGGCAGTTTGGCAGTACCAGGGTCTGTGCTACAGACCACTGGGATCATGGGATTGTGCCAACTATGCCAGGATGGCATAGAGGGGGCAATTCCATGATCATAGACATGTTACATGGCCATATTCGGAGTTACCATTGTGAAGCTACACATAGGTAGTGACCTATATGTAGTGCACGCGTGTAATGGTGTCCCCGCACTCACAAAGTTCAGGGAATTGGCTCTGAACAATGTGGGGGCACCTTGGCTAGTGCCAGGGTGCCCTCACACTAAGTAACTTTGCACCTAACATTTACCAGGTAAAGGTTAGACATATAGGTGACTTATAAGTTACTTAAGTGCAGTGTAAAATGGCTGTGAAATAACGTGGACGTTATTTCACTCAGGCTGCAGTGGCAGGCCTGTGTAAGAATTGTCAGAGCTCCCTATGGGTGGCAAAAGAAATGCTGCAGCCCATAGGGATCTCCTGGAACCCCAATACCCTGGGTACCTCAGTACCATATACTAGGGAATTATAAGGGTGTTCCAGTAAGCCAATGTAAATTGGTAAAAATGGTCACTAGCCTGTTAGTGACAATTTGAAAGTAATGAGAGAGCATAACCACTGAGGTTCTGGTTAGCAGAGCCTCAGTGAGACAGTTAGGCACCACACAGGGAACATATACATGCACACCTATGAGCACTGGGGCCCTGTGTGACAGGGTCCCAGTGACACATACATATAGGCCACAAACCTATGAGCACTGGGGTCCTGACCAGCAGGACCCCAGTGACACATAACAAACATACTGAAAACCTAGTGTTTTCACTATGAGCACTGAGGCCTGGCTATCAGGATCCCAGTGAGACAGTGAAAACAGTGACAAACACCCTGACATACACTCACAAACAGGCCAAAAGTGGGGGTAACAAGGCTAGAAAGAGGCTACCTTCTCACACAACCCCCCCCCAAACGAAGGACAATAAGGCTAACCTTGGCCAGTTGAGACTTTATTGTCTAAGTGGTGATAAGTAGAGAGTAGCTCTGCAATAGACTGGTTACTCCCTTTATCATCCACTATATGGTTACTTCCCTGTGGGGATGTAAACCACCCTGTTTGAAGTTTTTTAGCTAAGCAACAATGTGAAGATGTATTTTCAGAGTTTCTATCAGTAAGTTTTAGTTTAGAGCAGTGGGAATTGTCCACTGAACCTATTTGTAGTGATGGAAATGCCAGACAGGGATGCTGTCTCAGAAAAGCCATAGCTGGGCAAAAACTTTGTCCATCTGGCTGGAAGAGAGAACAGGGATGCTGTTTCTCTTGAGTTGGAGCAGGGCAGGGATGCTGTCCTATCAGCTCCACACTAGGGCAGGGATGCTGTCCTAAGTGTTGTGAGGCAGTGCAGAGTTTCTGCACTAAAGTTTCTCTGGGAGGGTTGGAGGGATGCTCCATGTTAACTAAAATGGTGCTCTTTTTCTCACCAATGTTAGTTATCCCACAGAGAGGTACTTCCACCTCAGGGAGTCCAGCTTTGCCAGCTGATGATTCCCTTGGAACAGGTGCCACCCCAGGAGAGGTTTCTCCCACCACAGGAATAGTATCCTGAATGGTAGGGTGGTTAGGGGATACTGTGATACCCTTTTTACCTGTTGATGGAGAGGGATCCTGAGTTTTCAGGCCTTCTCTCCTTTGCTTTTTCATTTCACTTGAAATGAGAGGGAACAATTCCTCAGGGATGCCCAGCATGGCTGCATGGGCATAAAACTCTACATCAGCCCAACCTGAGGCCTCTAGGTCATTACCTAAGAGACAGTCTACAGGTAAGCTAGGTGATACCACCACCTGCTTAGGGCCAGTAACTCCACCCCAACTAAACTGAATTATAGCTAAGGGAAGAAACTTAGTGGAGTTATGGACATCAATAATCTTATACTGTTGTCCAATGATGTGTTGTTCAGGAGGCACTAGGTTTTCAGTCACCAAAGTGAAACTGGCACCTGTGTCCCTGTAGGCCAAGGCCTCAACACCATTTATTGAAACTGTCTGCCTGTACTTATCCATTGTAAGGGGACAAGCAGCCAGTGTGGCAAGGCCAATGCCACTAGGTGTGACAGAAACTGTCTTGGGACTGATTACATCAGTTTCCACTATGGACCCATAAGTGAACCCAACTACACCCTTTGCTTGACTGTTGCCAGCAGTCCCACCACTAGTACCACTACTGCTAGGGGCACTAGAGCTTGATGTATTAGTGGTGGTAGGCTCAGGGGGTTTACCTGGACAGGACTTATCCCCTGGCCTATGGCCTCTATTTTTACACACAAAGCACCAAGGCTTTTTAATGTGTGCAGGTTGGGAAGAAGAGGAAGAATTTGTTTTATCCCCACCCTCTGAAGAGTGTTTAAGATTTGAAGTGGGATCTTTGGTTTTACCCTTATCCCCATGCTTATCTTGAGATTTTTCACCATCTTTCTTCTTATTGCCATCTTTGTCACCCCCTGTATGAACTTTTCTGTTCACCCTTGTTCTGACCCATTTGTCTGCCTTCTTTCCCAATTCTTGGGGAGAGGTCAGATCAGAGTCTACCAGGTACTGGTGCAACAAATCAGACACACAATTATTAAGTATATGCTCTCTCAGGATTGTGTTATACAGGCTTTCATAATCAGTAACTTTACTGCCATGTAACCACCCCTCCAAGGCCTTCACTGCCTGGTCAATGAAATCAACCCAGTCTTGTGAAGACTCCTTTTTGGTCTCTCTGAACTTTATCCTGTACTGTTCAGTGGTTAAGCCATAACCATCCAGGAGTGCATTCTTAAGAACTGTAAAATTATTGGCATCATTTTCTTTCACAGTAAGGAGCCTATCCCTACCTTTTCCACTAAATGATAGCCATAGGATAGCAGCCCACTGCTTTTGAGGGACATCCTGTACAGCACAGGCCCTCTCAAGTGCAGCAAACCACTTGTTAATGTCATCCCCCTCCTTATAAGGGGGAACTATCTTGTGCAGATTCCTGGAATCATGCTCTTTTGCAGGATGACTATGGGGAATACTGCTGCTGCCACCATGGGTATCTAAACCCAACTTCTGTCTTTCCTTCTCTAATTCTAAAGACTGTCTATCCAAATCCAGCTGTTGCTTCTTGAGCTTCAGTCTGGTTTGTTCCACTCTCAATCTATTGAGCTCCCTTTCTAACAATCTGTCATCAGGGTGGGTGGGAGGGACATTTCTAGATACAGAGGTATGATGGGAATGAACAGAAGGAGACCTGTCCCTTACCAAGGGCACCCTAACAGCTTGGCTACCAGCATAATGTGAGAGCACATCATCAGTATGATGTGATTCAACCTCTGTACCAACTATGCTAGACTGTCTAGTAATGGGCAGGCTGAGAAGTTTCTTTCCTGAACCTTTTCCTGGGGGAGTCCCTGGATCAGATTGAGAACCATTAGCTACTTTTTCTACAGATTGGGCACTTATGGCCTTATCCTGTACTCTAAGCATATTAATTAACAGTTCTAAGGAAGGATTCTTCCCTACACTCAAACCTCTCTCTATGCAGAGACTCCTTGCTCCTTTCCAGCTAAGGTGATCATATGCAAGTTTGGACAGTTCAACTTTTTGGCCTGTGCCAGACATTTTTTAGAGAGAGTTAAAGTGATAGCAAAAGAGAAAAAAGTTTTCAGAACTTTTTGGAAAGACAGAAAAAAAACTTTTTAAACTTTTAAGAACTTTTTGAAAGTTTAGAAGTACTTTTCAGCACTTAGAAAAGAGTGAAAAGAGGAAATGCAAAACTTTTTGGCTATGTGTATATACACTGACCTTGTTTTGTATATTTTTCTCTTATGAAAAGTACAATGACAAGAGTGGTAAGTAGTCTCAAAGCACTTATCCCACCGCTGCACAACCAATGTAGGAGGCTGGACTGGCTTGTAGTGAGTACCAAGGGGTACTTGCACCTTGCACCAGGCCCAGTTATCCCTTATTAGTGTATAGGGTGTCTAGCAGCTTAGGCTGATAGATAATGGTAGCTTAGCAGAGCAGCTTAGGCCGAACTAGGAGACGTGTGAAGCTACTACAGTACCACTTAGTGTCATATGCACAATATCATAAGAAAACACAATACACAGTTATACTAAAAATAAAGGTACTTTATTTTTATGACAATATGCCAAAGTATCTTAGAGTGTACCCTCAGTGAGAGGATAGGAAATATACACAAGATATATATACACAATAGCAAAAATATGCAGTATAGTCTTAGAAAACAGTGCAAACAATGTATAGTTACAATAGGATGCAATGGGGAAACATAGGGATAGGGGCAACACAAACCATATACTCCAAAAGTGGAATGCGAACCACGAATGGGCCCCAAACCTATGTGACCTTGTAGAGGGTCGCTGGGACTATTAGAAAATAGTGAGAGTTAGAAAAATAACCCTCCCCAAGACCCTGAAAAGTGAGTGCAAAGTGCACCAAAGTTCCCCTAAGGACAAAATAGTCGTGTTAGAGGGAGAATGCAAGGAAAACACAAATCAGCAATGCAACAACGATGGATTCCTGACTGAGGGTACCTGTGGAACAAGGGGACCAAGTCCAAAAGTCACAAGCAACTCGGAGATGGGCAGATGCCCAAGAAATGCCAGCGGTTGGTGCAAAGAAGCTCTTACTAGGCTGAAGAACTGTGAATACTGCAGGAACGACAAGGGCTAGAGACTTCCCCTTTAGAGGATGGATCCCCCACGCCTTGGAGAGTCGTGCAGAAGTGTTTTCCCGCCGGATGGACGCCAACAAGCCTTGCTACACGCAAATCGTGCGTTTGGCGTTTTTGGACGCTGCTGGGGCCCAGGAGGGACCAGGAGGTCGCAAATTGGACCTGCAGAGAGAGGGGACGTCGAGCAAGACAAGGAGCCCTCACTGAAGCATGTAGCACCCGGAGAAGTGCCAGAAACAGGCACTACGAGGATGCGTGAAACGGTGCTCGCCGAAGTTGCACAAAGGAGTCCCACGTCGCCGGAGACCAACTTAGAAAGTCGTGCAATGCAGGTTAGAGTGCCGTGGACCCAGGCTTGGCTGTGCACGAAGGATTTCCGCCGGAAGTGCACAGGGGCCGGAGTAGCTTGCAAAGTCGCGGTTCCCAGCAATGCAGCCCAGCGAGGTGAGGCAAGGACTTACCTCCACCAAACTTGGGCTGAAGAGTCACTGGACTGTGGGGGTCACTTGGACGGTGTCGCTGGATTCGAGGGACCTCGCTCGTCGTGCTGAGAGGAGACCCAAGGGACCGGTAATGCAGCTTTTTGGTGCCTGCGGTTGCAGGGGGAAGATTCCGTCGACCCACGGGAGATTTCTTCGGAGCTTCTGGTGCAGAGAGGAGGCAGGCTACCCCCACAGCATGCACAAGCAGGAAAACAGTCGAGAAGGCGGCAGGATCAGCGTTACAGAGTTGCAGTAGTCGTCTTTGCTACTATGTTGCAGGTTTGCAGGCTTCCAGCGCGGTCAGCGGTCGATTCCTTATCAGAAGGTGAAGAGGGAGATGCAGAGGAACTCGGCTGAGCTCATGCATTCGTTATCTAGAGTTTCCCCAGAGACAGAGACCCTAAATAGCCAGAAAAGAGGGTTTGGCTACCTAGGAGAGAGGATAGGCTACTAACACCTGAAGGAGCCTATCAGCAGGAGTCTCTGACGTCACCTGGTGGCACTGGCCACTCAGAGCAGTCCAGTGTGCCAGCAGCACCTCTGTTTCCAAGATGGCAGAGGTCTGGAGCACACTGGAGGAGCTCTGGACACCTCCCAGGGGAGGTGCAGGTCAGGGGAGTGGTCACTCCCCTTTCCTTTGTCCAGTTTCGCGCCAGAGCAGGGGCTAAGGGGTCCCTGAACCGGTGTAGACTGGCTTATGCAGAATTGGGCACCTCTGTGCCCAACAAAGCATTTCCAGAGGCTGGGGGAGGCTACTCCTCCCCTGCCTTCACACCATTTTCCAAAGGGAGAGGGTGTCACACCCTCTCTCAGAGGAAGTTCTTTGTTCTGCCATCCTGGGCCAGGCCTGGCTGGACCCCAGGAGGGCAGATGCCTGTCTGAGGGGTTGGCAGCAGCAGCAGCTGCAGTGAAACCCCAGGAAGGGCAGTTTGGCAGTACCAGGGTCTGTGCTACAGACCACTGGGATCATGGGATTGTGCCAACTATGCCAGGATGGCATAGAGGGGGCAATTCCATGATCATAGACATGTTACATGGCCATATTCGGAGTTACCATTGTGAAGCTACACATAGGTAGTGACCTATATGTAGTGCACGCGTGTAATGGTGTCCCCGCACTCACAAAGTTCAGGGAATTGGCTCTGAACAATGTGGGGGGCACCTTGGCTAGTGCCAGGGTGCCCTCACACTAAGTAACTTTGCACCTAACATTTACCAGGTAAAGGTTAGACATATAGGTGACTTATAAGTTACTTAAGTGCAGTGTAAAATGGCTGTGAAATAACGTGGACGTTATTTCACTCAGGCTGCAGTGGCAGGCCTGTGTAAGAATTGTCAGAGCTCCCTATGGGTGGCAAAAGAAATGCTGCAGCCCATAGGGATCTCCTGGAACCCCAATACCCTGGGTACCTCAGTACCATATACTAGGGAATTATAAGGGTGTTCCAGTAAGCCAATGTAAATTGGTAAAAATGGTCACTAGCCTGTTAGTGACAATTTGAAAGTAATGAGAGAGCATAACCACTGAGGTTCTGGTTAGCAGAGCCTCAGTGAGACAGTTAGGCACCACACAGGGAACATATACATGCACACCTATGAGCACTGGGGCCCTGTGTGACAGGGTCCCAGTGACACATACATATAGGCCACAAACCTATGAGCACTGGGGTCCTGACCAGCAGGACCCCAGTGACACATAACAAACATACTGAAAACCTAGTGTTTTCACTATGAGCACTGAGGCCTGGCTATCAGGATCCCAGTGAGACAGTGAAAACAGTGACAAACACCCTGACATACACTCACAAACAGGCCAAAAGTGGGGGTAACAAGGCTAGAAAGAGGCTACCTTCTCACAACAGGATTAACCTGAATCCACCAAATGGTAGGGTGGTAACTATTGTTTTAGCAGACTCGCTCCTTGACTCCACCACTGTAACAATTTCAGGATTCATGATTATTCTACATACATGCACATTATCATAATAGGGCAAAACCCTAAAAAGAGGCCTAAAAGAGGCCTACGTGCACAGCTTAACATGGCTAAATGAGTGCAGAGCAACTTAACCACTTCCTTCATCTTATCCTATTTACATATATAAATATTTGGAAACCATCCCTTTTAATAGAAGTGCTATATGTAGTAAAGTAGAAGTAGATAAAATTGTTAGTAGCGGAGCTATTGTGACAAGGCATGCTAGTGACTGGAAAAGATTTAGACAATCTTATGTGTTGGGAGCCGATCTACAAGGTACATGTTTACACAGGTGGTGTTCGCAACAGATGGCAGACAAAAAATAAAAAATTACTGGGCTGTGTTCTCAGGACCTACGAAGTGGGACTTGAGTATATAAAATAAGGGACGGGTTGGAATCAGTTATTGGAGGACGTGAAATAATATTTGCTGAAAGGAGCTCAAGTAGTTTAAAGAAGTGAAACCTGGAGAAAGCACGTGGTCGATTGTGGTTAACAGAAACACTGTATATATTGCAAATTCACCCCAATATTGTGCTTAGCTAATTGCGCATGACAATATGTGGATTCGATTTAAATACTTCTGAGAGCTTGGCATTAGGCCCTATGCATAAGAAAACTACCTTGCCTGGTGTTGATAGAATGAGGGAGACAGTAATGCAGCTTGCTGGGAGTGTTCATTAATGATTTTGCATTCCGGAAGGGAAATTAGGAACACGTCTTTTTAAACATTAAGCGTTTGCGTTGTGGGTAATGTGAATTCCACCTATTGAAGCTAACATTCCAGGATGATGGATGGGAGAAGAATGTAACCACACCAGATTTCCTGAAAACCGGGTTCTAGTACTCAAACAAGATCGCCATTATTGTTAGGAGGTTACGGCTCAGGCCTGTATCTGGTGGTTACGGAGAGCTACTAGATGCATTTCAATGGGCTAATAATCATGTTTTAATAGCACCCATGCCTTCTTGTACAGGCAACAGTTCCAGTCTAGGGCTGGATATAGGCGAGCAGCAAAATGAAAATGTCACTTACCCAGTGTACATCTGTTCGTGGCATCAGTCGCTGAGATTCACATGGTATGCATGAGCTCGCCATCTGGTGTTGGGTCGGAGTGTTACAAGTTGTTTTTCTTCGAAGAAGTGTTTTCGAGTCACGGGACCGAGTGACTCCACCTTCTGTGCTCATTGCGCATGGGCGTCGACTCCATCTTCGATTGTTTTCCCCGCAGAGGGTGAGGTAGGAGTTGTACTATAGTAATAGTGCCCGCGCAATGAAAAATGTAAGTATGTACCTATTAAAGGATTAAGTAATATATATACAAATGTACAAAATTGAAGGTAACTTCTGAACTGCTACAGGCTTCCGGGGAGGTGGGTGGGTCCATGTGAATCTCAGCGACTGATGCCACGAACAGATGTACACTGGGTAAGTGACATTTTCAGTTCGATGGCATCTGTCGCTGTAGATACACATGGTATGCATAGACTAGTAAGCAGTTAGTTCCCCATAAGCGGTGGTTTAGCCTGTAGGAGTAGAAGTTGTCTGAAATAGAGTTCTTAATACAGCTTGACCTACTGTAGCTTGTTGTGCGGATAGCACATCTATACAGTAGTGTTTGGTGAATGTGTGAGGCGTAGACCAAGTGGCTGCCTTACATATTTCCTGCATTGGGATGTTTCCTAAAAAGGCCATTGAAGCACCTTTTTTCCTTGTTGAATGTGCCCTGGGAGTAATGGGCAGTTGTCTTTTTGCTTTAAGGTAGCAGATTTGGATGCATTTAACTATCCATCTGGCTATACCTTGTTTTGATATTGGGTTACCTGCATGAGGTTTTTGGAATGCAATAAATAGCTGTTTAGTTTTTCTGATGTTCTTTGTTCTGTCAATGTAGTACATTAATGCTCTTTTGACATCTAATGTATGTAGTGCTCTTTCAGCCACAGAATCTGGCTGTGGGAAAAATACTGGTAGTTCTACCGTTTGATTTAGATGGAATGGTGAAATAACTTTTGGTAAAAATTTTGGATTAGGTCGTAGGACGACCTTATTTTTATGTATTTGTATAAAAGGCTCTTGTGTTGTGAACGCTTGAATTTCACTTACTCTTCTTAGAGATGTAATGGCGATGAGAAAGGCAACTTTCCAGGTTAGGAATTGTATTCCGCAAGAGTGCATGGGTTCGAAAGGTGGGCCCATGAGTCTTGTTAGAACCACGTTTAGGTTCCATGAAGGAACAGGTGGTGTTCTTGGTGGTATAATTCTTTTAAGCCCTTCTATAAATGCTTTGATAACTGGTATCCTATACAAGGAAGTTGAATAGGTAGTTTGCAGGTATGCAGATATTGCTGCAAGGTGTATTTTAATAGAAGAGAAGGCTAGCTTTGCTTTTTGTAAATGGAGCAAGTAATTTACTATATGTTTTGGAGTTGCATCTAGCGGTTGTATCTGATTATGATGGCAGTACCAAACAAATCTTTTCCACTTACTTGCGTAGCAGTGTCTAGTGGATGGCCTTCTGGCCTGCTTTATGACTTCCATACACTCTTGGCTAAGTTGCAAGTGTCCGAATTCTAGGATTTCAGGAGCCAGATTGCTAGATTCAGCGATGCTGGGTCCGGGTGTCTGATCTGTTGGTTGTGTTGCGTTAACAGATCTGGTTTGTTGGGCAGTTTGATGTGTGGTACTACAGACAGATCTAGTAGTGTTGTGTACCAGGGTTGTCTTGCCCAAGTTGGTGCTATTAAAATGAGTTTGAGTTTGTTTTGACTCAATTTGTTTACTAGGTAAGGAAGGAGAGGGAGAGGAGGAAAAGCGTAAGCAAATATTCCTGACCAGTTCATCCATAGGGCATTGCCTTGGGATTGCTTGTGTGGGTATCTGGACGCGAAGTTTTGGCATTTTGCGTTCTCTTTTGTTGCAAATAAGTCTATTTGTGGTGTTCCCCAGAGTGTGAAGTAGGTGTACAGAATCTGTGGGTGGATTTCCCATTCGTGGACTTGCTGGTGATCTCGAGAGAGATTGTCTGCCAGTTGATTCTGGATCCCCGGAATAAACTGTGCTATTAGACCAATCTGATGGTGGATTGCCCACTTCCATATTTTTTGAGCTAACAAGCTTAACTGCGTTGAATGTGTTCCTCCTTGTTTGTTTAGATAATACATCGTTGTCATGTTGTCTGTTTTGACAAGGATGTATTTGTGGGTTATGATTGGTTGGAAAGCTTTTAGTGCTTGAAAAACTGCTAATAATTCTAGATGATTTATATGCAGTTTTGTTTGATGTATGTTCCATTGTCCTCTTATGTTGTGTTGATTGAGATGTGCTCCCCACCCTGTCATGGAAGCATCTGTTGTTATTACGTACTGTGGCACTGGGTCTTGGAAAGGCCGCCCTATGTTTAAATTTATACTGTTCCACCATAGAAGCGAGAGGTAAGTTTGGCGGTCTAGCAACACCAGATCTAGAAGGTGACCCTGTGCTTGAGACCACTGTGAGGCTAGGCACTGTTGTAAGGGCCTCATGTGCAGTCTTGCGTTTGGGACAATGGCTATGCATGAGGACATCATGCCTAGGAGCTGTAGTATTGTTCTTGCTTGTATTGTTTGGTTTGGAGACATGTGTTGAATGACCCTGTTGAAATTGTGGATCCTTTGTGGAGTTGGCGTTGCTACTCCTTTTGTCGTGTCTATTATGGCTCCTAGATATTGCTGTACTTTGCTTGGCAGAATGTTTGATTTTGCAAAGTTGACGGTGAACCCTAGTTTGTAGAGGGTTTGTATGACTTGATTTGTGTGGTTTGAGCATTGTGTGAGCGAACTGGTTTTGATTAGCCAGTCGTCTGAATTGGTAATGTATTCCTTTGAATACAAACCTTAGATATTTCCTGTGTGATTGATGTATTGGTATATGGAAATATGCGTCCTTGAGGTCTAGGGTTGTCATGTAGTTGTGTTTTTTGAGCAATGGTAACACTTCTTGTAGTGTGACCATGTGAAAGTGGTCTGATTTGATGAATGTGTTTACTACTCTGAGGTCTAGAATTGGTCTCAGTGTTTCGTCCTTTTTTGGTATCAAGAAGTACAGTGAATAAACTCCTGTGTTTATTTGTGTGCTTGGTACTAATTCTATTGCATTTTTTTTTGCAGTAGTGCTTGAACTTCTATCTCTAGAAGCTGTGAATGGTATTTTGTTAAATTTTGTGATTTTGGTGGTATGTCTGGAGGGAATTGCAGGAATTCTATGCAATAACCATGCTGGATGATTGCTAAGACCCATGTGTCTGTAGTTATTTTGTCCCATGCTTCGTAATATTGACGTATCCTCCCGCCCACTGGTGTTGTGTGGGAGGGGTGTGTGACATGTGAGTCACTGCTTGTTGGTAGTGGTTTTGGGGCTTTGAAATCTTCCCCTATTCCTAGGGAATTGCCCCCCTCTATACTGGCCCCGAAAACCTCCCCTGTACTGTCCCTGGTAGGTGGGCGGTGCGGACTGTGAGGTGCTAGCTTGTGTGGCCTGACCCCGAAACCCTCCTCTAAAAGGTGTTTTGCGGAAGGTGTTATAAGATCCTCTGCCCTGCGGGGAATAGAGTGCGCCCATGGCCTTGGCAGTGTCAGTGTCCTTCTTGAGCTTTTCTATGGCTGTGTCGACCTCCGGACCGAACAGAAGTTTTTCGTTTACTGGCATGTTAAGCACTGCCTGCTGAATTTCTGGCTTGAATCCAGACGTTCTGAGCCATGCGTGCCTACGGATGGTAACCGACGTATTAATGGTTCTTGCGGCCGTGTCTGCTGCATCCATGGAGGAGCGTATTTGATTGTTGGAAATGTTTTGACCCTCCTCAACAACCTGTTTTGCTCTTTTTTGCAGATCTTTTGGGAGATGTTCAATGAGATGCTGCATCTCATCCCAGTGGGCTCTGTCGTATCGCGCTAACAGCGCTTGTGAATTTGCGATGCGCCACTGGTTTGCTGCTTGGACAGCAACCCTCTTCCCGGCTGCATCGAACTTCCTACTTTCTTTATCTGGGGGAGGTGCATCCCCAGAAGTGTGTGAGTTTGCCCTTTTTCTGGCAGCCCCTACCACCACAGAGTCTGGTGGCAGCTGAGAGGTGATGAATACAGGGTCCGTAGGAGGCGCCTTATACTTCTTGTCCACCCTAGGCGTCACTGCCCTACTTTTTACTGGCTCCTTGAAAATGTCCTTTGCATGGCGTAGCATGCCTGGGAGAATCGGCAGGCTCTGGTAGGAGCTGTGGGTTGAAGAGAGGGTGTTAAATAAAAAATCATCCTCTACTTGTTCCGAGTGTAGTTCCACATTATGGAATAGTGCTGCTCTAGCCACCACTTGTGAGTAGGCTGTGCTGTCTTCTGGTGGTGATGGCCTAGTTGGGTATGTGTCTGGGCTGTTATCAGACACTGGTGCGTCGTACAAGTCCCACGCATCCTGATCTTGGTCATCGTGGCTCATGGCGGTGTGAGCTGGCGAATGTGACGGGGTGTAAGTTGGCGAAGCCGGAGTTACAGGTGGAGGCGAGGGAGGAGGTGTTACCTTTTGTGCTGTTTGTTGCTGAGGAGTAAACTGAAGCGTTCTCTTTCGTTTGACAGGTGGAAGGGTACTGATCTTCCCAGTCCCCTGCTGAATAAAGATACGCTTTTGCGTGTGATCCACGTCAGTGGATTGCAGTTCTTGTTCAAATCTATGTTTCTTCATTTGAGAAGACATAGAATGCTCTTCAGTGTAGGAGCCAGAAACAGGGTCTGATGTCGCTTTTTTCGGCTCCGAAAACCCTGTCGATTGTTTTTTCGGCTCCGAGGTAACCTTCCTTTTTTTCTGTGCCGAAAATTCTTGGCCTCTATGGTCTTCGGCGCCACTGTCTCGGCGTCGATCCGTGTCGACACCGAACTCTCGGTGTCGATGCTTTTGTTTAGCACTCTCTCGGTCTCGAGGAGGCTGCGTGCCGGTGTCTCGACCGGAGTCGGACGATCTCGACACTGAATGGGCCTTTTTCGGTGCCGATTGTTGGTCACCGAGAATTTGGGTGGAGCCATGGCCGGTTGGCAGTGGCGTCCCCTGGGCCTTCTTTCCTTTTTTAAGGTTTGATCTCGACGTCTTACTCACAGTTCTTGTAGAGTGTAGCTCGTCGGAGTCTGAATCCTGGATGGAAAAGGATTCCTCCTGTTCCTCTTCTGTCTCGAACTGTCGACGCTCTTTTGGCGTGGACGCCATCTGCAGTCTTCTCGCTCGACGGTCGCGCAGAGTTTTTCGGGACCGGAACGCCCGACAGGCCTCACAGGATTCTTCGCTGTGCTCGGGTGACAGGCACAGATTACAGACCGAGTGTAGGTCCGTATAAGGATATTTGTTGTGGCATTCGGGGCAGAATCGAAACGGGGTCCGTTCCATCGGCGTTGTCCTCCACGCGGTCGGGCCGACTAGGCCCCGACGGGGTGCCGAAATCTACCCCGAAGGGCACCGAAGCGCTTCGATGTTCAACGCGTCGTTGTATGTGTCTATCTCTAACCGGATCGCAACGATACCGTCGAAAATCTTCCGTCTTCAGCTATCTTTCCGTTCCGAAACTCGGAGCGACAGGAACACGTCCGAACCCGATGGCGGAAAGAAAACAATCGAAGATGGAGTCGACGCCCATGCGCAATGAGCACAGAAGGTGGAGTCACTCGGTCCCGTGACTCGAAAACACTTCTTCGAAGAAAAACAACTTGTAACACTCCGACCCAACACCAGATGGCGAGCTCATGCATACCATGTGTATCTACAGCGACAGATGCCATCGAACATAATGTTTTGAATGTTAGGGAACCATAAACCCATGTAATCATGACTTGGAACAAAGTATTTTTGACACGATAGGTGCTTTACCAATCTATATGAAGAGCCAACAACTTTATTTGAATCTCTTATCTTAGGTTTAGGAAGCTTAAGCAGCAATTAATGCACCACGTCTAAAAGGTGTGGTACAAAAATCAATTTTTGTCCATCCATGTAATTTGGAGTTTACTACAGGAAAGAACCACTTGTTTTTTATGATCACCCATCCCTCAAATTTTTGGACTGATGCTGCTGGTTTTTCAACTTTGTAGTGCACTGGGCCATGTTGCCCAGGGCATGTTCTCTGACACCCAGAGTATGTGCTCAATTGGCTTATAATGGATTGGCTTATTTAACTCAATTATAAGTCCGTAGTATATGGTACAAGAGGAACAAAGGGCTAGTAAATTAAATGCTACTAGTGGACTGCAGCATTTAACTGTGCCCCAACTACAGTGACAAAGTTGAAAACAGGATTCTAGGTTTTCACTGCAGCCTAGTCAGTAGATCTTAAACTGTCAACTTGACATGCAAAATTAACCCTTTTGTCACGTCAAAACCTTTCTTTTTAATAGTAAAAAGCCACCACTAGGGAAGGCCGTGTTAGCTTACCAGGCAGGGTGCTAAATATTCAAATGAAGGGCATGTCCCTTTGGTGTTTAACAAGCCAGACAGAGAAAACACGAAATGGCAGTTGCCACCATAACAAGACTGGTAGTCCCATTAGCTAACATGAGGTGGCACAAGCCACTGCCCCAAGTCCTAACTTCCATTTGGGACCACCAAAGATAACACACACCAAGGTATCAAATTAATTGTTACATTAATCCAGACTCATTGCAGAGTTCGGATTGAAGGTAACTTTTAATAGAAAGCATACTTTATAAAGTCACCAAATGTCTGGTAGCCTTTCCCGTGTATCTGCAGCAGTTGTCACCTGACACAAAATGTTACCCACCTCCTCCCCCCAACTAGGAAGTGTGAAACGCTCTCAGGGCCAGGGAACAAAAAATGGCTGGTGGGTGAAGGTGGGACCTCCTTCACCCAGATGACTACTGAGCAGTGGCCACATATGGCCCAGCCTGAAAGAGGCTACTGCCTCAGTGAAGCACACATGCAATGTCTTCACCTGCCCGCATTAGTGTATGCTGACAGGCTGGGATATGCTTCAGATGGGGAATGACTTAAATCAGCCACAGCTAGTTCCTTGCAAGCTGCCTGAATTGACCCAGGCTAGGTAAGAAAGCAAGCTACCTGGTTGGTATATAAAAAAAAAAAAAAAAAAAAAAAAAAAAAAAACACAAGCAGTTTTTATTCTTTTCGGCCTAGTGTCTAGGGCAGTGGTCCCCAACCTGTGGTCCGGGGACCCCTGTGGGTCCGCGAAGCCTTCTCAGGGGGTCCGCGACTGCTTAGAAAATTAAGAAATATTAACAAATATTGACAAATTAGGTCTCCAGCTTCCAGTTTTGACTCAGGCGGGGGTCCCCGGATTCCAATGATTATTCAGTGGGGGTCCCTGGGTCCCATTAATGTTAAAATGGGGGTCCACATAAATCAAAAGTTTGGGAACCACTGGTCTAGGGTGTAAGAAACAACAAACCTTGAGGGGGCGGGGGATAAGGGAGGGGAGGCCTCCCTACCTTGTGCTTCTGGATAATGACAGTCATGGTGTTCACCTAGTCCCTTGCCAGGGAAGGTATGAATGTTTTTGTCTAGAACCTTTGTTAGGTACTTCCAACCAACTCTGATATATGCCTTTTCTGTATCTACAAGGAGAAGGACCATTCTCATCCTTCCCTCTCAAATGAGTATCATATTTATGGCCAATCTCGTGTTATCCCTTGTGTGGTGGTACCAAAAGAAAACCAATTTACAGATGGCAATACAGAGGACCAGGTGTGTGAAGGTTAGAGACTGATAATGGGAATGTAGTCTTTATCAGGTGTAAACATGAGTCCTAGCTGACTTCAACATGGAATAAGTTACTGAACCAGAGGCCAAATAATAGTTGTAGATGTGAGCAAAGGCTCAACTAACAATTCTATGTAGGCCTTACAGGATTACAATGAGAAGTTGCCAGGCATTTTAGTTCAGCAATTAATCTATAGCTATTCATCCTTGCAGTTATTTTTGTTTTAAAGGAATCAAAATGTGGTGAGGCCCTCTTGGACCCAAGGTGGTTCCCTATTTTAGCTTCTTTTTATATTTTACACAATTTAGCTGCATTTCATTTTAGCAGTGACATTTTGCACACTTTGCTTGCATGATATTATTCGAGGAATCTATTGTACGAGTTTCTTCTTTTAGTTAGCCTTTTTCTCAATATAGAATCAGTAAATTCTTTTTAGGCTAGGAACGCAGTATACAATATCCTAGTGCAGTGGTTCACAACCTTTTTTGACCTGCGGCTCCCTTGATCTATTGGTGTGTGGCTCCCTGTCAAGTTACTTTTTTTGGCAGGTGAGCGATGTAAACCTGGCCTCTGGAGTACTTCTATCTATTTTTCTCCCTGAAGATAACTGGGATGCAGCCAAGGAAGGTATTATAATTAAATGAAATCGTAACCTATCCACTGTGGCGCCCCATGCAGTGTCAATGACTGAAGTGACGGGTGGTTCTCTGACAAGTGATCTGTTACTTTATTGTGATGTAGTGCTCTTTAAAGCAGTGGGTCTTAAACTTGTTCTTGAGCAGGGGTTGTGAGGCGCCGATAGATTACTGCAATTTTGTTTCATATCCCAAGTGTGTTGATAGAGAAGGTCTGTATCTGCCATCTAGCTTTTTCATTTTTTTTTTTTTCTTATAGTACCAGGCTGTCCTTGATTCCTTGGCAAAATGGTTCTTGAGACAGAGGTTGGTGTCCAGGGTGAATCCAAGTAAATGTAGCCGTGACCTCTCCTTGCGGTGTAGCCCATAGGACCCAAAGAAAGTTAGCTTCCTCAAGCAGCTGGTCTTTCATACAGGACTTAGCAGTGTGAGCATTCTACCACTGGTGGCCTGTCAGTGCTATCACCATAGCACTGTGAACTCCCTGCCCCCAGTGCTGTGGAACACCATCAGCTTTATCTTTCTTCCATTGGTGACCTGACGGGGCTGTAGGAAACCAGCAGTGGGAGCTTTCGCCCCACTAGAGATGGTCAAGCCAAACAAGACTGGAAGCTAACTCAAGCTAAATATCTATCCTGGACCTGCCATGATTAACCCATGGAATTAGTAACCCTAAATGGAGCTGGACCCAGCACCCCGGACTGCCTCTATTCCTCCCTTATGTAGTTCTTGAAAGACAAAACACACTGAATACAGAGGCAGCAGAGTGGAAAATGGAATTCAAATGAAGAACGTGTATTGACCACTCAGTTTGTCTAGTTGAAAAGCTGTAATCTGAGCACCGCCTCTCTGGGATCTTCTGCACCTGCTATTAACAGGACAGATACATTTCAGCCACACCCTTTTACTTCAGTCTCATTTTCCTTGGCCAACAAATTTGAAAGCACCATGAAGTAAGTTTATTAAGGATGCACACTATACAAAAAACAAACTTATTTGGTTTAACTGAAATAGACTTCACATACATTAGCAGGACTGGGCATAAATACAATGGTCATGCTCACTGACAGCATTATCCTCAGGGTATGGGGTGACTAAACACTTAATTGTTTCGAGGTCTCTTGAATAAGATGTTAGTTCACTACACACATTTAACCCCATTCAATCCTGGTTTTGGTTAAGTAACTTTCATTCAAGCAAATATACATGAAACATGGTATAGCATATAACATGTATGCAGATGCACAGAATAAAATATGCTAATATGATTGTTTGTTTAGAGCAAGAAGGCTTTACCTCTCATGAATCATGTCTTCACTTCCCACTCAACGATGGTATTAAATGGCATATTCATTTCTGTGCATGTGGAAATATACTACACCCACTCAAACATTTATACGGCTTTATCTTTGAATTACAAAAGCTCTTTGTAACGTAACAATTTTAGCCAGCAACAAGTTCCATTTGTTGTAAAAATCACTTGCGCAAAAAAACTCACCTTGAACATTAGTTTTCAGACCACCCAACTCCTTTCTATCCAACATCTACAAAATTGAAATATCTAGCTCCAAAATCGAACATCCTCAGTTGTGAGACCTGAAGGTAGACTCTGTATTTTCAGTCAATGCAAGATGTCCCAATATAACACTCAATTGAAGTTTGACTTTTTAGTTAGGCAACACTGGTTGATCACCTCGGTTTCTATGAAAAGAGGAATCTGGCCCAGAGCTCTCTCAAATCCATTCTCCCTTGGCAGGACTGCAATTTCTGACTAGATTCTTTGAACACTCCTAAGTGGAGTGTCTCATTGAGAAAACAGCTGAGTGACTGGGCTGCAGTTGAAAAGGACAAATGTAAAATAGGATGCAAAGGTAAAATGTTTTAAAAGGAAAACAAAGACAAAGTGCATAAAAAGGAAAAATGTACATCTGTTCGTGGCACGAGACACTGCAGATGCACATGCTGTGCATTATCCTGCCATCTAGTGTTGGGCTCGGAGTGTTACAAGTTGTTTTTCTTCGGAGAAGTCTTTTCGAGTCACGAGACCGAGGGACTCCTCCCTTTCGGCTCCATTGCGCATGGGCGTTGACTCCACTTTAGATTGCTTTCCCCGCAGAGGGTGAGGTAGGAGTTGTGTATATAGTAAAAGTGCCCATGCAATGGAGTGAGTATGTATGTACATAATGTTTATAAAAATAGTATATATTTACAAATTTACAAATGTACAACTTTCATCAACTTACAACGGCTACAGGCTCCCGGGGAGGCGGGAGGGCGCATGTGAATCTGCAGCGTCTCATGCCACGAACAGATGTACACTGGGTAAGTGACATTTTCCGTTCAATGGCATGTCTAGCTACAGATACACATGCTGTGCATAGACTAGTAAGCAGTTATCTCCCCAAAAGCGGTGGCTTAGCCTGTAGGAGTTGAAGTTGTCTGAAATAATGTTCGTAATACAGCCTGTCCTACTGTGGCTTGTTGTGTTGTTAACACATCTACACAGTAATGTTTTGTGAATGTATGAGGTGTAGACCATGTGGCTGTCTTACAGATTTCTGTCCTAGGTATATTTCCTAGAAAGGCCATTGTGGCGCCTTTCTTCCTAGTGGAGTGCGCCTTTGGCGTAATAGGTAGATCTCTTTTTCCTTTAATATAGCAGGTTTGAATACATTTCCCTATCCATCTGGCAATGCCTTGTTTGGATATTGGATTTTCTCCATGAGGTTTTTGGAAGGCTACAAACAATTGTTTTGTCTTGCGAAACTGGTTTGTTCTATCAATGTAATACATTAGTGCTCTTTTGATGTCTAACGTATGTAAGGCTCTTTCGGCTACTGAGTCTGGTTGTGGAAAAAAGGCTGGGAGTTCCACTGTTTGGTTTAGGTGGTAACAGTGATATAACTTTTGGTATGAATTTTGGATTTGTACGGAGAGCCACTTTGTTTACGTATTTGTATAAAAGGTTCTTGTAAAGTAAATGCTTGTATTGCACTTACTCTTCTAAGAGATGTGATAGCTATTAGGAAAGCTACTTTCCAGGTTAAGTATTGTATCTCACACGAGTGCATGGGTTCAAATGGTGGACCCATGAGTCGTGTTAATACAATATTGAGGTTCCACGAGGGAACTGGTGGTGTTCTCGGGGGTATGATTCTTTTTAAACCCTCCATAAATGCTTTGATGACTGGGATTATAATTAGTGATGTTGAATGTGTAATCTTCAGGTAGGCAGATATTGCTGTGAGATGTATTTTAATAGAAGAACATGCTAGTTTAGATTTTTGTAAGTGTAATAAGTAGCCTACGATGTTATTGGCGGAAGCATGTAGTGGTTGAATTTGATTATTATGGCAGTAATAAACAAATCTTTTCCATTTGTTTGCGTAACAATGTCTTGCAGTAGGTTTTCTAGCTTGTTTAATGACCTCCATACATTCTTGTGTAAGGTCTAAATGTCCAAATTCTAAGCCAGATTGCTAGACTGAGCGATGCTGGATTCGGGTGTCTGATCTGTTGTTTGTGTTGAGTTAACAGATCTGGTCTGTTTGGTAGTTTGATATGAGGTACTACCGACAGGTCCAGTACTGTTGTATACCATGGCTGACGGGCCCAGGTTGGTGCTATTGGTATTAGTTTGAGTTTGTTTTGACTCAATTTGTTTATTAGATAAGGAAGGAGTGGGAGAGGGGGGGAAAAGCGTAAGCAAATATTCCTGACCAGCTCATCCATAACGTATTGCCCTTGGACTGAGGGTGTGGATACCTGGACGCAAAGTTTTGGCATTTTGCGTTTTCTTTTGTTGCGAATAGGTCTATTTTTGGTGTTCCCCAGCGTCGAAAGTAAGTTTGTAGTATCTGGGGATGAATTTCCCATTCGTGTGTTTGTTGGTGATCTCGACTGAGATTGTCGGCTAACTGGTTTTGAATCCCTGGGATGTACTGTGCTATTAGGCGAATGTGAATCGCCCAATGCCAAATCTTTTGTGCTAAGAGACACAGTTGTGATGAGTGTGTCCCTCCGTTTGTTTAGGTAATACATTGTTGTCATGTAGTCTGTTTTGACAAGAATGTGTTAGTGGGCTATTAGCGGTTGAAATGCTTTCAATGCTAGAAACACTGCTAACAGTTCTAAATGATTGATATGCAGTTGCTTTTGTTGAACGTCCCATTGTCCCTGTATACTGTGCTGTTTGAGGTGTGCTCCCCACCCCATCATGGAAGCATCTGTTGTGATCACGTATTGAGGCACTGGGTCTTGGAATGGCCGCCTTTGGTTTAAATTTATAGGATTCCACCATTGAAGTGAGAGGTGTGTTTGGCGGTCTATCAACACTAGATCTTGAAGTTGACCCTGTGCTTGTGTCCACTGTGTTGCTAGGCACTGTTGTAAGGGCCGCATGTGTAGTCTTGCGTTTGGGACAATGGCTATGCATGAAGACATCATGCCAGGGAGTTTCATTACAAACCTCACTTGATAGTGTTGGTTTGGGTACATGTTTAATATCACATTTTGGCAGGCTTGTACCCTTTGTGGACTTGGAGTGGCAATCCCCTTTTGTGTGTTGATTGTTGCTCCTAAGTATTGTTGTATTTGACATGGTTGTAGACGTGATTTTTGGTAGTTTAGAGAGAACCCTAGTTTGTATAGGGTTTCTATAACATATTTTGTGTGTAGAATACACTGTTGCTGAGTGCTGGTTTTTATTAACCAATCGTCTAAGTAAGGGAATACGTGCATGTGCTGTCTCCTGATGTAAGCGGCTACTACGGCAAGGCATTTTGTGAATACCCTTGGGGCTGTTGTTATGCCGAATGGCAATACTTTGAATTGGTAATGCACGCTTTGGATTACAAACCTTAAGTATTTCCTGTGTGAAGGATGTATGGGTATGTGGAAATAAGCATCCTTGAGATCTAATGTTGACATGTAGTCCTGTTTGAGCAAGGGGATCACATCTTGAAGTGTCACCATGTGAAAGTGATCTGATTTGATGTAAAGATTCAGTGTTCTGAGGTCTAATAGGGGTCTCAGTGTTTTGTCTTTCTTTGGAATAAGGAAATACAGGGAATATACACCTGTTCCTTTTTGATGAGTTGGTACTAGTTCTATTGCTTGTTTTTGTAACAATGCTCGGACTTCTAGTTGTAACAGGTCTAAGTGTTGTTTGGACATATTGTGTGCTCTTGGAGGCACATCTGGTGGCAAATGTAGGAATTCTATGCAATAACCATGTTGGATAATGGCTAGGACCCATGCGTCCGTAGTTATGTTCCCAGTTGTGGTAATATTCTGTAAGTCTCCCCCCCACTGGTATTGCATGGTGGGGGTTTGTGACATTGAAGTCACAGTTTCGTTTGTGGGGTTTTTGGGCTCTGGAATTTCCCTCTTGGTTTAGGGAACTGTCCACCCCTATATTGTCCTTGAAAACCTCCTCCCTGATATTGGCCCCGATATGTGGTTCTGACTTGTGAGGTGGAAGGCTCTGTAGTTTGGGCAGGAAACCCCCCTCTAAAGTGCGGCTTCCTAAAAGTGCGTCTGCTATGTGGGGAGTAGAGCGCCCATGGCTTTGGCCGTGTCAGTGTCTTTTTTCAGTTTTTCTATTGCCATATCCACCTCCGGCCCAAATAATTGTTGTTCACTGAAAGGCATATTCAGCACCGCCTGCTGAATTTCTGGCTTGAATCCGGAGGTCCGGAGCCATGCGTGTCTCCGAATGGTTACCGCCGTGTTTACTGTCCTGGCCGCCGTGTCTGCTGAGTCCATAGCCGACCTTATTTGGTTGTTGGAGGTAGTTTGGCCCTCCTCGACAACCTGTTGGGCACGTTTCTGGAACTCTTTGGGAAGGTGTTGAATGAGATGTTGCATTTCATCCCAATGTGCCCTGTTGTATCTTGCCAGTAGAGCTTGAGAATTGGCAATTCGCCATTGATTGGCTGCCTGTGCTGCCACCCTCTTGCCTGCTGCATCGAATTTCCGACTTTCTTTGTCGGGCGGTGGAGCGTCTCCAGAAGTTTGTGAATTTGCCCTTTTCCGAGCTGCTCCTACTACCACCAAATCAGGAGTTAACTGTTGTGTGATGTATACAGGGTCAGTAGGGGGAGGTTTATATTTCTTCTCCACCCTTGGTGTATTGGCTCTGCCTTTGACTGGTCCTGAAACACCTGTTTGGCGTGTTTTAACATGCCGGGCAGCATTGGCAAGCTTTGGTATTGGCTGTGCGTAGATGACAGGGTGTTGAACAAGAAGTCATCTTCTATGGGCTCTGAGTGCAATGCTACATTATGAAATGTAGCTGTCCTGGAAACCACCTGCATGTAAGCAGTACTGTCCTCAGGTGGTGAAGGCCTTGCCAGGTAGCAATCAGGACTATTGTCTGAGACCGGTGCATCATATAAATCCCATGCATCCGGGTCATCTTGGCTCATCCCTGTGTGTGTTGGTGACTGCATCATTGGGGGTGTTGCTACCAGGGACAGATGTGGTGAATGCGCTGGCGATTGATGTGGCGAAAACTATGGTGGTGTTTTTTCTTTAGCCACTTTCGCTTTTGGCTACATTTCCGCCTCTTGGAATGCGAGCTTCCGCTTCATCTTTATTGGAGGAAGAGTTCTGATTTTCCCGGTGTCTTTTTGTATATGCAGCCTTATCTGGGTATGGTCTGGCTCTCCCAAGCCCAGTTCTTGTTCAAATCGGTGACCTTGTAATTGTTTTGAAAGGCCTTGTTCCTCTGTATGGGAGCCTTGTTTCGGCTCCGAGGCTGCATGTTTCGGCACCAAAATCTTTGGTAGTCTTTTTTGGCTCTGAGGAAACCTTTTTGACTTTCGGGGTGCCGAACTCTCGGTGCAGTCTGTTCGGAGCCGGTATCTCGACAGGAGTTGGATGTCTTCAGCTGCTGGGAGGCCTTTTTCGGTGCTGATGTTTGGTCACCATGTTTTCGGGTTAAGCCATGGACTGTTGGCAGTGGCGTCCCCTTGGCCTTCATTATTTTGGTGTGAGTTTTTACCGGGGCTGGTTTACTCACGGTTTGTTGCGTCTTCGGCTGCTCGCTCTCGTCAGAGTCTCGAATGGAGAATCTCTCATCATCTTCTACGTCAATGTGCCCGGTCAGTGTCGACGCCATCTGGAGCCTTCGAGCTCTTCGATCCCGCAGTGTTTTCTTGGATCGAAATACCCAGCAGGCCTCGGTAGTATCCTCTTTGTGTTCGGGAGACAAACGCAGATTACAGACCAAGTGTTGGTCTGTATAAGGATACTTTGCGTGGCAGTTGGGGCAGAAGCGGAAGGGTCCATGAGGTTTGAAGATGGACGAAGAGTGGAAGCCCCGAAGGGCCGCCGGAGCGCTTCTTTCTTCGGTGTCGATGTGCTCGCACTAACCCGGTACCGAGCGCAAACAATACCGTCGAATTTTCCGATAGCTAACTAACTATTCCGAACCGAAATACGGAGCGAAGAGGAACACGTCCGAACCCGATGGCGGAAAGAAAACAATCTAAAATGGAGTCGACGCCCATGCGCAATGGAGCCGAAATGGAGGAGTCCCTCGGTCTCGTGGCTCGAAAAGACTTCTTCGAAGAAAAACAACTTGTAACACTCCGAGCCCAACACCAGATGGCAGGATAATGCACAGCATGTGTATCTTGAGCTACACATGCCATCGAACATATATATACACGTTACACCCACCCCCCACCTCTTCACTGGGCAAAATTTCAAAGCTGCATAATAGAAAGTGTGAAAGCAAACCAGGGGAGCACGGGATGAGAAGTAATAATTAAGCCAAAAAGAAAAAAGAAAGACTTTTAAACAATGAATTGTCTTTTCAACAGCTAGCTGCAATTGATTTTTTTCTTGCTGCTGTTGCAAGAGCAGGTTCTATGTTTGGCAGCACAATTGGCAAGGTGCTAGCTAACAGGTTGACCTCTGACCCACCAACCTTTCTCTTGGAGGAGAACACAGGAGATATCTTCACATGGACCTACACAAAAGCATGCACAGAGTTAAACTGCCGGGTTACAGATAAAAATAGATTAACAGAAAATACCTGTTCCGTTTACTTAAAACGAAATCTCATGGCACGAAAGGTCGCAAATAAAAGATAATGACATACAATTTCTGTTCTCGGCACCCCTGGCTATCTTGGACGGCACACAGGTGTGCCGTGGCGCACAGACTGGGAAGCTCTGTCCTGGTGCTTGCATTGCCCATTCGGAGACCACTTCTAACACCTAGACATAGCTCATTGAAGCTGTGCCTTTAACACAGTGTTGCTTTGATAAATGATACACTGATCGGAAAGGGCAGGGTGCACTTCAGCCATGACCGTCCTGGGATGAATGCTGTGTTTCAAATAGTGCTATTGCCATTCAGACAGGCTGACTCCGGATGCTGTTCTCCAGGTATGGGGGCTAAGGCTAACCTCTTAGATCAAGCAAAGGCGGAGGGTACACCCACAATGAACTTAGTATAGGTTTAGGGTTATGTAGGAGTATCTACAAATCATTTACCATGGTTGGATTGTTCATTCTCTTTAACCATGTTTATAATGCTGTTTCCTTTGCTTCATCTTCCTAATTATCACATCTCATTCTCTCCATGCAATGCTACGATTGTTTCAATAAACAAATTGAAAACTCATCTCTCTTGTGTTTCGCCTGTGCATGCATGAGTAAAAACATGAAAGGTAAGATCTGTTTCCATGACTTCCTTATTAGTCCAAGTGTCATGTTTAGGTTGCCATAATAACCTTTCAGTCCAGTAAGGTTAGGGGTTTGGTTGAGAGACTGTGAGCTAGCAAGCAATTAGGTCAACAGCTCCGATAGTGAGAACAGACTCAGTCCCCGCATTCTGAAGTTCGGTCATCCTCATATGCAGTCCTATTATCTCAGTAGGAACCGTATAAAATGGTGCCACCAATGTTCATTGGTCAGGTACTTAACGGGTCTCCTGAATAGTTTATCTTCTGTGTGCCCAAGGTTCTCTATTCAACTTAAAACTGAGACTCCCATGGTTTTAGGGCTAAATCCTTAGCATTAAAGAAATCACCTATTTTTGTCTGTAGGTTGTTCAAGCTTGAACCTTTAAAAGGATATCGCCAGCTTAGTACTTCCCTCTCTGAATTCCATACATCAAAATAGTGAATCAAAAGGGCAAATCCAAATTCCTGCTAACTGCAGACATTTTATTACAGCACATTTAAGTTTACTTGGGCTACCTAATTGGGATGGGGATGTTACCTTTGTGGTTGAGACTCACAATACGTACAAAATTGAACTATTTAACGCATGGGTCTCTTTTCCTGCAGTTCATGCGAATAGAAACATTTCACAAATACACAGCAGCCAATGTACCAGGCCAATTCAGACATCATGATTTAGAAATACCTTTAACCTTTCAGGAACATCAAAACTGGTTCCAAGGTTCCCTACCACACATTTTAGACAACGTTAGACTAGTTCCCCTCAGTAATGATGGGACCCCATGGCCAGTTATAGCTAGCTATACACCATATCCTAACATACAGAATTTAGCTGTGTGCATTTGCACCATTTATATATTCATTTAGTTAGATTATACAGACATAGAACGTAGGTTGTTATGCATCCATTAACAGATCCCCCGGTGAGGGCTGTTCAAGCTATTCAACTGCGCCTAGGATTAACCCAATAACTATCAATGCTACCATGGGTGAAGTACCCACCAGATGGAAGGAAATTCCATTCTGGATTGCTCATATGGGATCCCAAGATAATCCTAGAATTCTCACCATGTGCTTGCCACTTGAACTGTTCCCTTCATAGATGACTGCCACATGGGGTACAGTTGTTGCGGTGATATATACCATAATTCAAGGTACACCATCACTGGCTGTTTTATCTGATATGCTGAAACAGATACAAAATTAATATGGGGCTGCTAATGGCCTGGAATTGGGGATGGAGTTAATAGGCAACTTTGCCACATCATCCTCAATTACTTTAGGAAAAATTAAAGGGTAAAAGGCAGCACTGGGAATTCACCAAAACCTCGTAGAACAGGAGCGCCAGTTACCAAAAATTATCGTAGACACCTCTAACGCTATAAGTCAAGATAATTTGGGCACTCGACTAAATAAGCTACAGTTTAAAGGTAGTTCTGACAAGGACAATACAAAGCAAGCACGAGTCTCTTATAAGAAACGCTGGGATAAACAAAGCAACAAAGAAAAAAAGTCACAGCAAGAGTCACAGCATCCGGTGAGCTCGGAAAAACAATATGATTTATGTAATGTGATACTTTAAAACAACCTGATAGTAACAGTATACTGATACATGCCCTTCTCATTACTTTCAGGATTCATCCTACAAATAGATAGAGAGCGGTGGGCAGTCAAAAAGCAGAGACATCATAAAAAAGAAAGAGAAACTTCCTCAAATATATACCCCAATTCAAAAAGGAAGGTGGTTGCAGGAATTTCAGCAAAATATGTGGCACATACTGAGAACAATACTTCAGAATGGGACGTGGGCAGTGACTCTGATAGATAGCATGGCATAGGTCATGGTGGTTCACCGGAATCTTCAAGAGTTTCTGGATTCAAAAGCAACTAACGACTACACAGAAGATGAAACCTCTGATCAGCGGGTTGCCTCTTCTGAGAGACTGTACAAATTGAGGGTGACATAATGCACACAATTTAAGTAATATTCTGAGAAACTTTAACACTTTGACATTCACTTGGCTAAAAAGAATTGGCAACTGAAGTTTATTAGAACCCTCCCACAAGGGGAAGATTTATTATTACCATCTTTCTCGGTCCTTGCTCCAAAGAAGTAAAACAAGCGTATGTCTCAGAATTGGCCCGTGCACAAGCCCCTGCACTACATTGCAACGTGTGGGATGGGAGAAGGACTCACCTTATCACATTATACCCATAAGGTCCAGCCCACAAGTGCAACCACAATACCCAATTAAAGATGACGCGCAATCTCCAGTGACCGAGATTCTCTCCTAATTCTAGTACAAGGGAGTTACTGAACTCTGTACATCTCCCATGAGTGTCCTATGTTTCCTGTAACTAAGCCGAATCACTCCTATAGAATAGCCCTGGATATTTTCAACAGGTTTGTCTGCTAAGACATAACGCCTGAAAGCAGAGACCTAATTGCTTTTTCCACACTTGGCTCATCGTAGTTTTGGCGGCTCCCTCAAGATTATAAGAACAGTGCAGGACTATTATGCATGATACTGATTCAGAAGAACTGTTACAGGGTGAAGATATATAGGTCATGCATGGATGATTTAAACACACACCTAGCCAGGGTAGATCACACTGTTTTGAGATTTGCTGAACATGGCTACAGATTCAATTCTAAAAAAAAAAACTAAACTTGCTTTTCTCAGTGCCCTATTTCTAGATATATCAAATTAGGGAAAGAGCCTGCAACCACATTTCCAGTAGAAGTGTGCCCAGTTACAACCACCAAACACTATTAAAAAAAACTACAATCCTTGTTTGGATTTTTCAATTTGGCAGAACATACAGACCAGATTATGCACAAAGCATAAAACCTTTCTACGATTTAATTCATCCATACTTCTCCAATAAACACTCAACAGAACATAGACAAATTCTCAGGTCATTACAGACTGACATACTTGCAGCACGACATTTGCATACACGAGTAAATAAAACAAATTTGGTAATCCGTATAATACAGAGTGCCACTGGCTTCACCTATGTCACATTCAATGAGCGTGACATTGCCGACTGCATTTAAATCTCCTCTGTATTCAAATGCAGACATGCGTTTTGCATCCACAAAACATTTTTTGACTGCAGCCCAAATGGCTATCATAAAGAAAAGACAGCTGGCTCAAGGGAAACGCTCAACTGCAGTTACTCCCTTCCCAGCCTTAGTGGAGGTCACAAAGGTCAGCGTCCTGAATGTGAAAGCCTTACATCCTAGATGGATATAATTGGCCACTCATGCCGACTGTCTTTGACCCTACACTACAAACACAAGAATTTCTCCAGTATGCCCAATAACACACTGCCTCTTGAACAGCATAAATGTATAACATACCAATGGTGCTAGACACTAAACACCAATACTACGCAGCTTGTGCAGCCTTTTATGGAGTAATGAGGGACGGAGAATTCTACCCTCAAACTTTCACGCAGTCCATGGGGAAATTGAACTACACAACTGCCTGAACTAAAAGCTTTGATTCTGATACTAGCACAGCAAATCCTGAATTCCCCACAATAAGTGTGTGATTTGTATTGTCCAGTCTTTCAATTAAAATGTGCATTATTGGTGCCTAAATGGATTCAGAGGCTCAAACTATACTTAAAGCTTACAGTGCTTTAGGGAAAGGTGGCAGAACTCAGACAGTCTGCCGCAGGCTCCTGTAATTAATAAACTGAGTCACTACAGTGTTGGACTACACATAGGGAAGTCACTGGCTGATGAAGCAGCCAAAGCAGCAGTTAAGGCTGCTACAGGAGCTGTGAATACTCGTCCTCATACAAGGGTAGATGAAGAAATAAAGGCTGCTGTTAATTCTTCTGGAAGCGGCACCCCTTTACCAAAAACATTTCCAGCAAAATATTCCTACCACTTAAGTGTCCAAAATATTCTTTTTGCTACCATTCTAGGGTAGGTGATCGAGTATTAACCAACCAGGACCACAGACTAGAATTAAAGCAGCACATGTGGATGAGGGTCTTGCATTTGCCCATGTTGGTGTGGCAGACAGGCTCCGTTACATAAACACTATTGATGGCATGGTCTGTACAAACAGAAAAAAGCTGTATGTCCACAGTTGTGACATTTGCCAACAAATTAATATTTCCACCACTGCACCCCCACCACAGACACCCCTTACAGTCTCAAACCAAACCGCTCCAATGTGTGTATCTAGACCATTGCAACCCACTAAATTTGGAGGGTGCATTCAAATACATTCTACTTGCTGTAGACTCTTGATCCAGATTCCTCTGGGTGTTGCCACAGCGATAGCCTGATGCTCGCACTGTTATTAAAGACTTCCAAGTCTTTATCGAGGCATACCGAGCAGCTGCACTCCACTCAGAGCAGAACCTGCTTTTGCCTCCAAGGCTTACAAAGGACACCATGGGAACTCTAAGTTTAACTGTACACTACTCCTCCCCATATTATCTGGTTCGACTGTCGAGAAGAAAAAGCGAGACTTAAAGCAATCCTTAATAACTAACGTATTATGTTCAGGTCGGAGTTGAATCCATCACCTGTGTCGAGTCTAGAGAGCATTAAATAATCTGCCTAGCCAATCTTTGGACGGCAGGACCCCATATGAAGTCCTGTTCGGCCTCCAGATCTTGATGGTTCTGGCGCAATGGCAGCATAAATAAACATATGGCCGTCTTACAGGAACTCCAAGACTTATGGGAAGAGCATTTAAATTTATGTTCTGCCCCTAAAGGAGTGAAGAAGCAATGAGCACATTCGGGTTGAGTTACAAAGGTTGGGGATCTGGTTCGAGAAAAGATTGCAGTGAAGAAAGAATTTGGCCCATCTTATCTTGCACTGGTGCCAGTACTTGGTATTCAAAGTACCAGAACTGTGATTTTGCATCTGCTTGCTGGTTGTAAAGAAACACTTTGTCTCCATCGATCAAGTAAAACTGTATCATGTGGCCGATCCTTCACAGTAGGCCACAGGGATCCAGGATAGTTCCCTGATCTCTCTCATTACCCTTCAGGAAATACCTCTTCAAGCATTAAACAAAATAAATATTGGTTCCCCCAGGCTGGGGAGGATGGAGAATGAACTTTTGTTGATTCCTGTTACTGCTGCAAATACAAGAAATACATCAGACATAGGTCTACAGTTTTCTACTAGTACTCAAAGCAACAGGCTTGTTTATGATAAACCACATTTGGAAGCGTCTACCAGTTCCTATTCACCTGTTGAGGGCCCCTGTATTCACAGAGACTGCTTCTGGGTATTTTGTTGACACTGATAACTTCTATTCTGATTTGTCTCACACTTCTCAGTGTACGTAATTTTCTTTATTGGTTGGCACACTTATCTGATGTGTCCACGGTCCGACTTGTGGATTACCTTTGCTTTACTTTCTATACTCTTGTAGATTGGATTGTGCATGTTTCTTCTTGCTTATAAATGGGCATTATCTCCCAGAACGCTCTGCCATAGAACTGGTAGCTGAGGTATGGAAGCCTCAGTCTTCTCAACAAGAGCAAAGAGATCTCTCCCTTGTGAACACTTCTGCTGTTCCAGTTCCTGATGGAATTGTTTGGGATAAGGTTCCTATGATATTTGTGTTCCTCCAGAGACCATACAAATGCCTTATATTTTTAAAGTAGCTATGGACAATGTTATAACTCCAGATGTAATTCCTGATTAGTTGGATGTTAAAACAGTTTCTCCAATGCTCTCTGAGCCTGAATATTATACTGCACTTGAAAGTTATATGTACATGAACTCAGCAAATTACGATGAAACATTAAGCCATCATCATCATTATGCGCACCATTACCTACATAGAGCTAGTAACTCACATTTAGTTTTCAATTATACACAATGGAAATATGGCCATACTCCATCATTGAGAAGCTCCTAAACATATATAGGAAAAATTCACATATTTTTCTGACCATGAAACTTTTATTATTTTAAATTAACACCTTCAAAAGCCAGAAAATATGCTGGCCAACAAACAAATTATACAAATTTGTTTGTTTCCCAACTGACTCTTAAAAGGCTAGGACTATTGGAAAGAAACAACTGATTTAAAATAAGTTTGAGGAACAAATCATTGCCAAGTGCATGACATGGATGCCTTATTTAAAGCATGTCTAATTCCACAACAGATGATTTTCCTGAATGACTGTACAACAGACCACTTGCCTAGGTCTAGCAAAACTTAAAGAAATGAATGTGCCTAGAATTCCCTTAATTGCGCGTTTTGAAAATTGGCAACACTTAGTAAATTACACTGAAGAATAGCTCAATGGCAATGTACAAAATTATACATTTAATTCTACACTTTCAGGTCCTAACCGTTGGTTATTGTGGCCAATAGACACAAATGGTTGTTATGCATGTTTGTTAAACCTCTCCCAAGGTTTTAAAGCAAGCTAACTGGACCCTCGATATATTCGGTCTCAGCACTCAGGGGTTGTCACTACTTACAGTGTGGGGAAGTTCAGTCAGCAATGGTCACAACATTCCACTCTTTCAGCGGTAAAAGAACACTCACTCTCTCTCCTCACCAATAACGTGGATTTGCAGGATTTCTTGTTAGGTCCTAGGTCACTGTGTTCTAAAAGATTCCAATATGCCACTTACAATGAAATTGGGAAGCTTTCGTAAAATGAAGATGCTGCTCATCTAAGGCAAATAGATCAGGCTGATTTGAGAAAGGCGTGGGCTGTTGACAACGGAATGAATACATCAACCACGCATATTTGTGGTATATAACACCATCCTCTGCAGTTGACATTATTATACAAAATGACGTCTTTTTCACAACATGGGCAAAGTCAACTTAGATCTATTATGCAGCTGAGTTTGACATTACAAGTCTTGCAACAATTTTTTTAACCTTTCAATCTGACACAAATAGTGGCAAAGAAAGTTGCGACATATACAATGCTTAATATAGAAAAAATAGAGAAATTGCCTTTCACAGTAGCCAAAACATCCTCAGCAGTAGGACTAATACATGGAATTATCTTACGGCCAGTATCAACGTTTCAATTCACAACATGCCTGAAATATTTTCCAGTAGCCAGATATGAAGCTTAAGGAGAGTTTTATTCACAAGGTGTGGGAATTACCCTTTGTTTACAGATATGTGGGTAATGAAAAAAAAAAAAAAAAAAAAAAAAAAAGAAGAAGAGGTTTTCCTAGAGGAAACAAATGCAAAACGTCTAAGCCGCTCCATGACTTGCAAACATGTGACACTGCATGGAGACAGTAATGAGTCTGTGGCATGTTACTTGAGGGGAGTACCAGTTCCCCAATTCGCCCACTGTTTGTTACTTTCGAATGGAAGCTATTTGATGCTGAATGATCAAGGCTATTGTGGGCTTCGAGCAGGTGTCTCCTACTTGGTTACTGTCTCTCAAATACTGACCTGCTGTAATAATGTACTCTTTCCCTCGGCACATGAGATTAGGGTAGCTAGATTGTGGCCTTCCATTACTACCCCAAGGGTCATATGTACGAACACATTTTCGCACTGACACAGAATGGGAAAAACCCTTTGCTACATCTGGCCCTTAATGTTGATTTCAACAAGCTGAGCAGGCTGCAAGCTCTATTGTTTCAGAAAAACATGCCACTTACACCTGCCTGTGAAACCTTCGATCTGCAAGTTGCAAAGTTCCCCTCTGAAATACAATCTATCTTAAACACCAAGTTTGCTCAACATTTTGGTGAACTTGTGAGTCACATCTTTAATGGTTCCAACACTGCTGGTGTTGTGCACTTTGTCAGAACATTCTGACTGTTTTCAGAGTGATACCATCTTTCATACACTCTTTGTATTTGGAGGCATTCCACTTGTGTTATTCCTAATTGGTGGTATTTTGGTTCTGTTTTTGGCTGCTCTGCAATAGATGTCAGACTTAAAGGCCAAATGGTGATGGCACTACTGCACGTCCAGCTGTGTCGGGAACGCATGATACAGTACTTTGGCGTACCTTTACTAGAATAACTAAATGAAAATTGGTCCCTGTCCTTTCGTCAGTATTGATGTACTGAGTGCAGTCTGTTACGCTGTCTCTGGTGCCTTTTCGAGTGTGCACTGGATGTCTGTCTTGCAACGCAATTGGTACAATCTATGGATAGAGATCTGTTGGAGTCCCTGTTGAGGGTTCCTTTTCCAAATTGTCGTATGAGACTGCCATTGCTTCAGGATGCTTCTATGAGCCATTTTATTCTATGGATATGAATGCTGCAGCTTCATGGTTCCTTAATTCAGGCTCTTCTACTGCAGGCTCTGTACAGGATGCAACTAATTCGGTGGCGGCTGAGGATACGGACCATGTTTGATCCTCTTACTTGCCAACCAAGGCCACTGCGGTTCTGTCATCTGCGGAAGCAAGATCCACTCTGGATTCCATTGACAATACGGATGACACCTTGGATGCCTCCACTAACTTATAAATTTGACCCCTTAAAGAAATTGTTTTAATTGACAATGTTTTTAATTGGCAAATTTTTAATAGAGCTCGTTTGCTTTGCCTATTGGAGTGAACATTTTATTCTCTTTATTCCTTTGATAGCGTGGTTATTTTTGTTTCTTTATTTTTTAAAGAATCAGTCTTTTCACAGCCAACTGGAGGGTGTAGTGGCGCATTCATGGACCTAAGTTGGTTCCCTATTTTAGCTTCATTGTATATTTTATACATTTTTGCTGCATTGCCTTTCAGCAGTGGCATTTTACACACTGTGCTTCCATGATCATACTCTAGGAATATATTGTATGAGTTGCTTGTTTTAGTTAACCTTTTCTCAACATTCTGTTCAAAGCTAAGAACACAGTACACAATATCCTAGTGCATGCATTACCCACTCAGAGACAGCTTCTAATACCTAGACATATCACTGCATCAAAGCTATGCCTCTAACACAGTGTCCCTTATATACATGATGCACTCATCCAGAAGGGGAAGGGGGCACTCAAGCCCTACCGTCCTGGATCGAATGCTGTGTTCGGCATGCAGCTCTGCTGGTGCTAAGCTACCAGCTTCCCGAAAGAATTGCCATTCAGACTACAGGCTGACTCCTGAAGCTGTTCTCCAGCTCTGGAGACTAAGCCTAACCTCTTAGATCGAGCAACAGCAGAAGGTACACCCACTATACTCTCAGTATAGGTTTAGGGTTATGTAGAAGTTTCTAGACATAATTTACTGTGGCTGGATTATCCATTCTCTTTACCATGTTTATAATGCTGGTTACTTTGCTTTGTTTCATCTGCCTAATTATCGCAGCTCAATCTCTTTTCAACTCTCTTCCAAAGAAAGTTTAACAGTTTGTTCTAGAAAGAGACTTCAAAACTGCTTTTTAAGCCTTAATACTCTTGCATCTGAATGGGGGTAACATTAAGTGCCATGGCCTTCCATACTTCACACTGGCACTTCAGGGGATCCTACACTCTGTAGAACGCCTCATCCATGGCTTTAAGAAATATGAACACATCTCATCCTTTCTGCTGTAACTCCACAGCTTCTCTTTGGAGGCCCGCACCACCTCAAAGCTAGCTAAATAAATTACAAAAGGCATCATACCCAGCACCTTCACCTATCTTTCATACAAGCTTAACATTTCTGGTGGAACTCACCACACCGGAAGGAAGGAAGGAAGGAAGGAAGGAAGGAAGGAAGGAAGGACAGACAGACAGTTTTTTGCCTAATTGGATGGACAATCCTCATTGGAGTAGGATTGAGACTTATTTTGTCTTATTAGTGCTGCAGACAGCAATTTAAGATAACTAACAGTTCAATCGTAGCTGCGGGGGTTCTGCTTCTGTCAAGTAAGTCTCTTGTTTAAAACAATGATTTTAGGTGCAGCCATTTCAATATGGCATCATTTGTGAATTAAGATGAGCATTGAGTGTCAAAAATGTTAAAGGAATCTTAGTAGAACACAACCTCAACCCAACAAAGACATTTAACCTTAAAAGGTACCAAAACATAAATAATTAACAAATATATTTAGCCATATGTCTCTTCTGTGGCAGGATCATAAGGAAAGCGTGGTCAACAAAATAATCCATGCTTCAATGAGGGGCTGCATTTGGAAAGTGAGGCCTGGCCCCCTGTAGCCTCCATCTGTGTCAACAAACAGATGATAGGCATGGGGAAAAGGTGAAGAAAAACAACAACAACAAAAAAAAGTTCTTGCAGGGAAGGTTCAAATTAGGTAACAGACAGTCAAATCTGCAAATGGAGCAGGGTTGAATGGGTGAAGAAGAGACTAGGCTACAGCTAGCCAGGGATGTGGAATTCCTATCGCCCGACGCCCGGGACATCTTGTTTGGGGTCAAGGGCAACAAGTTTTTATGCTTACTTTGTCCTTGGGACAAGTAGGCCCAACCCCCTGCAGCACAAACCCTTTGGCTGCCTGTTTACATAGAGTTGAACTCTCTGCAGTTGAGGTAATGTGTTTCCAAAGGATAATGCTGTTCGAACTTGTATTTAAGGTTCATTATTTGAAAGCCTTCATTATTAGGGTGCGTGCTGTAAATAAATGTTTTAAGGTCACACTTCACTACTGACGTTGGTTCCAGTACAAAAAAAAGAAAACGTGTACACACATGTTTGAAAAGTTTAGGCTAAGAGGCTAAGTATAATGCTCCCAGAATGCTCTCTGATTATATGCAAATGAAGTGTCATTTAGTAAAATGTGTTGATGCATGCTAGTATTTCCCAAAAATATTTCTAATGGAAAATCAGTGTAACAATTTTCAACACGATTATGGGAAGCATGAAAATAAACAAACACTGACAAAGCCAACTGATCTGACATATTTTTATAAGTCTTTCAGTTTCATCAATGCGTGTCTTGTTTTGACATGGCTTTTGTAACACTTTATTGTTGTGGGAGCTACCAGGCCCTCAACATTGTAACAAACATTGGCAAAACCCCCCCAAAAAGTTTTTGAACTCTTAAAGCACACGTTGCCACCAGCGGCATAACAAAGGCCCCGCAGCCGCCCTCCAGGGGGCCCTGTCAGCACAGCACCTGCCCTGAGTGAGTCTGGAGAGGGGGCTCCTCCATGTTCTTTGCAAAGGGGCACCCTCCAGTTTCGTTATGTCACTGATTGCCACTGTAGTTCCTGACACTGAACAAAACTACTTTGTGTGGCAATATGCTCCTTGTGGAAGAGCAGAATGCGATCACTCACACTAAAGCCAGCCGAAAGAGAGAGAAATAGAAGTTTAATAAAAACAAAATGTCTTTGTTAACACCAGACCTAATTAATTAGAGACCAAGACCCACATGTAGGTAGCTTTTTGCATGTCGCAAACAGCGACTTTCGCTGTTTGCGACATGCAAAAAGCACATTGCGATGCACAAACCCAGTTTTGCGATTCAGTAACCTGGTTACCGAATCACAAAACGGGTTTGCGACTCGCAATTAGTAAGGGGTGTTCCCTTCCTAATTGCAACTCGCAGTGCAATGTAGGATTGTTTTGTGACCGCGAACGTGGGCGCAAACCAATCGCAGTTTGCACCCATTTCAAATGGGTGCTAACACTTTCGCAAAAGGGAAGGGATCCCCATGGGACCCCTTTCCCATTGTGAATGTCACTGTAAACATTTTTTCAGAGCAAGCAGTGGTCCTGTGGACCACTGCCTGCTCTGAAAAAATGAAATGAAAACGTTTCATTTTTCGTTTTTGTTATGCATCTCGTTGTCCTTTAAGGAAAACGGGCTGCATTACAAAAAAAACTGCTTTATTGAAAAGCAGTCACAGACATGGTGGTCTGCTGTCTCCAGCAGGCCACCATTCGTGAGGGGTCGCAAATTGCGACCCACCTCATGATTATTCATGATGTGGGCATTTGCGAAGCCCTTGCGAATCACAGATGGTGTCAAGGACACCATCCTACATTCGGATTTGAAGGTCACAAATCTGAACCTACCTACTTGTGGCCCCAAATTCTTAAAGAAAGTCACAAAAGTGCACCCATGGTATATGTCGTACCCCTATAAAATATTTGTGAACTGTATTTTAGCGTGGGTAAATACGATGTGTAGATTTGCTCATGTGAAAATCTATTGAGCATTTGCAAATTCATTTTCCCTCCAGCCACTTTCTTCCCAACCCTGGAAGAAGTTCTAATTCTGCCATTGTCAGGAGTAAATGTCCAACCTTTCTTATTTTGGGAAAATATTAGAGAGAAGCTGGTAAAAATCTTTAAAACATGCAGGTTAGTAGGTTTGCAGACTCAAAGGCATTCCAGCCCTGGAACTATTGCTTACTGCTTCCTCCAGCCCCAGTATGCAGATCTGCAGAAAGGTGGCAAAATAAGGACATTTCTACAGTAGGGATTGAAACTCCAAGTATTCAAGCCCTACTATGGTAGTAGCCCTGGCATAATCAGAGAGGCTATTAATTGCTGCCATAATTTGTCGCCACACTACATGGCACCAAAGGGACAAGTAGATCTTTTTACAGGACAAGTAGATTTGAGAAGCAACCTGTCCCCTGGACAAGTAGATATTTTAATAAATTCCACACCCCTGGCTAGCAGAAGTTTTGAAATGTAACTACTCACAATATTTAGCCATCATGTGATGTCTTGTAAACATCTTTCTTCTCCTGGCAAACGTGTTCATCCGGGCACCCTCTGCTCCCTGTTGGATCTATTCAGCTGCAAAAGCAACTGCATTTCTCGGATTGGTGGCACTTCAGCTGCTCCCAGGTTTCCTTCACTTAGCTAAGCTTGCTGCTTGTCTTGCCAAGCACAGATCAGTGCTTTTGTTTAAGACCTTTGTGGCAAACAAACGTCGGGACCTCTCTGAAATTACGCAGCTCCACAAGGGACAGGGCATCTTCCATAAAAGTCATTGTGAGGATCCTCTCATTCTCTCAAAAGACGTATAATCATGTCAATAGGTCATTTACCAAATTTGTTCGCTACAGAAAGGCTGAGAAGTGCATGTGATCTACACCTCAGGTAGCTAGAGCAAAAACCTGTGTTTTAAACGCTGCTACTTATGCCACATATTTTGAGTTTGGGAATGGTTTAAGATCTTCTAGCTTGTCAAGAAGGCTGGACATTGATTCTGATAGCATACTCATCGTGTTCTTGCGTCTGCTACTCTAATTGGATATCGAAATTTGGAAAGGCTCTGGATCTAGATTTCTTCCTGCCAAAGTCCTTCCATGTATTTCCTGAGCTCCTGTAGGAGCACCTACATACCGCTTGGCTACCGAAGCATGCAATTCAGGTCTGTCAGTGAAGGCATCTTTAGTCTATGTGGTGTATCATCATTGCAGGTTATCGATTTTATATGGGTTCAGCACGTCTTTACATTATGGCATTTTGGCACGGTCTCTCGGGAAGCCGCCGTGTTGAAAGGTGCACATTAATAGCACCGGTTCTAGGTGGTGGATTTTATCTGTGTCTGCTGGTCATTGAATGTATTGGGTCTGGTCAAGCAGTCAGTTCCAGTCTGAAAGTAGCTTTAAGGGAGCACCGCCACAAGAGTTACTGCTCTGCTGTCTCTTCCCCTGCCGCTAGTCTGTTTTCTACAAATCTTAGTTGTGGGATGTTATGCAGGTGGATTCCTCCCCACCCCCCCACCCCCCGCCACCACACTTAGTTTCTGGAGGCCACCACTCACCCCTAGAATATCAGCACATTCTTTTTTCTTGACATTACAGCAGTTTGCTCTTTGCCAGGGCCTACGCTGTGCCTGCTAAGGGCCCTGGGGATCAAAGATAAGAGCTATCTCACTTGGGGTACTCTGCAAAAGGATAAGAAAACTGCTTCACCCTCTGCTGTGCACACCACACTGGTCACGCACTCTACTCAGTTTCAGTACCCTAAACCAGCTGTTCGGCTTTTGCTCCAGCAACTGGGATTGCAAACTCACGTGGCCATCTTATCGGTGGCTGGTAGCAACAGCAATCTTGGAAATGGCTGTGAGACAGGTGTCGCATCGGTTCTTAAGCCCTCCAGCACCATTCTTAAAACTCAAATCGAGGGGAGCCTCAATGCCTGGAAATGTTTTCGATTCGGACATCGTGAGGCACCGGTGGCTGGCTATAGCAGGAGAATAGCATCCAGAACTCAGCAGGGAAGAGTCTTGACAGAGTCTTACGTTATAGTTCTTAAGTGCTCTAGATACTGCAGACATTGTTGCAGCTGAGTAAGGATAACTGTTCTGGTCAACTACATAAGAAAGGTTATTTCTTTTTTTATTTTGTTCTACCCTGAATCGTTTTGCAGATGACAGAGGATCGGATTTGGAATATTTCCAAAATGCTTGCGTGTCTTGGAACGGGAGCAGACCTCCCCTTAGGAGTCCTCTATGGACAAATGGTAACCAAACATCTTGTTTTGTGAAATTCAGGGCTTGGAGGAGGTATATCTGAAGAAAGGGAATGCACAATGAGGAGCAAGTAGAATCTGTATTCTGACAATTTTTGTATCCACTGCAACAGTAAGCATAGAGTAACCAACTCAATATATGTTGTCCTCATTAGACAGTGTGCTAAACAGAATGAACACTAAATAACTGCATATTGTTAGGACTGCGGTCCATTATAAGGTATGGTTTGGAAACCTTACTGTGTAACACTCGCAAAGCTGTTTTGGGTCCAGTCAGGCTCATTTGTAAGACATCTAGCTCAACCCTGGGTAGCTGTAGCTTCAAGCAGCAAGGCTTAAACAAACATACTAGTGTGAAGCAGTAATCAGTGAAATAAGAAAGCTACACAATACATAAACAAAATCCAACACCAATCTCTAAAAAAAAAAATGTTTTGTGGATTTTTAAACATCAAAATGAGCAAAATCCATCAGAGGGCTCTAGAAATAAAGATTTGAGTAAAATGTAAATCTCAGCTTTTAGTCCAACGTGCAAACAAACATTGGTAACCGTAAAGTTTAGAAACTTTAAGCATTTGAAAGAGCTGTGTTTGGCTACTCCGGCAAAAGTGGGGCTAACAAATCAGACAGGGAGCAGGTGGGCCTGGATTGTTTACTAAGAAGTATCTGGAAAGATACCTGGACACCAAAGCAGTCTAAAGACCTACTTTACATCAAGAACGCCACACACTTCAACGGAGTGGTCCTGATGCTGGGGATTGCAGGATGCTGAAAGATGCTCTGGGTGTTGTGCGGTCAATGAGGGAGATCTACCCCTATGGTGGGCTTTGGCTATAGGTTAGGTATCCCTTGAAATATTCTTTCACCAAGTAGAACACCAGTGAAGGTGGGTGTCCCTCTCTGGGACCAATCTGGACTCAGATGACACTGTTGGGTCGAGCTGACTTGGGTGCAACTTTTGGCCGTTGAGGAGCAGACTCTAGGATCGCCCAGAAGCGATTCAAAGAAAGTGGGTATTGAGCTGCCAAAATGAGCCTCTTCACCTTTCATGGCCCTAGCGCTGAATCCAGATGGTCAGTCAACTGACATTTGGAATCACTTCTGGGGCTCAGAAGCAACTTTTCTACAAGCCAGGAGCCACAGGCACAGTCCAGTAATTGGTGCAGACTGTCTTGCCAGGTCCAGGTTTCAGCAGGGCAGTCCTTCGGTCCTATCCACAGTTCCGTCATCATCTGAGGTTCAGTCTGCCAAGGGTAACATTATTTATGCCACAAAAATGCCTCCTGGGGCAAGGGGATTTTTGGGTGAGGTTGATGATTCTGTCACTAGCCAATGGGTCACCGGGATCTCTCCCACCCTGTGACGACTTCTGGCTATATGTAGCAATCCCAGAGTGCACTATTCTGCCCACTCTCAACATGTGTGAACCCTTCCATGAATGTCTGGAGCTTGGTAGTCCACTCTAGAAGTGGGCCTACATGTGGGCTACATGCCCACAGGAAAACAGGCTTGGACAATGGTCTCCCCGCTCTCTGCCTGCCACCAGCCTGTCTACCTGAACAAAGGGACAACTCTTCAGGAGTGTGATCGACAATTGACCACCAAAGGCAGCTTTGCCTTTGAAGTTTGACTTCTGGGTCAAAACCCCGAGTGGCTTCCTGCATGGGGGATGTGACACTTCTCTCTGTAGTAGGCTTCTATTATTCCTAGCCCCGAGTCAGTCAGTCACACTGCTCCCCAAGAGGGCAGAAGGCTGTCTGGTTGCCACCAACGGGTGCAAGGCCACTGGTCAAACTGGGCCACAGGGTGGCAGCTTTCTGAAAGTTGCTTATCCTTAAAAGTGACATTAAATTCGACTTGGACATCAGGCCGGGTTTAATGCCACAATTAATTTGATACCTTCAAGTACCTACTTTAGTAGTCCCATTCAGAAGTTAGCCGGACTGAGTAAGCATCCAGTAATGGGGCTACTACTTTTTCACAGAAAAAAAATGCCAATTTGGAAGTTGTGCTGTTGGGACACATTAAAAATATATGTCCAACTTAAGAATATGCAGCTCTCGGCCTTAGGGCTCCATACGCCTTCCTTAGGGGAGACTTAAATATATTGTTAAGGGAAGTAGGGGTTTTGACATTGGTTTATATGGAAACGTCAAACTAACAGTTGAAAACTGCTCTTCCAGGCTACAGTGGCAGGCTGGAAAATATTTTGTACTTTGCCACACACAGGATGGCGTAACCAGTGCTGTGGTTCAGAGGACAGTGGTTTACTCTTAGTGACTTCGGGACTCCTAGGTAAGCCAGCTCATACGAAATGGAAATAGCCAATTCAACACAGTTCTAACCTGCTACAAAATATAACTGTCCAGTTAGCAGGCCTCAGTGCACTCAGTCGAAAAACTGGCACCGTCAGTCCAAAACTTTGGGGGTGATCATGAAGAGGCATTTCCTTACACATAAAGAAACCACAACTTTACACATCACAAATATTTACACCTAAAATACACGAAAAATTATTTAAAAATCTATCTTGTTAGGAACTTTAACTCTACACACCACAACTGTACCAAATGGACTTTTTTTCCAGTACGGCGTGCTTCTTTACCATCCACCTGTACTCCAACCTCTCAGTGGTTCCCCAACCTGTGGTCCGGGGACCCTTCGGGGTCTGTGAAGCCTCCTCAGGGGGTCTGCGACTGCTTAGAAAATTTAGTATTATCATCAAATTAGGTCCCCAGCTTTCAGTAATGAATCAGGAGGTCCCGGATTCCAATAATGCTTCAGTGGGGATTCCAAGGTTCCAGTAATGATAAAGTGGGGGTCAACAATGTCAAAAGGTTGGGAACCACTGCTCTAATTAACTAAGTGAACAAAACAGATTCCTTCACAATGCAATTCTCAATGTTCCCTCCCCTGGTACTCACCGAAGTGTCATGCCTCTATTATGGAAATAGTTTTTTTCCTGGGTTCCTGAGGTACCTAATCAGCAGACTGCAACAAACTCAAAATGCAGCTGCCAGAAACAAGCTAGTCATGTGTCAGCATGACCACATCAGCCTGTCTCAATGCCAAATGGTGGCTAAATGTCACTGTAAGAATCCTACCGAAACCTCTCTGGATAGATTCACTGGTCAATCCATGGGACACAACCAATTTTACTATAATCCTAATTCAAAATCTGCTCTTCAAGGAGAAACCTCAGTTCAAGAATGGCTCTGCTCTTACTCATCCTCCTTTTCAAAAGGGCCATATTGGATGGTAGATCTTTTCCTGTACATATATGCAGGCTGTGGAATACTATCCAGAAAAAAATAGAAGTACTCAGCAATCACTGGCTGTTTACTAAAAATGAATTTCAACTGCTACCAGCCTACAACTACTGCCGGTCTTCATATGTAAAATGCAAGCCTATCGCTCACACTTTTCAGTTACATCATCATGCAGTATTGTGCCAAAACAGGCCTGTTGTGGCCCAACAGAAGCAGAATTTCAGACGTCACAACAACATTCTTTCAACAATGCTTAACAAACTGACTAGATCCTCGATTGTCCGCCTCTAAAACACAGAGGGAATCATAAGGGACTGAAAGTGCTATATACTTGTCAATATTTACCCCAGCTAATCACAACTTCAACTCATTTTCCACACTTGTCATTCTGCTCTCCAAACCACTGGCTTACATCACTTCCTTCATACTATCCTCTGTTTCTGTCACAACCAAATTTTCCTCAACAGTCATCTATCCTTCTCAGTATTCTGTAGCACCTCAGAGTCAACCGTCACATCCTTCCATCTTGTAATTTCAGTGAATGTCAAACTTCCTTTACAGTCTGAGGAACAGACAAATTCTTCAGGACTGTTATACCCACTGACCTAATTTCACTCTTCCAGTCCACATATCTTGAAATTATAGCTCTAAAACTGCAACTGTACCTCTGTAATCTCTCCATAAACTTTCTCACTAGACCATCCCATCTTTTCAGATGGCTTAATCCAACTTGGCAATATCTTCAAGTCAGCCCAATACCCTTCATGTGTTCCTCTGCTTGTTGGGTCCACTCCAGAGAACTGAAAATGCTGCTGACAGAGCTGCATTTGACCTGTACGAAAGAAACCATGTATCCTTAGTTCATGTTGCTCTACACTGATTGCTAGTGATGGATGTAATTTGATTTAAAAACATCTCTCTCATCCATAAGGGGCTTAAGTCATCTGGAATTGAGATATTCATTCTGTGAATTACTGCTAAGAACCATGCAGCAATTTTGTTCAAGCGTAGAGCTCTGTTGATGGCCTCTAAACAACATTAGCATCACTGGCAATGCTCCTACCTGGAACACGCTCCGCCAGAAATACTTTCTCTCCCACACTGGCAATCATCAGGAAAAAGTTGTAGGTTAGCCTAAGAGACAATCTTGTATTTAAGGCCAGCTCAAACAGACCCTGTATGGTAGTGTACACTGTATGTGTTTTGCCAGTCACTCACAATCCAATATGGTCAATATCCAATTGTTTTCATCATAATAATCCTATGGATTCCAGCACCTTATCCATGTTATTGCCTCCATTTTCCACAACAACTTGTCACTTTGCAAATCACAATAATTCTCTCCACAAGTCCACGATACAACAATGTAAATATGTATTAAATACTACAGCTTTTCATAATTCTTTGCTATTATGTAAACTCAGCTGTACTGCAGTGTCACTTATTAAGCACAACTCTCTGAATGTAAGTCTCAGGACTGCATTTTCCATCTATTATGTTTAATTGAGGATGAAGTAGCAACTTGCCTGGACTGATCTTAACACAGAGATATGCCAGCAGCAGACTCTGAGGAGGCTATGGAAACCTGGTCAGCCAGGCAAGGTAATAATAACTTTATGTTTATTTGCTGATAAACAAGGAGCCACCTTCGTAGAGTGTTGCTGGCACCTCTCCTACCGCCGCTCTCTGCCTGCAATCCCCATTCCACATTCCACCCCCGAGGCCCGCATTCCGACCCCACAGGCCCGCATTCCACATTCCGTTTACTCAATATACAACATACCACCTCTCCCCCTTTTTTTTTTTTTAAACAAATTTACAAAAAAACCACAACAACAAATAGAGACAAAAAAAACAAAATATCTGAGTGACGAAAACATCCCACAAGTTCTACAAAAAAAAAAACTTAATAAGAACTCCGTAGAAAGAAGAGAGTCTTAAATCTGGAGGATATTACTGATCAGGCTTAGTTTCCATGGTAAAAACTTTTCCCGGGAAGATCTGCGTAGACATTCTTCCGCACAGTCTAAGGAAGACCTTTGTGTACTGGACTTAAGCAAATCTTGAACACGTATCAGAGTTTCCACTGCAACCCCCTTCACACTCCTTACTGCTATCACACACGCCCTTAGCACTCGAAGCAGGGTCCTCGGATAACTTTACAACCTTGGATACGTTCCACCACCGACCACCATGAACCGCATCTCCCACAATCTTCTCACCCGAACAGGTTTTCCAAAACTAGCATCACCTTTTTTAACAAACATACTTTTTTTTTTATTCGCACTAGATCTCCAGGGCAAACCATACACAACTTGGTGGCTTTGATCTCATCGTACCTCTTTTTCATGCGCTCTTGTCCTGACACCACCTTTTCCCACCTGACCACACTCTTCCTTCCACTCAATCCTTTGTTTTTCAAAGAACTCGCTAACCAGGATGGAAACAGAACGAAAGTTGGTTTACGACCTCTTAATGCTTCAAAAGGTGACACATTGGTTAATGAATGAGGTGTGGAACGATAAACCCACAACATGGTGCTAACCGCCTCAAGGGTGTCATAATTATTGTGTCTAGCCCATTCTATACAATCCCCAACCACCCTATTCATTCTTTCGAACAAACCATTGGTCTGGGGATGATATAAAGAACTTCTCTAGTGTCTAATGTCAGATTGCTTTAAGAAGTCCTCCATTTCAGAATTAACGAATTGCACCCCATTGTCCAAAATAATGCCTTCCGGAAAGCCCTCGTGCATAAAAGTCTCTTTAAGGAAATTAACTGCATTGGTCGCTGATGGATCGGCGCAAAAACGAACCTCTAGCCATCTACTGTGGTAATCCATGAGGACAAAAGCATATCACAAATTGTGAGGGAGAAAACTAAATGGCCCAATCATGTCAATGCCCAACTTTGACCACGGTCTTTCCGGAACCTCAATAGGGTGCAAAGGTGGAGATCATACTTTCAGCCCCTTCTCAGCAGAATTACAAATCACACACCTTTTGAACACAACATCAACATCTTTATCCACAGATTGCCACCAATAATTCTCCCTTAACCTCCTTTTGGTCATAGTCGCTCCAAAATGTCCCTCATGTGCCAAATCTATCAAACCAGAACAAATACCATGCGGAGGGATACACCTCTCACCCCTCAAGAGTATCTGATCTTCTATTAAAATTTCATCCGCAACTTTACAAAACGGTTGTAACGGTAAGGAAACATTATTTTCTTTCGGCCATCCATTGGTCACATATTCTTTAACTTGGGCCAAAACCGGATCATTTAGGAACGCCACCTCCCAATCAGTTTTGTTGTAGGCCTTGGACTCTGGAAGATCCACACTGGCAACAAAACAATCCGCTCTATCATCGTCAAAATCAAAATCATCCAACCCCTCCATAGGTAATGTAGAGAGGAAATCAGCTCTTAGATTGAGTTTTCCAGGTAAAAAAAACTTAACCTCTACGTCGTACGGCAACAATTTAGTAGTGAGTCGAGCAATACGCGGGATAGTATAATTGGTTTTATCACCACTGAGAATATAAAGTAGCGGTTTATGACCCGTCACGATAACAAACCTTCTGCCCCACACATAACTTCTGAACTTTTTGCTTGCCCAGACACACGCCAACAACTCTTTCTCTATTACCGAGTAATTCAACTCTGCTTCTCTCAACACTCTAGAAGCATAACTGATTGTGGCTTCACCTTGTTCAGTATCCTGGACTAGAACAGCACCCAACCCATACTTGCTGGCATTAACCATTATTTTACACATTAATAAGGGATTGTATGAACGTAGTGCTTTGGCACTGGTCATTTCAGATTTCACCAACTCAAACGTGTCTTGACAATCCTTGTCCCACATCAATGCAACACTGCTCTTCAACATATTAGACAAACATTTCATCTTGGAGGCGTAATTAGGAATAAACCTCACATTATCCTACAAAAGAGCGCAGCTCGTCCTTATTCTTTTGGGGGGGGGGGGGGGGAGAAGAAGACAATTACGAACAGCATCAACTAACCCAGGTCTCGGTTTGCCACCCTCCGACGAAACAACGTGCCCCAAATCTCAATCTCCTTCTTCCAAAATTCACACTTGTCATCTTTTACAACCACCCTATTCTCCTCAAAAATCTGTAAGACTAGCTTTAGCACCGTGTCGTGATCCGTTAATTGTTTGGCAAAAATAAGTACATCATCCTGGAACACCAGGACACCTTCAACTTCCCTCAGCAGTTGTGACATGATGCGCTGGAAAACTGAGGCTGCTGAAGCAAACACAAAGGGCATCCTCCGAAATTGGAAAGTACCAAAAGGCGTGCTGAAAGCAGTATAATGTCTAGAGTCTTCTTCAAGGACAACTTGGTGGTATGCCGAAGCCAAGTCAATTTTAGAAAACCACACCGCACCAGAGTTTCTCTAACAAATCATTAATTCTGGGTAACGGAAAAGAGTCGACCCAAATCTCCTTGTTCAGACTCCTTAAGTCAACACATAAGCGCATCTCGCCACTGCGTTTGAGAGCGACTACAACTGGGGACAACCACAAGCTAGACTCAACCGGCTCAATTACCCCAGACGGTTGTAATTTTTCCAACTCCAACTTAAGGTCCTCCCTCAAGCTGAAAGGGATCGCTCTCAATTTGTGCTTAATGGGAATGGCGCCCTTTTTAAATTTTGATTCTATGTTTGAAGCCTTTGATACATCCTAATTTTTTCTCAAACCCACTAGGGAACATCATATGGAGGGTTTTCAGATTTAAACCACTATAGTCTTTAACTACCATTACCTGCTCGCTGGTACCTGGTCTCAGCACCATACCAAAGAGGCCTTGATGAAACCAACCTAAAATGTTGAGACCCTTGAATCCAACATACACTTTTCCACGGATTTCGCACCCCTTGAATTCCAAAACATCTTCAATGAAACCCTACAGTTCTATCTTCCTACCTTCATAGGAAACCGGAGCTCTGTCGGGTGGGAACAGTTTCCTGGATCCCCATGTTCTCTTAAACAAGTCTAAAGTTATCATTGTAATACGTGCACCAGAGTCCACAAGCAGATGGAGAATTTTGCCACCCACACTAATATCCACATAAGGGTCCAAACACTCCTCAGGATTCCCTGACAGAGCTTGTTCATCTGTGACCACTACAATCATATCACGGAACTCACTCTCCAAATATTGGTTTGATACCTCACTGGCTTCAGACACACTGTTAACCTTGACATTCTTGTTCCCAACACTCTGACACACCCTAGCAAAGTGGCCTATATGGCCGCATTTGTGAAACACCACATTCTTAGCAAGACAAAAATTAGAATGTTTTGCAAGTGGAAAATGTCCACATCTGAAACAAATATTGCTCCATTTGAAAAATTGATTGTTGATGGGCTTTTGTTCTTTTTGTGTAGAGACCACGTTGACACTAGCTTTCTCTTCTTTCTTGCGTTGAGCCGAAAGCTCTTTAAGAGATGCTTGAGCCAGTTCAATGCTCTTGGCCTGCTTGATCACATCTTCAAGTGAAGGATTCCCCCATCCTACGTGGTCTTTGCTGGATGTGTTTGTCACAACAATTCCCTATGAGCTAATCCCTGACCAGCTGATCACGGAATGCGCCAAACTGACATTGTGCACACAATTTACGAAGAGCACTGACAAACTCATGAATAGATTCACTTTGGAACTGGACCCTCTTGAAGAATTTGTGGCGTAGTACAACGAGGCACGGCTGTTTGTCAAATCTCAGAATGAGGTTTTTTGAGTGTTTCCTGATATTCGTCCAATTCTTCGTCTTCCGCAGCTTCGACATCAGGAAGATGTTTCAAAGTCTCTCGGCCTTCAAATCCTAGTGAGTGTAATAATAGAACCTTTTTCCTCTCTGGTATGTAATGTGATGCCCCGATAGCCCCTAAATAAGTTTCAAACGCATCGAACCATGGAGTCCAAGATACAGGTGGTTCTCCAGGTGTCTCTAAAAATGGTGGAGGAGCAGAGACAGATTGCATAGTGTTCCCTTTATTATTCTTTTAAAATTAAGAAAAATGTTTTTTTTTTTTGTGTGAAAAAACTCAAGTTGAAAAAATGAATAAATAAATAAATAGTCAAATTCTTTAAAGCAACTTGACAGTGTCAATTGGAGGCTAAAATTATGGACAGAAAATACTGCCGTTATCCTGGAACAGTCGTAACTAGGCTTGTTGTAACTTTCATGAGCTGTCTCACAATGTTTTAAGTCCTACACTTTTAGTATAGACTTCGTCAAGTGCAACCATGAACATATGGCTACTGTTATGTGTGTTTCCCCGTCGAAAGCTCTTTCCGCTCATCCAGGTTGCTAGGATACCTTGTAAACAATTCGCCCGTGAGGAGCAAGGAGAGAGAATGCGCGCGCACTCTCTGCTTGCGCTTGGTCACGTGACGCCAGACAGCCTTCACACGGGTCACGAGAAGGGTGGGAATCGCGTGCAACCCTGCTTTCGTTTGAAGCAGACAGTAAATTTCCTCACAGGTGGCCATGCAAACAAAGAATACGTCTGAAGATAAAGTTGCGTCAAAATCTCACCCGTTGGGAGAATGGAATCTCCGATATTCGCGCCGCGGCTGCCTCTGGAAAGCACTCCGTGGCTGTGCATAGGTTCCGAGGTGGCTCCAATCTTCTAAACCGCTCGTCGCCAAGATTATGTTGTAGTCCAAAAACACAGCCAGGCGAGGTAATAATAACTTTGTTTATTTGCTGATAAACAAGGAGCCACTTTCGTAGCATGTTGCTGGCACCTCTCCAACCACCTCCCTCTGCCCGCAATCCACATTCCACCCAGAGGCCCGCATTCCACATTCAGACCCCCGCATTCCACATTCCGTTTACTCAATATACAACACACTGAAAAATGGGTAGGGCTTAATGTTCAAGAAACCGGACTTTGGAGAGTGAAATAGCAGGGTCAGTCTATGGTCGAAAAAGCACAATGCAGATTAGACTCTAACGTTATTATTCCAAGCCATTCACTTTAAAAAAAACATTTTTTCCAGTGTAAAACAGAGGCTCATGCAAACCTTAACTTTGTAAGACAATCAGCTGTACCTAGAAATCACCATCCGTGTCAACTGGCTCACCCCAGCATTTAAAAGCCAGGATCAGCGCAACCGTATTCCAGGGAGCTCTCAGATTGTGGTGACCGGGGGAAGCTGATGATGAAGCATGCCGCTACTAGAATGGGTGAGGGCTATATATGAAAAATACTTTTTTGTTTTTTAAATGTGGTGGTCATCTGTGAGAGTCACACAAGTTCTTGTTTAGGTAGAGGATACCCTCATTTGTTTTGTAATATGGCATGTCCATAAGATTGTGTTGGTGGATTATGAAGAAAAAAAACACAAGGGGCTATCAAAAACAGAATCTAAGAATCAGGATACTCTAACACCTGGCACAAAAAATTCAGATTAGGCTAAGAAGCTCCACACACTCTCAGGACAAGCAAGAGCTACCATCATCAATCTCAAATGCACAAAAGTGTATCCAATTTCAGAAAAGGTTCAAAGCTTACCTATTTGAACTATTGGGGCTATTTGTTATCATTTTTTAGCCATTTAACTCCTCTATTATACTTTCAACTCTGGACAATCTGGTTAACCGTTTTTTGTCCCATGTTAGCATCTAGAATCACTCTCATACTGAGCCTATGAAGTCTGTCCTTCATACCCTGATCAACGTCAAATTGTTCCATGTGTTCCAATTACTTTCTGCCTTACATCATCTCTCATCCACTGCACTACCTGGTCTTATTTTCTTTCCTTGAGTCTACCTCCACTCGCTACAGTTCCATGCCATGAATCCACACCTTCTCCCCTTACTCCCTCCCCCCGAAACAACTCCTTTATCGGGCCTCCCTAGGCCCATTTTTCACTTGTTTTTCATGTTGTTGTCCAATAATTTTCCCACTCAACCCCCTCCCCACCAAACCTATTGTTAGTTTGCCTCCTCTTATCTGCAACCTAATGTCTCACTTCTTTGATGCTCCCTCAACATTTTACTCAGAGGTCTATACCTCTGTGCTTTCTGCAGAAACCATTCTCAATTAGTCATTAGTTAGGACTTGGTATCAACAATGTTTACGTACTAATCCTCAATAAGGTATGCGCTCCATGTTGTTCTGATGTCCATTAACTTGACAATTTTCCGAATTATATAAAATGGTTAATTCAATAAAACTGGTTATTTTAAAAAAATTATCTAATCATATTCGCACTTAAAATTGCAATAAAGGTTGTCTTGTAAAGTGTTTTGGAAACCTGTAAGGGGCCATTTGTTGTTTATGAATAGCAATGTACTAGACAATACAGCCTCAAATATAGGCCAGGGAGGCAGTAAATGTTATTAGACTGTAAAATCTTTCTACAATGCAGACAAGGTATGCATAGAAGACCACACCCACACGCAAAATGAAATGCTTACTTGTCAGGAAGCAGTCATACTGAGGTACTTGCTGAGTAATAGATACACTGGGTCAAAGCAATGACCAACACTGTGGGCCGTTTGTACACTGGGGCACTACAATGTCAATCTAACTTTTATCACTTTCTTGAAAAAACATCTGATAATTATATAGGAGGTTTTCATGCGACATCCATTTTCAAGGTTTTCAAGCATCAGCTTGCTAAGCGGCCAGCCCAAAACCAAGTGTGAATATATGCAGGTCACCAACAAAGAATAACAAAATGTGCTTTAGTGTGCTCACCTCCGTGCTCCAGAAACACACGGACACAACGCTCCTTCCCCCGAGCAGCAGAGAAATGAAGCAGAGTCCAGCCATTGGCATCTCGGCCATTAGGAGAATATCCCTGCTCCAGCATCTTGCGCACAGTGTGGACATCGCCTGCTGCTACGGCCGCCTGAATCTGCAGCTCTTCCTGCAGCTCAGGATTCCTCCGGCAGTGATGATGTAACATCCTAACCACTTCTTGTCATATACAGGAGACTCATGAGGCCATAAGCCTTTGCCCTGCTTGAAGAAGAAACAAACATGAAACAATTAGTTTATACGAAGCTTAAGAGCAGTGTGGTCATGACTCTGCTATGCAGATAGAATAAAGTTAAATCATAAAATCCAAAAATATATGTGATCTTGCTAGAACCTCTGTTGGACTCCATACCTTGCAATTATCAATACCGATCATGCCAAGGAGCAGCAGTTTGCCTAGTTATGGAGAGACAACTCAGAGGTTCAATTGCAGTAATTTTACATGCATCCAGACAAACTGGTCCAGTCACCTCTTCAACAAAACCTGAAGCTTTATTACCGCCATGTTTGTGGTAAAGAAAAACAGATTAAAATTGACCTCTGCAGGCAAATCTTTTTACCATAAATTTATAACCACCATTCAGCCATTCTCTCCATAAAGACAATGTTCCTACAAGAATTCCAATACCCCAGCCATTGCGCACATGAGAAGTATAGGATTTAAGCACACAGCCTTTGGCTGGAGGACAGTACGTCAAACAGGATCAGCCTAAAGCAAATAGATAAAACTTATAGAAAGCAATCACACTCCTCAAATAAAGACTCAAACATGTTGCATGGACTTACAGAAGGACAGTGCCTTTTCAGGAGAATTTAAATACCACCACACTAACAGTATGCCTGAAGAATATCAAACATTTCAGCTTCTGCCTACAGAACAGTATTTCCATTGGTGTACTGAAACCTTCTACCCTACTCTTGCAGCGGGGCATTAGGTGGAAAAGCAGATTCATACATTTGAACTTCCCAAAAGGAGACCAGAATGACCATTTAAACCCAACAGTTCTTAATCATAGGATGACAGTCTACCAAGCAGATGCTTGTGCTAGATTTATAGGATACAAACTCTTCATTCTCCAAGTACAGGCACAGACAACGTCCCACAGAAGGGCAAGCAACTACAGCCCTAAGCAGTAAGACGGCATAATGGGCTTCTGAATATGGCCATTCCAGATTACACATTAAGGAGGACACCATGAAATAAGTGTACAATTCTAAATACCCAATACCTGTGGGTGGGCTTGTTGTGCAGGACAAGATGCTTTACCCTGGTCATGCGTCAAGCAAGCTGCTCTCATCTTTCAGTACTCCTATGTGTGCCTCATTTTACTGTCAGAAGTAACCTGTATTATTTAAAGAGACCCCAGTGCACCCAGGCAGCCCCCACACTTCCTAGTGGAGGCCAGATGGACTATGTCGTGAGATGGCTGCAGGATGTGTTTAAGAAGTGAGCTAGATGGATGGGGCAGTGTAGATGCCGCCCCTTTCTGGCTGTGTGCTCTAAATAGACAATTAATTATTGGCCCCTAGATTCTGTGTGTGTGGCGTCATCCCCCCCCCTCCATTCCCCATGCCAAACAGCAAAATCCACTGCCTCAAATTAAGCACTGGACTACAGACGGTAAAGCACTGAGACATGTATGGATCATTTAAAAGTAAATATTAAGCTGCCGCTCGTCATTCTGAGAGCAATGAGAATGTCATAAAAGAATGTCTTGGCCTGATGGACGGACATAGTTTGGACTAGATATGAGCCACGGAATGAAGAGTAATTTCCATTAGCATACTCTTTTTGTTAGAAATAATATATTAAATCATAAGTAACATTTGAACAACAGTATGTCCCTCTGTGAAGTGTCATTGGTGCTGAGAAGAACTAACCTACAAAAGCAGTTTCATGCACTTGCCTACAGGAAAACGATAGGTGAGCAGAGTGCAGTGTGGTTGAACCCGAAGGAAGCGAGTGACGTGTCTAAATTGCTGCAAGGAGAAACGCATCTGCCAAAGGCAAAAACCAATTTGCCCAAGCTTGGATCCAGCAGATGAAGCAATCAATGAGGCAGAGTGCTATCTCGTACTGAAGTAGTGCTAGCTAAGGATAACTTACATCACTAGCAGAAGACAACAACCACAAGGGCAACACTTAAACGAACATCTAACATGCATAAAAAAAAGAAGAAAAAAAAAAAACAAGCACAAACCATCAGCAAAAGGCATGGCCCACGCTGGAAAATAAAAGTAAAATGCACTGAGAATAAATACAGAAGAAAGACAGAGAAACCACAATTGTAGAAACAATAAAAATGATAAAGACTAGCGGGAAAGTCATGATAAAAAGATTGGCAAACAGAAAGGGCACATAACTAATACATAAATAAATGTGAATATATAAATAAAGTGCAGACATGATGTGTAAAAAGAAAAAAAATGAGTCTCAGAAACAAAAATAACAGTAGAACCAGCATCAGTCATCTCCCACATTATCACCCCTAGCTACAATGAGAAAGGTGAAAATATTACAAGCTCAATTTTTAGAAGACCAATACCATTTGATGTCAGTTGCACAGACTTTGGGACTGAGATGGAAGAAATGGAGATGAGAGTTTAAAACACTACCCATAAGCATCTGTTTAAGACATACTAGTAAACAAATTTGATGGAGAAGTACTTCTATAGACCTTTCCACCAGAACAGACATCAATATACAAGGGGATCATAAACATTTCAATGACCAAACAGCCAACAAACACGGATTCTGAAAGACTGAAGGATAAATAGTCAAGGGACGACTTTGAGACAAGATTTGCAGAAACTGGAAGACCACTGTGAATTTCACAAGTTTAATTAAGGTTCAGGATTACAGGAGAGTGCCATTCAACGGCATTCAGAATCAAACTCTTAAGGGAAAACAGAATCAAGATCAGAAGCTCATTCAATCTTCATGGAGGCTGGAAGGAAGTTAATAATAAAACACATGTGAAATGGGTATAAAAATATTTTTTCAAGTAAGTATAAAAGATAAAGAGACCAACATTGAACAAAAATGTGACAAGCAAATAAACTGTGTTCCAAATGGTATGTGTATTTGTAGAGCGCATTATCACTGCTGAGCAGATGTGTGTGCCTAGCCCTGTCTATGGTAGTTTGGTAAATTGAAAAGCCAAATGTACAGCTTCTTGTGGACTTCAGGACGAAAGGAAGAGGGTCTAATGTGGAGTGAGGCTGATCCATACTTTAAGAGTGATGTCAGAGAGCACCCGTCCTCCTGATGTGGTTCTGAGTACGGTTGGGATGTGTGCGAGTAGATGGCAACACAACTTTAGGAGAAGAAATACATGTATTGACAGGGGAAATACTGGTCCCTTCTTTCCGTGCTTTTTAACCATTACTTATTTAACAATGCAAATCCAGAACAATAGACCAGATTAGGAGGTCAAAGGTATGGTTATGAAATTACAACTGATGTATGAAACCTAGCATTGACGGAATTATATAAAGAACAATAAGCAGAGGGGGGGGAGGAGGGGATGAAATTAACAGTATATGCCAATGCTGCCAATAAAGGAGTGCTGCTGGAGGGCTCCACTCCCAAACCCCTCCTACTAGTCTGTCATGTCCCCTGTAGTCAGTACACTACTGTAACAGGTCACTCCACCATGTAGCAGTTTCTTCCGGGTTGCCCCCAGTAATCCCAGTACAGGCATGAAAGTAAAAAAAAATATATATAAAAAAAAGACCCATTCAGCAATAATATAAAATCACAGACTTTTCTGGTCCCTATTGAGTTCTAGTCATCATGCTGCATGCCCAATGTACTCAATCTTCCTGATGCGTTTATGGCCAATCCGTGTTTCATGGAGACAGCCCATCTACCTTAATCCTCCCTCTCTCAGTAAGTTGGGACCATATAGATGGGGCAGAATGTCATGCAAAAACAAGTGTACAGGGTGAGCGTATAACAGTCCTCTATCAGGCACATAAGGGATACAGGTTAAGGGTTAACAAGACTCATGAAAGGGCCCCATATGTCCTCAAATTGAGAGTTTCTCCTGGACTTTGTATATGCGCCTCTCGTATGTGGCGAATTGAAAGAGTCAGGTTGACCATTCTTGGAATGTTAGAGTGCCGGCAGGCGCCAGTGCCAAAGGATACAGACCTCTGTCACCATCAAAACCGTCAACATCCCCGCTCCTCCAATGAGCGGAACTGTCATCCACATCCAGGAGATCGTGCAGGATGGCTAATTTGACTGATGTGATATGACGGATGGGACTAGTTTTCTGTAGTGTGTTCCATATAGCCAAGCAGTAGTGCAGGCCTCTAAAAATCATTACAATGTTAATAGACCTGCAGGTCCAGTAACTTGAGTAATCTACTCGACCTAACTGTTATGTACCTGACCCGGAAACTGATCTCAAATTGTGTGATCTTAGGCAAATATTCTATTTTACCGTCACCTTTCTTCATTCTCACATATGCGTGAACCTTCAAATATGTGAGTTCAGCATTTCTGCTGTAATCCTCTTTTGTTTGATTAGATACACTAAACGTTTGCTTCATGTATATTAAATCTAGTCCACATATAGGGTACACATGATCCATGCGTGACTTGCCTCTTAGTTTACTAATAGCATTGCCATCAGGGCAAGAGTTTTTTCTCAGTTTATGTTCAAACACTCACTTTTAAAAAATATATTACTAAAGCACGATGTGGTAGCTCACTGTCATTTACAGACACTAAATTTCCATGAAATGTCCAGAAACCTTCCCATTAACTTGCAGCTTTACTGATAAAACTATATAGAGTATTAACAAGAATCTACTAAAGTTGGGGTTGAGAAAACATTTATCATTTCAAAAAATGGTCTTTCACAGCTACTGAAATATTTTGAAATGTTTGTAAAGCTGACTTAGTTATATAAATGTTGTGTGTTAGGAAAAACCTGATAACAAAAGCCTTTCACTTCACATAAGTCAGACAGTTCACTTCACAAAAACCTGGAACTCTGCAGTCACAAGGAAAAATATTTGCATTGCAAGAAGACAAGCTGACTTTTGACCTCTGTCTCGGAACACGGAGCAAATGTGACAAGAATACAATTTAAAGGCATCTTAATTGTTAATTCAGTTTCTGACTGAACAGAACACCTGTTCTTTGTCCACTGGCCAGAAGGGTCGGTTGGAATCTAAAAATAGCTTGATCTCATAAAATAAAACTCGCCATAGCGAGTGGTCAAGTACATTTTTTTTTTTTTTTTTTCGAGCCCTGTAAGTGGAACAGTTTTGTACAGGATCATACTATATGAACGTGGTCACACTCTGTTCTAGGCACCTCCAGCAATTATCATGAGACAGTAAGCAAGCTCTTTTCAACTGCGGCAGTCACGTACAATTCTGAAATAGTAAAACTTCAAATCGTGCCTCACTCAGGGTTTTGCCATGGTTATACAGCAGGTCCGACCAGTCTCTGTCTGTGTGTTCAACACCTAGCGGGTCTGCCACTGCTGCTTTGCCTCACGACTAGTAGTATGAGTATATAGTTAGTCAATAATGATCTGTTATAAGTTGGAGATGGCATCCCTGGAAGTATGTATTTCCAAGTAGGGTACTCAGATAGGGCAACTGGCCCACTGTAGGTAGTGGCATACTTGGCAGTATTGACAATAGTTGTAGGCTGTAGGGAAAAGTCTGTATAAAAGAGCTTCAAAGGTTTTCATCATACTGGTATTTTAAATGTTCTCTATTGTTATCTTTCTCAGCCCATTGTGGCCAGAAGAAAGTGTTGAGGGCACATTTCAAGGGCTGTGTTGTACCAGAGTGGTGCTCCCTGATGGACAAGGTCATTCATGACCAGGCTTGTGTATTTCTTTCCAGACTACCCTCATTGCTGGGGTGTACGTCAGTAATAGGGAATTTCAATCACATTACAGTATGCCCATGTGCCACAGATTACTATAGTTACACATGTAGGCTGTTTTACAGTAGGGGACAGAAAGCTCCCCAATTACAAGAGGTGGTAAGCGAGACAGTCGACATACATATCTGGTAAACAAAAACCACCTCGCCCTTGTTTCTGCATTAAGTTTTGCAGGTTTAAACCTAGGCTTTCAGTCCACCTAGATAAATGCTTTAACATTCTTATTTATGGTTAGGAGGAGTTTTAGGTATTGTGAGCAGCATCAAGCCGAAAGCGTGGGGGCAGGGGTGGTAAGGGGGGGGGGGAAGAGGACACTCCTGTCTCTTTCCCTTATGTATGGCAAAGGACTACAACAGGCCTCCCCACTACAGTAAACGTATTTGGTAGAATCAGAGTAGAGCCAGTGTATCTTATCAAGAAATCCCAGGCCTAAGGCAAATCTCCTCAGCGCTCTGTACTGGTACGTCCATTCTACCCCATTTAACACTTGCTCTACTTCCATGGGCAGGAATATCTTATCATCCATGTAATCTTTCAGATTCACACTTAAGGCTCGAAAAGACTTTATTCAATCTAGTGGAAAGCAGTTTGGTCAATATTTTCATGTCTGAATTAAGAATATCAGGTGGTAGCTCTCGCATTCTGTGGGGTCCTTAGGGCTTCTGTTAGCATTATCCTGAAAGCAGATAACACAGCACAGCCCACCCATGCTTTCTGCTGCCTTCAAAACTCAAAGCAATGGCACTAATGTGGATTTGTTAAAACTTATAAAATTAATCGTGAAAGCAATCAATCCCCGAGCTTTGTTATAGAGCATGGCTAAAATCAACACCTCAATCTACTCTTTGGTAATCTTCTCCCCCCCCCCCCCCCCCCCCCCCAACACCTGCCTATCATCATCTGCGAGAGTGGATAAACTAACATTTGTCAAGAACACATTTTAGATGACTGGTCATCAGCTGCTTATGCAATATAGAGATTCCCCAGGAATGGGGAAAAGGTCTCAGCTATAGCCGATGGGTGTGTGTTCAGCCTGTTTTCCCTGTCCCTGATCGCTGGTACAGCTTGTTGAGTCTTTCATTTTTGGAGCTGAACTGCCAGTAGTCAGTCAGCTTTTTCGCCTTTGCTCATAATGTCTCCACTTCAAGCGAAGTGGGACATATCCAGTTTCTGCAGTGAAGTGCGACTTCAGATCAAATTTAGTTGTTTCTGGTAGTCGGATATGAGGGTCAGGTTTCTCGTCTACTGTTGGATCAAAGTTTCAATGTTGCTCCTAAGCTCTATATTGTCCCGCAAGACCCTTTTCCCTAAAGCAGAGTCCCTAATCAGGTCACTTTCTTTACTGCTTTTCCAGCTGCTCAGAGAACCTGTGAAGAAGCAACCAAAGGGTCACTGATGTCCAAGTATTGATGCAGATGTGTGGTGAGTTTCCTTTGGTCTTCCGGGAGTTTCTAGTTGGACATGTTTAGGTGCCATTGTTTGGAAAAGGGCGGGTGGGGATAAATATGACCCAGTGCCAGTTCCAGGACTACCAGTGCATAAGTATAATATCCCAACCTCCACTACTGAGCAGTCCCTCTGAAAGGTGAGAGTGCAGGAGTCAAAGTAGTAGTAAATTTTAGAACATGTACCACGTACACAGGAAAAGACAGAATATCCCTTGGCTCTCCGGTGAAGCAGGTGCCAGGGGTCCACTACACCATGGTCTTTTAGAATGTCTCCTAACATTGCCCTACCCATGGCTTTTGGTCTATAAGTGGGTCCCTGGCTAGGTTCTAGTCTCCAACCACCACTACTTTAGTATGTCTGAATGCCATAAACGGACCCAAGAGACGTGAAAGAAAGGCTGCTCTGTCATTGTTAGGGGTATAGTTGGAGCTCAGTATCAGTGTGGCATCCATGGTCTTTAATTTCACAAAAATGTATCATTGGGTCTGTTAAAGGTTTGTGAATAGTGCAAGATTGTGATTTCCTCTTGATTTGTCCCAGTTTTTCCTTGGCTTGGGTTGGTCAGTCAGCTTCCTCTGTCCTACCAGTGTTTCATCATGGCCTCATGGCATGGTTGTTCTGCGGTGACCCCGAAACCGGTCCCAGGATGCTTGTTTCCAGTCTAGGGAAGACCTGGCCTAGCAGTTCGGGCTGGACTGTTCCCATGGGGAACAGGGTCAAGACTGATTTGCATATGGCTGGGTCCAAACTGGAATGGCATGGGCAGCAAAAAAACGATGGATTTAGGTCCAGATCATTGTACTGGGGGTGAATGTTTGACAATGGTCAGCATTCCGTCCATCACTTGTTTTTGCATTTGTTGCCCCAAGTGGGAAGGGTATGCCCAGACATGGGTCCTGTGCTTCCCATGCCACTGGATTCAAGCTAGCCTGGCTGATGAGGAGTGAAACCCCGAAACCGGTCCCAGGATGCTTGTTTCCAGTCCAGGGAAGACCTGGCCTAGCAGTTCGGGCTGGACTGTTCCCATGGGGATCAGGGTCAAGACTGATTTGCATATGGCTGGGTCCAAACTGGAATGGCATGGGCAGCAAAAAAAACGATGGATTTAGGCACAGATCATTGTACTGGGGGTGAATGTTTGACATTGTTCAGCATTCTGTCCATCAACTTGTTGTTTTTGCATTTGTTCTGCGGTGACATCTTCCGTGGAGTCATTTGTTGGCTGCAGATTGGCAGTGGGAAGTCTGATTGGGGCGGTTTACATGTCCCAGAACGCTGAGGTGTCTATGTTAGAGGGTTCAAAAGAATACAGGAACAGTTCAAGGTCGGCTGGATCTATGAATTTCCAACGAGTACCACTGATGGTAAGCAGCACTGTGGAGGATTCCAGGAGTACATATTGAATCCCCAGCTTTCGGAGCAAAGCCTCAGAGCCAGAAATGTATTTCGACAAACTCTGGTATCATGAGAGAAGTCAGCAGCTGTGCACGTTGGCATGCCCTTATGGTGGAATGGTCTGCTGCATGGCTTGGCTGCTGTCACCAACTGTCTAACCTGACTGTGGTAGAAGAAACGGGCTATGATCGCCAGGGAGCAGAGTGGTCCTGTGCATGTGCATGCAAAGTTAATGAGCGAATTGGAATTCTAGGGGCGGTACTAATGAGGCAGGTGAGCTCAGGTATAAAGGATGTCAAGAAGCTGGCCATGTCATCAGAATCAACCCCTTTTGGCACACCCATAAAGCGGACACTGTTTTTCCTACTTCCATATCCACTAGTATCCTCTTCAAAGCCCATAGTTCTAGGCCTTTGTCCAGGTACTTCGAGCTACAAGCCTGTCATACAATGCCTCGACTTTCCATTCAGATACGTCTAAATGAGTTTGGAAGCTCCCGGGTCCGCTTGCACGTATTTTATGTCACTGGACATGGATGTTGTCTCTTCATGGATTGAATCAGTGGATTTAATGGAGGCAAGTTACTTCAGTATGATTGCCATCATGACTTCAGCCATTGCTGATTTGGGCTGTTTGTGTGTGCCGCCGCCACCTTTGTGAAGAGAAGTTGATGACTCGCTTTGGTCTTTGATATCAGGGTGACAAGGGTCACAACAAGAGCTGTCACCCCACCCTCCATGGGGCAAATACTGTTGAGCCCGTCTGCTTGATGTTGCGCCATCAGTCCACACTTAGCTACAGTTGTAAAGGGAGAGTCACTGGCAAGGCATGTGCTGCTGGCAGGTATATCGCTTTGGGACTTCGGGCTGTGTACCTGCATCCGGATCGAGAGGGCCAAAGGCACTGGAGGCCTGCATATCTGTATGCAGGTCAGCAGCGCTTGTGATGACTCACTGTACAGGGAGTGCAGAATTATTAGGCAAGTTGTATTTTTGAGGATTAATTTTATTATTGAACAACAACCATGTTCTCAATGAACCCAAAAAACTCATTAATATCAAAGCTGAATATTTTTGGAAGTAGTTTTTAGTTTGTTTTTAGTTTTAGCTATGTTAGGGGGATATCTGTGTGTGCAGGTGACTATTACTGTGCATAATTATTAGGCAACTTAACAAAAAAAAATATATACCCATTTCAATTATTTATTATTACCAGTGACACCAATATAACATCTCAACATTCACAAATATACATTTCTGACATTCAAAAACAAAACAAAAACAAATCAGTGACCAATATAGCCACCTTTCTTTGCAAGGACACTCAAAAGCCTGCCATCCATGGATTCTGTCAGTGTTTTGATCTGTTCACCATCAACATTGCGTGCAGCAGCAACCACAGCCTCCCAGACACTGTTCAGAGAGGTGTACTGTTTTCCCTCCTTGTAAATCTCACATTTGATGATGGACCACAGGTTCTCAATGGGGTTCAGATCAGGTGAACAAGGAGGCCATGTCATTAGATTTCCTTCTTTTATACCCTTTCTTGCCAGCCACGCTGTGGAGTACTTGGACGCGTGTGATGGAGCATTGTCCTGCATGAAAATCATGTTTTTCTTGAAGGATGCAGACTTCTTCCTGTACCACTGCTTGAAGAAGGTGTCTTCCAGGAACTGGCAGTAGGACTGGGAGTTGAGCTGGACTCCATCCTCAACCCGAAAAGGCCCCACAAGCTCATCTTTGATGATACCAGCCCAAACCAGTACTCCACCTCCACCTTGCTGGCGTCTGAGTCGGACTGGAGCTCTCAGCCCTTTACCAATCCAGCCACGGGCCCATCCATCTGGCCCATCAAGACTCACTCTCATTTCATCAGTCCATAAAACCTTATAAAAATCAGTCTTGAGATATTTCTTGGCCCAGTCTTGACGTTTCAGCTTGTGTGTCTTGTTCAGTGGTGGTCGTCTTTCAGCCTTTCTTACCTTGGCCATGTCTCGGAGTATTGCACACCTTGTGCTTTTGGGCACTCCAGTGATGTTGCAGCTCTGAAATATGGCCAAACTGGTGGCAAGTGGCATCGTGGCAGCTGCACGCTTGACTTTTCTCAGTTCATGGGCAGTTATTTTGCGCCTTGGTTTTTCCACACGCTTCTTGCGACCCTGTTGACTATTTTGAATGAAACGTTTGATTGTTCGATGATCACGCTTCAGAAGCTTTGCAATTTTAAGAGTGCTGCATCCCTCTGCAAGATATCTCACTATTTTTGACTTTTCTGAGCCTGTCAAGTCCTTCTTTTGACCCATTTTGCCAAAGGAAAGGAAGTTGCCTAATAATTATGCACACCTGATATAGGGTGTTGATGTCATTAGACCACACCCCTTCTCATTACAGAGATGCACATCACCTAATATGCTTAATTGGTAGTAGGCTTTCGAGCCTATACAGCTTGGAGTAAGACAACATGCATAAAGAGGATGATGTGGTCAAAATACTCATTTGCCTAATAATTCTGCACTCCCTGTATGTTGGTATTGAGGCCCTGGGTGCACTCCACGTGAACGTTAAGTAGCAATTAATGTTGGGCTGGGAGCACACACAAAGTCTATACTGATCATAAGAGGCATGCATGAGAGTCTGATATTAAACTAGGAGACTGGGTAATGGAGAAAAAAATGCATCTGAGGAAGGTTAACACATTTTTCATGGACAATCCATTACAAGTGACTCACATACTGGGAACTATGATCTAAGTAGCAAATCATCAAAAGGCTATCACCAGAAATGTGTCTCATTTTAAAGGTGTAACAAACTAAGGGCCTAATTAGGAGTTTGGCGGACGGGAAAGCCGCATGCCAAGCTCCCGACAGGGTGGCCAACGCCTTCATGACGACCACTTCGCCGGAGTCATTAAAAGTTTCCCCGATGTGTCGGCAGATGGAAACCTCAGTTTCTGCCCCTGACCTAGCAGAAAACAGGCTACAGCATTGTCTTCGGATCGTAATCGAGCTGGCAGCAATGCTGTAGCCCCCAGGGTGCACCAGCCCCCTTGTAATGTTCACTGTCTGCAAAGCGAGGATGCTGGGCAGTGGGGTGGGGTCCTGCATTGCCCATGCCATGTGCAGTGCAGGGGCCCCTCTGTGACCCCCCCCCCCGCACCTGTTCTCCACCAGCCTTTTCATGGTGTTGTTACCACCATGAAAAGGCTAGTGGAGAACAAGGTCATAATCCGTCGGGCAGCACTACATGCAGTGCTGCCCTGGCAGATTAGGATATCTGCCACCGCCAGGTTGCCAGGATCATGGATCCTGGCAGTTCCCTGGCAGTCTGCCCGCCAGGGTTTTAATGGGGCAGTCGAAGCTCTGCAACAGCAGCGGTCCTGACCAACTCGCCACACTCGTAATGATGCCCTATGTCTAGTCATATAAACAAGGATGATTTATTGAAATGTGTAAAATGATACCTCAATGGGAAAACCTAAATGGCACTTCACTACACGGAGGTCTGAAACAAGGACATATGAGAAGCTCTTTGTTGAACACGTCAACACGTATATCAGAAAGAAGCTGAAGCATTTGTTGAATACATGGAATAAAGCCAAATTACTATTGCTATTCTCAAATGCTTAACATCTATTTTTCTCCCTCCTATTCTTCATTTCCATTTTTTCACGACGTTCTCGTTGCTCTCAAAATGACAAAAATAAGAGCTTAGCATTAACTTTTAAAGGGACCACGCAAGGTTCAATACCCTGTTAGTTGTACTGCTGTAAAATCTCCTGTCTGTATGGAATGCAATGTAAAATTACAGATACCCCAGTTTGCCAGACCTTCCATATAGCACAAAGTGCATAATTAATTTCTTGCATTAGAGTTTGTTTGCAAGTGAAAAATGTACTACTCCCCCCCCCCCCCCCCCCCCCCCCCCCCCCCCCAAGTCATTACTGTCAAAAGTCATCAAGGAGCAGACGAAGATTCTAGCACTCCTGCTGTTGACTGTTATGAACCTGTACGGTTGTGGGTATGTGAGACTACATGACAACACTACACCTCAAGAACACCTGCTTCCATTTTCCAGTATCTACAGTTTCTGCAAAGTGGACATATTGCCAAATCAAAGTGAAACATTTTGGGGTCACTCCAGGCCCTTGGAAGTTTACAAAATGTTTAGTAGATAACAGTGTACTTGCATCACAGTCAAATTCATTGTTATCAATATCTACACAACAGTCTGATAAACTGGACAAAGCTCTCTCAATGGCCTGATCACATGTAGCATCCTTATGCTACAAATGGATTTCACCATAAATATTAAAATCCCACTTCTGCCCTCAGCAAACCAAAACGTTCTTAGACGTCGTTCTAAGCTCAATGACAGGCAAGGTCTTTCCCAGCTGAGAACGAGTGATGATGTTGCTTCCTCTTTACCAGACATTGCATCTTCCAGACAAGAAATTTATAATGAAGCGGTTAGGAATCAAGTTGCCTTGCATGTTTAAAACTACAAGGCTGCATGTGTGCCAGTTACAGGAAGGTCTTACCAGGCAATGACAGGCAGAGTGGGAGGATCTAGTGTTGGTGGAGTCCAATGTTTAGCACAAACTACAATATTGGAACAAGAACTTGACATTGAGCAGATCATTTCTCAATATGCAACCAGAGATGCATCCCATCTAGGTGGCCACACGTTCACTCTCACAATTCAAGGTCAGAGGTTCCCACAGGAATGCCTCTTGCACATCCTGGTGTTGGACGTCACCGCAGTTCAGTTAGCTCTATGAGCATTTCAAACTACACATATTAGTATGGACTCGGATAATATGACCACCCTGAACCACATACAAAAACAGGGAGACAAGCACTCACCACCATTATCCAACACGACTCAAGAGAACTGGCAATGGGCCCTCCAATACGGCATATACCTTCAAGCAGAGCTTATCTGCTCAGCAGCAACCACTGGCAAACTCATGAGTAGATTAAGAACTCCAGTGTTCTCAAATGATACTTTTCGCGTTGGGCGACCCAAACATTTGATCCACTCATGATGTAGACTGAACTCTTAGAAATCCTAGGCAAATCAAAGCACTGGATGTAGATTTTAGGTGGTTAGTCATGGCTTGCAGATCTCTCACAGTTTTCAAACGAAAGGCGTTGGATGTTAATTTCTGATCAGTTCCTAGCTTAACTTACATACTTCTAAAAAGTGAGGGAGGCTGGAAGCAGGTCAGTGCCTCATGCCATGTGGCTGGCGATGCTTCATTTTCACTGCTGATTGTCGAGGATCTGAAAAAAAAAAAAAAAAAAAAATGAAAAAAAGAAAAGAAAATGGTCTCACAGGGTGCACAGTTCGACAGGAAAAGATTAGTAAATAAATACAAATTAAAATGTTCTCTTTGAAGTATTACAAAACACCCTGCTTGTCCTTAAATAGAAAAGGAATGCATAAAAAACTAAACATAGTCTGCATAAGGAGGAACTGCCAGGAAGCAGAGAGAGCACAACAAACCGACCATCAAAATTCCATAAGGTATGGCTTTACTCCTAGGATACTCAATGGGCAAGCCTGGAGCAAATCAGCAAATCTGAATCTGCAGTAGATCCCACAAATACAGTCACTGGTGTAGTTCACATCCCTTAAAAAATAAGTTTTTTCTGTATACTCCCCTACATTCAATCTGTTCTCCAACTCTTGGTTATAATGATGTATTTTGGTCACACATTTAAAACAAAGAATTATCGAAGGGGTAGAGAAGATCAACGTTCAAGTCTGCAAGCTGGCTCACTGAGCAATACGCAGCACTGTTCAATGAAGATGAACTACTCCTCCCATTGGTCCTCCAGCCTGAGATACCTCAGCAAACACATATCAACTATGCCTTGCCATAAAGAAACAGATATGTATTTATAAACATACACAGATGTAAAACCATGCCTCATGCCAACTCTTAAAAACAAAGAGGAGGAAAGCCTTGCAAATAGATCTGTTAAATTTCAGTAAAATGTTGAAAACACGTTTTAAGTGAAGAATCCAAAAGCAGTTTAATGGCCGTCATTGTCTTAGTCGAAAAGCAACACTCAAATATACTAAGCTAACCATAAACCATGAGTGAGGAAGTATGACAAAAGTTGCCATTAGGTATATTGAACAAGAAGTTTAAAATGTTCAAATATCAAACTTAATTTACTTCAAACTGAAAACACTTACCACAGAAAACAAAACCTTGCCTTTAATTGTAGAAGAATCACCTCCCGTTCCCATAGGAGCCTTCACTTGTCAGCAACATAAAAATCAATAGAATAATGCTTTCCTTACAAAACTGAGCTGCACTTCCCCATTGTCAATGACCCTTACTTCTTTCCTTAACCAATTCCCATGAATGCATGCTCCCAGTTGGCTACAGGCTATATTAATTTTCATGTCTTTACGTCTCTGCCTTCTCCCCTAGCTCATGATCTCAACTGCTCTAATCCCTGCTCTGCACATGGATTTCTATGCTCACCTGTAAAACTGCTTCCCATTAGTGGTTCCTTCTCCAAGTTCCCAGTCATATCTTTGTGTTCAGCCCTCATCAAAGTGCCCCTTTGCACCATCTGTGTGTTTTTCTGAAACCAGAACGTTCACATCTTTTACTGCTCACTTTAATTGCTTTCTGATTAACAATTCTTGTAGGCATCTTTTGACTTCTTGCTATTCTCAATATTAGAGGAAGAGCATGACATTGAATTCCAGTATTTTTGTTGCATCTTAGTTGATTTCGTAATATGCCAAGAAGGTACTTAGGTCCCAGCATTATGAAGATATTGTTGACAGGATTAATAGATGCACTCACATATAGAAGAGGAAATTAATTCAATCAACTAATGAAATATGCTCACGTCAAATGTCGTAGAGCTATTACAACCGGGTAAAGTCAATGGCCATCAAGCAAGGGTAAACAAAAACTCTGACTGGAGACAAAGAGTCCATGACCAGATACGCATGATGTTTAAATATACAACTTCAAAATAAATGCTGTTCAAGGATCAGGTTTGCATGGAAGCCTTCAAACCAGTGGTAGAAAAATAGAAAAAGCATGTAAATCAAATATATATCCATTTTATTGTGTACTAACAACCTAATTGGGAAAAGTCTTGTAATGAGCCATAGAGGCTAAATCCCTCAAATATGTTTCACACGATGCGGTTCTGAAAAGCCCATGCATGACAGCCCTGTATGTGAGCATGGATAGAAGTAACCCGTGACCACGAAGGAAGTAACTGATCTTAAAGCTTTCCCAATCTGCACAGAACTGATTCAGCAACACTGTGCATCCAGTCTCTTACTAGATAATGGTCAGTTAGTTTGTACTCATATGTGCATCACTGCTAAACATCAAAGCTGCATACCTTGTCACAAACAGACATACAATGGAGCTACAAAAATCTTTATTGGCTCTAATAGAGTGCAATAAATTTAGTGATGGTTTTGTTGATTACGCTGGTGCCCTCAATTTAAGTAGATCGGAAAAAGCTTCTTGCTAGTGGACAGATGCCAGTGTGATGTCCCAGACCACAAGTTTAAAGGTGCTGTAGGTAACGGTACTATCGAAGACAGTTTGCGCCAAGCTCCTGAGCTAGTTTATGGACAATTGGAGCACAAGCTACATTTGGAGTAACAATTTTTAATGTATCAGTTTAAAATTAAAACAGCCCTTCCCCCATCAACCTCTAGCCTATAGCTACAGCGCTTAGAACTTTTGTATAAGAATTCTGTACAAGTCTGAAATTCTGTGTATTGTTGTGGCAGGTCTGAGAAATCTGGCCACAACATAAGTGATAAAGCTGCTACTTTGAACCAGAACTGCTATTTGTATGTACTCTTGACCTCTGATAAAAACTCACACTGCCTTACCTTTGGGTCTGTAAATTGGTCTACTAGTTATGTACAACCTCTGGCCACCCAAACACTCTTGCAACTAGCCCCCAAAATGCATACAACAATTTCTCTTCCCAGGTCCACACATAGCCATCAGTTTCTGCAACGGAGCAGGCACTTAGACATACAAGATTAAGGAATGTCAATGGAACGGTTATTTGCTACTCATCACTGTGGGTGTGTCCAATTTGACCCTTCCCTAACATGTGACAGCATGCTGAGTTTAAGCAGCTTAAAAGCACTTCCAGAAATCCAGACCTCCGTCATGCATCAATTTTAACATGGTGAAGGGCCACCCTAGGTATCTTGCCATTTCAAAACAACCAATACAGGAGACCACAATTTTTAAATATTTTTTTTATTACCATATGGATTGATAAGAGATATATTAATTACCATTGGGTCGTATACACCTATTGGGTATCTGTTTTTCTTAACAGTTATAATACACAGGACTCTGCAATTCCAGCACAAATGTTGGTCTCTAATTTCTTTATAATCAGGGATTTCTGACGCACTCAGTCGCTCATGATAAAGAAGACGTCAGAACTCAACTATAGTAAGTTATTACCGTTGAGTTCTGATGTCAGAGCCAGCAGCTGAGGTGAAAGACAGGTAGGGTAAATGAACAGCTGTTTAAAGCAACCTCTATTTTGTTAGCTTACAGGAACTAGCAGAACGAACATTATTATATTTTGATTCCATAGATTATAGAAAAGTTAGAATCTTTCTGCATAATTCTACACGTTCTGAGATACTGCAGCTGTAAAAAAAAAAAATAAAAAAAAAAAAAATAAAAAAAAAAAAACACACAAACGATGTACTGAATTGTCTGCAACACATATCTGACATGTTTTGGATGTATTTCATTTTGTACTAGAGGTTCTTTTTTTATTATTAATGTATGCAAGCATGCTCTCTTTCATATGAAAGAGCTATGCCGAAAGGTTTAAGGAGGTTTGTGGGAAGGTGAGAATATGTATTATATGGGATAAAATACCCCCTTGCTGTGCATATGGATATTGCAAGTCACCTCGGAGTACCAAAACCTTCTAAATGAACTCAGCCTTCAGCCTCGTTCCTCTATATGGTTGTGGAACTCCTTGGTGACTTGCAATATCCTTATAATGTAGGGCAGGGGGTACTTTAACCCTTGTCACGCAGGTACATATAGGGTCATTCAGTCTCTCTCTCTCTCTCTCTCTCTCTACTTCCCTTCCTCCCTCCCTCTGTCCACCAAGCAGTTCACTCCTCTCATCTCACGCCTTTACATACCAATGCAAAAGAGTAGACTAAACAGATCAAGAAAATCCCTCATGAACATTTAGAACTATGTTAACTGATGGAAAAACAAAGGTTCAGTTCCAAATACTAAAATACACATTGAACCAAGCACTTCAAAGCAGTTGTAAAACACAAAACATAAGCAATCTGACTCACATTTATAAATATGAAGTTACAGAGGGGGTTGCTGAAGCACAGAAGAGAAATTCAACCAATGTAAAGAAGATTGTAAGTGATGGACAAGGATCAAATCCTGAATTTGAGCACTCCTTTAAATAGAGCACTATCCTGCGTTTTATGTTGGTACAGCCTCTTTAATAGTAGAATTTTACCTTAGTTCTCACTTTCCTCGACATGGAACCCAGTTGTCATTGTTCTGGTCATACATAATCCACGATTTGCACCACATTTCACGAGATCAGCCACTTTGTCCTAAAAAGGAAACAAGGAATACCTTTAATTGTTATCCTGGTTTTCCCTAATAGGTATTCTGCCTTTTAATAATTCTGAGAGAATCTCAGCATATGTGCAAGATTCTGCATGAGAGTTTTCAATTGTACACAATATCTACTTGAAGTACAAGTTACTTACCTTCAGTAACAAAATATCTGGTAGAGACATATTCTAGTTGCAGATTCCTTACCTCAGAATTTCCCCCCAGGCGTCAGACTGTATCTGGAGATTTTTCTTCAAACAATACCCTTGCGCGTCGGCAGGTGGTGTTGGTCGACTCCGTGGGCGTCACTGAGGCGACCAACACCACCTGCCGACGTGCAAGGGTATTGCTTGAAGAAAAATCTACGAATCTAGTCTGACAACTGGGGGAATTTCTAAGGTAAGGGATCTACAATTAGAAGTCTATCAGACGAGTTTATAACAAATAATTTCAGTCTACGGAATAAAATATCAATCAAAATTAAAAGGCAAAAGCTCTCAAAGATGACCCTATTGTATGCCTATATACACACATACATACAACTATAGCTGGGGAGGTTTTGTGATGCAAAGATTGTGAAGGGTGTGGTACAATGAAGACAAGCTTCTAGGTGAAAGATCTATTGTTTGAGTAATTAAACCCATGAATACTGAGCACAATATTAGTAGGTATTATTTAAGAAATTGGGCAGTACAGGGGTTTCAAGGCAAACTGTTGCAAGTGAATTGTGTTCCCACTATCCAGGCTGCAGAGGCTATCATGCGGAGATGTACAACGCAAACCAAAGAAATGTAATTGATGTATCTTGGGGTGGACAATATCTCAGGAAGAATTTGTAAAAATAAACTTAGACCCAGCAATAGAAGGACTGGCCTAGAATACATTCCAGTGGCTGGGTCTCCTCTTGATGCTGGCGGGTAGATTTGTGACTGAACAGTTATTTTACCCCAATTCCTGAACGCACTGTTTTTGCTACCCAGTAATATTTTACAACTCGCAAAGGGGTGTGGCCAAGGGTTCACAGGCAAGTTTTCACTTTGCAAAATCTCCTGCTTAGGCCTTTTATTTTTTTAAACAATTAGGCCTAATCCTGCGTCACTGAAAATATTTATGGTTACTATCTCCAGCGATGGGAAAATGAAATGCTAAGCTCTGTGTAGATCCAGGGGAGCTGAGCGCAGCTGTGGGTCCCAGCGGGGCTGCCACTGTCTTGATTCGAGTGTGTCTGATTGCTTCAACGTGCTGGGGCTGCCATCTTGAGTAGCTGAGGGCCTAAGATGTATGGTTGGGAATTAGCCTGGTGTTCACATCCTCAGTTGCAGAGATGAGCACCTTCTTCTGAAAAGTTTTTATTTTTGGAGTTTGGGGATTATGGAGAACTGTGGTAAAGAAATCAAGTAGAGTTGGAAGAACATTCAGTAAGCGCAAACAGAATTTTTAGAGCAAAGGGGACACTTTTGCAATTTGCTGACTGTTATATAGGATTTTTTTTTTTTATTTTTTTTTTTTAAGGCCGGAGACACAACAGTTTACTTAAACAAGACTGTAGCGACATACACAATGAGTATTGGAAAAGCACATGTTCACCATGAAGGGTATTGTGGCTCGGAAATAACAATTTTTATTTAATCCAACTCAATGAGACTCATTTTATCCACCTCTGAAAGATGAGAGGCTGAATATGAACCTGTGGCCATGAGGTCAACCAAGATCGTCAGAGTGGATGCAATAGTCTATTATGCCACCAGACCTGGCTCAGTTGGTATATTCGAGGTCACAACATAACAGAATTTAATGTAACAGAAAGGGGCAAATCTACAGTGTAGACACATAGGGACAAAGGGCAGGCTAGCAGTTCAGTAGAGTAGGTCTTAGCCTCCCATGGCCAGAAGAATTGGGCTAAGGATATTATCCTGCAATTTAAGACACAAATGATTAAGCCAAGCCTACTAAAGTATATTGCTACATAACGAGACAACACACATTTCGTGTGTTTCAAGGAAATGGATCTCACACAGGAAGAGGACTGTAATATGGTTATGAACTGGGAATGATGTGGGTGGGAGGTTTCAAAGCTCATTTTCACCACTTGGTCTCTTAGCTCTAACATAAGAGATGTTATTGTTACCCACCTCAATGTACTCTTTCTTGAATAAGACACAGAGTGACAGTTACAGTGAAAACTGCAACAAGGGAAGTACAACTGATAGGGGTGTGAAGAACACGATATGCAGGGGGAAAAAAAAGAGTTTCCATGCTACACATCAGTACATAACACATTTTTTAATCAGACTATTTCTAGGTGTTCTGGGAATTGCCACAGTTTATTTCAGACACGTATGCCTGGCAAGAACATTATCAAATCAATCTCCTGTGTGCATGCTTTACTATTGCTAGGCAGCCCATGATAAGCTTCCCACAAGAAGACTAGTGAACATGGCTGTGAAAGAATCTCTCTTTAGTGAAGCTCTAGGAAGGAGAGAAGACAATACTTTTTGGAAAACAAACAACCACGTAAATATGGATACACAGAAATAAGCCATATAAGTAGAGATCTGGGAACTCATTAAGGAGTGTGGCAGTGATCAGCTGAAATTTAGAACAAGCAATAACATCACAGAAAATGCTCATGTCACAAATAAGTCGAGACAAAAAAAAAAAATAAAGGAAATATGAGGCTATCTTTAAAATGGGAAACAGACAGGCTCACCAATCTGATGGAAATGCAATTCCAATGTACAACATTCTGCCAACCACTACACATGGACAGAGCTAAAATGGGGAAGCTACTGGCTTAGTTACGAAAGTGCTAAAATCTGACCTCACTCATTACTTTTCTATCAGACAAGAATTAACTCCAATGGCTCAAAATAAAGACTCAAAGAATTACGGGGCAAATTGCCCCTTATCCATAATTAATATTGATGAGAAGATGTTGGGTATGGTACCAGCAAATGGACGATGGGGTGGTAACACCGATTCATGAAGACCAAAGTGGATTCATGATAGGCAGGCAAATGGCAGCAAGTAGATGACCAGTGGTTCACGCTATAGAATAAAGTAAACTTAGTAATGAAAACCCAGGCATAGGCATTTTTAGATCTTGAAACAGCCTTCATTTGGTTAGTACAATTCCTTGGTGCTTTTTAAATCAACTTCACATACAGGATGACTTTTGTCTTAATTATTAAGATGGATCAAAGTGCTATATGCATAACTGATGACGACAGTGAGAACCAACTCCATGGTCTCAGAGCAGTGGTGGATATGGATGGGCAGTCAACAGGGATATCCCCTTGCGCCATTACTTTTTGCCCTTGCTATAGAGCCACTTGAGGCAGTTTCACAAAATATTATTCAACAGAAGCACAGAGACAGGCAATATGGAACATACTGTATTACTATGTATGGATGGCATGCTAATATACATTCAACAACCAGGACATACCTGTGCACATGTTGATGGTCACAGTGAGACAGTTACAATAGATGTCATGTCTCAGTACTGGACTGGATGCATCTGTTATATATATTCACTGGATTCTTTAGCTGATCAACCAGACATCGACCACCTGAGGTTTGATATTGTGTGGACACCATCAATTTAGATAGCTGTGCACAGACTAAATGGGAATGGCTAAAGGTTACAACAGACCATGAACAGATTAGTGCTGTCAATAGGTTTCGCCTATGGGTGAGCTTTTGTCTTTGGCAATGTTTACACAGGCAGTCTCACACATATATTCCCTTCTGCAGTAAAAGACGCACTGAAAAGACTTCTTTAGAAAATGTAAGTAAGGTATTGGGGCAGCGGACGCCCATCCTGTCGGTCTCTATGGGTAGGAGGTGGTCTGCATCAAGGGTCCGGGTGCGCTTCCCCTGTAGTAAGGCCCTCTTTAGATTCCCCCCACCCTCCCCAAAGACAAAAGATTTGTGTGTGTAACTTAACTGCCCTAACTAGAAAGGTGGGTTCTGCTTGGTTTAGGTGTATACTCTAGCCAGCCAGAAACCACAATTCTAACAGTAACTCTTTGCCATAACCTCCAAGCTATTAATAGTCAGAAATTCTCAGAATTTAATGAAGAACAAACTGTGTTGAAGAGAACCATTTTCTTAGTAAGTCGTAAGAGGCACTTGGGTCAATGTGTTCTGGTTCAGAGAGGACCTGGCTTGGTAGTTCGGGCTCAACTGTTGTTACTGGTACAAGGTCAACACTGATTTGCATATGGCTGGGTATAATCCGTGGTGGCACGGTGGCCAAAACAACAATGGTTTGGGATACTTCCCAGAGCGATTGCCATTGTTCGGACATATTATAAACATCTTCCTACCGACTTGTGTGTTTGGTTGTACCAGGTACACCATCCCGGGGCGTAGCTTGGTAAGTAAGATTAAAGGGGGGTGAGCTTCAAATTACCCAACAATCATGCCGATACATTGTTAAAATATATATTATACAGCAAGCAGGGCGAACAAGAGGGACATAAGGGGCTCTAAGGGATACTAAGTGCGGTACTAAATGAAAGCACATAATTTTGTGAAATAACCAACATTTTTCTTTTAATCTTTCCAACCGTATAGCGGGAGAGTGTGTGCATAAAAATTCATGGAGAAATTTGACAGGCTCTGCACCATATCTGACTAAAGGCACCTGTACCAAACTATTTATCATAAAATACATTTATTAAAGGGGGTGTAGAAACCTTAACACCGTCTCCCAAGGAGCTCCGCCCCGGACACCAACCCAGAGGGAAAGAGATACAGGACAAACAACATTCACAAAAGCAACCGAACCACTGTCATTAAGGGCTGAAGTAAGTTTTCCCCTGAGACAAAGTGAAAATATGCTTCCTACACATGCAGACAGACACACACATGCGGACGCAGACAATATTTAATCGAGCGGTGAGCTTGTACTTTATGTGCATAGTCATGCTTTGTTCTTGGAGTCATATTTACTGTAAGGAGAGGCAGGACATAGAATACATTCGGACGCTCATCAAAGTGGGTGGGGGCAGCCTTTTTTTTTTATGGATTTGCAGAAAGGCAGCCAGGCGGCTAAGTTGATCAATAGCCACATCTAGTATGGAACCGGTTACCCACTTCATCGGCTCTAGAGGACACATCTAGCTGGAGGCAGCCACTGGTCATTTTCATCCCCCCCTCCAGCCAACGAGCTCTGGGATCAGATAGTTTGGGGGCACATTTCCCCCAAGCAAGCCAGGTTTAGAAAGATGGTAATGATGACATTGCAGGAGCACAGACAGCTGGGCAGAAAGTAAAAAAGTACCACCACCGATCGCCAACTGGAAGGAGTATTTCATCCAAGCTCCAGAGAACAGCCGAAGCCTGAAGGAGAAGAGAGGAAGTACAAACTGATGAAGTGAGGATTCCTGCGGACTAATGAGAAGCAAGGAAAGGAGAGTGACAGGAGAAGCGAACCAATAGTAAGTAATGAGAAGGTTGTGGGTAGGTTGTAAGCCTGTGGGCGGACTGCTAATCCCGTTTCAGATTTTTTTTCCTCCAAAAGACAAAGGTTTTCACCACAGCGCAAGTGCTGTGCATGCAAAACCTGCAAAGGAGAGATAGGAGACCTGGGGCCAATAGTGGCTCCCATTAAAAGATATGCTTGGGCTGTTTGGGTGGGGGGGGGTGGAGGGATTGAGGTCCCTGGGGCAACCATCTGCTATGGGAAGGAGGTTGTGCATCCCCCTCTCCTTAAATGCCCATGGAAATGGGATCCCTGGGACCCTTGTGGCTCAGGGAGGTGGTTCTATGTGCCCCATCCTCTTTAAAATGTGTTTTGGCCCTGTGGGATGGGTTTTCAGAGGGACACTATTAGCTTAGTGAGAGGGGCCATGCGCCCCTCCCCAAAAATAGTAATACATTTTTTTTTAAAGAAGGCCCCAGTTAATGGGATCCATGAGGCCTTAACTAGCTTGAGAAACAGGATTGCACCAAGGGGTCAGACGCAGACTCTAGCCACGGACCAGGCCCTGTGGCCAAGTCCATGGCGTGCGCAGCCAAAGGCAAGCTTGGCATGACGTTGGCTGAACACAGGAGTTGGATGTAGGGCCTGGGGGCGGCAGGGTTTGGCTTTAGGTATGGTAATAAAACGTCACTTTAAAAAAAAAAAAAAAAAAAAAAAAAAAAGTAATATATGTATATATATATATATATATATATATATCTAAAATAATAATAATAAATAATAATAATAATAATAATAATAATAATAATAATAATAATGGGAAAAAAACTAGAACTTGATGGGGGGGGGGGGGGTGGGGGGGGAGTTAGAGTGATGTTACAGTTTGGTAAATGTCAGTGTTTTGAGAGTTTTAACCGTTGCATTGTCATAGGACTTTTCATCTGATATACTTATCTCTAATACCTATAACTCATGCCCTCGCCAGGCACAGCTAATTAACCCACACAGGCCTCAAGAAATGTACTTGCTATGGTGAGTCTTATTTTATCAGGGTGAGCTATTTTTAGGGCGTACAGGCCCGGTCTGTTGAGAGAGCTCCTGACAAAGAACAGATGTTCTGAAAGGCAATAAAGATACCTTTTAATCTTGTTTTTATCTTGTTACATTTGCTGTATTGAAAGACAGAGTTCAAATGTCAGATTATGTCTTCTTAAAGACTGCCACTTAATTTAATCTGGAGTTTGAGATTTACAAAATACCTCTAAATTTGCAGTCAGAGAAAGAAAATGAAAGTAAACAGTCTGACAATCGTGCTGAGATACAAGAAGTGTCAAATGAAAGGCTGTACGATGTCATTTGATTTTTTAAATCACAACATTTGAATAACTTGCAAATGAACTGTACAAGTATTTCAATAGCTAGTAAACACTTTTTGAAACGTTTCAGTGTTGATGGAAACAGACTTTAATAGGATAAAAACAAATCAAAACACTTTACTTGGTGATCTGCAAATGATGAATATTTGCTTAGACTCACTTTACACACATTCTGCGCTATATTGTTTAAAACTGCACGTCAGTGAAGCGGTTTGTCAACTTCAAAGAAAATGTGTTGTCTGTAAAGGACATTGCCCTACCACATCATGCTTTAGTAGTATTTGGTTTCATTGAGTTTTTAAACAAAGAAACATTTCTGCACCCTCCCTGATGACAATGCTATTAGTGAACTAGGAGGCAGGTGAAGGATCATTTGAACCCTTGCGTGGGCCAGATTGCTACAATACAGGGAGAAAAAGTGTAGTCAAATAAATTAAACCAAAGACGTGTTGCACAAAAGACATGCCAAACTCATATTTGAAGGTGCTCTCCTATGAGATAGCTGTTGAAAAAGGCAACTTGATGAAATAAAATAATTGCCTAGGCTCACATAATTTGAGACCAGTTTTGAGTCAAGCACATTAGTTAGGTCGATAAGATTATTCAAGTTGCTCAGCCTGCAGGTATAGGACAATTTTTATGATGTTGAGGCCTGCCCACATATTACATCACTCATGACATGCTCTATAACACCATTGATAACATCACTGCAACACTTAAAATGACATCATTCAAGACAAGACTGCATGGTGGGGGGGGGGGGCCCAGTCTTTATACCATCATTTGGTGAAAATGCAGGCCCTGGCCGGGGGTAGGTGTACCTGGGGAGCAGTGGGAACCTGGGGCCACAACCTGGGAGATCCCATTGACGGCGCGATATGAACAGACGGCCGGGGTGGGGGGGCCTCTACCACGGATGCCTGTTCCCCCTGCAGCCGCAGAGGTGAGGCATAGCAGACAGAGCGTGGCAAGAGCCTCGTGTGCTGGACGGGTGAGAGCGCGTAAGAGGCACGCTGCTGGAACAGAGGCCCCCTGTTCGCACAATTGCTTCAGACGCTCATAGGACAAACCACACGAGCACCTGGGGGGGGGTGGGAGGGGGGCAGGGGGGGGTTGGGTTCTTGAGTCCAAGGAGAGCAACTGAATATGGTGGGCGACACCCACAACATTGAAGGGTAGTAGGCTGTGGGCAGCCAAGCAAGGGGCAGATCAACTGCCTACCGGGGCCAGTCCCACAATAACACCAGGACCCTCCCACACCTCCGAGACACACCCCCACCCCCTCTCTGGAGAACAGTATTGCCCTTGCACTGTGATCCAGGCACGAAGGAAGGGCTGTAGACGAGCCATCACCTGCCCCAACCACTGAAGGACCAAGGCCAACCACAGGGACACACCAGGAGGCAATTTTCTGTCAGCCCCTGCACCACACTCTGCCCGTCTCCCGAGCAACGCCACCTCTAACGACTCAGAGGTGGTGGGCCTCTGCCTGAGTGAGTGTGCTGAGGCCAGATTACAGTTGTAACACTCAGAGGCCCAGGGTGGTACGTGGTGGCACGCCTCACCTATTCTTTACATTGGGCGACAAACAGGAGGGGACCTTTGTGTACAGGGGCAGGAGGGCTGACACACACTTGAAGGAAGATCCTGGCCACCACCTGGGTTATGGGGCAGAAAAGGGTAGAACCAGGCCGTGAACAGCGATCAGGTTTCCACTAAGCAGGCTCTTACGGATGCTGAGAACTTGTTGCACTGTAGTCCGCATACCCACCAGGAGCATAGCTCCCAAAAAGCGACACCAAAGAGCTGATCCCAGAGACCAGGTGTGGAGATGCCCAACGGCAAATCTGCTGGTAAATTTACTAGTAAGCCCACCCGGCAACTTCTCTTCCCTCAAGGTGAGGCGTTCCTGGAAGGGGTCCGCCTCCCCACCTGTGGAATGAGGGTCAAGCTCTGTTAGATGAGAAAATTGGCAAGACTGAAATAGCACAAGCCATAGCTAATCTCTCATATCATAAAATCGGGGGGACGGCTTCCCCGTGGAATTCTACAAATGGGCTGGCAAGGAATTAGTCAATTCCCTATACAACGCCTTTCGTGAAGCTGATCAAGAAGGAATGCAGGGCTCCATCTCAAACAGAGCAGTGATGGTGGCTCTTCCCAAACCTGGGCGGGACTCCCTTCTCTGTGGCAGCTTTCGTCCTATTTCCCTCCTGAACGGGGATTTCAAAATATTTGCCAGCGTCCCGACTATGCAAGGTTATCCCGTCCCTAATACATCAGACACAGGTCGGGTTTGTCCCAGGCCGCACCTCTAGAAACCACCTTCCCACACTCACAGGCCATTTGGGAGGCCAGAAATAAGCCAGATGAAGCCCTAGCCCTGTCCATGGACAATGAAAAAGCGTTTGACCGTATCGAGTGAGACTACTTATTTGCAACCTTGCAGAAATTTGGTTTGGGTGACCACTTCATTGCAAAAGTACAACTGCTGTACGATTGTCACACGGCGCAGGTCAACTGCGGTGGTTTTAAATCAGACCCGTTTCCAATATGCAGAGGGACAAGACAAGGCTGCCCACTCTCGCCACTTCTATTTCTACTTGCCATAGAACAGATAGTGGCCACAATTTGCCCATCTCCTCAACTTATTGAAATACCTCTACGCAGGTGTAATCCTACTTACCCTGGCAGATCTAGGACACTCCCTCCCAGCCTTACTGGAGATTACTGACGACTATGATCCTCTCTGGGTATCGAGTGAACTGGGTCAACAGCGAAGCGCTACCCCTCTCCAATACCACCACGTGGGTAGCGATCCATGATTTTGCCTTCCGATGGGTGCCACTCCACCTCAAATACCTGGGAATCCTCGCTAATCGAGGATTGAACCACATAGCAGCAAACAACCTAGACCCACTCATCACCCGTATGACTATGGATTTCGAAAAATTATCCCATATTTGACTTTCCATGTGAGGTAGGGTACAGGCGGTGAGGATGGTTACACTGCTGCGCTTCACCTATATGCTAGGTATTACTCAGACTGATCGGCACAGCGATTAAAGCTTTCATGTGGGGCTCCTCCCGCCTATCGTCAGCTAAACTAGGGGCTCCCATCAGTAGAACACTATTCCCTAGCCCTACATCTTTCTCAGTTAGCGTATATGCTACCCAAAACACTGGATCCACTGCAGTGAGTTATTACAGACCGTATGTGGTTATCCAGCCGGGGTGGACTTAGGGTCTTGTACGAAACAGGCCCCCCCTCAGTCATGTCCAAACAACCCGATGCGGAGGGTGATGCATGCAGCCTTGCGCAGGGCACACTGTCTTCTATCCTTCCTTCCTTCCTTCCTTCTCTTCACTCGCGGGTCCCTGTATGGGGAAATATTGTCCTACGTATAGAAGGGATCACCCTCCATTGGGAGCACTGGACTTCAGCCAGCATTGAATGTTTGGAGCAGATCGAGAAAGGTGAAATTAAACCATTTGCAAGCCTGAGAGAGGAATTATGGCCTCCACCCACATCAAGAGTGGAGTTACCTGCAACTCAAACACTGTCTCCTGATGCAGTATGGGGGCCGGTCCATGGACCCTACAGGTCTCCCCTGTACGGTCTTATCTTATCTTAAGACGTGGGACAGCTATAAGGGCATGATGGCGGGCCTGTATGGAGTTCTCACACATCACCTTTATTCACATCCCCTCCTAGACAATCTACGCTCTAAATGGCAGATACGTCTTCAGGCAGAGTTCAAAAGGGAGGCCTGGATAGATATTATAGTGGCCCTGGACAGAGGAATGCAAGAAGCACGCCTGAAGTTTTGACTTCTTAAAGTGATTCATGATTGGTAGCTGACCCCTGCGAAATTGCACAGAAGAGCAAGTTAATTACCTTTGGTAACGCTTTTTCTGGTGGAAAGCCATCCGGCTTCGGGGCTCCAGCTCAACAGACAACGGTGTCAAAGGTCTCTCTCTCGCCGTCGACGGCTGCGCCGCCAGCACCAGCGCCTGGCTAGAGTCTCCTGCCGAACAGAACAGCATAAACGACGTCAGCCTGTTCGGAGCCGGAATGCCTAAGTTGAATGCCAGGGGACCATTGGGGCAAGCCGGCGCACCACCTCCCGGAGCCATGTTCTGGAATGTGGCAAACATGGCATTTAGAAATGCCGCCGGATCCGTACCCGTACCCGGAAACGCAGGATAGTCCTGAGGAGCTGGAGCCAGACTCGACTCCTGCGCGCCTGGATGCGCTGGAGAAGCCTGTTGACTTTGAGGCTCCACAACTTCAAAGACCGACGGCGCCGGGGACATCTGCGGAGTCACTGGTTGGGGATACACCGTCGGGCTGACTTTCCAAGACTTATGATGTCAAGTCGACAGAGACCTCGACTCCGACCGGCTTCTGGATAGACGCCTGGAGTCACAATGACGCCGCTTCTTGTGACTTGACTTCCCCGACGATGATCTATGGTGCCGTTTTCTCTCCTTCTTAGCCTTGGCTAAGAACAACTTAGCCTCACGTTCCTTCAATGCCTTCGGCTTCATTTTTTGGCATGAACCACACTCCTGGATGTCGTGGTCTGAACTCAGGCACCAAAGACAGTTGTTGTGGGGGTCAGTCACCGACATCCGACCCCGCATTCTCTGTAGGGCTTAAAACCGGATTTCTTCGGAGCCGACATGTCAACAAAAAACACAAAGTATCCCTTCCGAAGAGCAAATGATACAGGTAGCTGGAAAAGTAACCGTTATTGAAGGCACGGAAAAAAGGGAACTGACGTCAGCACGCCGGCGAGGGCCTCTTATGGCCACGATGACGTCATGCGGAGCCGCATGGTCAGGCAATTGTGACGTCCTCGCCGACGTGCAGAGCTGGAGAGAAGTTTCCGTCCAATGCTACGCATGGGGAGAATTCATTAGGTGAGGAATCCACAGGTAGTTGTATCCATCAGAATGGGTCTTTTACCCCACGCTGGCACTGTCCGGAGACCAGATGTTATTTGATCCACATCCTATGCGACTGCCCGTCAATTCTGCCCTTTTGGGAGGCTGTAGGACCCACCCTTAGAGCTTCCATGTCCCTCCAGATGCCGCTCTCCTCTTCTTCCATACTCTTGCACGACATGAGATACCCCTGAGTTGACCCAGCCGCAATATCGCTTACTGCACACGGCTTTTGCAACAGCCAAGATTTGTATCCTGCGCCACTGGAGGTCTCCTGTCCCCTCCCTTCCCCCCTTCAAACGCCAGAGGATTGGATGGTGGCAATGATCCGGACTGCCGTGTATTAATGAGTCATCTACCAATGGTCATATAAACAGACATGGGTGCCGTTTCTCACGGGAGACTCAGTGTACTTCTCGCCCAATCACTCTAACTCTAAATAAATACTCCCCCTCTCTCTAGGCAGCCTACCTTGCGGCTCACCCTACCCACCAATCAGGCCCCTAACCACCTCCCCCTTCTTGTGCCCACTCCCCTGTCCCCCTCCCATTTGCCTTCCGCCGTCCCCCTCCCCGAAACCCCTTCAGATCACACTGAATGCTCCCCTTCCTTTCTTTTTAAATCTATTCCATCCTTCCCCACCCTACTTTGTCCTACCTCCTTCTCCCCTACATACTTCTCCCTCATTTTACTATACTGTACCATGTCCAACACCATTCATCCCTATTTTACTTTACTTCACCCCTCCCTTTCCCATCCTTCCTTATCTAACTACGCACTGGTATCGAACCTCTGTCTAGTCACACTGCCTCCTCGCATAGGCTATTTTCCACACCTTTGCTCCCACAGCCTCCGCCCCTGGTGTGGACACAAGGTCCTGTAGTCATAGGATAACAGCCCACAGACACAACCTACTGCATAATACACCTTCCTGTGCTCCTTCCTACCCAGATCTCAATGCCAAATACTCTCCTCTCATCCTTTTCCCCATGTCAGCATGGCACTCGGTTTGACCAACAGACAGCTCAGCTTTCCCCTAATAACCCATTGCTTTTGAGCACAACCCTTGGAATTATTTAGGGACCAGGACCCTTCAACACCTAGGTCAACATTCTCCTGGCACGTACCAAGACCCCAGTGTCTCTGCAGTGTGTTGCCCCGCCAAACAGCTACACGCTTGTCTCCTGGATCATCCTGCCCATTATCCCGCCTTATCGCTGCTTACATGTTAGCTGATGATTGCCTGTGTTTTCTATGCATTGACCTATGGCAACTTGTACTGTGAATTTGTATACAGTTTTAGTTCACCAATAAAACAAATTACAACACAAAAAACATAACATTTTAAACTAACAAAAGACTGAAATTCACCAATTATAGTTACCTCAAGTAACTACAACTAGTGCCCCTGCTGAGCACAGTTCTCATCAATGACGTAATTTCACAAGGATATAATTTCATGTAATTAAAGAGGTTATCACGAACATGTCATGAGTGATGTAATATGTGTGGTAAACAAGCCGTGCTTGGTTAGAGTTTGTTACTTTAGAGCACGAGTTATAGTTACTTGGGAGAACCATAACTGATGAATTTCAGTAATTTTGTTTAAAACATTATGTTTTAACTGACATTCTTACTGCTAAGGTTGCTTTAACCTTTGCTTTCTCAATGAAGTTAAAAAATTTTTTTTTTTTTTTATTAATTTAAAGTAAGGGTGGGCTTAGGGTTGGGCACATGGGCAAACCTCCTGTGTGCTCATATTCCGTGCAGGAGCACACCCCACCAAGCACAGCCGATGGCTGTTCACAGCCTGCTGTAGGTCAAAAGGGCTGGTGCAGGCTAGGTCCTGCACAAGAATCACCTGGGCACCCAACCCTCCCTCCAAACCCCCCCCCCTTTCAACTCCATGGTGAAATGCAAAATAAATACATAAATAAACAGTTTGACCCTAGAGTGCCCCTACCCTGCTCACTTATGTCATTTTATTTAATAGGACTCTGGGGCGGAGTCCCAAGATGGCAGACACAACTTTTCCTACAGGTTACGGCCAGCCAATCACAACACTGTCAACCTTGCAGTTAATGGTGGTTGACCCATCAAAGCGCTGGAGGATCCACAGATCTTCTGCAGTTGATCTGTGTCACTATACACATACAAATTGCGAATCTTACTTTCTCAAAACCTATAAACTGTTTACCATCAAATCATCAAAAGCATGGATCAAGATTTGTTTGCCAAATTTGGTGTAATTTCATTCAGTTGTTTTGGCTGTAAATGGATCTAATTTTCCTACAGAAAACTGCATGGGAAAAGCAAGTTAAAGATACTCTCTTTTCTCATCTTCCTCCATCCATCCGATTGAACACACTTGACATATTACCCAAAACATTCCAGGAACAAGCTGAGGTGACTTTTCTGGAAAGTTTTGTGAAGATTTATCAAAATGTATTAAAGTTATTAGTTTAAAAAAAAAAAAAAAAAAAAAAAAAAAAAAAAAAAAAAAAACCACACACAATTCCTATGAAAACGTGGTCCTAACTACAACCACCATGTGGTAACCGCCAATGGGTTAAGTACGTATAAAAATATACATATATTTTTCCCACTGAAAATACAAAATGTTAAAAGGATGTTATAGATAGGTGAAAATGTCAGTTAAAACATACCGGTAAACAAAGCCGTGAAATCCAAAAGTTATGGTTAACTTAAGTAACTAAATGTGTGACCTAAGTAAGTAGTACTTGCGCCTCACCATGTACAGTGCTGTTATCCATGGTGTCACCGAACATGTAATTTTTGAGGTCATAAGCAGTGCATGGCGAGGGCATGAGTGAGTTATTTTAGGACACAAGTTTTACTTTCTTGAGATAAACAGAGGTTTTGCCAATTTTAAAACAGAATGTTTGAATTGGTATTTTCACCTACTTATAACATTACGAACGTTCGTTTTTTTTTTCTCTCTCAAAGAAGTTCTAGTTTTTTTTTCTTTCTTTTTTTAAACAAAGTTGACATTTATTAGTATACATGATGTCAGCCTCACACCACACACTCCCATGTGCTGTATGGGGTTAGCCACAGGCCAGGCCCTTTGCCCGACCTCCACTGGTAATCCCAGCACAAAAGCCATGGCTATTGAGTGGAGAGGTTCAGTGCAGGGCCTGGGTGTCATTTTAAGTAAGGTAGACCTACTGACTTTACCAAATGACCAGAAAACAAAAAAATATCAAAAATGGACCTACTGGATTTCTGAAGGTATCAGGATGTCAACATATATAAAGCATATGTACTGTCTTTAAAAAAAATTACCAATAATTACAATGAAATGCATATTTCATTAATTCACAGTGCAATGTTTATTAAAAATGATTGTCATTATAAAGACACTTTTTAAGCTGCCAAGGGCAGCCACAGAACCCACTACCGAGGGGCTCTGCACTCCAGCTGAAGAGCATAGAGTACAAGCTAGTAGTGTTTTAAAAAAAATATGGTAGGGGTGTGGCCAAGAAGAGCATGGAGCAACGTTCTGTCTTTGCTACAGACCCTCGCCAACCTCTTAGCATCATCCACGGCACCGGGTCCTCTCTAGTGGAGTAGGGAGGAAAGAAGACATCTACTAAACTCCCCCAGTCTTAGGGGAGGTTGGGGGTGGGGGAATTCTCTCTTACCATTCGGCGATCCAGCGCGGATCGCCTCTGCAGCAACAGCCTGAATCCCCAGAGGCAGACTCCTCTGAGCCGCCATCTTGTGTGCACCTCCCCCAGTCAAACTCAGAGTGGTATAGCAGGAAGCACATGTCAAGACGTTGATTCTCCAAACTCGAACCCCGCCCCCCGTTTCTCTGACCTAGTCATCGACTATCCTTGATACATGGGCCTAGTGAAAGGTCTCCAGCCTCAGTCACTGATCTCATGAGCCATCAAAGGAGCACCTGCCGACAACTGAGGGCCCTTTACCCCCAGTCCTCTTATCTGCTAGCATTACCCAACGTTTACATCTAGTTGCAACCTGAAGCGGAGCTAACCCCTCGGTCTGGACAGTCTCAAAGCTCTCTAGGACCTCACGATTGGGCTGCCCCCAAGCATCTCCGTCAAGCAATCCTCATTTTCACTCAGGCAAACACTTATCAACAGGGAGGGTCCTGTGCTGAGGCCCCGCGCTTCAGCCCACCACGTGCTGCCCTGTAGGAACTACCTGATGCTTATCCACTTACTCAGTGGGCGGTCACTGGGATTACTTCCTGCTCCTTTCCAGCTCTGTGAGTGGGCAAGACTATTGAGAGGACTAGCAGACCCAGCTGAAATTTCCACACAGTCATCCTCGTCTCTCCCGAAATAAGCTACGGTATAGTGGTACAGTGGCTCTTTGCATCTCTGCTGGGGTTCAACATATAGTGCAATACTCTGCTGCGACTTTGCCAGCTACCATCATCATTTGAGGGCTGTGCATTCCTACATGCCCTGAGCCTTTTTGGGCGCTGACGCAGCCCGGCCTGTTTCACTGTGCACCCTGTGACACAGAGGCTGGAATACTGGGAGCATCCCAAGCTTCCACGTCATCATCCACCAAGGACGCTTCTAAAGAGTGCCTTTCAATTCGGTGCGAAGTGTACACAGACTCATCCTGCACCTCTGCTGGAGGACTGGACCCTGGCCTGCCATGGACTTACACCTGTTGATTCTGGGGCTTTCGTAAGGTACCCAACACCTCTGCCTTGCGCCCAGAAAGTCTGTCAATTCGAGGCCCATTACCCAGTCAAACCTCCTAGGCAACACTTTTAGGAGAAGTTGATTATAAGATGTAATACAATGGAGCCAAGAGGCATGAATAAGGATGAAGAATTATCTGTGCATTTATATTAATTGGTCGTGAAACAGATATTTTTGAATGTGTTATAAACCTTTATAGAATTTGTTTAGGTTTTCGTTGTTGAAATGTTTCTTTTTAGGGTCGAGCCTGCACTGCATGCGCATGCGTATCGCAGCAAGACGCTTTTGTATTTAGAAAAGGGCTCGGAGCCCTGTCAACTTCACGTCAGTGTTTTTTATTGGTTCGTGGGCTTCTGCTTGCTTTCATTAGTCGAAGGCAAGCATACGTCATGCCTTTTCCAGTGGCTAGCCCTCCTCGAGCGCAGCGACCAAGTACAGAAAACATGCGAGGCTCGCCGTTTTCCATCGGGCTCGTGGACTTTTTTTCCTCTAATTTACGAGCCCGATCTTGGTTGGCAGAAGTCGAGCGCTTTACATAGTTAATTTCACTTTTTCGGGTTTTGTACACAAATGCACTTTTGCCCGATAGGTGAAAAGTCAGGTTAGGAGTTTACAACGCGATCAGCTCTAACATGAGCAAACACGAGACCCGTTGCATTGCAAATGCTTGTTTTATTTCCATTGCTGATAGGAGGCATGACTGCCTAAATAAGAAGCAAAGGAGCTATTATATCTATAAGAAATACTGGACTATTTAGAAATGTAAATATAAGAAGAGCTGAGATATTATGTGTGAGTATATGCGTATTAAATACATAATGTAGTAATTAATATATAATAATAAAATGATTGTGTTTTGATAGGGGGGGGTTTAATATTTATTGGTTTGATAACAACCGATAAGTTTGTATAAATCAATTAGGATGTATTGAAAGAAAATGTTTTTGCCCAATATGTAGAATAGCAATTTTAGTTGTAGTAACACATTTTAAGATGGCCGCCATTATTTTGAAGTGAATGTAGTTCGTCCTTTAGGTTTATGGTTTTAGTTATAATGGAAATGGAAGCAGGGTTCAGAATATCTTTGAACATTGGAGCTGAGTCGCCTGAAACGCGTTGGCGTGCATTTTTGCCATTTTTGTTTGTCTGCCTGATTAAAAAACCTTGGACTGAAGCAAGAAAGTGACTGCGATGTTGTGGTCTTTTTTTTGAAGAAGCAATTTTGGTGATATATATTAGTAATCTTTCCTAGGGTCATGGATTTAAACCCTTCGCTGCCAGGGCTTTTCCCCCTCAGGTGCCAGCTTTTTTTTTGGCTATTTGGGGCAGTTTTTCGCTTAGAGCCTTTTAACTTTTTGTCCACATAAGCTACCCACGCCAAATTTGCATCCTGTTTAGGGTCGAGCCTGTAGACGCTGTAGTGGTCAGAAAAGGGCTCGCAGCCCTGCCCATGTCACATCAGTGTTTTCATTGGTTCGTGGGCTTGGCTTTTAACATCTGCTTGCTTTCATTAGTGGAAGGCATGCATACGTCATGCCTTTTACGGTGGTCAGCCCTCCGAGCGCAGCACCAAAGTACTGAAAACATACGAGGCTCCCAGTTTTCCGTACCGTTTGGGACCTACTTTTTCTTTTTTTTGCAGCGCAATCTTGCTGGTTTAGCAGCGCGATAGCGCTCATTTTTTTTTCCATTTAATGAGGCAAGAGAAGTCTGGGTGGGAGTTTACAACTGCTCATAGCTCTAACTCTGAGAAATGCGAAACCCGTTAATTGCAAATTCTTTTTTTTTTCCCCCACTTCCTAGGAGGTACCCAGAGCTTGTGGGTTCTGTTGGAGGAGACCAAGAAATTAGCCAATATACAGCAAAAATGTGGTTAAAAAAAAAATCATATTTTCCCAAAGAAAACTGACCTGTTTTTTGCAAAGTGCCTAACTGTGGATTTTGGCCTCTAGCTCATCCGCCACCTAGGAAAACCTAGCAAACCTGGACATTTCAGGAAAACTAGACACCTAGGGTAACCCAGTATGTGGTAACTTGTGGTGCTCTCACCAGGTTCTGTTACTCCGAATCCTTAGCAAACCTCAAAATAAAAAAAAAAACATTTACCTTTAAGAGACACACACCTGACATTGCAATGCTATTAAAGTGCATTAGATAACTAGATAAGGTATGTTGTTTTTCTCTGGCAGTGGCACAGATGGGAGGAGGGCAGTCAATAACCTCCATGGGTCTTTAGGTTTGGCTCGACAAACCAACTTTCACCTATTTTATTCTACAGTTCTTTGCTTCCACACACATTCATATCTGCTCACATGCTATTTACTTGTAATACTCTACTTTACCATACTAGATTCCTTTAAAGTCAGACCACTTGGCATTGCAAATGCTGGTCTATCCCTTTTGCCAGAACCCAGTCTTGAGCCCCAAGGTGTTTGCCAGCGCATTGTGGTTGATGTGGTGGCAGAAAACCGGATCTTGTCGTGTGTGGGCTCCCCGGAGTGAAATATACAATGTTTGCTTTACACTAAATCACAAAAAGCTTGCGTTGTGGACCAAAATTCAGTTTTCTGGCAAATTTGGTGAAAGAGAAAGAGGGAGAAAGAGAGACAGACCGAGAAAGAAAATGCGCAGGAATACATTTTGGGAAGATAAAGGATGGAAAACACATTATTTAAAGAGCATCAGGATCCAAACCCTTCATTACAGTAAAGATAATTTGTGATAATCTGGCTATTTTAGGTGTTTCCCCAAAGGTTTATAAGTGCTAGGCAGTGTTTTACATCATAATTTGCCAAGTTATGCCTTGTTATGAAGTCAATTTTTTATTAAATATGACCTACACAGTAGACGACACAGTCACCATCAGGTACCAACAAACAAATTATATATATATATATATATATATATATATATATATATGTATATAGGTTCATGAAAAGTGCAAGGTTCTCAGAATAAAAGCAGCAAAACAAGGAAAAAAAGTGGTTCACACAGTATTCTTTTGATAAAGTCACCATGATGTTTAAGAATGCAAAAAAAATATATATATATATATATATATATATATATATATATATATATATATATACACATACACAGGGAGTTCAGAATTATTAGGCAAATGAGTATTTTGACCACATCATCCTCTTTATGCATGTTGTCTTACTCCAAGCTGTATAGGCTCGAAAGCCTACTACCAATTAAGCATATTAGGTGATGTGCATCTCTGTAATGAGAAGGGGTGTGGTCTAATGACATCAACACCCTATATCAGGTGTGCATAATTATTAGGCAACTTCCTTTCCTTTGGCAAAATGGGTCAAAAGAAGGACTTGACAGGCTCAGAAAAGTCAAAAATAGTGAGATATCATGCAGAGGGATGCAGCACTCTTAAAATTGCAAAGCTTCTGAAGCGTGATCATCGAACAAACAAGCGTTTCATTCAAAATAGTCAACAGGGTCGCAAGAAGCGTGTGGAAAAACCAAGGCGCAAAATAACTGCCCATGAACTGAGAAAAGTCAAGCGTGCAGCTGCCACGATGCCACTTGCCACCAGTTTGGCCATATTTCAGAGCTGCAACATCACTGGAGTGCCCAAAAGCACAAGGTGTGCAATACTCAGAGACATGGCCAAGGTAAGAAAGGCTGAAAGACGACCACCACTGAACAAGACACACAAGCTGAAACGTCAAGACTGGGCCAAGAAATATCTCAAGACTGATTTTTCTAAGGTTTTATGGACTGATGAAATGAGAGTGAGTCTTGATGGGCCAGATGGATGGGCCCGTGGCTGGATTGGTAAAGGGCAGAGAGCTCCAGTCCGACTCAGACGCCAGCAAGGTGGAGGTGGAGTACTGGTTTGGGCTGGTATCATCAAAGATGAGCTTGTGGGGCCTTTTCGGGTTGAGGATGGAGTCAAGCTCAACTCCCAGTCCTACTGCCAGTTCCTGGAAGACACCTTCTTCAAGCAGTGGTACAGGAAGAAGTCTGCATCCTTCAAGAAAAACATGATTTTCATGCAGGACAATGCTCCATAACACGCGTCCAAGTACTCCACAGCGTGGCTGGCAAGAAAGGGTATAAAAGAAGGAAATCTGACATGGCCTCCTTGTTCACCTGATCTGAACCCCATTGAGAACCTGTGGTCCATCATCAAATGTGAGATTTACAAGGAGGGAAAACAGTACACCTCTCTGAACAGTGTCTGGGAGGCTGTGGTTGCTGCTGCACGCAATGTTGATGGTGAACAGATCAAAACACTGACAGAATCCATGGATGGCAGGCTTTTGAGTGTCCTTGCAAAGAAAGGTGGCTATATTGGTCACTGATTTGTTTTTGTTTTGTTTTTGAATGTCAGAAATGTATATTTGTGAATGTTGAGATGTTATATTGGTTTCACTGGTAATAATAAATAATTGAAATGGGTATATATTTGTTTTTTGTTAAGTTGCCTAATAATTATGCACAGTAATAGTCACCTGCACACACAGATATCCCCCTAACATAGCTAAAACTAAAAACAAACTAAAAACTACTTCCAAAAATATTCAGCTTTGATATTAATGAGTTTTTTGGGTTCATTGAGAACATGGTTGTTGTTCAATAATAAAATTAATCCTCAAAAATACAACTTGCCTAATAATTCTGCACTCCCTGTATAAATATATATATATATATATATATATATATATATATATATATATATATATATATATATATATATATATATGAATGTAGATGGTCACAGAGAAATTCGATTACCTTTTTTACCCTGAACCAACGAGAGCAGAAAAGCTGGCATTGCAGCCTTTCTTCGGAAACCACAACATTCCTCAAACACAGAGACGCATCAGGAGAAAAGAAACACACAGAATGCGAGTAACCTTTCACCCAGAAAAACACATTCTCTACAACTTTACCCTCTATCCTGGGTCTGTTTCTAAAAAGCTTCATTTAGTTTAAGTATTAATGAGTGTCAGAACATCGGGACTCCTTTACTAAAAGAAAACAGATGTTTATTAGAAAACGCGATGCAGCTGGAATCAAAACCAGTGGTCCTGTGTTAAGTCAAAGGGAGATTGGGGCCTCAAAATATTGGCAAGTTCTGTCTATCGAACTGCTGGAAAGAACTCCAATCATACTTTTAGAAATGGACATCGAGCTCCGGGACAATACGTGATATAAAGATAGTAGTGAAAGTTGGGCGTGCACCGGAGCAATCCAGGGAAGATTTTGATGTTGTTATAGACATGCATCACACAACTTATAGGATGGCAATTCACAACTTTCAAAACACAAAGAAAAAGGCCAAAATCTAGAGCAAAGTCCATCCTTGATCCAGGAGAGATAAAGGCCAGGATGTCCAATACGGGTCAGGACTTCCTATCATGAGCGTCATGTGTTGCCCATTTACCTTATTACATGGGCCTGATTCCCTCTGGAAAAATCAGGAGCCCTCCATATACAGTGCTCCTGCTCAGAAGAGAGAAGTATGTTAAGAAAAAAAAAGAAGCACAGAAACAGTAAATGAAACAAAATAGGAAGATATGGGCTCTATAGAGGATGGCACAGAATCCAGACAACGAATACACCTGGACACAGACTAGACTGGACACTTTTCAAATCCCCAAAAGAGGAGTGGAATACAGAACATTTATAACTAAACAGAAATAATGCCTTTAACGTTTACTTCTACAAAGAGTTCATATGTAAGTGAAGGTATGACGATCAATTATATCATGTTTAATGTTTAGCACACAAAAAAGAGAGTGAAGCCATGGACTTCAACTTAGAATCTCCAACACGTCAACTCCATTGTTTTTATTTGAAGGGAAAATGCACTGTTTCAGGCATTCTAAAATAGGCTTTTTAAGGCAATTAGAAAGGTATAAATGGCAGATCCATTTTAGAAGTTATCTTTGGAAAGCAACAAGGTCATTAAGGTTTGCATGTTCAACCTCTTGTTTAAACAGGGCGAGAGGAGGAAGGCAAGAAAGGTTTGAGAGGTGGGTTTGATAATATTTTCCTCCAGAAAAGCTTGCGAGACGACTAGAGTTACACTTAGACAAAACAAAGTACTTTTACAGACATCAGCCACACAATTCTGAAAAAAAAGCACTGTCATTTTGTCATGCCACATGCCTTTAGAAGCTACATGTCACTGGCAGACCAGGAGTGCCTTTTTATGCCACACCATGTACACCACGGAACAGTCTATATCATTATACTTTTATGTCAGAGAACGGCTAAATGTTACGAAGCAAGTACAACTCCCTCAAAAGGACGCTACAAAGAAACCCAGAAGTACTGCTTATCCACATCAGCAAAGATTAGATCCATACGGCCACAATCTGAAGCAGCAGCAGTATATAACATCCTAGAAAAAACAACAACAACAAAAAAAAAAAAACCTATACACTTTTTTTTTTTTTTTAAGGAAGTGATCAGAAGCCTCAGGGTTGGGCAGTTCTGGTGAAGAAAAGGTGAACAATTAAAGACAATTCTGGCTTCAATGTTGTTGCTTTTTTAAATAGAGGGCCTCCGGCTGAGACTTGGTGTTCATTTTACCCAATACCTCCCTACCCCCAGCAGGTTCCAAGCCTAGGATGGACACTAGGACACTACTGAAGATAAACACTGATTAAATTCACTTTGATCATAGACAAAATTACCTCAATCAAGGTACTGGAGAAAGGAAGCGCTACGGTTTACAAAGTAACACATGGCAGAATCCTGCAACATTTTGTAAACCAGTAAGCATTTAAATTTTTTATCAAGCTATGGTAGGGATCAACATCATTTATCAAGGTAAGGGTACTCGAAATAAACAACGTAATCATCAAATTATATACCTGCGTCACGACCAAGGAATCCATGTGCTCTGGAGACCTCAGGGAGGGTACAATTCTTTCACTACATGTAAAGAAGGCCACTTGGCAACCCATTTTTATCTTTTACAGTATACTGGCATATGAAATTCCAGATGCATTGTAATGAAAGACACAAAAAATAACCAAGTATAGCACATGAAGGCCAATTCAGAGTTTCTGTAATCTGATTCAGTTTTGGGATAGTCAATATAAGATACAGAAATAGTAAGCTAACAGCTGTGTCACATGGAATCTCCACTAGAAGGCTGTGTCTTAGTTGCAACATTATGCATAAAGAACAGTTGATGGACGGAATGCAGAACAAATCAAACATTCACCTCCAGCCACAGACTGGTGTTTAATCCATCAGATTTTTTTTGCTCACCATTCTAGTTTGGAACCAGCCATATGCAAATCAGTCTCGACCCTGTTCCCCCTGGGCAGGTTCCCCCTGAACTACCAGACCAGGTCCTCCCTGGACAAGTACGAAGCATCCTGGGACTGGTTTCGGGTTATCACCCCTCTTCAGCCAGGCTAGCTTGAATCTGGCGACGTGGTGAGCAAAAAAACCGATGGATTAAACTCATGATATTTGTGACTGGGGGTGAATGTTTGCATTGTTCAGCATTCCGTCCATCATCTGTTCTTTTTGCATTAGTTGCAACATTAGGCTTTTTTTTTCCATAAGTAGGCACTCTGACAAGGATAAGATAATCTATAAACCGGTCATTCCTTTTCCAGTTACTGCCCAGACAATTCAGCAGGGTTTCTCCTGTTGGGTGGAGGGTGCAGAAAAAGGAAAAAATACAATGGTAATAAAATTACTTTATTACCATTTTATTTTTCCTCTGCAAGCCCGAGCTGGTTGTGAGGGCTGACCCTTGACTGGCAGCAGGTGATGAGTGGTGCACAAGTTTAAAGGGTGCATGCTTTTTGGCCACCTGTCTTGCAACGGCTAGCTTGACATGTTATAGGAGGTTTATAAAACGCTCATACACTCCATGCATACTTTAAACCTCTCCAACCTGAGCTGTCTTAGACAGCTAGGGGGACAGCTAGCACAGGCCTTCAGTGCTTTGGGAATCACTCCATCTAATCCTGTCGCTTCTCTCACGCCGGTTAACAGCATGAGAGCAGCATCTGGACTGGATAGGGGAGCTGGCTGGGGCCTGCGCTGGACAATGAGAAGAACACCAGGACCTGAGGAAGTGCACCAGGGTAAGTGAATGTTTCATTTTACTTTATTTCATGTAAACTGAAGCACTGACATTTTAACTCTAAAACATTAATATAATGCACGTCAGCAATTTAGTTAGTGTATGCCACGGTTATTTTCCTCAGAGTCAGCGCGGCACCTTTTCTCGCCCCACCACTTTTAGTTAATGACAGCCGCCACTGCGATTATTGCCTTTCAGGAATACGTTCTGCCCTCTATTTTAGTCACAGAACCTCAAGAAGAGCTGCATTTATAGGCTCTGCTCAAATGTTCTAGGCCATCACCGCTGGTCACTACCTATGAATATTGTGCATATGCCTAGATTTTGCAGGAGCAGAACTGTAGATCACTTGTTCTCCATCCTAGTATCCACCGTTTAGATTTCCCTGTCTTTGAGGTTCCTCCAAGACCCCTTTCAATTGAAAGAAGCCTTCAACACTGGCCTCTTACATCGCCTTTGTTTATACTTGGCTTCCTCATTTAGTACAGGGCCCCATCTGGTAGACCCAGAAAACCATGACTTATAGCATTGCACTTTAACAATCAAATTGAAAACACAAGCATGTGCTTCCACTCAGAGCTGCCCACTACTAACAACGCTTATGTAATGGGAATGCCTGATACACAGGCTTAACCAACTATCACATCCAGGTCTCAAGTCATATAAAATTATCATGGCATTAACTCACTCTCTGACAGCATGAAGCTGCAAGCCTGTGGGGATGAGAGGGTATTAGGTAGGTGAGGATGAAGTGCGGTTAGCTACATGTAGAGGAGCACAGTGGAGGATATATACAGGTTCATAGCATTAACAGCAGGAGGTGGATCATGGGCACGTACAGTGAGGACTACTTCACTATCCATGTGTGTAGACAACGTGAGCAAGGATCACAGATGTTCTCCGATCATGGAGCAACAGCTACATCAGTGGAGGTTTATTGCATGCATGCTCCCAATCAGTGCACTTTATTAATAAATATAGGCACTAAGTTGATCATATCGTACATGTTGCTCACATGATTGCAAAAGCTATGGTTTCAACCCTTTCCGAAAGACCATGTGAATATTTCTTAAATGAGAAGAAAGCATGTTCCATAGTTCTTCTTGGTCAACCCTGCAGGTTATAGTTGAACCCACAATTCAGGATTTGTTCTACACTGGAATTTCTATTCTGAGGAGCATCTTTGAGCAGAGAATTCAGCCAGGGTGGTAGGTGTGTACTGTGGAGGAAGGAGTTTTCTATTTCATAAAATATATGATGGGACTGCAGAGGGACTTGCAGAAAATCCTCAGTCAAACTATGAGCAACAGCAGGGTATAAGTGGCTGCATTATTTTGAATCTGTTCACCACAAAAGCAAATATCTGGATGCATCAAGTACTATTGTGTAATGTAGATGAAACATAATAAGGGTTACGGTCGCCTACACTCATTGAAGAGAGCACAGGAAAGGAAAGATCTTCCTTAGGGTTCGCAGTCAATTTAGTAACCAAATGTCTACCAAATGTTTACTGCTGGAAGACTGCAAAGTTCACTGGGTTTAGGTACATGCAGCACTGATAGTGGCAAACCACTTCACTTTTTACAACATATTTGGTAACCGTACAGTATTGATTAACTTTGCATCGGCAGGACTGCAAAGTTTGGGCTGTACTATGGATTAATAAGGTTGGAACTTGGCACATACGTAACAAACCACACAATGGGTTGAGGTGCGATGGGGGGGGGGGGGGTGGGGGGGAGGACAGAAGGGATTATATAGAAAAAAATAAAAGATTACATTGTTAATAAGAATGTTTATTGATACTATATGTTTATTTCCATAAGATATATATTTTTTATAAGCACTGAATCAAAGACATAAGGCTTCTGTAGAACACAGTTAAGAGGATTAAGGTGGTTTGGGTTTATTGGTTTTAAGCTTGGATTGAATGGTGTCAATGTATTCAATTAATCAATCAAATCAATCAGAATTTATGAAGCATGGCTAATCATTCCGGAGGCTTATTCGAATAGCCAGGTCATGAGGGCCCTGTGGAATTCTGGAAGGGAGGTGACGGTCCGGAGGTGTGTGGGAGGCTGTTCCAGGTTTTTGCTGCAAAATGAGGAGCATCCTCCACTTCTGCTTTCATAGATGCAGGGAGGATGGGCAAGTGAAAGGGAGGCAGAGCGTAGTCTTAGTCGGTTGGTGGAAGTTCAGGTGGTGGTTAATGTACACGGGCCCTTGGTTATGTAGAGCCTTCTGTGCATGGGTCAGCAGCTTGAATTGGCATCTCTTCTGTATGGGGAACCAGTGGAGTTGCCTGAGGTGGGGTGTGATCTGGGTTTGTCGGGGAAGGCAGAGGATGAGTCTGGCTGCGGTGTTCTTTATGGTCTGAAGTCTCCATAGGAGGTGACTGGTGATTCCTATGTAGAGGGATTTGCCGTAGTCCATTCGGCTACTGATGAGGGCATGTGTTACGGTGCATCTCATGTGTATAGGTGGCCACTTGAAGATCTTACGTAGCATGTGCAAAGTGAGGAAGCAGGTGGAGGAGACGGCATTGATCTGCGATTTCATGGTGAGCTTGTTGTCAATTATAATTCCAAGGTTTCTGTTATGGTCGGAGGGAATGGGTGTGCGTCTTAGGTCTGATGGCCATCAGGAGTCCTTCCATGTGTTGCTGCTGTTGCCAAAGATCAGTACTTCCGTCTTGTCTGTGTTCAGCAGCAGGCAGTGCTCTTCATGCAATCACAGATGCTGGTCATGCATCTGTGGAAGCTAGTTCTGGTGGTGGAGGTGGAAGGTTAGTGAGTGAGAGGACTAGTCGGGTGTCATCTGCATAGGAAATTATGTGGAGACTGTGGGATCCGACAATTTTGGCCATTAGGGTCATATATGCGTTGAAGAGCGTGGGGCTGATCCCTGGGGGACACTACAGGTGATCTCCTTGGGTTTGGAGATGAACAGTGGGAGATAGATCTTCTGGGTTCTTCCGTAGCCTTGGATCCCAATGTGGTGGACTCCTTCAATGGGCATGTGGTGGGAAACTGTGTTGATGGCTGCCAAGAGGTAGAGGAGGATCAAAGCTGCTGTTTGTGCTCAGTCAAGGAGGGTTCAGATGTCATCGGTGGCTGCGATCAGGGGAGTTTCGGTTGCTGTGATTGCCGAGGGAGCCGGATTGGGAGGCATCGACTAGTTGGCTCTGCCCAAGGTATGTAGTGAGTTGCTTGATGATGATCTTTTCCAGTACCTTCGTTGGGAATGGGAGCAGGGAGTTTGTTTTTGGGCTTGGAGCTGTGGTCTGACTTCGGCGTGTTTCCAGGATTCGGGAAATGTTAGTGTTGATAGAGGTTTTTAACAGGGTGGTGAGTTCCTAGCCAATTCCTTGGTGTCCAAGGTTGAATATGTAGTGCAGGCATGTGTCTGTGGGAGCTCTTGAGTGGATTGATTTCATGGTGGAGGTGATCTCCTGGGAGGAGAGGATGTTTCAGGTGGTCAGTATATAGTTTGGGACGATTATGGTGGTGGTGTTTCTGGCAAGGAAGTCTGTTGGTGTGGGTTCAGATATGAAGTTTCTGTATATGGTTGCGATCTTGTCATGTAAGAAGTGGGCAAGGTGGTTTCACAGCTCCTGTGAGGGTGTGATGTTGTTTTCGCTGGGAGTCGAGCTGGAGAATTCCTTAACAATGTGGAAAAGTTCCTTGGTGTTGTTGGCACTGGTTTCGAAGCGTGTAGCAAGGGCTGTCTTCTTTGTTGCCCTCAGCAGGCAGTGGTACAGGTGGAGGGCGGTCTTGAAGACTGCTCTGTTGGATGCATCCTAGCTGGTGCACCCTCTCCTCAACAGCTGGTTGCTGTCTTGTTTCACTGTTCTGAGTTCTTGGGTGTACCAGCTGCCTTTTATACAGAATTTTCTTTGGATGTTGCTCTTGATGGGGACAATGCTGTCAGCGCAATTGGTGATCCAGGCACGGACGTTTTTTTTTTTACTTTGGTTGAAGCTGGTGGTGGTAGAGGGGTTGGAGGTGTTGAGAGCATACCTCCGGTGGTGGTGGTGGTGTGGGTGGGGGAAAAAGAGGGGGGTGTTGGCTATCTTGGGGGTGGAGGTTGGTGGAGGTGGCAGAGCTGGAGATGCTGAAGTGGGCAATGGAGTGATTGGTTCATGTGAGTTCTGTAACGTGGCTGCATTTGATGCAGTAGCTGGAGATGAAAATGGGGTCCAGCATGTGTCCTGTGGTGTGTGTAGGGTTGTGGACAATCTGGGTCAATCCGAAGCTGCCCATACTGTCAAGGAGGTGTGCAGTGTTGTTGTTGTTGTTGAGGTTGATGTGGAAACTGAGGTCTCTGAGGCAGATGCCTTCGATGCTGTTGCAAAAGCTGAAGCGTAGGCCTCAGGCGGTATGCAAGGGAGCCAATGATGGTTGTTTTGTCATCCATGTGGCGCTAGAAGTTGAGATGTTCTATAAGAGTGGTGGTGGTGCTTCTGTATGGTCTCTTTGTGGACGATGGCTGTTCCTCCTCCTGGCTTGTTTTTTAGTGTATGATGGTAGGGTAGGACATTTTGTAATTATGAAATAGTGATGTAATAACTGATCACTTGTATCATGTCTCATATTGATATTTTTGTACAATAAGTGATGAAACATGCATATATAAAAGCAAAATTATTGACAAGATAAAATTAATTGTGCCTATGAGCTGTAGGAGAGGCAGTTTTTGTTAGCTTGTTCATTATAATGCCCCTGCACCTCTTTCCTTATCCAGGGAAGTCCACTGTCTTTCTGATAGCCTATGTGTGTCCTTTCTACCCTTTTCTGTATATACATCTTGATTATGGGGAGTCGCATTATTTTAACCCATTATTGCACAGCCTACTGGACTGCATTGTATATATTTTATGATGTTAGTATGGCTACTGTTTTGAGTTGCAAAGAAATGTATGGCTGCACTAAAGATGTGTTCTCGTTTTACCTTGGATCACTCTGGAAATATCAAGACGTGGTGACTAAATCTGGTTTATAGTGCCTACTGGTTAGTTTACACTAGGACACTGCTAATGTATAATATTTTAAGTGTGATACTGTAATTTTACTGGAAGTTCAAACAAAATAATTGAGGGTTTTAATACTGATAATTTTAGCAATGCAAGATCGTAGATGTGGTTATTTACCCAGCAGAGGGAGCATATTATTTGAGTAATGCTTCCTCTACATTTCCCTTAGTTTCTACTTATTTGCAGGAAGCCTCAAAAGCAGACTCTGGGGAAGCATCAAGCAGTAGCAATTTCTCTTTGACATCAGCCTCTGCCACTCCCCAGAAGCCTCCTCAAAATGCACCCTCCTGTGATGTCTCCGTGTATGCGGACTTCTAGCGGTCCATACCTGGGACACCTTGTTGATGGGTTTCTAAACGTTCTGCTGGGCTGAATCACCCCACCTTTCTGTTAGATCCTTCAATCTTCTGCATGGGCTGTAAGGGAAAGTAACAGGCTTTATCAGTTGCCACGTCATTCCAAGAAAGCATGCTAGATGGCTGGGCATGAGCTTGCAAGCATCCAAGAGACTTCTAAACTTGGAAGAGTGAACATTAGCACATGCATCAAATACTTAAATCAGATTTAATGGATGTGCAGGAGTTATCAGCCCAAACTGCTGCAAAATAAAACTGAAATAACATTACTAGGTGCCACTACATAACCTACGTACATTGCTTGATGCACTAACACTGTAGGGGTCATCACCTGCACAATAACACGCCAAGGCTTTGTAAGAACAATGATGGCTCCTCATGAACTCATTAATGGTACCTTAAATAGCACTTTGGAGCTAGTGGCTTCTGTGAAGGGGCCTAATAGAGTCTTTCCACTGACTCTGCAACTGTAGGAAACCATTAACAGGAGCCCAGTCACACCTGACGGTGTTAAGAGTGGCCAAGGCACAACATGAGGCAACAAGAGTAGGTCAGATATTGCACGAGAGATTTGGTCATGCATTAACAGCGCTCTATAAAACTACTGAGGCAGTAACAGCTGACCATGTAAACTAATGTGACACTGATGGCAACAGATGCATCATATGGGGCAATTACCAGTTGCTGAGGCACATTATCAGGCCTCAAGGATTCAGGAGAGTTTTTTTTACATTTCCTCTTTCTTAGAACTGAACAACATGCACAGTACTCAAGTGCTTGGTACAGTTCCAAACCATAGTAATCACACCACCTTCCCCAAATATTATGGTACTTCTGCGGACGGGCCCTGTGTGACAAATAAAGTTTCTTCTTGCTTCACACACTAGACCATAGCCATCCACCATTCCTCCTGGGTAGGACGACAAAAAGTTACCATTTCCTGGCAATGTCTCTCTTCGCAATCAACTTGCTGATCCCTACCAAGATGCGATCTCCCATGCCCATCACAATCTTTCAGGATACCCGGGAGCACCACTCCAGGCGAGGGCTCCACATTCCTTCCCAAGATTAGACAGGGTGCCAAACATTATACTCCAGTAAGCCACAATAAGTGAGCAGTCTCATACCTCATGGAAGAGCCCCTCCTCCCCTGAGCAGTGAAAGCACATAGGCTCAGAAACTGTGTGTGCCCCCACAGCCTCTGGGATGTAATGTAGGTAGTATGTAAGCAATTAAGCTGTATGACCATATGTCTCTCTGAAACAGCAAGTTACTTTGGGCCATACAGGCACCTCTCCAGCCCCTGTCGTCTAGGGGTGCTAACTACCACCCCAACTTGGTTTTCTGCTTCAGGAAGAGGTCAGGGTGAGAGAACCATTAATGACTTACGAATTCGGGAGATCGCCTCCTATCAGGCATGACCCTGGATGTGGACTTTCAGTGGGCAGTATTCAGCAACCCCAAACTGGGAGAGGGATCTAAATGCTGTGAAAGGGTATGCTGAAGCTGCAATTAATTAGAGAATTGTGGCTTGTGAAGCAGAAACTCTGCTGGGAGATTTTGAATGGACTTCATGTGGGTGCCCTACCACACAACTACTACCTTTTCTAGATCCAGTCAGGTGGATACAGTATTCCAGCCAGTGGCTGTGCCACACTGGGTGCCTCCACGGTAATATTTTCGTTTCATTCTATCCTTCTCAGAGCCAATCATCAGTGGAGGATCAGAAGCTACTGAACTACATATAAAAACTGGGGCAGGACTATCACCTTAAAGAGGGCTATTATGCACAGGATATTAAGTGGGAGTTTAGACCAGCTCTGCAAACCCATCGCTATTTAACTCACGAGGGCTGGGGATTAAGGTACCATGTCAGGGTGGGTTTAAGGACAGTGTGAATACTCACATACTGGAAACTCTGCTTACGTGCTGGCACGTGTGATTGCCAGTTTGTGTTTCTGGCATCCCATATCAGGGAGACCAGGAGAGATTTAAACCAATTAAACTGGAGCCTGGAAGCCCCTCTGCACAGTTCAACATTTGAAATAGTAGAGGGCCTCTATCTGTCAGCCAAGAGAGGAACAGGATGACGTCATCTGCATACAGCGCTACTTAATCTGGCCCAGTTTAATCCTCATATCTGAGCGTTTCACAACTAGACCACCAGGGGTACAATCGCTAGAGCGAATAAAAGGTGAGAGACAGCACCGATGTGTCCACGTCCGAATCTGAAACGGGGATGATTTGGTGTCACTTATCCAAACTTGGGGTGAATGGTGCACACAGAGGACCCAAACAATGTGTTGCAGAACACCCGCTAAGAACCCCTGGGTCCACAGTATTAAACGCTTGCTCGAAATCTAAAAGCATCAGCACACTGGTGTCCATCAGAGAGTAAAGCTGTGCCAGGACCATATGCAGTCTGCATTTACACTGGCTCATGCTTCGGTGAGGAATGAAGCCACACTGATCCACGTATACCAGGTGTCTTAAAACCATGAGAAGTCTGTCTGCAGGGATTTTAGTGTAAATTTTTACCCCAGCTGGAGTCCTGAATCTAAGCATTTTCTATGATTTGAACCTCAAAACATTACAGAAACAAGTAAACAGCAAACAAAATGCAGCCATTATGAAATGTTTTACTTCATTCACAACGAAAGTACAAACATTTTAATGGTAAAGTTGGAGCTTTTCAAAATATAGTTTTACTTATAAAAAAAAAAAAAAAAAAAGTGAAGTGATATGCAAGACTTTTGCATATCACTCTTGTCTTTCTTGCTTTTAATGCATACTATCGACACACACACCAATGGTTCATACTAGAATCTCTTTCCTGAACTTTTTTGCGCTCATAATTATAGCTATGGTTAGCAACTTTTTTTTTTCCTTCCAATTTCAAACTCCTTCACGTCCAGAAAGCCTATTAAAATGTGTGTTTTATGTATAATGTAGAAGATAACACACCAAATGTATTATCGGATCTGTCCAACCACCTGAAACCTTGAAGCTCAAATGTGAAACAGATCAGTAAAAGCTTCGGTTAGAGAATCGGCGTGTGACTACAGAAATTTACATATCATGTGTAGCTTGCTCGCTTTATACATAGGCTCTCGTGCCACACGAGGATTATAAAAACTGTGAGAATGCTAGAGTGCGATATGCTATCCAATTTGTAAACGTCTTTTCTTCAAATGCATACTATTTCCTCTACATTGCCAAAATCATTCATAAAAAGAACACTTACCTAAAAATAGTTACCATTTATTTCTTCTAGCTTCCTTGTGAATGATCTTTTACTTACCCTCCATCATCTGCATATCGTCTCTCCGAACAAAGGCTACTTTAAGCTACATTCATATGTGCCACCTCTCCATTATAGTTTTTCTGCTTTGTCCAGCAAGTCTTCGAAACCTTATCTCTGCAACCCAACTCTACCAAATTACCTACGGCCTATCTTTTTGTTGCACCGCCCACTGCACGACCTCATATACTCCCAATTAATAACATCTAAACCTTGTCAATTCAACCTACCACAATGAAACGTTTTTCGAAATCCTCTACATAGAACTCAACAATACCTAACGTTCTCTTGCGTGCTCAGTCTTCCCACTACCCACTGCTTTAACGAAAACTCCCTCTACTAGTCTATCACAAAAAAAGCTGGAAGAAATGCAGGGAATTCTGTCCTTGATAGCACAGGACTAATACATATAAACAATCATAAGACATACAAACCATTTACAAACCATTTACCGACAATATCCAATAATCAGTGCATCTGCCACTAACATTAGATCCTCATGCAACGCACGGTAAAGCTATTCAAGTCCGCGTCAAGAAGCGCTATGTAAATGGAATTACAACACAATAGCTGTCGAACACCAGAAATTGAAGCAGCCAGGGAGCAGCGAAAACCTCTCTGAACATATAAGTTGTATTAGAGCCTCAAGGGGAACAAAGAGAGCGCGCAGGGAACATATAGGGGGTACGGTGATCAACCGTATGTTACTTACACGGACAGTCCGTGAATTTTACCTCGTCCGTCGTCCGTTGCCGATCTTTTAACGGATGTCATTTGTCTATAATTTTAGCACTTCCGGGTCGCTTAACAACCAATCCTAGAATAAAACATATTCTTGGGAGAGACCCGAGTGGGCGGGACTGCTAACAAGTAAGATGATCTACGATTGGAGCATTACTGGCACTCCTGCCAATTCTAGTGGGCCGTACAGCATTTCGAAGTGCTGATTGGATGCTAAGTTCGCACGTGCTTTTGTGGGGGTTTGTCCTTTCACTGTCGGCGGGTGATGCTCTGCTTGGGTCAAAGGGATTCAGCCGGACTTCCACCTGAGGAAAATCGATTACACACCGATTGAGATAACCTACCTGTGGTCTGGTAGGTCTGCTGTTCTATTTAGGACGGGGAGATGGCGCATCTCGGATTAGTACCCCATATTGTGAGAGTGGGCGAAACGAACAGATAGTCCTCCACATTTTGACAAGGCACACATCACGCGCAGTGAAATTATTTGCGAAGAGGTTTACGACTGTGTGTGTGTCTAGAGCATAATTAGCCCGGAGGCTGCTAAAATAAAATTGACTTTCTAGGTCACTGCAATTTCGCAATATGTAAAAAAAAAACAATAAAAATAGGTCTTGAAATGACGGCAGAAGAATTTCAGGGTGCTGATGTAGAATATCATCAACTAAGGGAGAATAGTGTCAGAAATTGCATGTTCACTCACTCACTGTTAACCGCTCATTTCCTGTGAGTGCTGAAAGCTTGTACATCTCTGGCATGCCGGGTCTCTTCTAAAGAATTGGAGATGTTACTTATTTCCTTCTGTAAGAGTGGAAAGTTTGCTTTGCTATTGCCACGCTGTCTCTGTTCTCTGACGAACTAACGCTTGATGTTCACTGATTTATATCTGCTTGTGCTGATGCTAGCCTGCCTGTACCTGTCATCTGAAGGATGGATGCTTGCAGTGTTTCTGCCTCGAGTGTGGCTGTTCTTTCAAGAAGGATGTTTCTGCTGTGGTTGGCTCATTTAAAAAAAAATACAAACCAAGGATATTTTGAATGTCCTTGCGTAACATGCCTTCGTCCAGTCAGAAGCTTTTAATATGCCCAGGGCAAAACCTATTTGTGGGGCCCGAACCCAGTGGTCCTGATCTCAATCCCAGCTTCTGAGCATGACCAAACAGCGCGACCCTAGGCAATTACTTTTCCCCACTGTGCCTTGTTTTCCATGATCACCACATTGGGGATCACCTTGAAATATTTCAGGATTTACACTGTACACTAGCCTTTTTTTGTATGGTATGTTATATCCTAATTTTGCCCCGACTATAAACATAAAATACATTGTACAGGAGAAAACAATACAACGTACTTGCCTCTTGAGTCATTAATACAATTGTGACAGCCCAAAGGGTGTAGTCTTTAAAAAATGTTTTAAATAAAGGCAGTGCTATAATCTAAAGTGCTTAAGTGGAACAATCCAAAATTACACTTTTTTATGTAAATGTTTGTATCTCAGTTATAAATAAAGTGGCAGTCACTGACTTTTGCAGAAAAGTGGGAAGTCCAAGCTGAGGTAAGAGCTGTTCCCCTAACCCCTACACTGCACTGCATTTCCAGATGGAATGCAACACAGATGGGGCTGCAAAGAATTGTGGGGTTAAGTGGTCATTACCGCACTAGCTCTGCCTTACTGGTGTTTGCAGCGAGGCAGGGATGCTTTTGTTGTTATTTTGAGGTCTCCTGGGCTATGGTCGTCAGCTGCTCACACCCAGTCAGTTGAGAGAGAGGCTTGACATCATGGACATGGTCTATTTCATAGTGCAGGCCAAGATTACAGTGACCAGTCCTGGGAAACATGCTGTATAGTGACAGCCTCGTCAATGATCTTTTGTGAGGCCTGTCACATTGCCCCTACCCCTACTGAGGCTGGTGAACATGCCCAGTGAAGCAGGGATTGTTTCACAGTATTTGATGTGAGATACATATATTTTTGAGGATGCTGCCTGAGTCCAAAGGGACAATGTTCAAGCGCCAAAACTTGTTAATGGAAAAGATAATTAGGGTCTGTTGCTCAGTATTTCTGTTTTTAATTATATGTTAGGGAAACATTTCTAGCTCACCCACATAAATCTTAATACAGTCTGAGTGTTTAACAATGAACATACATAAATGTTGACATCAGTGACACAATCTCACCCACCCTAAGGGTCCCCACAACTAGGAGACTGTGCAACCAGTAGACACTAGTATTCTTGAATGTTTCCCCAGTACAATATATGGAACCCACCATGACGCATACCTCACTGGGTAGGCGAGCGTTCACTGTCCTGTATGAGTACATGGATGTATGCTAATTCCATAATAATAGGTATGGCTCTTTCTTACAGGAGTTTTGTACTTCATGTTTGTTTCTCTGTTTTTTAAAATTATACAACTTTCCTTTAACACTTTTCACTCTCTTTAGTGAGTTAGCTCCCTGTGTTGTACGTGTGCTGTATGTGTGAGAGAATTGGGTGATGCTGTTTCTGCTACAGCCACCTGCCCTTAACTTATTATTTGTGTTAGTGAAGGCTGTCCTTATTATTTATGTTAGGGAAGGTTGTGCGGTGACTGTCCACGTTGTACCGTTGTTGTGTTATGAATCTCGGTATGACACATTTCAATCTGCATAGGATCAAAGCGTTTCACATTACCTATGCTTATTTTAATGCATAATGCGAGTGAAAGAGTAAACAGTCACAAAATATTACATAGTTTACTTTTGGTTTTACACATTAAAAACATGTTTTTTTTAAATGGAATAAGTAACTTCGGAACATTTGGAAAGATAACTGGCAAGTGTCTTCATATCTGGTACTACACCTAAGACCAATTTTGGTATTTTATCCAATAGCACAGTGTATGCTGGGTTTGTTGATCCCATAGTGAATTTGATAAAATCAAACCTAGAAGCTTCACAGTGCAACACACCGTGGCTTACAAAATAGATGATGATATACTATGTCATATTCGCAAAGTGTAGAGTTGTGAAATGCAAAATAAAATGTAGTTCCTGGCTTTCTAACTCTTTTTCTTGCTCACAATCGGAGGTTAAAGAGCTCGGTTCGATGAAAGGGCAGAGCTAACCTTTCAGATTAAAATGCCAGCATCTCCTGTTAATACGGTAATATGAACACTCCTTGGAATACCAACCTGCTTAAAGAATCTGTTTACTAGAACACTGCAGGCAGCAAGTTAGACGTGTAGAGACACAGTGAAAAGAAAAGTAATGACCTTTCACTCCCATTTTATGCGACTTAGGCGGTGCCCTCACAACACCAATGTGATGCACCCTGCTCCAAAAAGTGAAGCACAGGCTATAGGTGCTGCGCAGTGAGGGACGATAATGATTTGCTTCCTGCTGCCAAGTCAACTGCTCCCTGGCATGTCCAACAGCAAATCAAGCTTTTGCAGCATTACTGACTATACAGGTCCCATTTCCATGGAATACATCAATGTGGCATTCCACATGGCACCCATAGCCCTGAGGGGTTTCAGTGTTTCTTCCCCCTTTTGGGGTAGGCTACACCCTTTAGCTTATCTGTAATTGCGTGTTGAGTTGTTTAGCAGCTTCAAGCTTCTCTGGGTCAACTTTCATAGAAACTTCATAAAATTGCCTCTCACATAATAACAGGACTATTAAATAGTGTATTGTGGACCACTGTCTCAGTGTTGTTGAACTCACCCTATTGTCGGTACCCTATTCTGTTCAGTAGAGGACGTTGCTGATTTCAATGTATTTTGTTTTCTTAATGTAGAAAAACTCCCTAAAAGGCACAGGCTTCTCCAGGGACTGCCTTCTCTATCTGCAGGATCTCCATGCCTCGTGATGGTCAGTGGTTTAACTCCATCAACAATCCGAAATTGCTTTCATCCCACTGTCAATGCACTTTCTGGCACAGGATGCTGATAGCGCTTTAACTTAAGAGCTGCTTCCTCCTGTCACATCTTGGAGAGTTCCGATGACATGCGTTTCTTTAAAGTTTTTTTTTCTGTTTTCTTACTCCTCTGTACGTACTTCCTATGCCTGTTGCCAAGGCACTTCTCCTTTTCTGGTTCTACCTATTTCACCATTGCAGATGTGACACTCCAGCTTCTACTGCAGCTTAAGAACAATCTACAAATAAGCCTGGGCCATTAACGGGGAGGTCCAGACTTCAATAGAAGTCTGAAACTGGTAGTAATCTGCATTTGGGCTTTGAAGACATGCCAGCCATCATGCTAAATGCAGGCTGTCCACTTGGTGAACAACAGTAGAGCACGTTATCCTAGATAGTTAACTGCAGTTGGGGTAATTAGGTAGGAAGCAATTGAATACAGTGTTGTGGTCTCTGTTTTTCAGAAGTGTAGCATATATAGTATGCATCCATTCCAATGGCATCCAGGCCTGCTACCCAGGTATTTTTACTGTGTGTCCTGATGTGTCAGGCATTATCTCTCATATGCTTTTGACTTCCAGTCATGCCTTTTGTAGGGTGAAACATAAGTGACTTTTAATTCTAGTGCTAAAGATATTATTTTTATTTCTTTGCAGAGTGCATTACCACCAAAGATGCTTGGTGCTAAGACAACCGTCACACACCACTTTGAGCACACAGCTACACTGTGGTGTTAATAGATTGTTTTTTAGTTGTTTCCTAAAAGCGAACAGCGAAGGCTGGGTGCACAGTTGAACTGGAAGGGAACTGTATTCTGGTTGCTGATTCAGGAAAAGCCGTAGCCCTGCTTCGTAACTGATTTTATGCATTGAGGCATATGTAGCCAGAATTCATTGAAATATCATACATTTCATTCATGTGTATACCATCTGAATTGTGCAATTTGGAAATGATTGGAAAGTTCTTCAGTGTATTAAGGGGTGTCCTACTAACATTTCCTACTATTGTGATGCTTTACTGAAAACCAAGATAGCTTTGGTTTTATTTGTGAAGTGTGGATGCTGGTTTAATCCTATGTAGTCTTCTCCTTTTACTTTAATCCCTTGGGAGCATTTGCCGAATATGTGGATCCTCTGGTGCTTATTTGGTGCTTGATTTCATTTATATACATTCATGTTTTCTTTATGGTGCACATACTGATTTATTGTATTGCTATAGTTTTGTCTAGATAAGTCTTTCATCATGTCTGTTTTGGCTTCTAAGATCCATTATAATGAAAACTTGATCTATTATGTTACTCTAATTTGGTTCCAGATTCACAGTGGAGAATAAACTTCCCAACTTTCTCTGGTGTCATGCTTCTTGGAGGCATGACAGTGACTAAAGAAGAGAGGTTGAGGATGATGGGGCTTTATGTTTTTATCCATTGTAGGTATGGCATGAGTTTATTGCTTTTTTCCTTCTTGTTTGTAGTAGCTGATATTTAGATTTGACTGCTATATGCCACTGTAACAATTTAGATTTCCATTTTCTGCTTTCATGTGCTGAATTCACGGCCTTACTACATTCTGTTTTTCCTAGTCATAATTTTTCTTACAGTGCTCATTTTTCGACACTTAAATAGCTAATCACGTTTGGTTTTTGTCTTTATTTTTAGGTAAGTTAATGGCTAAAAGAAACACTTCCCCATTTGTGATATCTAATATGCTAGTTTTTATCTAGGGCACCATTACATAAAAATAATGATCAGTATCACATCGGCTCAATTTTTGTTCTTGTAGGGTGTGTAAAGCAGTAAGTAATTTTTCCCCTGAAACTGTCAAATGTTCATTTATTGTTGTCATGAACACACAGTTGTCACTCATTATAGTTTCAATAGTGTTGCCATGCCTTGTTTTAATATTTCCTATACTTCAGTATCTTAATAAATGTAGAACTCTTGGGCCTGGACAAACTAGTTTGTGTAGTCAAGTGCACCAGGAAGTTTTAGGGTTGTCAGTCCACACCACAGTTTGGGCAATCTATGTAACTTGTCTATTGGTTAATGTCATTAGGTCATGGCCTACTAGACAGCTGCGCAGTCTGCACTCCTCGAAAAATCATAAAAATGTCACTAGACCCTCAGGTCGAGTAACTTAAATAATCTACTCGACCTAACTGTAATGTACTTGACCCGTAGACAGGTCTCAAATTGTGTGATCCTAGGGGAATAGTTTACAGAGTCACCTTTTTTTCATTCTCACATGTGACTGCATCTTCAAATATGTGAGCTCTGCATTTCTGCAGTACAAAAAAAAAACTATTTTGTTTGGTTAAATAGACTAAAGTTTGCTCAATGTAACACAAGAATCGAGCCCCCATATAGTGTGCACATGACCCATTACTTATTTTAGCTTACTAACAGCATTGCCATCAGAGCAGAAGTGTTTCTCAGTTTGTTTATACACTCACTTTTAATAGCTTTGTTACTAAACCATGATGTGGTAGCATATCACTGTCTACACACAGTACATTTCCAAGAAATATCCAAAAACCTTTCCACCAACTTGCAACTTTCCTGATGAGACTATATAGTGTATTAACAATCTGTGAAAATTGGATTTCGGAAAACAGATCCGTTGCACATCAACAAATAAAGTATTCGGATTTGTTTTCAACCTATGAAAATATTTTTTCATCACAAGGAAAGAGAAAAATATTGGCTTTCACAACTTCTGAAATATATTTTTAAAAGTTTGCACAGTTGACTTAGTCGAATAAATGTTGTGTGTTAGGAAAAACCTGACACCCTATTTCCTTTTTACAGCAGGTCACACAGTTCACCTTAGAAAGTTCTTGAACTCTGCAGGCAGAAGGAAAATTAATTGTAAGACAAGCTGACTTTTGACCGCTGTCTGTGAACAAATAGCAAATGTGACATAAGAACAAGATTTAAAGGCATCTTTTATAGCCCCTCCACTTTTCAACTGAACAGAACACCTGTTCTTTGTCAATTCGGCGAAAGGGGCGAGTAGGTCCTAAAAGCAGCTCGACCTGATCCAATAAGACTCGTCATAGAGAGTGGTTGAGTAGATTTTTCGAGCCCTATGTCTGGTTTGCTAAAGACTTCTTGAAGACTTTCAGAAAGATGAATTAAGAATGCATTCCACTCATTGATTAACATTGGCTTTGTGGTTTGTAATTCAAACTTTCTGTTTTTCCATTTGCTGGCTTTATTTGCTTTAGTCTGTCTAGGTTCAGTTTGTCTCTCCCGTTGCATAAACCGTGTTTTCTGTATGTTGCTTTCTCTTAACATGCCTTTAAATCTTGTTATTTTCTAACTATATTTGCTGTGTGACCGAGGTAAAATGTCAGTCACAGACTTCCAAGGGAGCTTTTTAACTTTTCTTTCTTTGACTTCATAGTGAGAGGATTTATGTGACATTCTTGCTAGATAATGTGGGTAGGGAAGAGTTTTTCTCTAGCACACAACAACATTTAAATGAACTGTGCAAGTATTTCAGAATGTATCAGAATTATGAACGCACAAACGAAGCACATTTTTTGTTATTTCCGAAGTGTGTTGGAAACGAATACTTTAATGTGATCAAAATGAGACATTACACTAGGTGATGCAATTTTCTCACGTTTTTGTCTGTGCACTGTCTAGCTTTATTAGTTAAACTGTATCTTTGTGCAAATGTAATGGTCATTTCAATTGAAAATATGTTGTCTGCAATGGCATTGTGCTACCACACCATGAATACTCCACTCTGTGCCAATCCAACCTACTCTGCTCCACTGCACCACTCCACACCACTGCATTATACTCTGCAAAACTCCACTTTACACCACTCCACTCTACACCAATTCAAACTACCCTGTACCACTCTGCTTTAGGCCCATGCACTCTTCGTCATTCTGCTATACACCACTGCACTCTACACCACTCCAGTCTAGGCCACACCAATCTACTCTGCACAACTCCACTCTATACCACTGTACTCTCCGCCACTCCGCAGCACTGCACTCTATGCCAGTACACACTCAGACCAATGTGCTTTACTCTGTAACACTTAACACTATGCCCATGCAATTTACGCCAATCCACTGTACGCCACTCTAATCTACTCTGGACCACTGCACTTGATGGCCCTGCACTCTACACCCCTTTACACCATTACACTCTATGCCACTCTATGGAACTGCACTCTACCCTGCACCACTCCACTCTACACCACTTCCCCCCACTCTGAAACGATCTCTTCTACGCCACTCTTCACTCTGCGCCATTCCACTCATTGCCACTATACTCTACGCCACTCTACTCTTAACCCCTGCACTCTACGCTAGTGCTCTGTACACTTCTGTACCATCCGTGCACTCTATACCACTGCACTGTACTCTGCATCACTGTACTCTTTGTCACTCTACTCCACTCTATACCACTGCACTCTGACACTCTACTCTGCAGCATTGCACTCTCCACCACTGAACTCAATGCCACTCTACTCTGCACTACTCCACTGTAGATCACTGCACTCTGTGGCACTCCACTCTTTGGCACTATATTCTACTCTGCACTACTCCACTATGCACCAATCTAAGCCACTGCACTCTGCCATTTTATGCAACTTCACACCTTACCACTCCAACACACAATTCTCTCTATAACTCCACTCTACTCCATTCTTCGCCATTACACTCTACGACACTCCACACCACTCTCCTCTGTGCCACTAACTTTTAGCCATGCTGAACAGCAGCCACGCTGGTGAACAACATGGATAAAACACATTGGCAAATCCAACAGCTCTTGCATTGACAAGACCTATTGTCTTTGCCACTGCTTGTTTTTAATTGCAATTTGAAATAGTATTTTATCACATTTCAAAAATTGCTATTTATCAATATTTTATCTGACAGTCTTTGTTTTGCCCGTGTGTGCATAAATTGAGGCAATTCATGGGGAGGCAGGTGCCTGAGCTATTTTTATAGCTGATATCGCCATTTGAGATTGAGACTAGTCATTGCTGATGACAAAAATATTAGAACATCAACTCTGAGTGTCAAGGTGTTTTGCTTTCACTAATGACCGAGCTGAAAACAATCTCTGGAATGCACTTCTTAGTTTAAAGAAGACATTTATTATTACTTCACCACGAGGTTCCTGAGAGAGGAGATTAGTAGGTTGGAGGCACACGTTTAAAAATAGTCACAGCAGTGAAAGGAAAATATATCAAAGTGGTTCTCAATTGCAATGTACACAGCAAATATATGTGATTATATTATAGCATAACTTCAAAGCAAAGAATAAAAGTCAAAATTCATCACCGTAGGGCCTATCACTGCTCTTCATCTTTCTCATGCCTGCAAGTTGATGACTCCTGTTCAACTGTGAGAAAGAGATTTTCCACCCGTACGGGACAGGTCAGGCAGCTGACGTCCGCTCCTGACTGAAGTCTCAGAAAATTCCCCCTCGCTGCTGCCCAGGGACTCCTTTTATAATGAAAAAGCCTGCTAACAGGCCCTTTCCTCTAATAGTCAAAACATGCTGGCTGCTGTAGGTCAGAGTTGGAAGAAACAAACGTCGAAGGTTGGTCAAGTCTTCAAGGCCTGTTTTTCCCAAGGCTGCACTAGAGAAAAACACAAAATATGCACTTCCTTATCATGATTAGTGTTTCAGTGAGAGAATATACGAAAAACACAGCTTGGTTTACCATGTGGAAAAACACAGCTCATCTGCAATGTCTCAACTGCAATGTCTAACGCCACGATAAAGCCAATAGGCAGCTAAACTGAATACAAAATGTCTAATGCCATGTTAAAGCCAACAGTCTGCTAAACTGAATACAGAATGTAATGTCTAATGCCACGTTAAAGTCAATAGGCAGCTAAACCGAATACAGAATGTAATGTGCTACGGGTGAACTTTGAACAACTATTATGCACAGTGGGAAACACAAAGTCAGTGGTCAAACATACTTAATGTCATTACACAAGGTAAGAGTAATCCTTTCTCTATACTATAATTAAGAACTCCAGTTTTTTTTAAACATAACCTAACTAGGCAGAGGAGGAAAAATGTCTTTCTTTGTTGCACACACAAGAACATGACAGCAGAAATGCTGTTAATAGAAAAAATTACCTTGTGCATTCCTGTTGTAGGCATAACGGGAAATAAATCACCTGTAACTTCCATGTTTAACTATATTTTGAAGAAGGAACATTGTTCAGGAAACTGTTAAGGATCAGAGTAGGAGTTGACACCACTGATGAGTTAAACTCCCCAAATGTGACCCAGTCACAAGGAGGTGTCAACCGTTGGTGTGCCTCACTCTCAGCCAGAGTTCCATTCCCAGACAATGACTGACCCACAGGTCACTGTTGGAGCCTGCTGTGATACAATTGCCATGATAATGAGAAACCATCTTCCAATCGGTAACCCTCGCAGACAGGGTGACCAGTCATCCAGATATGCAAGGGTTTTCCTCAGACTTGCATTTGGAGCCATCTCAAACTGAATGCTTCCGAAATGGAAATATTCACATGTGGCGATTTGGAAAAATTAGGATCCACCCTGCGCCTGGCCTGACGATCTGGGGTCACCTCCTAAACTATCTAAGGAAGTAAGAAACTTTGGAATTAGTATGTACTCCAAGTTAACAATGAATGCTCAAGTGGACAAATTAGCAAGATCAAGCTTCATCATCATGAAAACTCTGCAACGCATCTTCCCCCACCTCAGATTTAATCACAAGGTGCACCATCTAAACTGAATTACGCCAATGGCCTCTACCATGGATCATCTTTATCTATTATGAAAAAACTACAATACATTCAGAACTCGGCTGCCAGACTACTCCTACATGTAAAGCCACTAACCCACATCTCCCCTTCCTTGAAGCCCCTACGTTGGTTACCAGTTGCAAGAAGATCCACCTTCAAGCTGCTTTGTATCACCCACAAAGCAATGCAATCAACAGGACCCATTTTAATCAGAAATAAAATAACTAAATACGTTCAACAAAGAAACATCTGCTCAAGATTGGCACCCCATCTCAAAATACCACAGTACAAGAAAAAAACATTGGGTGGTACATCTTTCTGTTCAAGCGGCCATACTATGGAGTTCATTACCCTCAAATATAAGATCCACGGATAACTATCATCTTTAGAAGACTACTCAAGAGTTGGCTCTTTCCTAAATAACCACCATACTCAAACAGAAATGGACTGCATATCCCTGTGTATGTAACCATGTTATAATTTGATTGTGTGTACATATCTAGATATGTGTATTTCTTTGTACAAATACATATAATAACTATTTTATCTTAAAATATGTACATACTCTTTAGGCCTGTTTAACAAATGTATATTTTACTACAGTTAAATGTATGCATATATAGTTGTGTGTACCAACAAAAACGGCTTTACTTCAAAGCCATAAAGGAGCACTCTCCAGGTTGCAGCTAAGTTCATTTCCCCAGCATGACGCGTTTACGCTAAATGCCTTTCTCAAATGCCATCAAAATAAAAAGACACTCGTATTTGGCTGTTTAAATAGTTTCCCTTCATTGTTAGTTTCGATATTAGTCATCAGTGAGAAAGGACTTCAATTCATCCATAAATCACTCGGCTAAGAGAGCTGCCATTTTAACCTGTGTTGTTTATAGTTCAAAAGTCCCAGTTGCAGTAGTGATTCTGGGCATATTCATACTGTCATTGTAATCGGCGCGCTTTCAGCATGAAAACTCAATGTTGTTGTGGAAATATGCGAATGTCTTTTCATGAAACAAATTAGTTCAGCCTGTTCATCTCCGTCTCATGCCCATATTATTTCCATACCTGAAGGCAGCAGTCTCGTGACTAATGCCAATCCATGTAGTCATGTCCTGTAAAATCAGCAAGTATTTCAATATTTCAGGGCTGCGGCAGTTCTGGCATTTTTCATTATAAGTTTCACCAAATGCCACTGAAAATGCCGAACACTTAACGATGGGTGCCTCCTCCGTGCATATAGTTGTGTGTGTGTGTGTGTGTATGTGTGTGTGTATATATATATATATATATATATATATACATACATACTATGTTTTTGTGTATGTTTATATTTATGTATATTATTCTACACTTGTTCATAGGTCATTAGCATAGTTTCTATATAAGTTGGTTGATTAGATGCTCATAAGTCTCTGTTTTTATTTTAACTATCACCGTAGGTAAATATCTTAACTATGTATGTACAAGGTTTTCACTATTGAAATATTGAGGAAAGATAAAATAATGTTATAAAAGTACACAAATTAACTTCAAATACAGTAACTCGTGAAAGCCTGTGTTTATATGATACAGCTTTAAATCTCACTATTTTACATTCCTTACACATGTATTCCCTTAATTATGTAATCATGTGTATATATATATTACTATAATCTTACTGTACTAGAGGGAAAAAAAAAATATATATATATATATATGTTACTTTCTCCAAAGCTTTACTCTGTCTGACCATCACCCTATACCTCTGTCAATCCATCCTCTATCTCCACTCTCTGAGGATAGAATATTATCTCCATAACTGCCTTTCATAAGGGGTGATTTCAATGATATAACTGCCATCAGTGATTTTACAGATATTTTAGGAACATATTTTTGTCTCTAACAGATGTTTAATAAAAACAAATTCTTAGAAAAAAATATTTATTCCTTATATCTTTCTGTAATTTTTTCCTCCTTAGAATTCATTATCTATAGAAGAGTGATAATACACATACGAATTTTTTATTATAAATTATTCATCACCCTTTTGCACTATTTATAGACACCTTATTTAATATAGAAATATTTTTGTCTTATTAGCACATTGCACTTTAGTCAGTGGCCTCTTTCCTATTCTATTTCAACTCATGCATTAATCAGGAAACCCACAATATAGATTTAAATAGTGAAGATTTAATCTATAAAATATAAAATACATGTATTGCTTTCTGGATATCCATGTAACATATCGTGACACAATAAGGTATATATAATTGTAAGATAATAGTTATTTTGCTGATTGGTTTATCTGTATTAACTAACCTCTTATAACTAACTATTTATAACATTTTACAGCATTTTACAACATCTATAATAATTTTAATATTTGAAATATTTATATTTATTTATAAAAACCCAGATTAGAAAATACATCTTATAAATATTTAATTAATTAGAGCGATGGATGTTGATCAGAAAAATTAATGATACTGGTTTAAATTATGTATTAACATACAATTTTATACTCACAATATCTAATTAATGATTTTCACTGGATCCAACTAATGATATGTATTATATACTCAGGAAATATATGTGATATATATGATGGATTTATATTTATACCATTGACAGCAATTCATGAAAAGATTGTAGAGCTAGAACTTTAGGTTTTTGCATGTGTTAAGATGGCCGCTGCAGTAGTTTACACTAGAATGCTATGAAAACAAATGATGGATTTTAACTTGTGTACATATATGGTGCCGGCCTGTAGGCCAGATTTGTCCATTAGAAGGCGTTCTGCCGAAACGCGTTGACATCTCACTTCAGGACTCTGTTAAACCTTTACAAGAAATAAATTCGATGAATTCAAACCGGCATTGTTGAATACAACTTTGTTCGAGTGGTCGGGATTTAATTAACGGGATTGGTGCAGCCGTCAGATGGTTATCATTCCATCTGTTGAAGATTATATATATATATATTTATATATATATGTATATGTTACTTTCTCCAAAGCTTTACTCTTGTCCGACCATCACCCTATACCTCTATCAATCCATCCTCTATCTCCACTCTCTGAATAACCCCAAACTCATTCGACTGCTATGATCTCCAAAATAACTCTTCCCAGACTCTTCCCTCCTCTACTCCTTCTGGCTCACAAAGACCTCAGTCTACAACTATGATTTCCCTAACAACCCTACCAAATTCTTCCTCATTTATCTCTCATTTGACTCATCCTGAACTCAATTTAACTACTATGATCTCACTAATCCCTTTCTACAGACATTTCCACCCCCACCTCTCCTTTACTCATCCCATATCTCATCTTACTACTATGATCTCCCAATTAACACTTCTCGATTCTTCCAGCCTCTATTCCTCCATCATTCCATTCAAACCAACTAACAGACTCGCATGTCCGCCACTCAAATTAACTCAGACCTCCCTATACAAATACTGTACTCATATTTCCCTATACTAATCCACCACCAGTCTTTTTGGGTTCCGTAGTAGAGCGTTACTCGCCAAAAAGCGCTTCAATGCCTTGTTAAGGGTAGTAAGCACTATATAAATACCAATACAATTACTATAATATCGATTGGAAAATTAAATCTGTGCAGTGTTTTAGTCTAAATGTTCCTCTTAATTGTTTGCCAGTGTTGGCACGCTAGCCTTCAAAACATTTAAGATGTTCATTCACATGGCCCTGGATTCAAAACAAGGGGCATTTATTTAATTTAATTACACCTGCAAAAGCATAGTTGTAGCATGTGAGTTGAAATTCATTGTTTGTTGGTAATTACATCATGTAGATAATGAAAAGCATGGGTGAGATGATTGAGCCTTGAGGAGCGTTTGTGAAGTAGGGTTTGGACGAGAAAGGGGGAGCATGGATGACATTAGTTCTGTTTTGAAGATAGGATATTATTCAGTTAAGAGCAGTCCCTTCTATGCCAGCTTCATAGAGTCTTTGTGTTAGTGTCATGGTCAGCTGTGTCAAAGGAAGCTGAGAGGTCCAGGAAAATTAGTGCAGTAACTTCTTTGCGGTCTATTATGTTTTTAAGATCTTCCCAGATGGCGATGAGGGCAAATTCAGTGCCTCTTCCTGGGCATCTGAAAGTGTACAGTTATCTTCAACGAATTGTGTCATCTGGGCGAAAGCTGCTCTTTCTGTCAGTTTACCCAGGAAAGGACCATTTATAATTGATCTGTAGTTGTTGTGGTCATGCAGGTCCAGGTTTGTTTTCTTTAATAACTGGCGTATGTATGTCTCAAGATCTTCAGGAAAGATTCCCGTAGTTAAAGAATTATTGATGATTCTTCTTACTGGTGTGGCAGCAGAGGTAGATAAAATAACATTATTGAAGATGTGTGGTGGACAAGAGTCAGAAGGTTAGGGTATAGTTTTATAAGTTTTGAGACTGTGTCTAGAAATATGTCTGGTATTATAGAATTGCTAGGTGGTGGTCTGTAAAGGAGGAGGAAATTACATGAGGGAGTAGGTGTAGTGTTGCATCTGGTGAGGAGGGCCTCACAAACCTTTATGGAGAGGTCTGCTTTACTGAGATTTATTGCTTTTTTTAATATAATAGCTATTCCGCCTCCTTTTTTGCCTATACAGTTTTGTGTGATGGTTTGATAGCCTGGAAGAATGACCTAATGCATTGTTTGGGCCATGTCATCTCCCTACCATTGTTCAGTTATGACGAGTAAGTCAGGTTGTGTGTCACTGAGTAGGTCGTAGACGTGGGTCTTGTTTTTTTGGGTTGTCATCTAGCATTTATGAGTAGGCAGTTTAGAGACTGTGTTTTGATGGTGGTGTGATTTTGTTTTGTTGAGGAGTTATCATTCTAATTTTAACTTGTCAGGTATGTCATTAGCGCTTATGCTAACTGTAGGAAGGTCACCCTGGTGTTGTTTTTCTATATTGTGTTCCTCGTCTAGCAGGCTTAGAAGGCATTCTGTTGGGTCTGCGTGTGTCTTGGGTGGAGATGGTGGTTGAGAGTGAGATGGTGAGTTGTGTTTTTGTAGAGTAGCCTTTTTGTGTAATGGACATGGGGATGCAAAATTGTTAAGAGCGGCATGTTGTATAATTTGTTTGTGCCTGTTAGGGTGGAAGGAGTATGAGTTGGGGATGGTGGTGGTGGAGCATTTGGGTCATATTGTGCAGTGGATGAGAGGCGGGTAAATGAATGTTGTTGTTGTGTTGGGGTGTTTGTGGTAAATGTTGGTGAAGAATGAGAATTTTTTGAGTAAAGTTGGTTTAGGATTTGTATTATTTGTGTAATCATGAAGATGAAAGTGGGTGTGATGGAAAGTTTTTTTGAAAGTGTGTGTGATTTTGATGTGCTGGTGTGTGTGTTTTGTTTTTGTGAATTAGCGAGAGGAGATATATATGTAGTGTTTTTTGTGAAGGATTTTATGTGAGTTACTGTTGGTGAGTGTTTGAAAAATACATGGTGGTGATGTGTTTTGGAGAAGACTATGGGGGTTATTACAACTTTGGAGGCGGTGTTAATCCGTCCCAAAAGTGACAGTAAAGTGACGGATGTACCACCAGCTGTATTACGGGTTCCATAGGATATAATGGACTCGTAATACGGCTGGTGGTATATCCATCACTTTGCCGTCACTTTTGTGACGGATTAACACCTCCTCCAAAGTTGTAATAGCCCCCTATTTGTTGTGAGTAGGAGGGGATGGACAAGCGTTAAGATTGTGTTAGATTTGATCACTGGAAGAGCTAATATGTATGATGGATTAGAGTGTAAGAAATCTATAGTTGTGTGTAATTGGTAAAAAGAGGAGGCAAGTATTCTTGGATGGTGTGATGAAAGGCTGAGTATAGGTTTCGTCGTGATAAAAAGGGGTCTGTTCTGAATAAGTAGAGGATAGAGCTGGTGTTTTGTATGACCAGGGAGCGTGTGTCTAGATGCATTAACGTTTTGTATTATGTGATTTTGTGTTGTGATTGTAATGTGTGGATGTGTTAGTGGTATAGGACAGAGTTGTGTTTTGTGTGAGAATGAAGTTGTCATAGTGATGTAGTTGGGGTAGAATGTGTACAGGTGTGGTTTGTGTGGTTTTGCAATGGTTGTTGAGACATCAAAATCTGAATGAGGTTTGTTTGTGGTAAGTCGAATGCCTTTGCTGATATTATGTTTGGATGTTGCAGAATGTGGAGGGATCAAGGTCCTTTCTGGAAAATTGAAAAAATGTACAGCATCTCTGGCCCTAGGCCCGATCAGGCCAAAACAGGCAACTGCCCTTGTCCCCCTCGGCCCTTAGCTGAGACCTAGTCTTAAATAGCCCTATTGGCCAATCAAACCCTGCCCCTAATCCTTGACAATCAGAATCCAAAGCCTAACCTAAAGAACTAATGGGAGACCTAGCCCTATCAACCCATCACAGCCCTACCCTAACAGACGATCTAAACCAAAGCCCTAATCTTAGGTCCAATAGAAACCCTAGCCCTAGTAACAATCAGAATGCAAACCCTAGATATACTCCAGTAGGAATCCGTAGCCCTACAGCCAATCGGAACACAAAGCCTTAGCCCTTAAGCAAATAGAAATACTAGCTCTAGCAACCAATCACAGCAACAGATGCAGCAACCAGTAGAAATGTAAATAAGGGGCAAGTTAACTTAAGCCCAAGCTCCTATGACAGGTCGGAGGGAGGTGCTCTTCTCCTTGGATACAGACAGGCACAATCCACACTTCTAAGCTAACAGATTCTACTTTTTAGGTAAGGGACAATTTTGAAACCACTAGAATGCTGCTTGTCGCAATTTATGTTTCAAAGGGGGAATTAACAGATTTTAATGTTTTGTTCTGATTTTCATTCCCTTCTTGGCATGAAAACAGTGACCACGCTTGTATAATACTGGTCAGGTTTCCTCTCTATTCTCTGTTAACTTTAAGATGGAGGAAATATGTAGGGAAAAAGCTAGAATAAAGCCATGTTAGCTTAAGAAATAGAAGGGTTATTATTAAATTATATACACGGTTACATTTCTAACTGCCCTTTCTTACTAAGGAGTGTGGCACAAAGTTAATTGCTTAAATACTTGGTTTTTGTGCTTCCTCGCCTTATTATTACAGCACAGAAGGATTTCAGAAGGGCTGAAGCAGGCATCTGAGGAGATTCTCAGCCAAGTCCCAGGCTCTCCAGCCTTCCTGTAGGCTTCATCACACCATGAGAGACTAGAATGTAATTATTTCATCTGATAGCATTTAAAAGTTTGGAATCATTTTAATGCTGTACAAGTCTTTAAAAAGAGTCCTTCGTATTTTTGGTTCTATATGTAGGACTTCCATATAATTACTTTCACAATTAAAAGTATGCCCCCTTACACCTTGCAGAAACTCATATTTAAACTTATGCTGTCCTGGATTTAGCGTGTGCATTATAGTAATGGTAGTTTTATTTTTTCATCACTATTCATGCAATGCACAAAGTCCCAGAATGCAAAAGAAGCAGAACTGAATAAGTAATTAACGTGTGAAACAGGAGACCTCCATTATCTCCTCGTGGTCTAGGCAAAACCTGGCAAAGCGCATAATCTCAGGAATACAGATCATTTTGGTTCTTACACAGTATATCTTGTCTTTCATATTTAAAAAAAATTAAACCATAAAATCTTTTAGATTTTTCAAATCTGCCCTCACCATAGCACATCAGAGTTTCTTACCTTTCATAGTGCCCTTAGGACGGTAGAGAATTTTTGCATTGCTGGTGAGTGCTGCCTCAAGGGTTCAGGTCAAGATAATTAATACTGTAAGGGTTCTGGCTAACTTCTAGTTCCCCTTTCGTGTCCATAACCTGTCACAGTTTTCGTTTTGATTTTGAAATTATGGTCACTATTGACTTGGCACTTCACACCCCTTGTTTGATTGCTCTGGTCTTTCTCCAGCAGGCAAACCTCCTTTAATGTAAATAAACGGTGCACCTCCCACATGGTTGCCTTACCAGAACCCACAGACCCAGACCACAACGGATTAACGCCAGAAGAATTGAGTCCAAAGTTTGGCTTTTTTGTTTAAACTCAAAAGCCATCTTCACGTTTTATGTCCTGCACTTTGTGCCCTACATCCAAGGTCCCTCTTCTAATACCCTGAGCATCAGGTCCCTTCAGCCTGTTGTCCGGATGGCTTCTTCCTTTCCAGCCTCCAACCTTTTACTTGTACTTCCTGTTAAGATTTTGCTTCAAACCCCCCACAGTGACACACTGTTCCAGCTTTCATCTGTTGGTTCTGGCAATGCGTTTGTTTCCTGGCCTATCAACTTGATTCCAGACAAGCATTTATTACCCGTTCTGCCCATGCGACTACTCACTTCTGGCCACATCTTATGCTTCTGGGTAAGTGTTTGCTTCCGTGCCTTTTTGCTCTATTATTGCTGGCTGAAACATCATTTCCAGAATCTTTCCATTACATTTAGACAGACAACCAAGCATTGCTATAAGCTACTCTATATTGCATTGTGAATCCTGCAAACTTTGCCTCCACCTAGATAGCTGTCTCCATTTGCACACATGGAGCATGTCGGGTAGGTTTGCCACAGCTGCTGGATGGCCCCTAATTTCTCCCACTCCCCAAATGCTGTTAGGCTTCCGTCATTCTTCAGTCCACCCTTAATTTTATTTTCCCAGTAGGAGCTACCCTTCTAGTGACCAATAGTTATTATGCTCTTTAGTTGTATTATCTGCAATAGGTGGTACAGACCATTAAGCTCATCTCTGTTCCATCTGATTTCAGCATGTTTGGAGCAGGTTTCATAAGGAGATAAGGTAACAAGATTAAATTGTGGTGTCCTACCATAATCCATTGTGCCAAGTTACTCAGAACTCCAGCATACTTTACCAACCTCAAACTAACAAAACAGGTGGCAGCGGGCTATAGCTCCATGCACCTAACCCCTATCCCCTTCTATATATTAAGATTTTAATAAAATACTGGAAAATTGTTTGTGCGTGCACCCATCCCAACACCTGCTGCCGAAGTGCAATCCTTAAATAAAGAACTATGAACAATTCAAATTTAAATGGTGCTCCACACTCAACAGTATTAAGAAGTCCAATTCTTAAATGTAAGTCCATTTATATCTTCTCTTTATTCTTCTTTTCTTAAAATGTAGGACACATTCATAACAAAAACAGCCAAAGTGTTTTGTCCTTAAGACAGGACTTCTTCAGGGATGTATGTGTCCAACTTCATTCAAGAAGGCTTCAACTGCAGTGAATGCCTTCCAGTAGAACTTGAAGCCTATGCCTGAGTGCTTGATCATAACCTGTGTTCTCATTCCAGTTATATTAAGTGAACCACCCTTTATCCTTTTTGCTATCTACTCTAGTCAGCAAATCCACATTTGAGTAATCCTTTGCATCCAAATGAACACCACTGTTTTTCTTTGCAACTGTACTATACTCTTTAACACGTTCTCTATCCTGCAATCACTTATGCAGTAAACAATTGGTTGACCATTTCATTATACACCCCCATGCCACAAAACAAATTCCTTGCTATACTGTAACCTTTGCCTGTTCTCCTTCATCGAGCTGACCCCATATTGACAATCTTCTACCATCCTCTTTACATATCAGAACCATTAAAGCTCTATCAGAAACCAACTTTTAGTGTGTTGTTACTCTTATTTATTGGACCCCTAACCATGTAGCCAGGGTGAGTGGCATAATTGACCTACCATGAGGTAGAAATCAGTGCACACTGTAACTGGGGCCATTTTCTTCTTATAGTGCCTAGATCTGTGCCAGCTGGGCGGAACATCTAATTCTTTTAAATTATAAACTACAGTGGTTAACCAGGAACAGGCAACCAACCCCATTAACAATGAACTCCCTGTACTTACTGGCGTCCTCTTCATAATTGTTCCCTACAGCGCAGTTGGCCTCCCTTTTGATGACCACCCTCATTCTTTCCTTACTAATGTACTTGTTTTTGCAACATAAACACTTACATGCTGGTTATCTGGATAAGGCCTTTCACTTTAGTACCTTGTGTGTCTGTGCCATACCTACCTTTGAGACCTAGATTTGAGTGAGCAACCACACTATTGCTGAATGACCTGAAACCTTTTACCCCTACCCAAAATTTAGAAAATATATACTTTTGTGTGTAATTACGCACCATAGGAATGAATGGGGAAACTTTTAAATTGCATATAGAATAAGGCAGTGCTCTCACAAGTGTCACCTTTTATTTTTAGGTCGAAATCGTTGAGGTGTCCTGTGGGCCACCTGGAGAAGTTCAGGTAGTTCCTGGTTCAAGTGGGATCAGTGGCTAAAAGTCTGTGCAGAACAGAGAAGGGGACCACTTGGAAACACACTGACCGGGTGGATTTAAAGGTAAGTCTGATGGGTCCCTTCAGAGTGTAGAGGTCGCAAGGGGTTAGGGAACCCTAGAGCACAGCTGGTTTTCCAATGCAGGGGCCAGGGAGGCCGGGTGAAGTGCAGATAGGTCAGCCAGGAGTTGTGCGTCAGGGAGTCCTTGAAGCCAGGTGCAGGTCACTTAGAGGGGGGATTGCAGGTCAGCAGGGCCACTCGACTGGTGCTTGCTTCTGGTCCTCGGAGAGTCCGGAATGGACTTTTCTTCTGGGTGTAAGGCATTGAGGGTCCAGTACCCTGGGCTAAGGCACATCTTGGCCATTGGCGGTCACCGTGCCACCAAATGTGGCACACTGGCAGGATTTGTCTTCTGGGTCAGTTTGGTGGAGTTTGGTCGAACTACTGTGTCCAGTTCATTGGTCAGCAGCCAGTCAGTTAAATGGACTTCCCCTGGTTTCTTGACTGCAGGGTGCAGAGAGTGATGCCTTCCCTCAGATCGAGGTTCTTGGGGATTTTCAGAAGGCTGGAGGTTCTCTCGGGTTTCTTAGAGTCCGTCCAGTCGACCCCTTGGCGGCTATTGTCGAGTCCTGGGTGCAGCAGACAGAGTTTGGTGGCTTTTTCTTCTTGCAGCAGAACTCCTGTTCTTGTGCCTCTGTCGCTGGTCTTCTTGTATCTTTCAAATCTGATCTGGAGGTCTAGGGATGCCCACTAAATACTGTATTTAGTGAGCGTTAAGGGGAGGACCTGGTAGTGGCCAGTAGGCCACCTAACTTGTGGTGGCTACACCCACTAAGTGACCACTTCCTGTGGAAAGGTGTTACATCCCTAACCTTGATAGGCTATTTTCCTGCCATCCAAGATGGAGGAAAATGAAATGGAGAGATTATCTTGCCTGCCACACCTGAGAGGTGGTGCAGGCTGGGGGTAGCCACTCCTCCCACTCTGGCTATGTTTTTTTCCACTGATTTTTGCTCTCAAAGTGGGGGAAGAACCGTTGGGTGGCCATCTGCTGCTAGCAGCAGTGGTCACATTTCAAAGGCAGTAGAGCCTTTGAAGCTGACCACTGGAACAGGGTGCCTGCCTGGGGAGTGGGTGTAACACCTCCACCCTTGAAAGGCTTTGTGTTCTGGCTCCTAAGAGCAGCGGCTTTCACCTCAGGAGTCCAGACTTCTATCTGGTGGTGGCAGGTTTGTGAAAAGTCAGTCATCAGCCATGCCAGGCCAGAGCTGTTGGCTTTTGCAAGGGGCACCTCTAAGGTGCCCACTGGGTACATGTGTACATGTTATTAAAAAATCCAGTACTGGCATCAGTGTAGGTTTCGTATTCTGAGTTGTTTGATACCAAACAACACAGTATTCAGAGAGGCCATCAAGTAGCTGTGGGAACTCGGAATGACCAGTGTCCAGCACATGCATTTGCTATTGCTTCCCTGCACACCTATCATGCCTTAAAGGTTTGCAAAACCACAGTAGGGACATATTTCTCATGCACACATATGCCCTCACATGCATTATAGTGCACCTTGTCTTAGGGATGCAAGGCCGGCTAGAAGGGTGACTTATCTGTATTTCATGCAGTGTTAATGGGCATGGAACTCTTGTTGAGTGCCATGTCAAATTTGCAGCGTTTACCTACACTTTGTCAGGTACTTGCAATGGCAGTCTGCATAAGCCTGGTGTAGGGCTTGCCAGATTGGCACAATTGATGCTGCAGCTCAGAGGGTCCCTCCACAGTTCCCATGCCGTAGGTGAGAGGGGGTACCATTTTCTAGGGAGTTACAAAGATGGCTGACATGCCAATGCATAGTACAGTTTTGGGGAAAGTGCGCTGGCCCTAGGAACCTGTATAGCGGGGCCCAGGGCACTTAGAGTTTGAAACCACATTAAATTTCCGGGCAAAAAGTGTGGGGGGGCTTCCATGTCAAAAGAGGCCCTTTCTCAAAGATATGCTGCTTTCTTGCATTAGCAAGGGATCCCCAGCCCTCAAACTTGCCTTTCAAATCATTCAGGCGTACTCTACTGACCTTCTCACTAACGTGTATACAATATTCTCTGCGGAAATAAAGTCCTCAAATACTTCTATCTGCACAACAAACCTATCCAGAAAATATTTATCTTCTATCCAGTGGACCACTATATGCTTTTCTTGTGCCATAAGCCATCCACCCTGCACCACACTTATCAAATTTACATTGCTAATCATGACTTCCCCTAGGCTCAAACTGTAGTAGCATGTCTATCTGTGAGGGAGAGATGGGAGGACATGCTTACCCTCCCCTGTGCTCGGCATCCCAGCTTCCCAGAAGGATTAAGACCCATCTGCCCTCTATCCAGTTTGCTTGATCGCTCCCAAGTATTTTCTTGATTCCAATCTCTGCACCCTTTTCGTACGTCCATGTCATGTGTAGAGAAACAACACATTTACACTTTCAGTTGCAATTCTAAGCAGTTATCTGATTTATTACAACGTGCCACGTACTCACTAGGCGTCTCCATTGTGATCACACCAATGTCTGTTGCCCTCCCACTTTCATTGTATACCAGCAATCCTCTCCTGCTATAGCCATTGCAGCACTTTACCTTCCTACAATGTGAGAGAGAGTTGCGCAGCAAGGGTGTCTTGGGTCTCACTGCAAGAAAAATGAATTATCCCGTTCTGTGGTAGTCTCTGACAATCAAAACATGGGCGCTGTGGGCTCCACCATGTTCTCTTCCCCAGTGCCACTTCCTTGAACTCATAGTGTTATCATTACTTGTTATTCTACATTGACATTACGTCTCACCTTCCTCAGACTATCACTAATTCCTTCTGTCCGCTGACAGCTCTCGCTGGGCAGCAAATGCTGTACCTGTTCAAAACACTGAGCATCACCAGTTAAAGACACTCAACCAAAATCACATCAGTCTCTAGCTAGGCTGAGGATGGACTCAGGAACAGCTGCTGTTTCTTGCATCGTTCTGGTCAATACCACCTTTTTAGCATGATGTTTGTTTTTCCTAGGAGCGTTTGATAAACCATTAGCCATGAGATAGTTGCATTTCTGAAAGGCTGTCCTTTGCCATTCTCGCCCACTGGACTGTTTAAGCCATAATTGCCTACTAAAAAGAAGCATTAGCAAAGCCAATAGGTCACACTTCTGGTGACCTGTTGACGTTGCTGTACAGGATTGGCAAGATACTGTGCAACATGGCCAAATGTTTTTACAAAAAAGTATGATGACGTGGGTATGTCAGTTTGCAGGTGTGTGCATGCGTAATGATGTGTTTGCCATGCGCATTAACATGCATTCACACCTACAAAATGTGGGCGCCATTATTTTCTGTTAACATTATATACTTATATGAGATGGGTCAAAATAAACAAATGTAAAGATAAGTAGCTCACAAGTGCATTTTTAAGGGCGATGCGCCAGCAGCAACAATTGCCTAGTCCTTCACCTGCTCCCTCACCCCCCAAAAAAACATATGATGGGCATGGGAGGCAACAGAGGAGCAGGTAGCAGGAAGCAACTTCATATTCATCAGAACTAGAGGTATCTCTCTTCATTTCTTGTGCAGCAATACCAGGTTCATAGAGCATGTCATGCGAGAACATTTAGCATATTCTGCTTTTGCTAATAATATGGAGCAAAAACAGTAGAAACGTCCCCTTGTTCATAGAACAGATACCCATTGGGCAGAAACAAAACAAGCTTCAGTCTTTTAGAGGACACGTACAAGTAGGGCAGCAGCAGAGCTTACCCCATCACAGTACACATACAAATGAAGCAGTAGTTTAAGCTTTGCCTCCTCTCAGAAAAGGGGTAGCATGACAGTAGCAAAGCAAGCTTCTGCCTTTCACAGGAGGCGGCGAGTACAGTATTCACATTCCTTGCAGAATAGATACAGGCAGACTAGTTAGTGCAAGCTTTCATTGCTCATAGAACATGTACACGTAAAGTATGTGTGACATGTTGGTAACTGAGATTTCTGGAACTTGTTCTTAACTCACTTAGAGGATTGTGTAGAGGAGCAGTGAGTAAATATGTGAGTTCTGACAGCAATCTTACTTAGATGGTATTACACGTCAACATCTTGAAAGTCCTCTTGCTTTAACTCTGTGGCCACGTATTGAGACGTAGCCTTTAGTAGGTAAGTGTTTTTTGGAGTAGCTTAGCCACATCCTTAGTAACCATGCTCTAGACAGACACACAGGTCTGAACCCCTTAGAAAAGTTTGTGAATGCCCATACAGCAGGCACTGGCCAAACCTAGCCTTAATGCTATTTATGTTTAAAAAGTTGATGGACGTCAGTGCTTCAGTCCATGTTATCTTTCCAGCTGGAAGTCAAACAAGCAGTGCAGCTGGAACCGTGACTCCATATTTAACAACAAACGTTTACTCCGATATCTCTGCAGTAGTTGCCAAGGCATAAAGTCAGATGCAAAAGTGACCTTTTACTGTAAATTGATAAAGACTGTGCTTTACCTGAAATACATATGGCAAGTGTGTAACTAAAAAAATAACCATTTATATAATACATGCTACAACGTGAATGTCTGCCATTTAAGTTATTATTACTACCCAACCAAACTAGCTTTGTAAACCCTTCAATAATGACAGACTGAGAGAAATATGTAAGGATTAAAATTACTCCTTGCACAGAAGCATTAAGTTAATGAGCTGTCTCACATAAAATAGAAGTCTGATGTTACCCAGAAGTCTCTGCAGCATACATCGTCCTCTGAGTGATTTCCTTATTCAGACCTATAATGCTATCTATTCAGCAACTGCACTAACCGCATGTTTATCTTACCAGCATTATACCCTGCCATATTGCTCTCTGCAATAGGTGTTGCCTTAAAATGCTGTCTCTTTACAACCACTTGAGTGAAACAGAACCGCCTCCCCATCTTTTACTATGCACCCACACATGCAACCAGCAGAACCAGTTCCTATGCGGCTGGGGCCTGCTTTCTGGAGCAGTGGAAGGTCTCGTTCTATACAGCAAGGTTTCTTGGGGTGTGTTTTTTTTTCTCTCTCCAAAAAGTAACCCCAAGGCTTACTGAGAATTACAGCAGCAGAGGGTTAGTCTGTCAGGTTTAGAGACATCTTTCTAATAATCGCTAATTTCTGCACAGTAAAGCTGGGTTGGGCCATTGAGGCAAAAGCAGAGTAGAGGTGTTTGGATGTTTGAGATCTTGTATCATGAGCAGGGAGGTAAGGCTCATGTTTGCTAATCTCCTGCCTGACTTATGGTGTATAGCTAGGGTGATATTGCATGTAGTTAGCAGCTGGGGTGAGGTGGCCTTTAAAAGCGATTAAGACTAAGGGAAACATAGTCAAGTTTAGTTGGGTACTTCCCCAGCAGTAGTAGCTTTCCAGAGGCACCAGTCTTAGCCTACAGTTCTTATGTGCCCAGAGGACGTAGCGATAAGCAGATGAGAGAAGGAACAGGAAGCAATATATGTTGGTGGCCAGTGACAGAGATGCATTTTGGACTAGGTTGCGGATGGCTACAGTTTAGGTGGGAGACAACACGATATGTAAGAGTTGTACACAGTGAGGTTGATGCTATAGGAGGTGGAAATTGGCAGACAAGCAGCCTAGTGGCTGTAGGTGGTTAATGACCGATAATCCCAATTCAGATCAGAGGTGGAAAGTGAAAGGCGACTGGTGATAGGATGTTGCCACTAGCAAGTTTGTTTGGCAGAGTGAGATGAATAGCACTTGGAAACAGGCTCATTGGAGGAATGGGTGCAGAGGGAGGTTGGTGGAGACAGAAAAGGTGTCTATTGGATAATGACAGTTGTGGGAAAAAAACAGAAGGGATGATTACTGTATTAAGTGGGCAATATTCGGTGAACTGGTTAGTGACAGGAGAGGTAGATATTGATTAGATTTTGGCAGTCATAGTAAAAGAGTAGTCACAAACAAGCAAGTTGGACACTGACAGGTGGTCAGTAAGTGAAATTGGCACTTCAGGAAAGGTGGCTTCTGAAAAGATTGGCAGTGATAGGATGAGTGGCTGGTGGCCGAAAGTGGATAGTGGCATTAAATGTTGGCAAAGTAGGCAATGACTGGAGAAATTGACTGAAAGTGCGAGCATGAGAAAACATTGCCTTGATGCACTTAAAGTATTTCATTTTAGCTTCCCCAGCGCCATAACTGAAATGTGAAACGTTTGCCTGAAAAAGTAAATAATTAGACGAAAAATATTCTTGGAAAAGGCATAATCCAGCAGCTATGATCATATTGGGGAAAACTACAACATAAAGCCCTTAAAAAATGGCTTTATGGTATTGTTTTGTTTGGGTGGGTTTTGTCACCTATATCTGTATTTATGCAGGGGATTTGGAATTATTCAGAAATGGAGTATCCAGTTCAGCAGTGGAGCTGGCAAAATATAAATTAGGCAAAGTAATACAGCATGTTCCTTCTAGCTCCATTTCCTGTCCCTAATACAGGATGTCTTTCCTTGCAGAGTGGGACCCAAAATTTAGAGTTTTTTGGGACCCCAAATTTAGGATTTTTTGGGGAAACAGCAGCCTATCCACTGCAGATAATGTCCAGAGCTGCTTGAAACTTCTTGTCTACAGATAAGGCCGAGGGCGCTTTAGCACTCGCCTACTGCAGATTAACCCCATGAAGGTATCTAAGTGAGACCCAGGCATGGGGATCTTTCCTGTCTGGGGGTTAGGCCTCATGTGATCTGCCCTTTACAAATGAGACTCATCCCCAGGAGAAGCTGCCCACTTCAGGTCAGGGGCAGAGACCCAGGAGGCTTGTCCTCAGTATCTTTGTAGGTGAGACCCTGCCCTGGAGGTCGCTGCTTCAAATAGTTTCTGATTACTCTGAAACCAACTCCGGCTCTTCATCATTTCAGACCTTGTAAATGAGTACCACATATGTTGCACAAATCCTTTATACATGGTGAGTTTTATTTTCTCAATAGAAGTCAGCTATGTTTTCCTTGATATTTAAGGTCCCCATTCAATTTTGTTTGTTTATTTGATTATGCACAAAGTACTAAAAAAAGTTACCTTAACTGTTAATTCATTTTACAGAACTCTAGAATGACATTTGGCTCAAGAGCAAAAGCGCAGCAAAAAACCTACACAAAAGTTCACAGAAAATGGGGGAACTCCTTCAAGATTTACATCAGATGCATGATTTTATTCGTCTAGGAGCCCCATTCAACAAGGATGTCCATGTATGTGTGTGTCTCCTCAACCTACATGCCTCCGCACTTAAAGTTCCTGCAGGCCACTTGCCATTTGATACTTTGAATGCTCACATTAGTTATATTGGTGGAGATGAGAATCATGAACTTGGAAATACATCAGCCCATAATGAACCTGAAAGCTTTATAAGTTTGAGACCCCAGACATGCAGTCGGAGGGAGATAACATTGCTTCAGCTCACCTTGATTCGAAAGTTATGCACCAAAGTCCAATCTTGGGACACAGGAGTAACCAGTAGACAACAGTATTTGGAAATCCTACAGACGCTCTTGAGACAGGAGAAAGCTGACTCCCAATTAGTAAGAATCTACTTTTTTGTTTATTTTTACTGTTTGCCAAAAGCAAGATTATATTCATTAACAATGTGTCTTGTGCTTACCCTAGATTGTCCTGCTGGGATCTTCCGACAAGCTTCTGTCACATTTGGCTGCTAAATGCCTTTCCTGTCTAGTGCTTTTCCTGCTGAAAGAAGAGGTACAACTTGTCTGTGTGAAGATTGTTACCTATGGCATAAGTCAGACTTGCAGTCCCTTAGTCTTAAAGTCCACAACAGGCTCCATTAGCAAGAACGTTTGTACGGTTCAACAAATTTAAGTAAATTATTACTGAATGTTTTCTGGTCTAGTTGAAAGGATAGATCAGTGCTTAGAAAAGGCATATTTTTAAACTGGTGATTCTTATTGGAACATAGGTAATTTAGAAGTGTCTTTTTCAATGTTAAGGTCCTTCTACCCCAAGCAGCACTGTCTTGGGTTGCGGCTGGGAACATTTACAGTCCCATCAGTCATGCACTCTGGGCCAAAAAAGATATGATCTCTTTAATTAGTCCTTCTCAAATTGATTTCCACTCCAGTATTGGTCAGGAATGTGTTTATGTATTAATAGAGAGTTGGCCATCATGTATCCATCATGCTTTTTGCCTTATTCCTAATTGTTACCTCCCCAGTGCATTTCGAAGAAAGATCCTCTTCAAGGGCAACCTATTAATGCATTACCTCAAAAAGATAGCATTCATTGCATTTCACTCTTCCTGCTTAACTCCTAATTAATCTCAGAAAACCTTCCCTTCAGAATCAGTTTGTCAAATGTATATTTGTCCATTCTACAACATTATCTTAAACGGGTATTTCTTATCTTCCCATTTTATGTACTTTCTTCAACTTTTTGTAGACTTTATTTCCATAAATGCTTATTTAAAATTACAGTAAATATCAAAATAAACATAAAGTATGCGTTAAGAAGTGCAAAAATCAATCCGAGATCAACACATATACACATGATGATAATGGAAGATAACATCACAACACTATCCATACCTTGGATATTTATAATAGCAAGTAAACCTCTTTGAATATAATGAGAAACACAAAAGACAATTATGCTATAAATGTTCAAAACTGACTTTACACAAAGACAATCTGGATATCACAATGTAATCTAGTACAGAAGATAACATTCAGAGACATTTGTACACTTAGTCATTTGCCTCCGATCTAAAGGTACATAAAGAACACACAATAAAAACAAAAAGGAAATCATATAAAATGAAAAATACAAAATCCAAGTAAAACTATGGCAAACAAGCCTAAGCCATGTAAAATATATGTTGTCACATTAGATCATGCTAGGTTCAATAATCAAGAGGATTGTTATGGAAAAATGTATCCAGCGTATGCTATACAGTTTGAGATCTTTTGGTGTTACCCCGAAGAACATCTACATGCACTGATTATATATGTTATCATAGCTTACCCAGTATGATTGGAGATGTGAGTTGACGATTTCCAGTCTGTAAGGTTTTGATAGCTGTAGCCAGAAGAAGTTAGTTATCATTAACATATAGCTTCAAAGCAATCTGAGCAGACCATTGTCCCAAAATAACCTATGGGAAATCTAAATCAATTGTGTCAAATATTTTGGAAAGTTGAATGCAATTTTTTCCAAAATGGTTTGATAGCATGCAGTTGAAAAACATTTGTTCTGCGGTTCTAGGAGCACCTTGGTAATTCCAAGACACATTATCTATTAAAATCAATCTATAAAGTTTATCTGAATTCCAGTGCAGCAGATGCATAGGAAAAAAGTTTGAATGGGCTAATAATGGGATAATATTGTTGCGTAAGGATTTGTTTTTTCCAACAGTGCTCCAAACTTCTGACTGGGGCAAGGGAGAAATACGTGTAAGGAGTCAAATTGTTTAGTCAGTTTCAGGTAGATTGAGCGGAATTGTTTTTACTTTTGAGTATTAATAGCTTTATATATCTTAGATGCAACATGTCCATCAGAATGCCAAAGTTATAAGGGAGTAATTATGTCTAGGTTGCTGGGAGACCTAGTTTAGAGAGCATACATTTGATTTTCAAGAAGTCGTAAAATTATGTGTTGTCAAAAGTACATTTTGTATGGAGTTCAGCAAATGTCTTTAATTAAGCAAATCCCTTCACAAAACCATTTTGGGCCTGCCAGTGAGAAAATTTCTGACTTAATTGTGTTATTGTTCCAAATGCAAATACATTTTGATTTAGTGATAGGAGTTGACATGATCTTATCAAGTATTGTCAACGCTTTGATAGTGTCAACTAATATTTGTTTCGAATGAGGTAGAGAGTGAGACATGGTGAGAAAGGAGGCATCCTGGAAGAGAGCCCACAGTAATTGTTTAATGTGGAGCCAACAAGGATGGGAGAACGATAATCAGCAAAGGGTTTTGTAGGCTATCCTAGCTCTTTCCTCTCCCATAAAGTTAGAGTTGATTTTAATAAGAGTGGGTGGGGGGGAGCAATTTGATAAATGAATGAGTAGTGTGCTTGCAAGGAAGTTTATAATGGGTGTGATCATCATTATTAATGTTTCTACTCCACCCCACTAGGATATATGTTTGGGTGACAAGGACAAGAGGAGTCCTTTATTTTCTCTAATGTTTTTAGTTCATTATGTCTGACTGAATCCCATAGATGTTGAAAAAACAAATTCCTAAGTATTTGATGAACTTGGATTTCCATTTGGGGACAGAGTCACTGAGATGAACTAGTAGGCAAAGAGATTGAGAGAGATCTGTGTTTAGGCTATATCCAGAAACCTTTGAGAATTGATGGATTACACCAGTAATCGCTTTCTTCACCTCATCTGAGAATATTAGGCAATCATCTGCTAATGCTGCCATTCAACATACAGTTGTACCAAACTGGATCCTTTAACCTCTTGAGGATTGTTCAGATGTTTTATCAGTGGATCAGTAGACAGAAGAAACGAGTAGAGATATGGGGTAACCTTGACGTACCTTGGTGAAGAGTGAAGGAGGCTGAAATGCCCTGATTAATTCTTATTCTCGCCAATGCACTGCCATGGTTATCTTGACAAATATATCTTCCAAAATGTGTTTCACAACTACAATTTCTAGAAAGGAGCAGGATAACTCACCCAAGGCCTTCTCTGCATATAAGGCCATTGTAATAGCTTGATGTTTAGAAAGGCAAGCCTCTTCTATAATGTGACAGTGGATACAAATATTGTTGCTTAATAGTCTGCCCTGAATAGATCAGTCTGGAAGTTATGTATTAGTTGAGTGATGGGTGGTTCCAGTCTTTTAACCAGAATCTTTGTGTATACTTTGCTTCTATATTTAACACAGATATCGGTATGTAGGTTTTAGGTTCTAAATGATCTTTGCCTTTTTTTAAGTACAACTATAATCGTTGCCTCTGCTGCGGTTCCACAAACCACACCATGAATCACGAAGTGGTTAAGGGTAGCCTCCACAGGGTTAATGTTGATATTAGAGAGTTTTATAAAATATGATTACAAAGCTAAAACAAATGCTCCTAATGGCCTCCAATATTTCTTTCTTTCTTTTCTATGGGCTCATTTAAAGTCTCTTTTTCAGTTTCTGAAATAGTTTTCAGTGATAATTCATTTAGATATTCTGTACAGTCAGCTTTGGAAATCAATGAGTTTGGTTGGTACAGAGGATCATAGAAGTTTTTGAAAACTTCTAACATATTGTTGAGTTTGAATTTGATTGAGCCATCTGTATCTGATAGAGACTTGTAGCCACAGATTTCTTACTTTAGAATATTTCCCTGACAGGAAACAGGATCCAGACGTTTTTGAGCAGTACCCCTGCGCACCAGAAGATGGTGTCATTCAGCTTGGCAGCATCTGCGCTGGATGTGACATTCGTGGTGCCTATCTAGGTGCCACCTCGGTGCACTAATATCACAGCTTTCCTTTCCACACTAGCTAATTAGGGCTGATCTGTGAAGAGCTGCACTCAGTTGCTTCTTGTCTTTTTTTCTCGACTTTTTGGTTAACTTTTCTTCAAGACATTTGTTTCAGGTGTGACAAGAATGTCTCCAAAGAATCCTACTGGTTTCAAACCATGTGATGCCTGTCACAGGCAGATGTCTGTTGCAGACCCACACTTGGTTTGTCTGTGGTGCATGAAGAGGGACCACAACTCCAAGATCTGTGGGGACTGCTGCGCCATGCACCTGGAGGTGCTAAGGAAGAGTTCTCTCAAGCTCCTCATCGCCCCTCGTTGGACGACCCCACAGCATTAAAGATCCTGTCGCACAGCAGGCCCTGGGACTGCTCGCTGAGCCATACTCAGTGGTCGTCGTCTTGTACGAAGTCATCTGGCAAGTCCTACAGCAGGAAGTAATTCAAGAAGTCGAAGAGACCTTTGACTTAGCTGTACCCATCTAAATCTTTGGACAAGGCACAGGAGTGCTGGCACTCCAGGCTCTGCACTTCGGTAGAGCCTGAGACAAGGTCCGCTTCACAATTCCCTGACTTTCCTGGAGCCGGAATGACCCTAGCACACCTGAAAGAATTCTGTGAGCCCCACCTCATATATGGGGCCCCCCAGCTCCTGTGAAGAGCCTTTGGGCCCCACGAGTTTGGGAGGGGCCCTCACGGGATCTCCACTGGCGGGTTCGCCCGCTGCGCCTTTCAGGCTTCTTGGATCCAGTGTTGGATCGAGAGCGGTGGTGCATGGGAGACAGATCTTCCTCAGCACCTGCTCCAGTATCAACACTCTTGGGTCCGCTGGCGCACCATGGTAGTCCCATCATCATTTCTGACTCCCACATGGAGGTGGACAGGCATCGTCCAAAGCAGTTTCCTGCACCAACCAGGACCGTGCCGTCCGAGTTGGAGCCAGTGCCTTTTACATTTGACAGGCCTGGAGAGGGAGAAGAATGGGAGCGGTCTGGGGACCCATATAGATACCAGCATCCCCTAAAGGATACTGAGGACAGCTGGTTCGAGGAACTGGTATGGGGAACTGGCAGATGTCAGTGAGTTAGACACCTTATCAAACACTGGCTTAGTGTCTCCCCTCAACTCCTCCCAATGTTTGTACAGACGGACGTGCCTCATTCGCTTTGGTCGTGCGTAGGGCAGCTGGCATCTTGGACCTTCAGGTTCCCTGAATGGCAGCCAAAATGAATGGCTTAACAGTGGTTCTTCAGATAGGAGTTGCCCCATCTGAACCCTGACTTCCTTTCAGGGAACCATGTACTGATGTCCTACTTGCGGCCTCGTGCAAACCCAAGGAAGCCATCAAGAGGGTGCTGACATGAGAAGTAGGTTGTGGTTGCTATTTGTGCTACTTTCTGCTACCAAAAAACGACGGAAGTCTTCGTACTGTCCCAGACCTGCGCCTTCTCAATCTTTTCTTGAAAAAGGAGAAATTCAAAATGCTCACGCTCACTCACATCCTGTCTGCCCTTGACCCATGAGACTGATGGTAGCCTTGGACTTGCATGACTCGTATATCCACATTATTGTCCTGCTTGCACACAGATGTTACCTACTGCGGGCCAAGAGCTGTGCTCCCCTTTGGCCTTACCAGCACCCCTCAGGTGTTCACCAAGGCGATGGCTGTGGTTGCAGCAAATCTGAGGTCAGGGCTTCCAGTCTTCCTCCTACTTCGACGATTGGCTGTTGATGTCGGGCTTGTCTCAGTTAGTTATCTCACACTTCCAGTCTATGGTGAACCTCTTACACTCCCTGGATTTCACTACCAGTGTGCCAGAGTTACACCTGACTCCCTCTCAGATACTTCCTTTCATCAGAGCTGTTCTGGACACAGTGCAGTTTTGGACTTATCCACCTGAGTGGCCAGTTCGGGCTATTCAGGCTATGATACTGCTGTTTCAGCTTCTATCCTAGGTTTTGGTGAGACTGACTCTGAGGCCTTTGGGGATCATGGCCTCCTACATCTTCCTTGTAATGCGTGCCTATTGTCAGATGCATGATCTGCAGTGGGACTCGAAGTTCCAGTAGGCACGGTATCAGGGAAATCTCTCCAACATTGATCAGATCTCATAGGGAACTATGACAGTAATGCAGTGGTGGCTGACAAACTGCGTTTGGGACAGTGGCACTCCTCTCCCTTCCCCAGAAAGAGCTTACTGTAGTGACACATGAGTTTCTCCTGGGCTGGGTCTGCCATCTGGGAGAGGTGTACATCAGAGTTCTTTGGTCTCCAATGGAGTTCAGGCTTAACATCCACCTGTTGGAGCTTCGGGCGATCCACTTAACATTGAAAGCCTTTCTTCCTTAGATCAAGGGAAGGCTGGTACAAGTGTTCACATACAACACCAGTGCCATGTTGTATTGCAAGAAACAGGGTGGGGTGGGTTTGTGGACCCTTTTTCCGCAGGCCCTGTGCCTCTGGACATGGCTGGAATGCCAGGGCATTACTGTGGTAGTTCAACACCTAGAGGGCAGACAAACCCAGCCATCAACATCTAGGGGGTCACAAATGGTGCCTCCGTCCAGAGGTGGTGCAAAGTTGGCTTTCAAGAGTGGGGAGAGCCTTGGTTAGATCTGTTCACCACTGCCAAGATCACGCAAAGTCCACAATTCTGCATGCTGGAGTTTCCAAGGCTGCTCTTGCTTGGAGATGCTTTTTATCTCAAGTGCTGCTCTGGCCTCATCTACACCTTTCTACCCAAACCACTCTTTTTCAGAGTTCTCTAGAAGCTCAGGAACGACCGGGCACAAGTTCTTGTGACTCCAGATTGGGCATGGAGAGTCTAGTGTCCTGAGCTGTTGAGCATGAGCATTGCTCCCTTGACAAGGCTGCCTTTTCTGGAGGATCTTCTGTCAAAGGAAAAGAGGAGGGTCCTGCTCTTGAACCTGCATACCCTCCATCTTCTTGCATGGAGATTTAGTGGCAACAGTTGATAGCTTTTGACCTTCGTCTCAAAGTCTGTGGTGGTATTTTGGCAGCCATCGCTACACCAAGTCGATAAATGCCTACCACTGGGATAAATATGTGGCATAGTGTGTACCTAGGAACATCAGGCACCCTGCACCCTTTTCTCAGGATATTTTCCTTGTTCTATCCTTGGCCCAGCTGTCCTCTGCTCTGGAACAGGTAAGGTGTATTCATCAGCCTTCTCCGTATTTTTGCAGTTACAAGACCAACCCTCATTATTCAAGTCACCTCAAAGTTTTACACATTTTCCCCCAGGACATTAGTCATGCCCCATTGGGACTTAAGTGTTGTCCTGACCTTTTTGATGTGTGTGCCCTTTGAGCCGCTGCACAGCACCCCTCTTAAAGTATTAACCATCATTACTGTTTTCTAGTGGCCGTTACATCGGCCAGGAGGGTCAGTGACCACCTTCTATCCAGACAAGCTGGTACTCCGGATGCGTGCCTCCTTTCCGTGTAGGTCAGAACATTACCTTGCCTACCTTCTTTGCTCCTTCGCACCTGTCTAAAAAAGATGAGAAACTCCACTGGCTGGACCCCAATGAAGCGTTGTCATTCTACCATGATCTCACACAAATTAGTTCCAGGTGGACGATTGACTGTTCATAGGTTACATCAGGCCAAGAAAGGGGAGGCTGTGCACAAATGGATCATCTCAAAATGTATGGTACTCTGCATAAAGATCTGCTACGCTTCACTAGCTCCCCATTCACAAGTACAGCAAATTCAAACTTCTCACGCACGCATACAAAACTCTACACAACACAGGACCCGAATACCTGAACAGCTGGCACATACACTTTCACCATCCCAGCAGACACCTACGCTCTGCCTCACTCTCACTCGAACACATTTCCAGCATCAGCAAAATCAAAACTGGAGGTCACTCCTTCTCCTACATTGCACCCAAAACATGGAACAACTTCCCTGAACACATCAGAGCCTCCTCACTTGAGTTCCGCAAGAAGCTGAAGACCTGGCTCTTCACTTAAGCACCTTGGGGACATACAAACCTGCCCAAGCACCTGGATACCCTCTCGGGTGATATGTGTGCTTTACAAATCAGTATAATATAACAGATGAACAAGTTACTTAGCTATGGTAGCATCTTTTGTGGTAGAGACTCTGTCTACCTGCAGATTCCTTACCCACTCTACAATCCTCCCTGTTATAAATTGATTACAATGTGAGGGTTACCCTTCTAAGCTGGAGTTAACATTCGCATCAAAGGTGTTTCAGCATTTGTTAATGGTCTATTGTTCAGAATCTGGAGGGCTTCATTTAAATGCTCTCTCCAGTTTTTTTAAGTTCCATCAGATAATTTCCGCAGTTGAGTTTTCAGTAAACCATTCATTCTCAAAATTAGTCCTGAGGCCTGTGGATTATAAGGAATATGATATATCCACTCAATCTTGTGCTGAATCGTGTACCAATTTGCCTTTGAAGTCTGATCCATTGTCACTCTGGATCTTGAGTGGTACTCCATAGTATAACATTAACAAATCCAGAGTTCTGATAGTATTGTGCTGAGTAGCACGTTTGCAAGGGGCAGCAATCAAGTATCCAGAATAAGTGTCCACTACAGTGCAGGCGTATTGACACCCGCGACTAATCGGTAGTAATCTAATGTAATCAATTTGCCATATCTGTCCTGGTAACTTTCCTCTCCCCAACTGACCTTTAACTGTTTGTGGGACAGATTTCTGTTGTGTGTGCTGACGAATAGGACATTGCAAAATTACAGTTTTTATCAAGTCTAGGGGAATGTGCATCCCTCTAATCTCTGCCCACCTGTAAGTGGCTTTTTCTCCCAGATGTCCACATTTCTGGTGCGCCCACTTAGCCATCCCCACCAAGTCAGAATTCTGGTTTGACACTTCTGTCTTGGCACTTTTCTCTTTAACATCTGCAAGGGAATTGAACCAGCATTCTAGTGAGTCAATGGAACAATGAACATCTATGACTATGCTCTGTTTTAACATTTCCCAAACTTCCTGCCACAACTCTTTGCTCCTCACCTCCTTTGAATTAGTTAATCAGTTATGTGCAAGCCTTGTGGAAAGCCAAACGGCTAATCCATTGGGAGTGAACCAAGAATCAGTGTAAAAATGACACGTCTCAAGCAGCTCTTGCTTTAAAGTCTGACACACATTGTACAACTCTGCATATTGGTTACTTTTTCCTTCTCCTGTGATAGACAACAGCTTTTCAGTAACTGGATTGTATAACACTGCTTTCCATTGTCTTTTAGTACTCACATATTTCAATGAATCATTAGTCAAACAAACACACTTTCTATCCTTAGGGGACAAGAATTCAAATGGTGCACTCAATTTGACTGGTAACTCTTTTACCTGTGGTACTCCCTGCACCCTATCCTCATCCTGTAAAGGAACATTTTACACCTGTTCATGTAGGGCGGCCGTGTCTGTAGGTCCTACTTGAGCCCTGTTTTGTATGTACCATATCCAAAGCCTCTTGTGCCTGTCCTATACTATGAGATTTAGGTGAACTCATCACTCACTGCATGATGGGTAGTTCAGGTTTCAGAATTACAGTATCATTTAATGTCATTTGCTCAGTATTCACTAGAGCCCAATAACAAGTCAAAAACTGTTTTTCAAAAGAAGTACAGCACTCCACAAAGTCAGATAGTTTTCTAATCCAAAGCCCCAGGAGCACCCTTGTCCTCCCCTGTTTCTGCCACATACTCAAGTTTATATCTGTGTTTCACTCTTGCACTGCGCTCAAATCTACAGTCTGTTGAATTATTTCATTTGCCAAATCCAAAGCACGCAGCTGCTTCTCACTCCATTCAAACTCATGTTTTTTCCTAGTTACTTTGTACCAAAGTGTTAAGATTTTACTCAGATGTGGGCTATACTGTTTCCAAAAATCAAACAAGCTCATGAAACTCAGTGTCTCTTGCTTAGTGTAAATAGGAAGAAACTCTAAAATCTTTTGTTTTACCTGTGACAACATCTGTCTATTTTCGGGATTCCACTGAATTCCCAGAAACTGCACGTTGTGCGGCAGTACCTCTGCCTTGTCTGAATTAATTTCACACATCGTACTTTGCAAAAGTGGTCTGAATATAACATTGTCTACTTCTTGCTCAGTGTAATCTTTTAAAGAATTCACTTCAACTCCTGCCAAAAACTGTGGGCTGCTCTGCGCACGGAGATCTACGCTCTGCTCATGAGGCACACACTGGCCCCCACCTTTTTTAACCTCCTCATTACTGGAATGTGAAAAGCCAGATTCTCCTGCAACAACTTTGTAGATTTCAGTTTTATCTTGCAATAATTTGTTCTGGCTAATTTGCTCACGTAAATTCTTATTTTCATGTTTTAACTGCTTACATCTCTCATGTATTTTTCTGTAAGCAGACAAAAGTATCCAAACCCTTCTGTCAAGAAGAAAAGGAACATCATTTCTTTCAAAAAGCACATTTTCCAAACATGAAAACACTTTTGTTTTAGCCAAGCACTCATCCCAAGACTTAGAAAGTTCTGATAAACAAGAAAACATGTTTCTCACAGCACCATAAGGCAGTTTAACTTCACATGCATTTTCAAACATGGGCTGCCGTGCTTCCTTTAATTCTCTAAACAAAAAAAAAAACAATTACACTTTTACATCGTGCATTTCCAATTCCACTCCCAGACTGCCGACTCGACAAAATGTTTTGCTTTATACTTCAGTATAACAGAACTATGCACTTCAGGACAATTTAGGGCACAACGTGAAACAATCACTCCTTTAACTTGTTAAACATTTTTTTCCCCTTCGAATCCTGCCGACTACGCCAAAATGTTTTGCTTTTACTAATGACCGAGCTGAAAACAATCTTTGGAATGCACTTCTTAGTTTAAAGAAGACATTTATTATTACTTTACCACGAGGTTCCTGAGAGAGGAGATTAGTAGGTTGGAGACACACGTTTAAAAGTAGTCACAGCAATGAAAGGAAAATATATCAAAGTGATTCTCAATTGCAATGTACACAGCAAATATATGTGATTATATTATAGCATAACTTCAAAGCAAAGAATAAAAGTCAAAATTCATCACCGTAGTGGGGCCCACCAAATGCTTCATCTTTCTTATGCCAGCAAGAAGAACGACTCCTGTTCAACTGCGAGAAATAGATTTTCCAGTCCCACAGGACACGTCAGGCAGCTGGCGCCCGCTCCTGACTGAAGTCTTGGAATTCCACACTACTGAACAGTCATCTTTTTTATATCTTTGAATAATTACGAGAGAACATTCTAGAAAGCCCTCCCCCTTAGAGGAGAATTATAAAAAAAATGCTGGCTACTGTAGGTCAGAGTTGGAAAAAAACAAACGTCGAAGGTTGGCCAAGTCCTCGAGGCCTGCCTCTTCCCAAGGCTACACTAGAGAAAAACACGAAATATGCGATTTCTTATCATGATAGTGTTCAGTGGGAGAAAAACACAAACCTAGTTTACCATGTGGAAAAACAGAGCTCATCTGCAATGTCTCAACTGCAATGTCTAACACTACGATAAAGCCAATTGGCAGCTAAACTGAATACAGAATGTAATGTCTAATGCCACGTTAAAGCTAATAGTCAGCTAAACTGAATACAAAATGTAATGTGCTACTGGTGAACATTGAACAACTAATATGCACAGTGGTCAAACATGATTATTTTCACTACAGGGTCTTAGAATTTCACACTAGTTGTCAGCCTTCATCATGGCTCTGCCCTACTGATGTAGAAACTGGCAAAAAGGAACTGACTCCAGCGTGTCAAGTTGGAGCCTATATAGGCATCACGCAAGTCACTTCCAGCGGTAACGTGGAGCCAAACAATTCTACCTACCGGAGTGCAGGGATACTGCTCAAAAACACAAGTCTGTTTCTTGGTAAATGGTCTAATGTAAGGAATCTGTGGGTAGATAGTCTCTACCAGAAGGTAAGTAACTTTACACTCACATATTGATATTTGTATTATATTCATGTTGGGATGGAAAACTCCTCTGCTTGGTAATCGATGTGCACTCCTGCTGAGAGTGCCCAACTCTACTGATGTCTGAGTCCCTTTTGCTAATTTTTGTTGTCATTGACAAACACTGATCATGAGTGTACACCATGAAATAGGCCAGTCTCACAGATTGTGGTCTTGTTGGACTGGGATGGGCACCCAGACTGCTAAACTCATAGTGGCGGATGGTTGCTGCCTTCACCAGCAGCTAAGCAGCACGAGCATGGTGGGGGCACCATACAGTGTAGTGATCAGTAGAAGTGAACAGGTCCTTTTTTAATAATCTGAGTCACTGAAAAGAGGCCCGCATCCTCACTCAATTTCAAAAGTTCCACTGCTGTGTGCTTAACTCACCACTGGCTGCATCAGAATGCTATGCAGCTGATAAGTGATGTATCTGTGTTGGATGGTATATACTTGGGAGGCTGCAATACAGGGATAATGCAGTACTGAGCAGTGCGTGCAAGATGTATTTATGTCCTGTAGGTGCATGGATATTGTGATGTACAGTTCTTGTAGGATAAGTGCATGTGTTGGGTGTATGTGTACCTGGGAATGGTACAATACATGAAGCATGTTAGTTGTTTAATTTTGTGTAATCAGGGGAATTTTTAGAGTTCCTTTATATAAATTCCTTTGATTTAATAGCCACAGAGAGTTGCTTCAATGACTCTTTTATTTCTCTGTTATTCCTAGACATACAACTCATAATTTGGCCTTTAATGGTTCATTTAAATGCATCCCACAAGGTCACTGGAGAAGAGACGACATTTGCACTTTCTTTAAAAAACAAGACCATCTCCCTCTCTAAGTCTTGAACGTCTGATTCTTTTTCTAAGACCTAAGTGTTCATACGCCAGGATGCATTTTTCAGCGTAATGGGTGTAGTAAGAATGGTAATAGAAATGGCTGTGCGATCAGAAATAAGTGGTTCAATTGACAAGCCTAAAGTGACTTGAGAAGATTAGGGTTGAGTAATAAGTAGTTGATGCAAGAATGACTTGGGTGAGAAAAATGTAAAGTCATCCCTTTTAGGCTTATGGAATCTCCAGACATCCGAGAGGCTATGATTCTTACACAAACTCACCATCTGTTCATGTGCTTTCAGTGGTCTGAATTTGTAGAATGGTAGTCTAAAATAATGTCCATTGAAAGATTGACATCTCCACCAAATTTGTTATGGGAGGTTGAAGGTATAAGCCATAGTTTTGAATTTAAATTGCACCAAAATTGGGTGTTATCTCCATTCGGTGCATGTGTATTCAATAGGTAGAGATAATTTTCACCATTTTTAAGTCTAATGATTAACCATCTGCCCTTGCCGTCATGTTTAGCTGAGATTATTGAAAGGCCTGATCTCCTAGAGATTAATGTGATTACACCATGTTTTTAGCAAAAGCATCTGAGCATGCAATGTCTTCCACCCACCCTTTTCGGAGAGACACGCACCTTTCTATAGTGCATTGTGTGTTTTTTGTAGGAAAAGTACATCTCCTTCTATATTGTTACAATAATCAAATCTTTTTATCCTAAGAGGGTGATTTAACACTTTTGTATTAAGGTATAATATTTTAAAGGATGACATCAAGACTGTTTACAGCTTGCTAAAGTAGTCCTGGTCAAAGAAGCCACACAACTGACAGTGAATTCAGCTCTCACAAGCAGTATATATGAAGGTACTATAGCTGATCCAGAATAAAGGACCAAGAAGTGTCTGGGCAACAATACTAAAAACTGAACACAAAAATGGAAAGCAGGAGGCAGATGCAAGACAACTAAAAGATGTTTAGCACAAATATTCAACAAGGGCTAATAAAGGCTATTAACCTCTCATCCTCTGCCACACTAGTGGGAATCTCCGAGAGATGAGGTAAGCTATACGAGGCTGTGTGGGATTCGGACAAGCGAGACCTCAGTGGGTTAAGCTCATAGAATACAATTTGGGGAGATGGCAAGAATTCAGAAGTGGCAGTAAAATATAATAACAGGCAACCAATGAAGATTTAGAGCAAGGGTAATCCTTGCACAAGTAGAACAAGCATTTGCAGTGCAACGGGTCTTGCGTTTGCTCGTGTTAGAGCTAATAGCGTTGTAAACTCCTAACCGGACTTTTCACTCGTAATGAAACCTATCGACAAAAGTGCAATTATGTACGTAACCGGAAAAAGCGCAATTAACTGTGTAACAGGGTCGATATTATGCAAAGCGCTCGCCTTCCGCCAAGCGAGATCGCGCTGCGAAAATAGAGAAAAAGTAGTCCATGAACCGGTCGGAAAACAGCAAGCCTTGTATGTTTGTTGTACTTGGTCGATGCGCTCGAGGAGGGCTAACCACCAGAAAAGGCATGACGAATGCGTGCCTTCCACTAATGAAATCAAGCAGATTCTAACAGGCAAGCCCACAAACCAATGAAAGACATTGACGTGACATGGACAGGGCTTCGAGCCCTTTTTAATTCCTAAAGCGTCTCACTAGCAAAACGCATGCACAAGCGCATGTGACGCAGGCTCGACCCTAAAAACGTACCTCCACAAGGTGGAATGTGTGGACAACAGCACTAACATTAGCCACCTGGAACATATAGACAGTGAGAAGAAGAAACAATAAACTATTATCTTGCAATTTTAAGTGACTTCTTCACACTGTAAATGTCATATAAAACTGGGCACAATGTACGCTGTGATAACCTCACAATCTAACATTCTCACCTCTAATACAAAACATTAGGGAGAATATTGTGAGTGTGACTAGATAAACATTGGAGCAATTAATCTGTGTGGCTAGAAAAGAACTCTGTTTGAGGGTCACATTAGTATACTCACATCTAAGAGAAGTTATCCAACCTACTCGACAGGATGTATAGAAATATTCTATAGCTTAATGTGGTGCTACTTCCAGAAAAAGGCTTACATGTCTAAACACATATGGGTATAGTTATTTCAGTTTGTTTCTTCCATACTGGGTTCTGATTTGTTGTCCAAGAAAGTGTGGCGCTTAGCTGGTTCCAAAAAGATCCTAGTTTGGCCTTTGAAGATGCATTTTGAGTGTAAGATGACATGACATGTCAGTGAGACTGTTCCTTACAGCCAAGAAACCTTTCTTCATTCTTTGGCATAGTCCTGTGAACTCAATATTCTGGAGCCCTTCCACACAACAATTCTGATCTTCCTCATATGGACAAGGATGGCTTCAGTGTGTTAACAGCGCAGTGGTTTGAAGATCAGTGGACATGGAGAGGCCAAGTTTTTAGGTCTGCACAATTGTATCCTGTGTGCCTGTTCAATCTCAAAGTCTTCGAAAAACTTTGTTTTTAGCATATCTCGGATCCACGATTACAATAATTCAGTGGTAGAGGGTGCCACCTTTTCTGATCATTCTGGTAGTCTAATGATTCTTAAGTTACTTCTGTTGTGGTCTTCCAGTTTGATTGTGTCATTGTGACAGAGAGGTAATATTCTGGGAGGCCTGTGTGCTTATGAGCACAGTACAGATAGGACACTACACTGGCTCTGTTTAAGAATGTGTGGTGGAATTAGTAAACTCTGTTCCTAGGGAATGTTTCCAGTCTATGTTCTTCTTTGTCCCTTGATAGTTTTCTATTTTATTCTCTCCACAGGAAAACTTTCAGTTTCGTCATGGAACTCCCATGAAAAGAGAGAGAGAGAGAGAGAAAATAAATAAGAAGCCTCTATTAGATATGTTTTCCTTATTATCGATATGTCTTTTATTTAATTCTGGTTAGTTCTTTTCTTTTATTCTACTTGTGCTCTGCTCACCTCATACGTGAAATTGCTATTTCCTAAAAGTTCTCTTTTCTTTTCAGTGATTTAGTCGAGCAAAGAAACAAACAAAAAAAACGAATACCCAGGGAAAAGAAATTCAATTGTCGGTGTTTGTTCACACCTTGTGTGAGGTTAGTCCCAGTTTGTGCTGTTATTTCAGAAACAGTGAGAGTCGCTCCTGTTCCTTATCCTTCCCGTTTCTTTTTCCTCCCAGCACCTCCCCAACCTTCCCTATTGTATTATAAATTGAACCGCATAAGCTGTTCCGTACCTGGAATGGCCACGTCCCTCCTGGGACGTGGCTGAATTCTCCACGCATCACCTTCTCTCCTTCTGGGTTGCGGCGTCTCTCTCCTTCACTGCAACCGACGTTCCACTTCCTCCTTCGTTGGTCCCTTCTGCCGCCTTCTTGCATGCCTTCTGTCCCTTCTTCGTCCTCTCGCTTGTTCCGCTCTCGCTCGTCCTCCTTCACTGACCCGTCTTCTCTTTGATCGTCTTCTCCTCGCTCATCTTCCTGTTTCACTTCCACGTTCTCCTTTCTTTTGTCTTCCAAAAGTCTTTCATCTAAAAGCCGGACGCCGGGATCCACTCGGACGTCATCTCGCTCTGTGACTTCAGGAAGGATACTCTTGAGAGACCTCCTGGGGCACTCTGAGTCCGCCTCCTGCCACCGAGTCTCCCGTGCCCTGCCACAGTAATATTTGTGACTCAGCATTTTTTAATTTGTTTTCTGTAGCACAGTGACGCTATTACATACCGATTAGCTTCAAGATCAGAATTTATATGGGGCCTACTTTGGGTCACAAGGTAGCCTTCACACCAAAACTACACTATGGGTGGAAAAACCCCTTTGCAAAAAGGGGGCAGTTTGTCGAGTCTCTATACTCAGGGCCACTGGAATTATGTGGCAGGAGAGGGTCAGATTATGTGACCGGGTTGAGTAAATTATGTGGGAATAAAAGCCAATTTATGCAACATAATGCGTCAGAATTTGTAATAGTACTACCTCATTATTTCATCATTTTTTAACTTAGTAACACTGTCTGGTTATTGGTTGCATCTAATTAGTACCCATGTAACATTCAAATATGGCAATAACCAGCTTTGCTAAAGCACCTTCCATTGCTCATCAAGCTGTGTCGCTGCATTTTTAGTAACGTTTGAGTTAGAACCAAATTTATTTTTTATTAAAATCTGCAGATTATATGAAAGATGATGGTTTATATGGCAAATGCGGCAAATCTATAATTATGCAAAAATCACAGCACAATCACATTATTCCAGTGGTCCTACCTATACTGTATAAATAAGGTCTCCAACTTGAGAGTCACATTTTAGGCATTACGGCAAAGCTATGGCTCCTAAGTTCCATAATCTCATGTTGTGTGAGGTACACTCTATAAATACTTCAACTGAATCAGTCTGTATCTTGAGGCAGTGGCAAAATCTTGAGGGGACATCCGTGCTTCACACCAGTCCTCATCAGAGAGTGGACCAAGACCCTGCTGCTGTTCTTGATGTAGCTTCTCAGGAGTCTGGGGCATTCCACACTAAGGAACAGTAGATTTGTGTTATTGTATGGTCTTTCAGCTCCTCAGTCTGTATTTGTGCTTCCAAGCGACTAAAGGCTGGGCCAGCTCTCATCTGTGTCACTAGAAGCCACAATATGTCGAAGCTAAAGGTATCAGAAAAACCTCCCTGTGTGCAGATCAAACTCCTCCTATATATCAGTAAATGATTTGAATGCCTCTCCTGATGCCACATCTCCCAAGCTGGATATCCCTATGATGTCCCACATTTTGAATCCTTTTAAAACTGCTATCTAACTCATTGCCCATCCCACCCACGTGGGCATTTCCTTTGTAAGTTTAATTCTCTGTCCCAGATCTTGAGTTGTGCCTTACTGGAAATTAATGTATTCACTGGATTCATTAAGGTATGAATCACACCCCCATGTTTGTAATATTTGCCCCTCCACCCCCAGAGTGCAGACGCGTTTTCAAAGTAGAAATGTCACACACGAACACCATCACTTTTATTTTGTTGCTCAAGGGGCAGCTGTGGTAGAGATGTTAATACATGCTGTCAGGGCTGCAGTTCACTCCTCATAAGTGAATTTAAAACATTTGTAAAGAAGAATTCTAGGCAGATCCTACCCCTGCCTGTAGCTCCTCAGCAATAAATTAATAGACGTAAAAGACTGACAAGATATCTAAAGGGAAAGTTTGCCAGTTGACAAAGAAGGTGTGGCAATTCTTCCATCTTAAATATGGTGGTGCAGGCCCACCCTGACACATTTGTTGAGGATTGGCTGGATGTTACAATTCCAGGCCAAGTGAGCCTCCCTTGTGACATAGACCCCTAAATATGTAACACTTTTCCTTGAAATCTGCAGGTCACTGGCACACTTAAGTTCCTGAGAGATAGTGCGTGGATGCTCGAGCTCAGCAATCACAAATTACTGTAATAAATGATTTTCTTCACAAGGTAATTACTTTAATGCAAACTAGAACTAAATACTACACATAAGACTTGTACAAAAATAAACTTTGTGCCCTGGATCTTTGAGGTTGTTTCTGCTCTTTTCCCACTATTGGCTTTGTCCCACCACACGTTCCACCTTATAGCCCAAACATTTCCCTCTCTGGGTCAGTGTGAAGCGTGATTAGTCTCTTTTTCCCCCTCTTCTCCTTCTCCCTCTCCCTCCATACGGTTTCTTAGTGTGTGTTAATATTGGCACACTCGATCAGCCAACTGGCTCCTCCTATCCAGCTGTCCCTCTTCTGAACCACTCACTTCTCTGGGCGGTCACGTCTCTGATAGGGCAGCTGCTCAGTGTCCCCCAGTGACAACTCCTCCCAGTCAGGGCAGTTCCTAGAGATGCTGGATCCCTCACCGCTCGGTAAGAATGTACTCTCAGGTTAGTGCAGCCCCAGTTGGGTGAACAGGTGCAGGCTAATGCAACATTTCACAGGCTGATCACTGGATTTTGTGACTACGTACAGACTGGTGTAAGTCAGATTGCAAGACCCAGCACAGGCCTCACTTTCTGTCGAATACCACTTGTCACTTTACAACTTCCCCTCTGACATAGTGCCTCGGGTCAGGTCACAGCCCTGGGTTCCTACGACCTTTGGTAGCACTGTATAGCTCCCATCAAAAACTGCAGGGCGAGAGGCTGCTTCTCACAAAGACTGGGACTCTTGGATCACTCATAGCAGTCTTGCTCTTCTGGTAAACCACACCTTGCTGGAGTCGCAGTGCACCTCACTCCTCCTGCATAGTTGATCCTGAAGGGGTCGGGGGGGCTTCACTCTCTCAGGTGACAGGCAGGCTTCTTGGCACTGTAGAACAGGAGAACAAAGGGTTGACTCGAGTGACTCCCCCGTCCTCTCTGGGAAGCTGGTTTTTAGACAGACTATTGGCCCTATTATGGCCCTGGCACAGGGTCGTGGTCGGACCTCTGCCAAAGTGACGGTCCGACCACAGCGAGAGTGCAATGGTTGGAGCGCCAGCACCGCCAGGTTGCTGCCAGCCAACAGCCTGGCGGTCTCAGCGGTTGTAATCCGCCAGGTCAGCGCTGCTTGCAGCACTGCCTTGGGGATTACGAGTCCCCTTTCCGCCAGCCTTTGCATGGTGGTAGCCCTACCATGCAAAGAATGGCGGAAAGGGGGTGCCATGGGCCCCCGCACTGCCCATTCCCTTGGCATGAGCAGTGTAGGGGACCCCATGGACAGCCCCATTGCGCTTTCCACTGCCAGAATTACGGGCAGTGGAAAGCGCGATGGGTGCTGCTGTACCCACTGCACCGCCACATTGGCATGGCCCTGTTCACTGCCGGCTCTACAGTGAACTCCTAATAGGGTTGGCGGTGTTCTGGCCACCCAACTGTCGTTTCACGTGTCCTTTCCATGCTGTTCTCTAGAAACTGCTTTACTGCAGAGGTGTGCTTTGCACAGCAGTGTTTCTAGCCTTGAGCACCTACAACCAAGGCACAAAGAGGGATGGGGTTTCTGTATTGGGCTTTCATCAGGCAAAAGGAAAAGTGTGATCAGGGAAAGGCTACAGGCTGGACCTCAGCAACAAGGTCCCATCAAGTTTGCACTAAGAGTCTGTAGTCCAATACTTCCCCCTCACCGTCTGTCAAATTGGTAGCTTTTAGCGCTTTGAGAAGCCTAATCAGCAGCTCCTTCCTCAGCAAAAGGCCTAACTGAATTTATAGAGGAGCCTGGTCTCCTCTCTCCTCACTTCAGTGTCTAGGTCTTTTCCCTCCAGCTACAGGATTGTCAACAATACATGTCCACTACCTGGGGGGGGGGGGGGGGGGGGGGGGTTAGGTGGGGGGTGTAGGTGGGACATCTCACTTTAGTCTTGTTCAACAAGTGAGCTTGAGCCATCCAGAATGGATCCCGCAAGCCTCCATTACACTGGATCATTTACACACACTGCAGGTACCAGAAAGTCTGCATATATAAAGCAAAGACAAACCGCTTAGGATGTTAGCAATGGGATCTTGATAAGTGCACAGAAATGGAATGTTACACAAGTGGACCAGTAGGCCTCCACTCCCGTGATGCAGATACAAATTGCCTGGTCACATTAATTAACTTAGAAAATGTGGCATGCTACCACCACTGTTTTGTGCTAAACACATTACAGAAAGAGTAGTCCACTCTCTGTTTAAGGAGTACACTCTGGGTGCGACCCTCCCAGTCGCGGAACCAGTCCAAGACCTCAGTCATGTCAGTGGACAGACCTATACCTCCATGTGCACACTAGGTTACTGTGAGACTACAGCAAAATCAAAAACCAGAAAAACATGAATACACAGCTGGGCAAGAGAACACAACTGTACCCCATGCAAGGGTCATTCCTGTTCCAACAGATGTTTATACTTGTTGATGTAGTAAAAATACTTGTCATCCATTTGTGATTTTTCTAGGCTATATTTATAACCAACATGTTACTGCTTGTTTTAGAGATTTGGGTAAAGCATGTCCTAGATGAAATTGTATTGAACTTTTGTATATTTCATTCCAGTAAAGCCTCCGTTTTAGACCATTCTTGGAGGACACTGCCTGTATCTTCCATAGATTATTCCTTCCTTCCAATTCGTATCTTCGGGTATGCCGATTATTTCTGTACTGCATGTATATATTTTCCTCTAATGGATCTACGTTATATCTCTTGGAAACCTTTGTAATCCGAGAGAAATATTTTATCTTTCTGTCTGAAAATATTGTTTGTCAAGATTATTTCCAAAAGTTGCATCAGAAAACATCTTAGGTTATTGACTATTTTAAAGGCCTGGCTTGGCTATCACTCTCCCACATGGATTGTCCACAATAGCCTCTGTGCAACACATCTTTAGTTCCTTAACATATTGTTATTTATTTTATTTTTGTGGGTATTTTATAATATGCAAATAACACTCCAAAGGGGGCTCTTCGGGCTAGTGCCTCATACAGGGGCCTCGTGAGGAGGGTTTTTGCACGTTGAATAGCCTGGTTTTGAGGACTTTATTATATTGCAGAAGTTGGGGAATTGCACAAATTTGAAGTACAGTGGAATTTTCCAGTGTTCCTCCCTGCACACTGTAGGCTTGGCTACCCCACCATGATAGTTTAAACTGTTGTATAACTCACACCGAGTTTCTGCTAGATGTTAGTTGATGGCTGGATTGGCATTTTAAACATTTCTGGCGAAGGTAAAGCAGGACCCTATCTCCAAAGATTTTTAACATAATGCAGGGATTTGTTAATACAATTTCTTTGGTAACTGGGAGCCAGTGGAGTTGCTGCAGATAACCAGAAGGGAAATCATTTTCTTTGAACTAGAAGGTGGTTTTGACCTGGGCGCTGTGAATCTTGTCGAGTTGAGCAATGGAGGCTTCAGGAATACCCAAGTTTGTGGCATTGCCATAGCCTAATCTGCCATGGGCAATATTGTTAGCTGCCATGACTTTGTGTGGGAAGGGCAGAAACACCATGATTGTCCTTAGGAGCCTTATTTGGTAGGTGCAAGCTTTGGTGACATGAGAGATCTCAGGACCTAGATCACATTTATTGACAAAAGGAATACCAAGGTTTCTGAGGTTGGCCACTGCGAAAGAACAGCACAAAAGAATGACGGACGGAGTGCTGAAACTTTTCAAACACTCGTCCCCAGTCACAGATCTGGGTTTAATTCATCGTTCTTTTGCTCACCATCCATATGCAAATCAGCCCCATGGTAACTGTCCAGCCCGAACTGCCAGGCCAGGACTTCCCTGTATTGGAAACAAGCATCCTGGAACCAGATCTGGCAGTTCGGCTGGACTGTTCCTATGGCTGTTCCTATGACTGACTTGCATATGGCTGGGTGCAAAGCGGGGTGGCATGATGAGCAAAAGAACAATGGATTTAACACAGATCTGTGACTGGGGGTGAGTGTTTGAAAAGTTTCAGCACTCCGTCTGTCATCCTTTTGTGTTGCACTGTGAGAGGACAGTCACCTAGATTGTGCGGCTGTAGAAAATTAGCCCATTTTATTTCAATCAATTTTTCCATCACCTAAACAGAATCCTTAAAAGGGTCATGGAGGAACAACAACTTATTTTCTCCTGGCAAGTTACAGTGTTTTTGGCTTCTTTGAAGAAAAAAGAAAGCTCCATTACGTGTTTACTGATAGCTGGTAGTTCTCCTCTTTGTTGACTTAAAAATATTGTCTCAAATATTGACAGTTAATCCTACAACAGTCCTGGGCTAGTGTAAATATTAGGGATTCTTTTTCATTAGGAAGTTGGCGGCAACCGGCCCGACGGGACTTCGGCGGATGGGCTTATCCTTCCGCCGAAGTCATAATCAACCCCATAGTGTTGTGCCCATTGCTAGACTGGGCTCCTAGTGCTTGAACTTCTCCTTATTAAAGGGCACCATTGTTTAGAAGAATATAAGGACAGAATTCAAAAAGTGCATAGTTAGTAATGATGAATGGAAAGTAAGTAAGGCCATGGTGTGGGTTGCATTGAAAGCAGCAATGAGCGGACAAATTGTAGAGGAGGTAACAAAAATAACTAATCTAAGGGAGGGAAGCACTTACACAGATCTTGAGAAGGGATGTACTGGAGGCTGAAACTAGGTGTAAGGCACAGAACCCCAAGTCCTTACGGTATTTGTATTTGAGTCGGAGTCTATTTTCTTCTTCTTGCAAAATTAATTTTGATAAACATTAAATTTGAACTACTACAAAGGAGGAAATAAGGCTGAAGGTGAACAGATTGAGCACACAGATGACTGTGAGAGTGGGAAGATAAAAATTTGCTTCAGGCTATTTTACAGGGATTCTGCACTGCTGACCCGAACCAAGAGAAAGAATGCCATTTCTACCTATTGTTGCTTAATTTCTAACACTTTTCATAGAGAGGAGAAAGCTCTTGGATTTCCGATTGGGAAAGAGGAGGTATTTCAGGCATGCAGGGATTACTAAGGCCCTAGGACCTCACGGGTACCCACCTAAATTTTATAAAACCTTCAGCCCACTGTTGGTGAAAATCCTAATGGATCTAATGAATGGTACAACCCAAACACTGGTGATTTCACCCTTCATGAAAGAAGCAACAATGGCCTTAATTCTTAAGCCTATTTCTAATCCCACTCCGTATACGTTTTACTGGCCAATCTTCCTGCTCAGGCTACTACCGAAGCTAATACACTGAGGTCAGACTGGGATTGTAAGCGACAGACTGGCTGAGATAACACCAAGAAGATCCTGCATTTTATAGGCATCATAAAAAAGCAGAGGAAAGGAGGCAGTCATCCTTTTGTTACACACTGAAATATTTGTTTCACTAGATGGGCTGGTCATTTATGGCCAAGGTGTTGCGGAACGTGGCTACTGCGTTATGCAGTAGGTTGAATCCAAATACTGAACAGTGATGTTGAGGATCATAGTGAAAGGTAGGTTGACAAGCTAGAAATTAGTAGGTGAAAACAATTCTGCCTCCCCCCCCCCCCCCTTGCTATTTGCACTTTCACTGGAAATCTTCACTCAGAGAATTAGGGAGAAACCTCATACTTAGGGAGTTAAATTGTGGTGAGATGTATTTTTAACTAACAACCTTTGCTTATGACATCCTGGTGACTGACAAATCTGCTAGCACTGATGCACAAGCACAGTGCGTTTTAGTTTGTCTCCACGTTCAGTGTCAATATAGCAAAATCAGAGGGACTCAGTATTAACATTTTTCATCATGGAGTGTTGGAGGTGAAGAAAAACAACTCCTTTCAGGCGGGCCATTAGTTCCGTAAAGTATTTGGTCACTCCTATACCTCCAAATCTCCAAAAAACTCTTATGAGAAATGTTACTGCACTTTTGCATGCAGTAAACAAAGACTTGCTGAGCTGCCATGACTGCATAATCTTTTGTATTGGTAGAATTGCGTCCATAAACAATTACTGCATTTCCAGGTAAACAACATTGGGGACTTAAGGATCTCTTCTTAATATACAAATGTGGGAGAAAGACTGCTACAGGAGGCCTTTGGGGTGCCAAACTTGTACTACCAGGCCTCATACCATTCTTACTCTTTAGAGTGGTCACAGAATGACTAGAAGTGATGCTTTATTGATAACACTGTCTTGGGTCACCCTCATTTGGACCTCCCCTGGATTCCTAAGAGCTAGAAGGACAACACATTGTATATATCACAGTTACATAGTCAACCTTTCAAATACTGGATAAATAGAGAATGAAGAGAGAATTGACTAGTTACCCATCACCATTTATTTCATCGTTTGGAGACTTTGCTGTAGGGGTGAGCAGAGGTGACTGTGGCTTGGGAGTCTCAGCAATACACCAGGGTTAGGGTACTGCTCTTATTAAAACTCCTTGAAGTTTATCGCACAACTTTGGGAGGCATTTGAGCTTACTGAAAAAAAGGTTAAGAACTTCAGCTATGGCATTGGGTGTCCTATCCCCAGGTGAAAGTGTGTCTGTGTGGTTGGGGGCAGATGGTCTTTCATAAATTGATTCAGAGACACATATCACATCCATATACACTTTCACAGATATGCAAAATCTTTAATCCTTTCAAGGCAAGCAATAGACTTTCTTTTTAGATTCAATGGGCAAAAAGAATCTGCATACAGTTAGGGTCATTGTTGAAGGAGGTACTGTTTAAATAAAATATCTTATCCAAATCATTAGGGTAGAAAAACATATATAAATGGCTCTATACACTAGTACACGTTTGTGCATTTGACTAGGCCTGTTCATACTCCTGCTGGAGAGGATTGCGGTAGAGAGTAAAAATAATGCATATTCCCTGGGCTTCTTTGTTGTTAACTGGGTTTGGAAGTGTATTTTTTTTTTTTAAGATAAAAACACATAAGGAACAGTATGTCTCATGTCATAAATACAATCATTAATTCAAAACCTCAAAAAATGGCAACAAATACATGCTTCTTGCATTGTTCCACATCAAAAACATAGATAAATTGCAGAGGAAGAGAACACACATTTTGCAGTTAAGTACGTTAATTTACTGCTTCATCAGAAAGTTCTTAGTGCTCACAAGATGAAAGATAAAGTGTACCTTATAGTGAATATTAAAACACAACAATAGAGCCACATGGGTTGACTCAAAGTAAGCGTCAATACAGATTATAATGCATCACTGGGTAATTAGATCCCCAAATTGCACCTCAATTTATGAGATAGGACCCTTTTCCTTCTGCTGTTGAATTAGAGTTTTCTTGTGGCAATTAGTTTACAAGGTTGCAAAGAATTGGTATGCCTGAAAAGGCTTAGTCTTCTCAACATTCAAGAAATAGTCTAAGGGAGAAAGACGGGGTGAGGCTAAATGCCATCATCTTTTAGGTAAGTCAACATACAACTTTAACTTAATATTAGCATTTATGATAAAGGAGGAGTGAACCTGCAAAGAAAAGGAGAATTGGGATGGTTTGGACTGTGGGGCACACTGGAAGAAAGAGGATACGGTGTGAAGGAGTTTGAGGGAACAAGGGAAGATGTTTTTCTGATTTAGTGTGGTAATTTAGTATTTGTATTCAGTAGTTTACTATTCACTCAAAAAAAAAATCTAATATAAAGACACCTTCAAGGAAGGACAGTAAGTGTAATGCACTTTTGTTCTTTCTAATGGACATTTGGCTAGAATTTGGAAATAGAGCAAAAGCAAAGAAGCATGGAAAATATTTTTTTATTTTATTTTTTATGTTGAAATGGAAGTATGATATTACAGCAAACAGGATTACTGAAGAACAACATTCATTTAGAGGATCTGAGAAAAGACTGTGGTAAAGCTGTTGAATTGGAAGTTGCTGAGTTACTTTTAGCAGAACTATGAGGCTTAATGCGTTGTTACATCTTTTTTCATTTTCCCCAGAATGAAGTGAATAGCAGTTGGCTTCTGTTTTGCCTGAAAACCATGTCTGAGTATCCTAAGAGCAGTGCCGTATCTGCTTGCATTTGGTCATTAACCACGGTGATAAAAGATCTTTTGGATGATCCATGTCTGCGCAGTTCAGGTAAAAACTCCTATTTTGACACAGTAGCCCTATTGTCGCCTTCCTTTAAGCCTCTGGCTTCTTAAGGTCAACAGGGATCTTAAATTATTCAGTACATGTGAAAAACGTCTTCTGTATGAGTTTATTCTGCTTACTTATTTTTACAGTCTATAGAATGCCAGTCCTTCCTTCATAAAGGATTTTATTTATTAAGAAGTATAATAAATTCCATTGTAAACTAGCAGTGTCAACATTACAGGGCGCAGACAGAGCAAGAAACATTAGATATCTTTAATTTGACTAATATTATGAGTTAATTTGCATCTTCATTTATTTGAGCAATAGTTTATTGGGCTCACAAGAGATAATTAGTACAAATCAATAGCAATACAGGTCAGCTAGTTTAGGTGAAGCCAGGATTTTACTGTCTTTGTGACGTTCAGGAATGAAGTTAAATCGTTAGTGCATCTCCACCAGAAGTGAATTCCAACACTGAGCCACTTCAACTAAGAACGTTCTGCTTTAAAAGGAAATATTTTCTGCTTGGAAGATGTTTCTCAGAATCCTGACAAGCACAGATGTGAACCATCTTGCCAATGTGACCAGAAGAAGACGAAAGACCGGCTTTGACCCACGCACCCCCATGACTTACCTGGAGATAATGCTTATTGTTTAATAATCCTTCCGGTCAGCGGCACGAATGAAGGAACATATAAGGCAGGTAGCTCAAGGCATGGCAAAACCAGATTAAGATTTATAACTTAATAGACAACTTAGCTTGGGGTCTGTCAGGCCAATTATTTAATGATTTTGTTTTATCATTCAACACTGTGACCGTACACATTTCCTCTGCCAACGACCACTTGTGCTCATTGCAATAGTACAGTACAAACCTCTTGCTTGCATGCTTCAGCCAGTGTATCGCTTTATGTCTCTTCACAAGCACACCACCACCAATTTATATTAGTTCTTTCCTTTTGTTTCTTTATTCTGCGATGCCCCCAAACATACATTCCTTTAAACGGAGCCACAGTGAAATTGCCACAGTCACTCTAAGGCTATCCTTCACCTTCTGCAAATATTCCATAACCACTCGGCATGACCATATTAGATGCATGAATCCAGCCCTACCAGCATTAGTGTCTGACACAAGTGTCAGATATTCTAGGTAAACTTATGTGAATAATTACAGATGAACAATATGTTCTGTGCAGATATTTTCACAGCATTAATCGAACATTAATCATGATTTTTTTTGTGTAGGCAATAATCATGTCCCATTGTCTGTAAATCTGGCAAATTGGGCCTCACAGTCTCCCTTTCATTTGGCCCTAATCTGTAGAATTGTAAATAGGCAATCTTCACACACAGCTTTATTAAGTGCAAAGGCAGAGCATTAACCCAGCATCAACTGTTCTAACACAGACCTCTTGGTGCAGTTGGGTGGTCTGCTCATGAACACAGCACAAGTATTTTGAGACGCTGTATCCATCATAGGATATAAAAGGAACTGCCTGTCTGCACAACAGACTCTTCCCTGTTCTGACAAAAGTAAGGAATTTGTCACCTTCAAAAGGTAATTCATTGCTTCTCTATTCTTATAGTTGAAGATGCTTCTTGACTTAGTTGCAAATGCTTCGTGCCTTAGTTTATGTAAAATGAGCAAGGCCCACTTGGTGCATCCTCAGAGGTTGGGGCCCTATTACTCTGACCACCCATTCCCAAATCAGAGGAAAAGGTGACACCAAATACAGTACACTAGAGCATGTTTGTGTGAAATTCAGGTCACTGGAGCCACAATAGCCAACCACAATCTGTCTCTTCTGGTTATTGGCTTTGTTCAACGATTTCACTAAATGTTGTAAATGTTAGGCAGAATATCTGGGAGGCAAAGGTCACCTTTCTCATTGAGCAGTTTAAGAGTACTCTGTTTTATAGAGAAGTCAACATAATGTGTGGTAGACTCGGAGATGCCAAGGGATAACCAACATCTTCACAAGTGCTACCTTTCTCATCGCTTCAGAATGGCAACATAGAAAAGAATACTAATGAGCATTGTATTTCCTATAATGCTCAACCTGTAGAAAGGGCAGTGTTCGCTTTCTGGATGTATGCAGTCTGGATGACAAGATAAATCATATCCTTCACAACCCATATTATGGAGCTGTTCCATCCCTTCCTAACAAATACGCCAATGGGTAATCCGTGTTATTTGACTCAATTAGTACTCAGACTAGAAAGATCTCCAAATGTATTCAGTTTAGGAAGCATTGGCAGAATCGAATATACAGGATCCCACAATACACCAGTGTATGTTCCACATATAAAGATACAACATTTCTGAAACTTCCAAGGTGGATGCCCCAAGTCAATTCATGTTGCAACTCAAAGGCGAAGGGCATCATCTAACAAATAATAATATCGTCAAGGAACAGAGTTGCCTTGTTTGCTCTAGAGTCTAGTGGTATACGGTTACTACGGATTTAGTAGGACTGTGTATTAGGTCAACAAACCTTCACAATATAGAGTCTAAAGCTCCCTATATCATCAGTAAATGTTGGTTTGTTTTGGCGAGCTTACAGTACCATATCTTAAACTCTAAACCTCCAGATGATGGATGTTTTCAGTAGCCTCAAGCATGACCACTCCGATTCCAAAGGAATTGATTAAATCAGATCTAAGCCTTTCGTTTGTCACTTTTGCATGCCCAAGGTGTCATAAAGAAAATAATCTAAAGTGCATTTTCAAATATTATTTGAAAAGATTTTATCCTTATAAATAAAACATGAGCTGTAATTATAAAGCAGATGAGACGCATCATTGTAACCAGCATTTTTAGAATGGTGAAAAACACAAACAATTTAACCATGTTAATTATTCTTATCTATCACTGTTACCTATACGCTAGAGAGACCATAGCTGGAATACCCTTCTACCAGACTTGTAGGAATGATCTAACCCCTTACTTTGACATTCGGCATCTGGAAGCCAGCCTTAGTGCATTAATGAATGTACCTGTCCAAATGTGCAACCTGCACATTTCTCTTGCATGGTTATCTCACTTTTCAGGATGACGGTTTGGGTCAGCAGGGCTGTATCTCTGTCACAGCTCACAAAAGTTCTGTGATGACTTCAGCGCCGCTTGCTGAGTTCAGCACGGAAACTATTCATGTCATAAAACACTGTCCATATCGTGCTGTGCTGGAGGTGCAGAACAGCATCTCTAGTTAGTCTGGGGGGAGAAAGAATTGTCTCTTACGAGCACACAAAAAAGTTCAAGGGCATCACGTTCTAAATGTGAGTCCCTCAAACTAATTGTTCAGACTACAGGGTGACAATGCCTACCAAGAATAAATGCATGTGTGACACATTCTCGTGCGGGGGGTGTGTGGCAGGGTTGGGGAACATGTTAAACCACCATTTAGAACAGGATGCTAAGTTAAAAGAAACGTTAAATGACAGCTAAATTTAAGCCCTACAACACCAGCTTCCAGATATCTCCTTCCCCATTCTCTCTAACCTAGGGTAGTTTATACAGTGTTTTACCCAGCTTATAAACTGTGGACCAAATTTTAATTGCTTTAGTTCACGAAAGAAAAACCACACAGTATTGAGTGCTTTCTGATTTCAAGCAATGTGATAACATAAACCTCACCTTCATGATCTAAAGAATACTTCATATAAACAAGTCATCTCAAATTGAGCATTTGGTTCCTGTTGGAGATTAATCCAAATTAGCCCTAGTAAACCAACACTGTGGAAACTCTCAGGAGGCTTGTCATAGTGGATCTACTGACTATTTTAACATCTGCATTCATCATGGACAAAGTTCTGTAGAATTTATAGACACAAATATCCCTTTTGGGCCTGGAGACCATTACTAGAATTTCTTCTCACATTGAGTCTGATAACTGGACTATCTTTCATGCCTCAGAAAACAGTGTATCTGGTAGAATGTCAGGGACAGACTAATAGAAGTAAACAGGAACATGTCCTTAGCCAGAGCAATTCAAATGTAGACCAACTCCATCTAAGTATTCCTGAATCTGCTCTGTGCTAGAAGCAGCTTACAATTTCTAAAGATAGCATTGCAAAAACTACTTTACTGGTCATCTCAGTATTTACTGTCTCAGCCTGCTTATCAGAAATCTGCAATATGGTGTCAGGCTATTTTCCTCTTTATCATCCAGACTAATATTCTTACTGACTTACCACCTTCTTTATTACAATCAGTACCAAAGCAGTGTGGGTCAATTTTGCTCGCAGCAGTGTAAATTAAATCTGTCAGCTCCTCAGCGCTCCCCCCCCCCCCCCGCCCCCCCCCCCCCCAACCCGGGTTTCCACTGCTTAAGAATCATCAGTCCTAGACATAAAACAAAGCATTGAAGAGGAGCGCTCGATTATAGAGAAATGCGTCCCCAGTCGGTAGTGGTAGTCCAAATCGAGAGAGAAAATCCAGTTCATCAACTGCATTACCCAAGAATCAGTGAGGAGCCATGTTGTAATGTCACCTTCACATTTTATTAAATTCTCTTTGTAACATACAGCATCCCAGCCAGTGCCTTTTGTCCAAAGAAGGACACGGTTGTAAATTTAAAATTCTCTTTGTCTGTTTGTCAGCGGTTGTCCTCCTGCTCTGTTAGTGGGCAGGCGTACTTGAAGTATTGTTAAAATTATGTTGCTTCCTGTAGTGGCACCTCATGAAGGAATAATTGTGGTGCTACTTTCATAAGTCTTCTGCCACAAATCTAAAACTGAGCCGCAGAGGTGATGGAGGTGTGTCGAGTGAGTACATTAGAAAGTTCTCAGATTGACAGACACTTGGAATAAGAGCTTCACAAAAGTCTTGAGTGAGTTGCAAGTATTAGCTGTTGGAGTCTAATTAGCTTCAGTAAAGGTGAAAGCATTTTACAGCACAGCCTTGCAGTTCAAGATGCATAAAGATAAAAATTGGTCCTTGATATAAATGAATGAATGAAAGGGAAATGTCCGGATGCTGAGCTTTCAGTCATCTACGCTGTGCAATGAGATAACCTAGTCTTGTTGGAAGAGCCAAGTCTTCAACCTTTTCTTAAACAAGGTAGTAGCCACTACTGAGTGTAGCTCCAGTGGGAGTTTTTATTCCAAGCCACTGGTCCGAGATGGGAGAAGGTCCTTCTGCCCATTCTTATGCGACAGATCTTAGTGTTCCTTACCAGAAAGCTGTGGGCTGAACGCAAGAGGGGACATGGAAACTTTCTTGCAGACAGGGAGAGAAAGTGTAAAAGAAAACTTCCAGTGTCTGTGAAAGCCCAAACCATGTTCCAATCACCGACATAATCTGTGGCTGAAAAGATAGAGAAATGTCAGATTTAATGTCCAGGTTCTTGACTGTTCCTCCCTGGGGGTGGGGTGTCTTTGGGCCACAGAGACTGCCAGTCCAGGGGATTGGGGCCAAAGAATAGTATTGTGGTCTCATCTGTGTTGCATTTTAATTGATGTGAGGTCACCCAAAACAAAGAAAAGCAGGTTTTAATGAACTCTCCTGAAGTCTCCTCTCCCTTCCCACAGGTATACAGCAGTTGGGTGTAGTCAGCCTATGTAATCACCTTAGCCCCCAAGGCCTCTGCCAACTGTGCTAAATTAGTAAGATATGCATTAAGCAGTGTGGGGCTCAGAGCCGACCCCTGCAGCACTCCAACTGTCAGATAGTACGCTATGGAAGATTATATGGTAATCCACACGTCCTGCCCTCTGTTCTTCAAAAAAGAGGCTAGCCAATTTAAAGCCAATCCACCTATTCCGATGGATTGGAGGCTTGCAAGTAGCATAGAATGAGGGACAGTACCGAAGCCTTTGACAGGTGTAACGTAATCAGGACCACACCCCACCTTCGCACACAAGGTACATCTATTGTGTTCACTGGCTTAGGTCAATGCTGTCTCAGTACTGAAGTTTGGCCTAACGCCAGACTGGCTGGGATGGAGCAGCTTGTTAGTTTTGAGACACTGAGACAGCTGTTGATTAACACATTTTTTCCAGTTCCTTGGACAATGCTGGCAGTAGAGAGATTGGCCTGTTGTTTGATTGCTCTATAGAGTCCACGCCAGGAATTTCTTTAGGAGAGGCAGAACTTTAGTCTGCTTCCATACACAGGGACTGTTGCTTAGGACAGCGACGCATTGAGACCCTTATTAGCCAGTGGATTAATGATGACTGCACCCATCATCGGTGATCCTGATTTGTGGGCACATGTGGTCACTAATGATTCCTCCAAAGGGATAGGCTGAAATTTTTTAAAGTGAAGTCATAGAGGGAGCGACTGAGCCTGAGCAAACTGTCTCCATCTGACTCTCCTCCACCTGGATCACTGATGGTAGGTTGGCTTGAATAACTGTAATTTTATCACAAAAACTGGTCGCACCATTCTACAGTGGGGTGGTGCCATCTAGTGCAGTACTCAGGGGACATGAAGATTTTTACGACTTTGAAAATATCCCTAGATTTATTGCCTGCCTCTTCTATCCTCTATTCAAAGTGTGATTTATTTATTTTCCTGACCCCCTGCTAAGTATTTTTTAGGGCTGCCTTATAGATGACTTTGTCCTCGCCCATGTAGTTTTTTTCGCCATTGCCTCTCTAAAATTTTGGAGCGTTTCTTCAGAATCCTGATATTATATTTAAACCAGGGGTCAGAAGGTTTGTTTCTGCGTGGTGTATGTGAGGAGACCGGTGCTAGCTTATTGGAGGTGTTCTGAATCCAGTGGTTAAGCGTGCTGGCGTCTTCATCCACTGGACCCGAGAGAGACGAGGTACTCTCTTGGAGGGAGTGAATAAATTCAAAAGGTAGAATTTTATGAAATGCTGTCATGACTGATATAATTTTGTTTGCCTTGGGTTGGAATTTTACTACCATTGGCCAGCAAAACTTGATTACATAAGGATCTGTCCAGACTAGTGGTGTCTGCTCTTCAAGTTGTACTCTAATATTAGAAAAATATGATAAATCACATGACTTGCTTTATGTGTGTAGCTAAACGCATGTCCGGGGAGCTCTAAGGATAACATAGTGTCCAACAGTGCTGCCACCCCACTGTTTCCTATTTTATCAATATGCAAATTAAGGTCTCCCAATACTATAAAATGTGCAAATCTTAAGACCTAATGACCAAGTGTATTGTCCAGAGATTTAAGAAAATGACCATTGGCCAAAGATTTGTAAATTAGTGCTCCAGCCATTGATTGGTGGGGCATCATGGAAAAATGTAAGCCCAACACCTCCGCACCTTCCAGTTCCTCAGTAGAGTTAGGGCTGCATTTGTACACCTCCTCATATACAATAGCCATGCCTCCTCCTCTTCCCCCTAGACTGTCCTTCCTGTAGATTTTGTAATGTCTAGAAATTGCCATGGCTATTGTGGGATTAAATGATTCTGATAGCCAAGTCTCGGTCATGAACAATATATTTGGCTTTTCTTCGCTCAGGAAATAAAAAAATAATTGCATCATGTTTTTGTAAGGTATGGACATTGATAAGCGCTGCAGAAAACTGCACACTCCTATTTCTGTTTCCCAGGGCAGCAGTAGTTACCTTTGTCCATGGTAGAGCATTAGTTTGCCACCCACACAGGGTCCAGACATAGCCCTCTTTTACCAAAAGTGGAGCGCAGTGAGGCATACATTTTAGGGTGGAGGCCAGTTCAAGCAACTTATCCCTGTTGAAGCGAATACGTGGTCTACCTTCAGAGGGGCCACAGGCAGAATGGCTGGTGCTGGCTGCTTCAGGGATGCTGACGGGTGCATACAGGCTTGTCTTTGGCGTGCCAGTGGCGTGTCCGCGCAGCATCTGTTTTTAAAAGCATATGGCCCAAAAGAAAATCTGGAGAACGCACTACCCAAAATGGCACTTCTAGAATGCCCCACAGTGGAAAAAGTGACCGACAGAAGTACAAAATGTGTTTAGCTGTTTCCGATTCGAGTTGCAATACTCACTTGTTAAAGAGTTCATTTACAGCAACACAGCATTAGTTTTAAAAAGTTTTAAACGGTTCTGAAAGCAAGTGTAGACTATCATGTGCAAAGCGCAATCACCTAAAGCTATTTTTTATTCTCCTTTATGGAATTAATTGAAAGGAACAATACAGTGGAAGACTGAGGCCCTATTTGGCTACTCACAAGGGAAATCCTCCCCTGTCTAAACATGTCAGTCTCTCACCATCCCCACTGGAAAATATTGGTTAGTTTGGAGTCGAAATCAGTCGATGTACATCTTTACTGGCTATTAATGACTGCCACGTTCAACTACAGCATGTAAACGGAAGTAATACTTGATGTGTGAAATGTTGAACATGATTACCATGGTTCAAATTATGACTTGATTCCTGCTGTCCCCCTCTGTGGACCCCTGTTGTTTAGTTAACATTGTACCTCTGACAATAAAAGGGAAGGTGAAGGGAAAGGGGGAGTAAGGGAGGAGCACTTCAGCCTTTGTAAAGAACATCAGAATTCTGTAAATTTTACTCATATGTTATCTCATTCTAACACTGCTGCCTGAATGGTGTTCGACTGTTGATTTAATTGTGTTTTGATCTAAAAGGGGTTTCTTGACTGATCCCTGGTCGGACAAGGACTACAAATTTTGGAGGCTTTTCTTTTCTTTCTCATAGGTTAGTTTATTATTAGTATAATTGCTGTCCAAGGGCTCAGATAACTAGTAACAGATGAATACTAAAATAGGATAGTTCACCCATAGTGTAAAATTGCAGGGCACCAGAATTCAAGATTTTATTTTGAGCACTATTTGCCATTTTAAGTTGTTACGATTCAAATTAGAGAATTCAGGCCATGCAGAATGCTCTTCCTGCTGCGAAGTTCTGTTTAAATCAGAAGTCATCGCTAAAAGAGAAATGAGAATATGATGAATTAGCAAATCTGATGAATAGTACACCTCACTTTGCCCTGCAGGCCAGTCTTTGCTTCTTTCAGAGATCTACCTTCACGTCCTTATTGCTCACTCAAAGTGCTTCTATCAATTTACCAGATTACTATGATCAGATATCTGAGTCATTATATGCTTTGAATAGGATGCTTAGCTTGATTCTAAAGTTAAGTGAAAAATGGGTTATTGCTACTGACAATTTCAATACACTGATATCTGTACTACCAGGATACAAGGGCTAATGTCTCACTAATACAAAATTAATTTGCCACACAGATGTATCCTGTGGTACGACCAGTCAAAAACAGGCATGTGTGATGTTGTGGTGTCTTGTAATATCGTTGATAGACCTTTATAGTAATCACTAACCTCCTGCATATTAAAAATCCAAAAAGTAGTAGGACAGACTAAAGTAGGTCCAAAAAACCTTTACAACTTTTGTCTGAAGTTAAATAGACTCAACTTAGCAGTACAAACTAAAATATTAGAAGTGGGAGACACAATCCAGGTCTTTCCAGTCTTTACTGCAGCTGATATACTCCATGATGTGAAAAGATTCTGTAATCCCGCTTTGTGCACTGCTTGTCAGAACTTCGAAATGCTGTGGTTGACACTGTCTTTGGATACATCAAAGTGTTTTATTTAAAAATCATAATATTCTACAGGGATTCTCATTAACCTGATGACGATCCTCTTTCCATCAAAGTTTTGGATATCTTAAACACAAAATTTACTCAATTAAATACGATTTCCTTTTCTGCATAGGTAAATAGTCCGAACTATGGAAAAGAAGCTGGATTCTTCCACTAATTTTCTCTTCCCTTCTGGGGTGGTTCCATCAAGTTGAGGTAGGAGCAGGAAGAAGGCCATCAGTAGCAGTCTTATTCCCCATCACTTCATCTATTTTGTCTCTCCTCTCCCACTGCTTTTGGGCCCCCATCCCACCCCCTGTGAGCAGAAAGAATCCAATCAGAATGCCACAAAGAAAATTCTGAGTGAGCATGGAGCCTAGTTTTATGTATAGGTTTTGATTCTTAGCAACTCCTCTTGAACTCCACACAAATTGTCATTAGAATGACACTTGAGAACTTCTCTTCTTAGAAAGAAGTGACCATTGGTTCTAGGTCTGACAATGTAGAGGTAAGCCCCATGCCCCATAAAAGAATGTTCCTTCCCTGCACAGGTGTGGTCTTTTGCTGATTCCAGTGGATCTGTACACTGTCTTTCTTTGTAAATTCCTAATGTCTCTTTGTGTCAACTTAAATAAGTTTTTTTCTTTTTTTTTTTAAATAACCCCTGAACTCGTTCCCCATGCCACCTGTCACTATTGCTGCGCTAGCCAGTAGAACCAACAAAGTTATCTGCTTTCCAACAACCACCTTCTGCAGCGGTGCTGTAAAAAATAAACAGCCAGTTCTAACTGTGCTTTACTAACTATTCCTTCTGTTTGGACGATGTGTAGATGTTGTATTTTTGTTCCTGACGATGCTATGTCACTCTTGAGCAGCAAAGCTGGCAATATTCATACTCATTGGTGGGATATGTTGCCACTATATCCCACTTGCAGAGGGGGCTAATTTTCCTGTAGGACTTATCTGATATCCTACGCAAAATGGAAACATCTGTATTCACCAAGTACTGTGAGGTTTGTAGTTACCATCTCACTGAACATTAAGATATAAAGTATGCAAAATTATTTTTTGTATGCATAGTCTCAGATAGATGCTCCAAATTTCACTAAGCAAGTTGGAGAGATTCTTCCACTCACCCAGAAACAATGATGAATAATGAATCAACAGGCAAATCCGAATGTCCTCCAGCTTGCTAGTATACTTTGCCCTCTCCAACAAGTATGCATGCCCTATGGGAGAATGCCTTTTTTGACTCCCCATGAACCTGAGGTAGAGGGGGGCATCAAGCTGGCCATTTGAGGGGCACCATATAGAGACACCTTCACAAAGCTTCTTTGCGCTGCTTTGGTGTTGTGATGCTCACCCCAAAGTTTTGTTATTATGGCATACCAGTTCAGAATTTGTCTGTTGTATTGATCTCTCCAGCCATCCCGACTGCCTCTTTCCACCAGGTGCTTCTGCTTTAAATAGCCAACAGGAGCACTGATCTGCCAACCAGGGTTGGATCAGTTGCTGAGGAGCCCTTTCTCAGAACTACCCAGCAGTCCCATGGGCCTGCTTCTGCTGAGAATTCATCTGTTAGGGAACCACTGCGCTATCGTGTCACATTACACTATTGCTGGGCGTATGATGTCTTTCACTTTGCCAGCGGTACTTCCACCAACCAATTTGGAGCTTTAACTGGGTCACACCCTCTAGTCATGGTCAGATACCAGCTGCCATCTTATCTTACTTCTAGTTGGCGCAGACTCTGTCTCTATATAGACAGCTGATCCATAAAGAGTCTTTGATTTCAAGAGATTACTCCTTTCTCTGCAGACTTGCTTCCCTTTTGTAAGAGTGCCCACATGAAGGAAGATCGTGCAGTTACTCCAGGAACCCTGCCGGATAATGCTGAGTTTGTAATATTAAGGCATCTCATCTCTCGCATCGCTCCTGAAGAAGGATTTTACAGTAATTTGCCACAAAAACAGAGTCCCTTAATCCATTCTTGTATTAAAAGCCTCACGAATGATCCTGGGGCAGGGGTAATGAGATCAGACTTGATCAACTTCAGCAGTATTCTAGCAGGAGTGTCCTGAGTTAGCTGTAGTTTAATTGGAGTAACTGGGGGACACAGCAATAGGTTGATTCACTATGGTTTCTCCATGCAGGGAAAATAATAATAAAAAAAACAATTTGAGCATGCAGAATTGTGTAACTGCATTAATATGAAGTAATAAAGATAACCGAGGATCACTTTGTCGTTGTGTTTCCTAACCGTTGTGACTTAAGCCGGGGAGTGGGCCCATTATAGGGGACCAAAAATGGTGAGCCCATACTTGGGTTTCATTGAACGGAAGCACAATTTCAATTTTGCTTCTATTACACTTTGAAAGGTTGCAGTGTTTCTGCATATCACAGAACAGACAACCTTTGCGCAAACGTATGTCATTTTTATATTTCAAAATGAGAATCAGAAAGATTGAATAAAACAGGCCTGATAAAAAGAAGGAACACAGCATCTAGAGTTACTTCACAGTGCACCTAGCCTCAGATACAAATGATGGAACATCAACCTGGTTGGTACAACCATATATAATGTTCTTTAGCTAATACACACCTTGAACTTAAACTCCTTGGAGGAGTTCAATAAGAGGGTGGATTTGATAATAAATAGTGTCAGTGGCTGTGGGCAGATACAAGAGAATCAAGGTAGACACTGCCACCATCAAAGTAGATGCCACCAGAATCGATTTGGTGCTAATGACTGGACTAATGCCTGCCTCTAGGGTATCCAACATGTTTTTTTTTTTTTTAGATTCCACAAAATTATGTTGCTGGTAACACACAACTTTCTCATGCAGTTGTGATACACTACTGAATATTCTTGATTACTACAATATACAGGTATATATTGATTGGATGTTCCAACAAAAGATTCAACATAAATTGATGAATTATTTTATTGCACCACCCATTAGCTTCTGCAAGAAAATCTGAATGGTAAACAAGCAACAGAAGAGCTAGAATTCTGATAGAGACATCTAGCCGCAGATTCCTCACCTTCTGAATATTCTTCAGGCATTGGATCCTGAATCTTTTCCACAGTACCTCTGTGTAATAGAAGGTGGTGCTGTGTGGTTGTGGATGGATTCCGTTCTAGAATTGACAGGCAGGGCCTGAGGCTTCTGAGCTCTGTTGTCAGTTCTTTTCCTTCTGTGCCACCAGATGTAAATCCGAAGCTCTTCTCGTCTCTCAGAAACCTTTCCTCTATTTCTTCTCTCACAAAATTCTTTCATAATAACTGACGCACGCATAGCTGTCTGTGCAAAATTCCCACTAGGTATACCGGTTGTGTCTGGGTTCGGCCAGGACTCCAAGACATGCAGAGACTGCTCATCGATGAACCCAAAGGCAATCGGGAAATGCAAAGTGACACATTGTCACCAAGAACAAGAAGATGCAATGTCAGGACTGCTCCAAGTCATGTTTTAATTCCAAGGCTCAATCCTACTCCTGTTTCCAGAGTTGACTAAGCTGGTCTAGAGGCCGGTCTTCTATGTGCTCCATGTCCTCTAGTAAGCACAAAAAACACAGGAAGTTGAAGGAGAGTTTCACCCCTTCATGCCATTCCTGCTCCCCTGAAGAAGTGCGTGGGTGGCGCTAACCGTCTTACTCCTGCTATCTAAGATGGCCTTCTTCGGAGCTGATTCTGTAGCTGTTTCCCGCACACACTGAATTTCTGGGACTTTCAGCCCCAGATCAGAGAGTTCCACACAGCTATGATCTAGCTCTCTGCATCTCTGTCGACTCCCTCTAGCGCCCACAGAACCTAGAGGGCTTCCACCTGGACTACTGCCGGCACATTAGCTCTCACCACCAGCTGAACCCACTGAGCCACTTCTGCTGCCTTTCTGATGCCGACTCAATGTTCATTCAAATTGAACAGATGGTGCTCCTCAATCTGACAAGAGCGCCATCATCCTGCACTATAACTCTGATATGGCAGTCAGCATTCTTAGTATTTCCTCTTCAGCACTGGCAGTGACATTGACCAAGGTGATGAGTTTGCACAGCCCTGTGCAGAGTACAATTGGTATGAGGTCTTGCAGGAGGCTAGTGGGCTTGATAACCCTCCAAAAAAGCTTTGTTTCTCTTCTTCTGGCCCAGCAATGGAAGAATCTACCTCTTATGCTATGATAATGCATAGGGTTTTAAGGCAAATACCATGATTTCTTGCCGATTTCAAGTGTGTGGTGATATACAGCCCGACACCATTACACATCTGTCTCTCCCCGTTGCCTTCCCTCATTGTATTTTACATTCCATTTACATCACACAGTTCCAATAGGCCTCTATTACGGTGTGCCTAAAGAACAAGAGACCATCTGACATTCCATACTAATGGTGATAACTACCCATGCAACTCATCCTCCCCTTTCAAAATAAAACAATCTTTTTCTACAATACTAAACGATATGCTCTGATGCTATTCTACCTTAGGAGCTCTATGTTAAACTAACAAAGTCATGACAAAAAAAATATTTCCTATAAGATAAAGTGTAAAAATCCAAATGCATATATATCATTTTCTCTCTACTGCTGGAAGCCTAAGTACCCTCACGGGAAAAATGTTTTGACTGTGTTTCATCCAAGAGCACATTGCTTTCTCTATCAGTTTCCATTCGCTCTTGTGTATTACCACTAATCACCTCATCCCTCAGCCAGGAAGTACCATGCAACATTTCCATTCTTTGCCCTTTGTATGGTGCGACACAACTCAAATGCCATACTTCTCCATCACTTAGTAACACAGATTTGGAAAGTACTTTCCTCCACTCTAAGGGTGGAACCCTCACTCTTACATAGTCTCCCACTACTATTTCCACTTGTTTGCACTTATGTTTAGAATCATAGAATTCCCTACCACGATTCTGTTTTACAGTTATGTTTATCTTGACCGAATCTGGTGTCCGTTTACTTTTTCTAGCCTTGGTCATCCAACCTACATTATCCTTCCGTAACGGAACCCTGCCCTCATTAAGTCAAATGGACTATGCCCTGTGATGTCACTAGGTGTAATTCTGTATGACCACACCATTCTCCACACCTCCCTTGCACTGTTTGCCAGTTGAATAATATTTTTTAACTTTCCGTTGAAACGTTCCACAGCTCCATTCCCAGCTGGGTGATAAACTGATGTGGTATTATGTTTTATGCCATTTCTTTTAAAAAATGTTTCAAAGGCTCTAGACATAAACTGAGGTCCATTATCTGTTAAGATATATTTCGGGAGACCCTCTCTAACAAAAAGTTTATCCAAATATTTCACAGTTGTTTAAGAATCAATTTTAGTTGTGACTTTTATCTCTGGCCATTTTGAAAAATGATCCATTAAGATCACAATGTACATGGATTCCGCATTTTCATGAAACGGTCCTGTAGTATCTAAACCTACTCCCTCCCATGGCTTATCTGGACATTTTATGAAACACAGTGGGGGCTTGAATATAGACAAATTTGTTTTCAAATTCATTGCACAAAAAACAATTCCTCACCTTTCTCTCTATGACCACATCCATCCCTGGCCACCAGAATAAATTCTTTAACCCTACTTTTCATCTTCGAAAAATTCTAAATGCCCTTCATTGCAAATGTCTAGTAGTTTGTTCCTAAGAATTTCTGGCGGAATGTGCCCGCAATACGCAGCACCATTTCATTCTGTAAAGATAACTCCTGTTTGAATTCCCAAAATATACGTAAGTATCCTTGTAGTTCAGTCTCAGCTGGCCATCCTTCCACAATCCAAAAATGTACTTTTGCTAACCTATGGTCATCTTTTGAGGCTATGATCCATTCTTCCTCTGAAATTCCCTGGATACATTCTTTGACTTCGCCACACAATCACTTTCTGTTTCATCCTCACTCGTACTCTGTGTAGTTAGCAGCAACCTACTTAAACAATCTGCAATGTTGTACTTTACTCCTGGAACGTACCGTACTTCATATGTGTAGTCTAAACGTTTTATCAACATGCTTGCTATTTGAGGGCTTGCTTTGAAAAATCCACCTGTGGTAAGGATTTTTGTAAGCAGCTTAATATCAGTACGCACAATCACTTTCGTTCCCCAAATGAATGGCCTGTAATGTTCCAAACCTCAAACGCACAGCAAAGTTTCTCGTTCAGTAACGGAATACCTTTCTTCCGTTTCCATTATTGAATGAGAAGCAAACACAATCTCACACACTTTTCTGGTAGGGTCAAACTGCGTAAGTACTGCTCTTATACCCTTATTGCTAGCATTTGTTATAACAATACATTGTAAATTGGGGTCAAACCCTTGGAGGGCTGGCGCACTAATGATGTAATTTTTAATCCTCAGGAATGGTTCCTGACATTCCTTCGTCCACTCAAATATCATTTAGTTTTTTAATAACTGCCTAATGGGATATGCTTTACTGGAGAAATTCTGCACATATTTAGCGTAAAATTCAGGCAGACCGAAAAATGCCCTCACTTCTTCTGTATTGGTAGGAGATGGTGCTTTTATTTTGGCTTCTGCCAGTTCTGTTTTGGGCTCAAGTCCTTTCCCCATTAATTTCATGCCCCAAGTATGTCACTTTTTTTCTTGCAAACTTGCATTTGTGAGACCATTGTCACTCAGAATTTCCAGAACTTTCTTTAGTTTGGCATCATGTTCCTCTTTTGATTTTCCTATAATAAGTCTATTATCTTGAAAGAAGGTGACATTATGTAACCCCTCAAACAATTTGAATATGAGTCTTTGAAACATGGCTGCCGCGGATGCCAATCCAAATGGAACTCTTACAGACTGGTAGCAGCCAAATGGAGTAATGATGCAGAGACACCTGATGGTAAGCTGAGGTTAGGTCAATTGTGGTGAACCAATCCATTCCCTTAGTCAGTGAAACCATGTAATTAATTTTCGGTAATGGGAATTCATCCACCATGATATTTGTGTTCTGATCTCCTAAATCTACACATAACTTCAACTTACAATTGGCTTCCCTCACCACCACCATTGGAGCCACCCAGTCAGATGCATCGATTGTTCTATGGTATCTGCCTGCAGCAATTTATCCAATTCTTTGCATACCTCATCACTAACGCCTAAAGGAATACTTCTAGCTTTATTTATGGCCGGTTGCGCATTATCTTTCAACTAAATCCTATGTTGGAAGCTGGTTAACCTACCAATTTTACTTGAAAATACTTTAGGATACATTTGTTTAATGTTCTCCTTACCAATAGTCTTTTCTCAAACAACTGAGACCGGTTCCTGGCTATTAGGGTTTTGGATTATACCTAATTTGCCCTTGTCACACAGCCCTAATAGTGATGTTCCTGACTTTGACACTCTGCCTCTCTAGGTTTGAATACAAAACACAATTTTCTATATCCCAGTAAGTTAGTTGGTTCTTCCGTGAAACTTTTTGGGGAAATGTCTGGAGGTTCTAATTTTCCACCTAACTTTGGTACAAGTTTATTCAACCACACTGCCTCGTTGACAGTCGTGTATGGTGAACCAGTGTCAGCGGTGATGGTAACCGTCAAAACCTCCTATGGATCAAATTTTGTTTTTTTTCTTTGTATATTTGTGTTTTCTTACGACTCTGACTCATGTCATATAGTAAAAACACACATATTCATGTCGGCCTCCGTTGAATCAGGGGATTCCGTGTCAGAAGCACACTCTAATAATTTTATATCTTTCTCTTTCTTTTTCCTACATACTTTCAGGAAGTGTCCCACAATACCACAGCCAGAACATTTGTGTCTACGGGTTGGGCTCTTCTCATCATTTGCAAAGTGACCTGCAAAGCCGCATCTGTAACACTTCATTGTCGACTTGTGTTCCTCCATGTTTTTTTTAGCTTCTGTTTGTAAGAATTGTCTTGTTGTTTCATTTTGTTTTGTGAATCTTTAACTCTTTTCGTTCCATTCTTAATTTTGTTAATCAGATTTTTAGATTCAAGTTTGACGTCACCATCCTTTTTGGTTTCCAAAATTACTGCTTTGCACACCTGTCTGTGAGTTCTGCTTTTTTTACAACTTAAATTACTTCTTGTAAAGGTACATCTCCTTTCCCCCAAAGGCAATCTTGTATTGCTGGAGTTGTAGCATGCATCACAATTTGGTCCCTAATCAACTCATCGTGTGGGCCCCAAACCGACATGTCAATGCCCAAATATTTTAGTGCTGAAATGTAATCTTCTATCATTTCTTCCTTTAATTGCTTTCTGTGATATAATTTATATGTGTTGATCCCAACACATACTGTTGGTGCATAATATCTGTCAAGATCCTCTAATGCATTCATAGAGACATCACCTTGTCCCTCTTGCCTTGGTGATTTTCCTATGGCCTTATAGATTTTTAATCCCTCTGTAAAAAGGCAATGTAGAAGTATATTTTTCAGGTGTAAAATCATCTTTTTCATCACATGTAGCAATATAGTTAAGGAATATTCTTTCCATTCTTGCTGTTTGGTTGAATTGTCATCTGTAGGTGGCAATAATGGCTGTGGGGGAGGTAGATTTAAGGTACTATTTGAAGCCCAATCTTTTATAAGTATATGTGCTTCACATTAACTACCTCAGGCAAAATTTACTTTAAAGACACTTGCCTTACAGGGGCTCACGGGAGCAATGCAGGCACAATTCTCGTTTCTCAATTTGCAAAACGTGCACTAGTCTTTGAAACATCTTGCGAATATGTGATATGCACTCTAGTCTCTGAAATGGTCGCCTATGTATAATTACACCATGAATGTCTTTATACGTCACTGGAATGCATGGGTGCATTGGAGTGAATGCATGAGAAGACGGTTAACTGTTCCTTTCGTCTAAGCACAATCATGCAGGTAAAATATATGCCAGCCAGAGTATGCTTGCAGACAAGGACTCACTTTGTATAGATGTCTTCGTCTTTGCTTTTCCTTCCGATGTTTCCCCTGTAGACAATTTGAAACTGTAACATGGTGCTGAATCTGATATGGTTTCAAGTTTATTTGTGATGATATACAGCCCTGACAGCCTTACACATCTGTCTCCTCCCGCTGCCTTCCCTCATTGTGTTCTACATACCATTTACATCACAAATTTCCACTTGACCTGTATTACGGTGTGCCTAAAGGACAAGAGACCATCTGACATCCCATACTAATGGTGATAAGTACCCACGCAACATAGGTCATCTGAAGTCTTTGACTTCTAGTTCCCCACCATGGAGGTAAAAACAAACGTGCTGACTGAGGTCCGACTACAAGGCCAGACTACTTCTGAGCCCCCCCCCACCCTTTCAGTGAGGCCCTGACAGATACCCTTGTAGGGGCTTGGACACGCCTTGTACTGGCCCTCCAGTTAGCACACAAATCTTCAGATGCCATCACCCTGCTCCCAGCCTTTTTGTAGCAGCACTCTTCACCCCAGAGAGCTTTGTTTGTGGTGCAGGCCTCCGCAAGCTGGGCCAACCCTGACAATTTTCCTACCACTCTCTCTGACAGGGAATCCAAGCAAGTGGGGAAATTTGGGAAATGCTAATCAGCAGTCAGTTTGGACCTCCGATCAATTAATGCCCCCTGTTTGTTGGGTCATTATAGTCGAGCCTTTTTGGATTCTGAGTCCTCCCTGGTGTACTGGAAAACCTTCCCCCTCTCCTTTTTCAGGTGATTCAAGATGATTGGATGCAGCCACATTCACAATTTGCTGTGGCTTGTATACCGCATATTTTTTGGGACGAGCTATAGGCACTAGTGTTGCCATTCGTCACCATGCGTGTGTGCGATCGGGTGGGTTCTCGTGCGACGTCAGTCCTCCCTGGTGTACATGCCATTTGATGGCACTCTACTTTAAGGGAACAATGCTGACTTTTTCCTTGAACGCTTTAAGGAGAGTAAAACTGCTGCTCACTCTCAGGGTCTCTGCCCAACCCCGCCAGCCGCAAGAGTTCCACCGTTCCTTTCGTGACTTTAGCCGAGGCATCCCTTGCCATCAGTGTGTCCCGATCAAGTAGGGAAACCAGTAGTTTTGCGGGACAGGCCGAGGTTCCCACCTTTCCCGCGTGCAAGGTCAGCGTGCCGCTCAGTCCTCCCTGTAACCCCACACACACACACACACACACAACACCTGCCAAACCGTTTAGTGTGCCATTGTAGGGCTACATCCACCCAATAGCGGATATGTAGGTCCTGCAGATTGCCTCCAAAGTTGCGTAAATATAAGTCCCATATGTTACTTGCAGAGTGGAACAGTGACAGTGCGGAGCCACACGGCATCACCTTCTGGCACCCAGAGATACTATGGAAAAGTTTCCGGGTCCAGTCTGACGCCTGGGGAATATTCAGAAGGTGAGGAATCTGCTGCTAAATAGAGTCCCTACCAGACCGTAATTTATTCATCAAGACTGGGTAAGAAAGGTTAGGAAGAAAGGCAGGTGGTAGAGGAACTCATCAATGCAATAAAATGACTACAGTCCGAACACTCTAGTTGGAAATTAATTTTTCTAGAAAGCGGAACCAGCTGCAGCTAAATATCGTCGTAATGAGTCATTCTGTAAGTTCACCAAATGCACCAGATCCTCCATATGTCTACCATAGGTTTCCTAATGACCATGCAATGCCTAAAATGCTCCCTGTTGGCTTGTCTCTTACATCACATGCTTATCCAAAGTAATTTTCTTTCTTTCATTCACTTTTTCCAGAATGTACTGATGTTTATTAGTCCTAGTTTGTGTGTTTCTTGTGTTGCCCATTATATCATGAAAGTAGTTTTATTCCATCCACCAGATTTTGAGATGCCTAGCACACTTAGGAAATGTCTGTTAGTATTTAACAAGTTATTTACTCTAGATCAGGTAATCTCATAACAAATATATTTGACAATAAGAAAAGGGAGCTAGAGAATTGCTGCGTTCCAAGTTCAGTTCTGACATAAACTTCTAACGGCAGATTCCTCACCTTGTAAAGATCCCCAAGACCGAGACGGGATCTGGAGATTTTTCTCAGAAATTCCCTTGTGTGCCGGTAGATGGCATTGTGTTGCTCTGGGTCTGGTCAACCCCTCAGTAGGAGTGATGTCGGGGCCATTGCATAACGAACCCTCCCTGCGCTGATGTTAGTTCTTTTACTTTCTGCGCCTGGATCCGGATCACGTTCCTTCTGCTCTGTGGCTGAAGATGTTTTTCCAACTTTTTCTTTTTTTCACTGTGTTTAAGGGACATGACTTCCTCATAGACAACAGCTCGCCAAATGCACCAGATGAGTGGCACAAACAGATGTCAGTGATGGAACCCTACAAGGTCTGTCTCTAATGTCTGGGATCATCACACCACTCAAAATTGTGCAGTGACTGCGCTCAGATGAACGAAAAGGCTATCTAGGACCTCGAGTCGAAGCTTTACGTCGCCGAGCACTGTAGAAGTGATAGGAAGGCATGGTCACGGTCGAAGTCAAGAACATGGGTGCATGCCAGAGGCTGCTTCCGAGAGAAGTTGCCATCATGTTTGAAATCAATCGGTAAGTCAAAGAAAAAACAAACACAAGAAGTCCAAACACTGCTTACCCTTCATTCTGTCACTCTCACTGGTAGGAATCCATGTGCCAGAGAAGACTACAAACGATCTGCATTGGTGGCTGCTGGCTGCAGGTGGACTGGTAGCAGGACTCTCTTCCTACCCTACCCAGAGCAAAAGGTCATGACAGATGAATCATTGATGGACTGCGGAGGTTTATCTGGGAATATTTGAGATCTGAGGTCTATGGTGTCTAGCGGAAACCCTTTTCAACCTTTTGAGGTTGTAGGCGATTTCCCTGCCATTAAAAGCCTTACTCCATCCATCTTGAGGGAACGGGTATAGGTACTCACAGATAACACCATCACCAGGTGGTATTTCAACAAGAAGGGGAGTGGGGTCCTCTGCTTGGAGGCTTTGAACTCAGGTATCCTCTGGGTCGTCAGGTTATCTCTCTGGTCGTACACCAGTTGCAAATTTTAGGCGTAACAAACTGTGCAGGTGTTGCCTAGCGCGTCTTGAATGGCGGCTACACTCAGAAGTGGCACAGGGCATATTACAACAATGGGGAGGACCCTGACTCATTCTTTTTGCCACTGCCGAGAATGTAGTGTCCAAGGTTTTCTGCATTGGAGTTACTAAGAAATTTCTCACTCAGAGGCACCTTTCGTCCAAATTGGAGCATGGCAGTCCTATACACCTTCACGCAGTTGCCTCTACTGCCCAAAGTCCTGGAGAAGATCTGGAACAGTTGGCCCCAGTCATCCAAGTGGCTCTGGGTTTGGCCAGGAGATTGTGGTACTCAGGATTTCTGGCAATGAGCATCTATCATCTGATTCAGCTACCTCTTCGGGAGGACCTTCTGTCGCAGCAGCATGGCAAGTGCCCGCATTCCGACCCTACACAACTTACACCCCCATGGTTGTAGATTAAACAACACGTGTCTTTGATTCCCCTCTTTCCCCTCTTTACCTCCTCCACCCAATGTTTTTTTTAGCAGTCAGTTGCCCCTCGCCTAAAACCATCAATGTGGGATGCTGGAAGTAATTAGTTTTTTAGTGTTCCTCCCGATACATCCAACCTTTAAAAGCCCAGTTATCTGATGTGGTACTTTTTGTTTTATCTGTATCCCAGCAAGGCCTTGCTGTGGCAACAGTTAAGTCATTTGTCGACCTTATCAACTTTCTAACATCTGTCGGAGCAGCCATCTTTGTTCAAGTCACCTGTTGTGATGCTTTTTCTAAAAGAGCTGGCCCATATGATCACACAAAAAACTGTTTGTGATGCTGCAGTGGAACCTCATACTGGTTCCAACTTTTCAGCACTCCATTCAAGCCAATGCAAAGCTGCCTACTCTATTTTCTTATGTTGAAGACAGTGTTCCTCATAATGATAACATCAGCTGTCATGTGAGTAAGCTGCAAGCATTCTCTGTCATACAGCCATATACCACCATGTTCAGGATCAAAACACTGTTCCTCGCCAAGGTTATCGCACCCTTCCACATCATTCAATTGATTATCCTTCCGGATGTCTTAGCCCCCTATCATCCATCCAATGAGTAAGAGAGGCTTCATTGCCTAGGCCCAAAGAAAGCTGTGACTTTTGAGTTTGATCAGACCAAAGACCACTCCATTACCTCTCCATGGTGGGGTGAAAAAGGAAACACTGTGCAGAAATTGACTATCTCTAGATGGAATGCCCTATGCATTTAAATCTCTTACGGATTGGCCAAGAACCAGCCTCCAGAAGGCGTATGGGCTCATTCCACCTCTGCCTTGACGCACAGTGTACCAGTGCTGGATATCTGCCAGCCTGCTACATGAAGCACACTTTGACAAGGCATTGAATAGCCGTATTCAACAAGAAGGGCACTTTGCCCATTCTGTCCTGCAGGATTTCCTGCTCTGAGCCATTCCACAGACCCACCACCTGGGGAGGTACTGCTTTGGTATTTAATCACAAAGTGAATAATCTGCATTTAGAAGCATCAGAAAAACAGGTTATGCTATTTTTAGTGGGTACTGTATCTAACCGGAGATTACTCATCATTCATCCTTCTCCCTGTTCTGTGTTATGGACTCTTACTACCCATGTTAATAAGATCCCAATTTAGAGTTCTGCTCACAGGCACAATTTGATTACTAAGGCTCTGCGATAGATATCAGAAAGAAATTGATGTCGGTGCACTGAGTTGGTGGCTATAAACTGGCTCCGGTGTCACTTCTGGGGCAGGGCGGGCGGACCAGACCCAACGCAGAGACATAGAACCCCACCTACACAAGGGAGTTGCTGAGAAAAGGTAACATGTTCTTCTGGTGCATTTGTCATTTTAATAGACCGAGGGCCTGACAGCATAGCAAATATTCCTCCCTGTCAACTGCTTGTAATTGTGTGCTTGTGTTTCCTTGCCAACTGGACTGATTTTGAGAACAATTTCTGTTGTGAAGTAAATTTATTGACACAGTGAATTTAGCTCTTACTCCAGGTGAGTCACAATGGAGCACGCTAGGGTTAGAATTTACACACAAGGTACTTGATCTCACCATTTCAGCTAAAATTATAGAGTAATTACTAGTACCTCGTTGCAGTATCATTGTAGAGCTTTATGATGGAACCCCAAAATGGCCTGTCCATGGGACTTCTAGGGTGTCCTCTACCTTTAAGGAATCATTAATGTTAAAATTGTATCAAGTGCATGCCCTTTTCCAAGGGTCTGGTCAAGTGCACGTTATATAAGACCAATGACGAGAGAAAGGGTGCAATTAGTCATAAAAGTGAAGGTTTAGTTCACCTAGTGCAATTGAATTGTGGCTTTCTATCAGTGTGTGACGACAGATCAGCAAGCATATCACAGGTGCCTACTGCAACGCTGGGTGGGGATAAGGGAAAATGTAAATGCGCCAGCATTCAGAGAATTAATACATTTTAGAACATAATGTTTTTTTCTTTTTGTGTTTGTTTTGTGAGTTAGTGCCGACTCTTTTCATTTGATAAAGTAGTAAGTAATTTTCAGACACCAAATCACATAAACTTCGGGCAACAGTCCTCCGTTTTCCTTCACTCAGTAACTCAAAATAGGCCTAAATTATACTTTAAGGTAAAGGTTGTGGAATGTTTTTACTGCTGTTTTATTGTTAGATTAAGTAACATCTTTAATTGAAGTCTGACATATACCGCTGCAGTGATCAAGTTAATGGCAGGTAACAGTGACTGGGAACTGGAGGAAAGCATTGCATTACAATCTTACGTGGATTGTAGAAAATGTGGGAGTGCTAAATCCCTGAAAAAGAGAACATAGTTTAACCAGGGCAGTTAGAATAAATTCTCATTCTTGAAACGTATGGCAGATGTATCTTAAACTAGGGGAAACCCTTCTATTTAAAAAGTGAGGTAACATGGATCTAAAATACCTACTAGAGATGTAATAGATTGTGGCACTTCTTGGATTCAGCTCATATCACTTGCAGCATGCCCTGTCTCTCAAATTGTATCAAATACACTGCCAGAGTGCTGGGCCTTATTTAGGAGGAATAATCATAATCGCAGTGTGCTAGTGCATGGCTCTGCCAGGAGTAGTCTGGAACTGGAGGAAAGTAGCCCCCTAAAATTCCAAGGCAGGTTATTAGAAAAACAGAAGTGTCTGCAAGCCCTTGAGCATATACTACCTTTTTCCTGGGCAGGGAGTTAATAAGAACTCCTGCTCTTGGAAGGTATGTCTGATTGGTCTTCTAGTAAGGTAACTAAATTAAAAAACTATTTGTAGTGTTTGAAAGAAGAATGTTAAATACCTAAAGGAGGTGTGCCTGCAGAAGAAAGAATTCTGGAAGTCCCTGGTTGCAGGTTTAGCCAGAGAGACAGCACACAACCTTGTCCACTTCTCACGTTGCTCTTAGTTATTTAGCAAAACAAAAATAGGTGCACTGTATACTTTTGATTTTTGTTAACGTGCACATAGTCCCCTTTTCAAACTGTTTTCCATGAGTAGGTATGAGTTCCTAATCGAAATTAAGGAGTAAGTCACGCTTTCTCAAAGAATATTTTTTAAATCTTTTCCAACCTGATTTAAAAGACTACTGAATGTGTTCCTGTAAAATGTAATATAACCATTATCTCTTCAAAGTAACTACCACTTGCTGTGTATAACTGCATGTATTCTTCTCTTATCTGCCCCTATTGATAAAGTGTTACTTTTCCAGAATCATTGAAGAAACTCCTTCCATCCTTGGATGCCGTGTTTGAAGGATTTTACAGATCCATACTGTCACCTTACTCTAGTAGCAAAGATCAGAGTGCATCACTAAACCCAGAAAGGGAAGCCCACCTCTCTGTTTTTCTGGATTTACTTGAAATTCTTGTGGCCTCCAGGCTTGCACTGAAATCCCATTTTGCCTGCCAGCGGGTCTTTTTTCTGTATACTTCCCATGCGCTGATCCTGCTCTCCTCCTCTGTTCATTACTATATTGTGAAGAAGCTTGTTCTTTTGCTTAAGAAGGTCATGCTCTGGACAGCAGGTGATGACTTTGCCCATGTGCCGGTTGCTGCTTCTCCATTTGTCCAGGATCAATACCTTAAAGCTGACCGGCTGTTACTGTGTGATGACATCTTGCAAGTTGTTAACGTTGGGCAATTGCAGCATATACCTGTGAGTGATAAAGCCAGCTACTTTGGAGGAACTGACATATGTCCTGAAGACGCAAGGCAGACTGGCCCAGACCTGGTGCAGCTAGGAGCATTGAGTTTGATATTTATAAAAGCACTGGAAACAAAGGTCAAGATGGAAAGTTCTGACAAAAGGCTAATGCAAGGTAAAATATTGTTCTGGTTTGCTTTTACAGCATCATACGCAGCCTCCCGGAGTAGGGTGACAGCTCGTGTGGAAATACAGCTGTTTGTTAGATTGATTGTGAATCATTTTCATTGTGTACTATTTGGCTGCCACCATCCTATGTTTATTTTCATTTTTGGTTCTCAGAACTGTAGAGTATGGAGGGTGAAACATGTTAATGTATTGCTTGATTTGTCTTTCTTTTCTGGAGAATTAAGGTGTTTTTTTACTCTCTTTTATTGGTGCTAATGTATTGTATTAGTACATGTTAATGTATTGCTTGATTTGTCTTTCTTTTCTGGAGAATTCAGGTGTTTTTTTTACTCTCTTTTATTGGTGCTTTGAAATTACTTCCACTAAATGCATTTCAGTTTCAGGAAGCATAATAGGTATGGGACTGATGCTTCTGAAGCTAAGCCAGACTTTCCAAGATGCAGAACACTTACCTGAATATCCATGATAATGTCTCTCTTTGGTATGTGCCATTGGTGACAGGATGGAGAGATTATTTCTGACTGTTAACCCATTTGCTTGGTGACCAGAGAGGAGTCCTGTTGGAAGTTTGAGCACAATTATCAGTATGTCTTTACAGGTTTTCAGGAGGGATGGGCCATCCTTTAAACCCTTGAGGGCCACGGACATAATGGTTACGTCCATGACTGCGCCTCTCATGTGCCAAGGATGTAACTATTATGTCTGATTACCTACCCTTGGGAGAAGTGCTAGCGCTCCCCCTGAGGGCCTCGCTCAACCCCCCCAGGTCAGGGCTGGAAGGGGCCTCACCCCAATCCCCCTCAGTGACGTCTGATGACGTCAGCGCGCAAGAGCGTGCTGACCTCCTAAGAGGTCACCTCCCATCGCACTGGAAAGAAATGCAAAAGCATTTCTCTTCCGCTCAGGAGGAGGAGACATGAAAGGAAAGGAAAGTCCTTTCCTTTCCTTTCATGTCTCTGCAAGCATTTCTGCTGCCTGATCGCGATGCGATCGGACAGCAGAAATGCCCACTAGACACCAGGGAAGTTTTTTTTTCCGGGTGAATTAAACATGCGGGGTAAGGGCTGTTCCCGGGGGGGGGGGGGGGTCAATTAATTTGTAGGCCATTTTTGTTTTATTATCCTTACGCATAAAGGGAGCGGCCCCTTGGGCAAGGGTTATTCCCTGGGGGGGGGATAATATTTTCAGGCCATTTCTGCCCCCCCCCCCCCCCACCAGTGGCAGGTCGGCCTAATATAATTCGGCCAATCTGCCTCCGGGGGGGAAGTGGGGGGGACAGAAACTCTAGGCACCAGGGATAGATAGATAGATGTTTTTTTAAAATTTACTTTGTTTTTATGTATAGGGAGAAACCCCTTAGGCAAGGGTCGCTCCCCTGTGGGCAAATTGTAATTAGGCCATTTCTGCCCCCATTGGAGGCAGATCAGCCTATTTTAGTTAGGCCATCTTGCCCCCAAGGGGGGTAGAAACCACTAGACACCAGGGATTGGTGTGTGTATATGTGTGTGTTTTGTTTAAGGGAGGCTGCCCCTTGGGCAAGGCTCGCTCCCATGGGGGCACATTACTGTTGGTCATATCTGCCTCCCTATTTTTGGAAGGCCAACCTGCCCTCAAGGGGGGCAGAAAGCCCAGCAGAGACCAGGGAAGATTTTTTTTTTTTTAAATAAGAGGGTGGGGGCAGAAAGTCTACTAGATGGCATAGAATAAAAAAAAACAATAAAATAGTGGGGTGGTGGCTACCAGCCAGTATGGGCCTGGTTATGTCCCCACCTCAACTGAAGGGGGTAACCTTCTTTCAGCTCCCCTCCTACCCCCCCCCCCCCCCCCCCCCCCCCAACACACACTAAAACATCTTATCCCATGGCAAGCAAGAGGACATTTGATTATTTTGTGTTTTCGTTTTACATTTGGGCCATGAGAGCTTGGTAACTCTCAAAATCGTCCCACTTGGAATGGTGAGGGCTGGACTTTTTTGACTTTCGGGACACTGCCATGTAGAAAAATCCACAAGACCCAGACACATATGAAAACTAAATGTCTGGTTGATTCCAGAGTGGTGTGCTTCACATGCACCCTGCACCATTTCCTTACCCACATTGCCCTGCAAACATCCAACTTTGCTGGAAATCACACATTTTTCCCACATTTTTGTGATGGAACCTTCCAGAATCTGCAGGAATCCACAAAATTCCTACCACCCAACATTGGCTCATCTATACAGATAAAAATTCTGCAGCACTTGTCAGCCTAAATTTTTTTTTTTTAAACTGCCCTTTTGGACACACTTTGGTTCCCCCTCAATTTTGACACGTTTTTGGCTGTTCCCTGTCACAAGTGAGGTATAATTTTCACTGGGAGATTGAGGGGAACATTGGGTGGTAGGAAATTTGTCCCAGTGCGGTGATCCCACACAGAAATGTGGGATTTTTTTTATTTTGTAGCCAAGTTTGAGGTTTGCTTAGGATTCTAGGTAAGAAAACAGTGGAGGATCCACTCAAGTCACACCTCCCTGGACTCCTTCTGGTGTCTAGTTTTCAGAAATGTCTGGGTTTGGTAGATTTCCCTAGATGGCTGCTGAGCCCAGGACCAAAAGCGCAGGTGAACCCCCACCCCTCCCCCCCCCCAAAAAAACAGGTAGTTTTGTATTTGATAATTTTGATGTGTCTAGATAGTGCTTTGGGGCATTTCCTTTCACGAACACTAGGCCTAACCCCACAAGTGAGGTGCCATTTGTATCGGTAGACTTGGGGGAAATGCTGGATGGAAGGAAATTTGTGGCTCCTCTCAGATTCCAGAACTTTCTGTCACTGAAATGAGAGGAAAAAGTGTTCTTTTTTTGGCGAGGGTTGCAAAGGATTCTGGATAACAGAACCTGGTCAGAGCCCCACAAGTCACCCCATCTTGGATTCCCCTAGGTGTCTAGTTTTAAAAAATGTGCAGGTTTGTTAGGTTTCCCTAGGTGCTGGCTGAGCTAGAGGCCAAAATCCACAGGTAGGCACTCTGAATAAAATAGCTCTGTTTTCTTTGGGAAAATGTGATGTGTCCACGTTGTGTTTTGGGACATTTCCTGTTGCGGGCACTAGGCCTACCCACACAAGTGAGGTACAATTTGTATTGAGAGACTTGGGGGAATGCTGAGTGGAAGGAAATTTGTGGTTCCTCTCAGATTTGAGAACTTTCTGTCACCGAAATGAGAGGAGAAAGTGTTTTTTTAGCCAAATTTTGAGGGTTGCAAAGGATTCTGGGTAACAGAACCTGGCCAGCGCCCCACAAGTCACCCCATCTTGGATTCCCCTAGGTGTCTAGTTTTACAAAAATGCACAGGTTTGGTAGGTTGCCCTAGGTGCCGGCTGAGCTAGAGGCCAAAATCCACAGCTAGGCACTTTCCAAAAACATGTCAGATTTCAATGTAAAAATGCGATGTGTCCATGTTGTGTTTCTTGTCGCGAGCATTAGGCCTACCCACGCAAGTGAGGTACCATTTTTATCAGGAGACTTGGAGGGACACAGAATAGCAACAAGTGTTATTGCCCCTTGTCTTTCTCTACATTTTTTCCTTCCAAATGTAAGACAGTGTGTAAAAAAGACATTTATTTGAGAAATGCCCTGTAATTCACATGCTAGTATGGGCACCCCGGAATTCAGAAATGTGCAAAAAACCACTGCTTCTCATCACCTTATCGTTTGCCCATTTTGGAAATGCAAAGGTTTTCTTGATACCTATTTTCCACTTTTTATATTTCATCAAATGGGTTGCTGTATACCCGGTATAGAATGAAAACCCATTGCAAGGTGCAGCTCATTTATTGGCTCTGGGTACCCAGGGTTCTTGATAAACCTACAAGCCCTATATATCCCTGCAACTGGAAGAGTCCAGCAGGCGTAACGGTTTATTGCTTTAAAAAATATGACATAGAAGGAAAAAGTTAAGAGTAAAACATGGAGAAAAATGGCTGTTTTTTCACTTCAATTTCAATATTTGTTTATTTCAGCTGTTATTTTCTGTAGGAAACACTTGTAGGATCTACACAATTGAGCCCTTGCTGAATTCAGAATTTCGTCTACTTTTCAGAAATGTTTAGCTTTCTGGGATCCAGCACTGGTTTCACACCCATTGCGGTCACTGAGTGGAAGGAGGCTGAAAGCACCAAAAATAGTAAAAATGGGGTATGTCCCAGTAAAATGCCAAAATTGTGTTGGAAAATGGGGTTTTCTGATTCAAGTCTGCCTGTTCCTGAAATCTGGGAAGATTGTGATTTTAGCACTGCAAACCCTTTGTTGATGCCATTTTCAGGGAAAAAACCACAAGCCTTCTTCTGCAGACCTTTTTTCCCATTTTTGTTTTTTAAATGAAATTTTCGCTGTATTTTGGCTAATTTCTTGGTCTCCTTCAGGGGAGCCCACAAACTCTGGGTAACTCTAAAATCACTATGATGTTGGAAAAAAAAGGACGCAAATTTGGCGTAGGTAGCTTATGTGGACAAAAAGTTATGAGGGCCTAAGCGTGATCTGCCCCAAATAGCCAGAAAAAAAGGCTTGGCACATGAGGGGGAAAAGGCCTTTAGCGAAGGAGTTAACTGGTGTCAATGTTCTTGAATGCTTTGCTCCACTGATGACGTTCTCTGAGTGCCACCCTCCTCCAGATTTGTCCTTTTCTCAAGAATTCATCCAACTGTTAGGAGCTTATATTCCACTATCTCAGAGAGGATAAGTATATTTTAAGCCATTTTCTCTCAATAAATATTAAAGAGTAGGTTCCCGACCACTTTCTTGACAGTAACACCCTAATCTTCCTGTCTACAGATGCTTTGATAGCACATGTCCTAGAATAGTTGACACTGCTCAGTTAATTTGACAGCAGGCATTGCTGTAATGCAGTGCTATCATCTTTTCATTAATGGATGCTAATGCAATTTATTTCCTATACCTCCTAAATTAGAGATTAAGTTAAGAGATTAAACCAACACTCATCAGTGGCAATTATGCTTTGGGACACCATGTGGTGGACGACATCATTCTCCATAGTTGTTTCTTAATGGATACAAATTTCTACAGCTTCTAAAAGCTGTTTCTTCCACCCAAAGCAGTTGAACGTATACCTTGTGTCTCTCGTGTGACCTTGTCCAGTAACACTCCTACTAATTTAAGGACCTTTGTTGTGCGATGTCTGAGACTTGACGGTATTCTGACGGATTCTGCCTCAGTGATTTCCTGTGGCTGGCCATGAGCAAGATTGCCAGCTTTCTAGAAACATACCTCTCCATTTATTCCCTTATTTAAAACAGAATGGTTGCAAGGCCATGTTGGCAAAATGTGGTTTGATTGTGGGTTTGCACCATAAGGATAAGCTTCCTTATTGGCCATCTTGTTTGTGAGCTCTATGCTCGAATTATGCATGGCCTTTTTAGAAACACAGGATTGCACTCCTTACACTTTCCACCTTCATTATTAGTCATTTCAGTTCAGTTCTTTAACATTTAGGTGGTATGTTCCCTTTCTGTTTCTTTTTTATGCCCACTTTGACAAATGCAACTTTGCATATGCTCAATATAAAATAACATCCAATTCCCCCTAGATTATGTTTTCTCTTCTAATCTTAAAATATGCAAGAATCCCACTTTCCTCTATGTGTTTGTAGCAACTTCACCACGTACATCCTGTAGATATGTCTCCTTGAAGGTAAGTTAGCTCAAGGGCATTTGCTCATTTAGAATAGGCAGCCCTTCGTAATCTCTGCACCCAAGGGCCAAAACTGCTGCCTACACCACACCATTCTCTTTTTGCTTCCCACCAAAGCTACAACAGATGTATGTGATTGTAAAGATATTTTACAGTGCTGCCAGCAGGTGAGGCAAGATTTCTGTGAGTTGGTAATATTCAGGACTTGGACCCTATTACAGGGGGGTACTCCCAGTTAAATAATCAATGTTTTTGCTGGTGTTGCTTAGGGTATTTTAGCTTTTTGCTGTTCTTGATCATTTCATGCTTTACAGTACAGGGAGTGCAGAATTATTAGGCAAGTTGTATTTTTGAGGATTAATTTTATTATTGAACAACAACCATGTTCTCAATGAACCCAAAAAACTAATTAATATCAAAGCTGAATATTTTTGGAAGTAGTTTTTAGTTTGTTTTTAGTTTTAGCTATGTTAGGGGGATATCTGTGTGTGCAGGTGACTATTACTGTGCATAATTATTAGGCAACTTAACAAAAAAAAAAATATACCCATTTCAATTATTTATAATTACCAGTGAAACCAATATAACATCTCAACATTCACAAATATACATTTCTGACATTCAAAAACAAAACAAAAACAAATCAGTGACCAATATAGCCACCTTTCTTTGCAAGGACACTCAAAAGCCTGCCATCCATGGATTCTGTCAGTGTTTTGATCTGTTCACCATCAACATTGCGTGCAGCAGCAACCACAGCCTCCCAGACACTGTTCAGAGAGGTGTACTGTTTTCCCTCATTGTAAATCTCACATTTGATGATGGACCACAGGTTCTCAATGGGGTTCAGATCAGGTGAACAAGGAGGCCATGTCATTAGATTTCCTTCTTTTATACCCTTTCTTGCCAGCCACGCTGTGGAGTACTTGGACGCGTGTGATGGAGCATTGTCCTGCATGAAAATCATGTTTTTCTTGAAGGATGCAGACTTCTTCCTGTACCACTGCTTGAAGAAGGTGTCTTCCAGGAACTGGCAGTAGGACTGGGAGTTGAGCTTGACCCCATCCTCAACCCGAAAAGGCCCCACAACCTCATCTTTGATGATACCAGCCCAAACCAGTACTCCACCTCCACCTTGCTGGCGTCTGAGTCGGACTGGAGCTCTCTGCCCTTTACCAATCCAGCCACGGGCCCATCCATCTGGCCCATCAAGACTCACTCTCATTTCATCAGTCCATAAAACCTTAGAAAAATCAGTCTTGAGATATTTCTTGGCCCAGTCTTGACGTTTCAGCTTGTGTGTCTTGTTCAGTGGTGGTCGTCTTTCAGCCTTTCTTACCTTGGCCATGTCTCTGAGTATTGCACACCTTGTGTTTTTGGGCACTCCAGTGATGTTGCAGCTCTGAAATATGGCCAAACTGGTGGCAAGTGGCATCGTGGCAGCTGCACGCTTGACTTTTCTCAGTTCAAGGGCAGTTATTTTGCGCCTTGGTTTTTCCACACGCTTCTTGCGACCCTGTTGACTATTTTGAATGAAACGCTTGATTGTTCGATGATCACGCTTCAGAAGCTTTGCAATTTTAAGAGTGCTGCATCCCTCTGCAAGATATCTCACTATTTTTGACTTTTCTGAGCCTGTCAAGTCCTTCTTTTGACCCATTTTGCCAAAGGAAAGGAAGTTGCCTAATAATTATGCACACCTGATATAGGGTGTTGATGTCATTAGACCACACCCCTTCTCATTACAGAGATGCACATCACCTAATATGCTTAATTGGTAGTAGGCTTTCGAGCCTATACAGCTTGGAGTAAGACAACATGCATAAAGAGGATGATGTGGTCAAAATACTAATTTGCCTAATAATTCTGCACTCCCTGTATAGTGACATTTAATCAATCAACTTGCGCGATGGTACCATTAGTGCTCAGTTGTAGAGTCAAGAAGAGACACCAGTATCCTTTCACCATAAAGGGCCCTAGCCATTAACCTTGGTCGTGCCACAGTACCTGTGCTACCTGTTCAGGGTCATATCTTCAAGAAAACTGCAGATGGATACATTTGCAGCCCGTCATGGTTTGTATCTGTGGTGTATTCACATAGCTGTGTCTTGCGGATGTTCTCCAACTTCCACTCACTCAAGTCCAAGAGGCCCCACACTGTTTTGAAACCTGAATATGCATTGAAAATATTTCTTTTGGATAAGTGTGAAAGTTTCACAGTAGGTCATCAAATTTAACATTTGCCTAACTAAAAAAAATGAAGTTTACAACATTGCTTTTCCTCACCATCCCACTATAACAAATGTATTGTATATGTTTTCGTCTGTAGGTGAATTTGAAAGTTTCATGTCACAGTTGCTAGAGTTCTTGAAGAGCCATCTCCATTCTCAACATGTACATTCATGCGAGTGGGTCTCCTTAGTCTTCATAGAACAAGACGATGACATGCTGGAGGCGGCGAAATCGTTGCTCAATCTGTATGTGAAGAGTGATAGGTGGGTATATACAGTGTTCAATTAAATTAGGAGACAGATGTAAAAGAGGGAACTGAGGTGAATGGTGCTATATTTCAATCAACATAAGAGTATTGGCAGAATAAGCTTTTCACCATGGATTTGGGCCATTTCAAATACAGTTCTAGTGGCCAGTTGACAAATGATGTGGAATGCTGTACAATGTCTAAACAGTAGCAAAAAGTGGAACTTGAATACTGAAGGAGAACTGACTAAATTGAGAATTGACTGTAAGCATTTGAACCATTTTTATTGGTCTTGAACTAGAAAAATGCCTGTCTCGCCTGTGAACAAGCACACTTGCTCTGATTAATTGTATAATTGTATTATTTTACACATTATATTATATTTGCATTCTTAATTTTAATTACCACTTGTTTTCCAATAGGTGCGGCACTTTGGGTGCATGATGCCGACACAGGGATCGGCTTGGTTCCGTTCATTTTCATTTGCCTTTTCTGCTTCTTAGATCAAGGCTTGTTCTACTACCTGGCAGTAACCTTCCCCAGCCATATGACAGGCAGCTAGCTAAAACCCCTGGGTACACAGGCTGGTTGGCAGCTTGAGTGCACAATTGAGAGCACTCTGTCAGCACTTGAACCACTTTTATTTTCCTTGTATTTGTGAAGCGCCTGGCTCACCATGCAGTGAGCACTCTGGCTTCTGCTCTTTATAATTTTAATATTTCTTACATTTTATGTGTACTCCTTATTTTAATCAATACATGGTTTCGGGTCAGTGTGGTGCTTGGAGAACTAGGCACTGATACCAGGAGAGGCTGGACTCTGTCTGCCCCTATTAGTTCTTAGCTCTTGTTGTACTACTCTGCAACCACTCCCCAGACACACCGATGATGGGCAGTTATTTAAAGCTGGTTTGTGCTCAGTCATGCAGCGGCATGCTATTTGCATGCCAAAGCCGACCCTGTTTGTGTCCATGTGCATCCTGCCCCAGCCACATTGCTTATTTTTTGCTCCTCATCTTCATAGCAGCTCACAGGTAAGTAAGCTGTTCCCACATAAGCTACTGTACAGATTTTACTCTTTGAACCCCGCTAATGCTTCCACTGATCCGGTCACTTTTCTAATCTTAAACAGTGCCCTTAACTGGAAGCCTACTGAGTCCATTTGCAAGCACCTTTCGTCTACTTCCAAACTACTCCCCAAGCATTTAAGGTTCCATAAATTGTCTCATACCAAGAGTGGCTCTTAATTGTGCAGAAATTAATTCATATTGTCTGGTGGAGCACTCGTTTGAGATTAATGAACTCCTACTTGTCTACAACCTAGATTTAATATTTATTACAGAGTCTTGGACCTTGAAGATGTTCAACCTGACTTTTAATCAACTTGTCCTTTAGGTTGCAAAACTTTTCATCTCCCTTGCCCTAAAAGTCTCAACGAGGAATTACCATTTTATTTAAAGATATTATCAAAGATTCCCCTCTTCCCACGCTTCCGCTAGAACCTTTGCCATATGCCGAGCTTTTAGATTTTTCCATTGCACTCTCAACACCTCAGTTGTTTTGGGCTTACTTTGGTATCGCTGTTCTTTTCACTGCTCTAATCATGGGCACTTCTTTTCACCGCTAATAGGTAGGCATAATTAATTGATGTTTCTTGGTGATTTTAGTATTTGGGCTGGAGCCTAGGACACTGGTATCACAAGGACTGTGATCAGTTCTTACCAGGATTTATATCTTCTCCACCACAACTTAGTCCCCACACAAACTTCTGATCATATTCTTAACCTCATCCTTGCAGTTAAGTCATTTGTGGTCTACTGGTCCCTGAATTTTTGAGGGACTGTTTTTTTTTTTTATATATCAAATTTAAAGTCTAAATCACAACATAACACAATGATTCTGGGCAAACCTTCTCATGAAGTGTTTGCTAGATCCCTAGCTGAGACTTGACTCCCTGGCATTGTTATCGAGATTGATGTGGAAAATTCTAATCTATGAATTACATCAGCACTGGATCACATTCTATCCTCTACTGTCTCCCAGTCCAACCGCTGTCCCCTCATGACCCCTTGTTTAACAGGCATCTTAGTTCAGCTAAATTTATGTTTAAAAAAAAAAAAGACAAATAGAACACAAATGAAGATTAAAATGTCATGAAGTTACTATCACAGAGGTTAAAGACTCGCTGCAGGCAAATAAAAAAGCCTCCTCCTTAGGAAGAAAAAATATTACTTTGCAACCAAAATTCTTAATGCACACAGTTCAATGTTCAATGTTTTCACTCTTTGTGCTCCCACGATTGCACCTCCACAGCGCAGCCATCTCAATCTTTAAAGAAAACCGTTCTACTTTGTTGTTTGATTAAAAAAAATACCATCTCTGAATCATTTCCAAAGTCGGAACACTGCTTTACTTAGTCCTGCTATTTGCAGTCTAATTTAGCTGCTACTGCTGTCTACCTGATTTAATCTCTTAGATCTTGAGGACCTTATGAGTTTGAAACCAAAGATGCAACTTTTCAAGAACCCCTCTAGAACGGTCTGCTGTAAACAGCTCTGTTGTTTTTTGGGTTTCTCATCAGTGCTCATGTCCCCATTACACCCCACCAAAGTGTGTGCTATAGAAATGCCAGGATATACATTCATACAAGGTCTGAAGTTACCTCGCAGCTTGGGATATATTTTTTGTTTCTAAAAAAAATAAAAAAACAGAACAAAAGAACTTTCCTCTTGAAATTAAAACAATTTAAAAAACAGTTTTAATTTGATTATAAATGCAATAATAAAGTCACTACAACATTCCCTGTTTCTGCTGAGGAAAATAACTTTGGGGAGAGGGAGTCTCATCTTCTGCTAGCACCTATGAGGAGATACTTTTAGACGTCAATTAGCAGTTGCCGGACACAGCAGCGGTTGTGAAAGCAGTGCCACTAACAGAAGATAAGCAAAGTATTCATGAGCCTAGCTACCATTGAAACCAGGAACCAGTAGTCTTCCTGATTTGTAAATAAGTAGTCCAGCAGAGAAATGCACACTCTGCTAAATAATAAAAGTTGCTATTCTGCACGCTGGTAGTCGTACTGTTCCTGGGTGCACCTGGGTAGATGATGGTTTAAGCCCTGGCACACCAGGGTAGCACTGTAGGTAAAATACAGATTATATTACCTAAAATAAACATTTATATGTGTAAGTAGCTGTTGTGTTATTTTGAGAATATTGCAATTATTATGGAGTTCTTATTGTTCAGGGTGTCAATACTTATAACGTTACCTATGGGAAGATCGGGTCAAATATCATTAGATGTACTCGGGAAAGAAGTAGCAGCAGGCACTCAATGAAGAATTATATCACTGAGAGAGACGCTCATGAGTAGTAGGGAAGTTGGCCAGAATCTGCTAAGTAGGAAGATTGGTTCAAAGGTAATTTAAATGTACTCAGCAAATAAGTAGTAGATACCAATAAAGAATTATGTCACTGAGAGAGCAGCTCACAATTAATAGTGAAGTTGGCCTGAATCTGCTTAGAGTCTAGGTTCCCAACTAAGATGAGAGTGGGTAAGATAGCCATAAGCTTGCAGTGTTGGTGATATCCAAGTCTGATGAGAACTGTTAGCAGATGAGGTAGTAGGAAATGTCAACAAAGGTAGGAAGCCGTGAATCTAGCAGGATGCATGTTACTGTATAGGAGGAAACCAGTGAACAAAGTACAGGAATGTCCCGAGTTTTTCCATATTTGTTGCCTAGCAGGTAATAAAGTAATCAAGAACAAAGAAGATTGTGTTCTACATGCATGCCTTTGAGGCAACAGAGGAAATGAGTGCCTGGCATTAGTTTTGGTAAGATTGAGAGTGGATCAAAAGTAGAGAATCTCTATTTGGTGTCCACACAGTTTTTCATTTTCTTTGTGGGTAGGAGGTTCTTTGATTGTGGTTATAGGACAGTTGGGGGTCTGGTAGTATGCATTTAGAGCATGCATCATAGGCATAGGTGAATGAAGTGAATGAATCTGTGAAAGGAAAGGCCCATAACAGATTAGTGGACAAGATCCCCTTGAAGGATAGATTTGTGTTGTCTGGAAATAGGGGCAGAGTAGTGTCAGAAAGGGATAAGCAGGCATGTCTGGTGTTCTAGATGAAGGGAGCAAGGGAGCAGTGGTCATTCAGTAGGCACAAGGGTGAGGAAATTAATTTTTGAAAAAATGTGAAAGCACATAAGCAGTGAACACCAAAATCGAAGGGTCACCCTACATCTAGTAAATGTACTTCTAAGACGATAATCTCTCCATCACGGACTTAGCAAAATAAATCCTTTTGTTGGATGATAGTGTGCATAGTGGTAGATATGGCTAAAAAAAGATGCCAGATGCATTTTGGCTGACTCCCCGGCTTAGTCAAAGGAGATATAATAGTGCCATATTTTAAGAGGTGTTTAAATGATATGACCACCATGCGTACATAAAACTACTTAAAATGCCTAGACAGGTTACAATACGTTTACTTATCAGTGGACAGATAGTGGCTAAATATAAAATCCGTTCCGATACTTCTAACCACAGATTCCTTAGCTGTAGAATATTCCCCAGGTGCCAGTCTGTGGGACTGCGGTGACAGGCACATGAAAGTATGAGTCCTACAGGTCGAAGGTGACCATCCAGTCATCCAGGCTCACGGCAGACAGAACTTGGGCCTTTGGAATTTGTCCTTCTGTAGAAAGGCATTGAAAGGGTAAAGATCTAAAATAGGATGGAAACCTCCATCCCTCTTCGAAACAAGGAAATTGCAGGAGCAACACCTCGTCCTTACTTCAGAGACCTGTACCATCCCTTTTTCAGTAGAACCTGTATCTCTTGTAGGTGGATGCATAAGTACTCCTCTAAGGCCTCTCTGATGTGGAAGGAAGCTGTGGCAGTTTGAAAAGAAACTGGTGCGCTAAAACCCTAGTAGGCGGTAGAGTAACCACACAACGGATGGAACGCAGTCCGCTGCGTGGTTACTCCTACAGCCTCCTAGGTTTGTCCGTCTCTTGATAACCTACTTAAGGATAAGACCATCTTTTTGAGACATACTATGGACTCTTTATTAGTAGACATCAAACAACTTCAATCCGAATATAATTCTGTCATTCATAAGAGGGCGCATTTAGCGGTCCAAGCTCAAAAAAGCGGAACTCTTTTATTTAAATAAAGCAGGTAAATCTTTTGCAGCCTATTTTAAATTTAAGCATAATAATTCCATTTTAACTGCGCTTACTGACTAACAAGGTTCTAAAATTCTGTGAAACACTGTACACACCAAAGATCAGAGTCACAGTAAATGCTTGTGCAGCCTTTCTTAATTTTATACCAATGGAATCTCTTTTGTATGACGAGAGGAGTTCACTTAATAAACCAATTGAGACGAAAGAAATTCTCCAGGCGACTAGATGTATCCCCACGGCCAGAGCCCCTAGGCCAGATGGCCTCACCGACTGAGTTTTATAAGTCAGTAACTGACACAATACTACCTCCTTTGGGAACCTTATTGCTTCATTTTGCTAAGTCCGGCACTCTCACCTGTACATCTTCAGAGGCTACTATAGTTGTTATCCTTAAAGAGAGTAAGAACCATCTTGATGTTGAGAATTATAGGCCTATTTCTCTCCTAAGTATGGAATCGAAGATTTAGGTGAAAATGCTGGTGAAATGTCTTGAATCTTTGATTCCTAAATTAATTCATCAACCGCAGTATGGATTTGTTAAAGGTAGGTTGCCATGTAATAACACTTGTCTTTTTTGTGACATTATTGAGAAAGCAGTTTTGGCTTACTCACCATCCACCGTTACAGTTGCCTTGGATACTGAAAGGCTTTTGACAAAGTTTTGGCCTTTTCTCAAGGCTGCTGTGGATCATTATAATCGGGGTAACTTTTTCACTTCAATGGACATGTCTTTATATGTCAACCCTACTGCCAGGATTAGGATTAATGGGGTTCTATCTTCCTCATTTCCTTTGCATCAAGGTACTCGACAGGGCTGCCCTTTATCTTCATTGTTATTCCTACTAGCCATAGACCCTCTACTAGTGCTGATTAACAAATCTCCAGAAATTAGCGGTATTACCATTGGTCCACATACATTTAAAATGGCTGCTTATGCAGTTGATATTCTTATCTTTTCTGCCCTTGATACTACTATTCAAACAGTTTTCTAATTGATTTAATCTTTTACGGATATCTTCAGCTACTCGTTGAACAGCGTTAAGACCAAAGTTATGCTTCTCAATGTTCATTGTCGATCTTCTTCTTCTTGTATTGGACAATCCTGACTTCATTGGCAACCAACAATGAAAACAATAATTAAATATATTGGTATATGGTTCTCTAAAGATCTGGCAGATTCTATAAATATCAATGAACAGAAAATACTTGAGAAAAGTAAAGATCAACCACTTCATGGTCACAAATATATGTTGTGGTGGGGGGAAATTGGCGATTTAAAGATGATGATCACCCCACTTGTGAATTTTTGGACTATGATGCTCCCTGTTAGATTATCCTCTGCTTTTTTCCCCAACTTTAGACAAACAAGCTTCTAATTTTTTGTGGTCTAATAAAACACATAGAATGTTTCTTAAGAAACTCTGACTCCCGCGATTAATGGGAGGATGTAACCTGCCAAACTGGCTTGATTGTCACACAGCCTTCCTTGTAGCCCAGGCGTGTCTTGGCTTAATACTTCAAGTAATGAGGTGGTTCCCTGGCTCTTAAGTGAACGTTAGCGTATGTTTCCATATTCTCTACTTTCAGCTTTTACTATTACCTCTTTAGATTTCCCTTATTCAGCTCAGATTTTTCATGATATGATTCGAACCATAAGACTTGTAGATGAATTTCAGTATGGAAAAATTAGAAAATGTTTACTACAATTCCAGCCAATTCTGGCCAGAGAAGGGCGTTAATGTAGTATCTGATTTTCTGGAAGATGTTTGATCCTTCCATTTTCTCTGCTACAAGCCAAGTACTAATTTTCTAATATGGACTTTTACAATTTTTTGAAGATCAAAACAGAAATGTCAAAACTTTGCACACTGTCCCCCTAAATGTTTCTACTCCTTACCCAGCAGTTGATCAGAGGGCGCATGCGGCCTCAAAAAGGTATAAAACTCTGAGGAGTGCCTTGATTACGCCCTCCTCACCTCTTAAACGGTGGTTATTGTTTTTTAATGATTCAGTACCTCCCACTAGCCCTCTCCCTGATTCCCGATGATTGCTGGTCTGACAACACCTCTAATCTGCTTAATAATAAACTTATTCCATCTCTTTCTCAGGTACGCTTCTACATTGCACATTTTCTTTACTGGACTCCGGCTAGAATGTTTACGTTACATTTCCTCAACTCTGATCTCAGCTGGTCTTGTAGGGACTCTCCAGGTAGCCTGTACCATATGTTTCTTACATGTAAACACCTATATTCCTATTGGACAGAGGTCTTGGATCGCATTACCTCAATTTGCAAGGTATTGTTTCCCCTTTCTTTTCCCCTTCTTATGTTGGGTCCATATGTGTTGAGGCCATCTTTAGGGTTATCTGATACTGAAATGGCCCTTTTAAACCGTCTTTTGATGATAGTAGTTACAGATATCTTGTTGGATTGGAAAGCTCTGAATAATGTTTCTTGCCATACATGGTGGGATTGGGTCACCTATCTTAGGCGTTCTCATAAAAGTCTCTCCTCTATCACAAACTCATCCGTCCCATCACATTCACCTTGGCATTCACTGCATGTGTTTACGGCCATTGTAAAATGGAGCTTTTCTCATCACTCCGTCAAATTATTGTTTATTTTTCCCTTTTATAAATTTTTCTTATTGTAGGAAGTAATCAGTATCATACCCCATCGTGCTTTTTTTCCTATTCCCCCCTCTATTTTCTTATCCCTTATTTTTCTTCTTTCTTTATCTTTCTTTCTCTCTTTGCCTATCTCTTATTTTACTCTCTCAGATTTTTCCCCTTCTTTCCTCATTTTTTTTTTGTCTTCTTATTCCTATTTACTTAGCCCATATCTGTTATGATGCATATATTCGGAACCTATGATTCTTTGATTTTTATGCACCACCTTTTGCATTTCTAAATTACTAGTATCCATATGACTGTATTGGGCTTTCTATTACAGTTTGTATACTTGATCATTATCTTTCATGGACATTAACTGGTTGTCAATTTTTTTCTTTTTTTAATTGTTTTTTTAATTTTTTTTATTATTAATTTTTTTTACTTTTTGGCACATCAACGCTGTTGGAGGAACTGTCTGCATTTATAGATCTGTCAGTAGGTTTTTCATTGCTTTCAATGTATATGTGGCTTACCCTTATTTAGGTCTGGTAATTATTATATAGTGCACTTTTTCCTCTTTTATTATTGCTTGTTCTTGTCTCTCTTATTTGTTTGCTGAAAATTAATAAAAAATTTGGAACAGACACTAAACTAGAGAGCATAACCTAGCTGGACCATCTGTGGGACCCATTAATCAGATGTGATTGGATGCCACCCTGGGAGGAAAAAGTCAGATCCTGCCTCCCAGGGTTTGTGTTGGGCGTATAATAATAAAAACTAAAGCGGCTTTGGGTGGATACTGCGGTGGAGGTGGACTGAAAAGAACGATGTCCTTGGTGACAACGCAATGTCTGCTTGATACCTGGCCATGCATGGACTGGAGTCGAGGTTTCAGTGCTGGTAGGGCTTGTCATCTGTATGCCAACCCTCTGGAGTAGCCTTTTAAAGGTCAAAACTAAAGAGAACGTTGCTGAGCAGAGGTAGAATGGTCTAAGGAACACGCGTGGCTCTGTCTTCATTAAAGCTTTAGAGGGCAAAATATATCTTTTTTGACAGATAGGCGGGGCCATATTAAGTCATATACGTAAGGGATGCATGCACATCCCAAAAATCGTGTTGTATCCAAACATGGCTGCAGAGCACCACACTAGCTCCTACTTCTTTCCCCAAATAAACAATAGCATCCAGGCCAGCCCTGATTGGATATTTGGCTGCATCCTGGCCATCCTCAATGGTTTGAGCTCAAGAGGCCCGAAACTCCTCAAGACCCACCAGGAAGATCATGCTTGGCCATGTCCCAAAGAAAGTGCATATAATGGCCTGGAAGGCAGACTGAACTAACCGAACCCCTTATCAAGCTGTCGGAAGAGAACATTTGCTTCCCGAACGCCTCATTCCTTTGTGACTACCCGCCATTAGTCGTCATAGGGCTTATGCTTTAGAATTTACTTCACTTGTGGAAACCTGGACCACCAAATTCTCTGGGATAAGATTCTGCTTAAGAAAATCTGGGTTGCCAGGTACTAGTCTGTGGCGTCTTGCTTCCTGCCAGTTTACTGGTGGGCAAGAGCAAGGCTTAGTCCTGATGCCTACAAGGGTATCAGGCAGGGCTTTATTAAACAGAAGTACGGGGTCATGCAATGCTGGCCCAAGATGAAAAACCTTCGAAAGTACATTTGTCATGTCTTCATTGGAATCTCAGCTGCACGTCTGAGTACAGCAAATGAAGCCTCTTCTGCATTATGGTTTCAAGGAGCAAAATCAACCATGAGTCAGGGAAGGTATCGAGCCCAGTGGCCTCCTGCAGTTCTAGATATATGTTGGCATCGTAATTCTGGGGTAAATCATCCCCGTCATCATTATCTGTTGTTGGAAACTCTGGTAAGAATCCGAACAAAAAAAGAGGATGGATCCTCTGAGGACAGCTCTGTGACAGGCCAAATGTTTGAATGAGTCAGAATGTATGGTAATTGTGTGCAGTAATCTAGGATCTGGCACTGAGTTGAAGAGGTTTTATCTAGGATGACCCTTGCATCCATGTTTTGAAATAATGAGTGAATGGAAATCACCAGTGTTAGAAATGGGGTCTCTGGTCAGTTTGCACTCTGTCCAAGCAGGGACCCCCCACTCTGGTCAGGGTAAAGCAGATACACACTTAGATAACCTCTGCTCACCCACTTGGTAGCTTGGCACAAGCAGTCAGTTTTACCCCAGGGCAATTTGTAAAGTATTTGCACCAACATGCACAGTAATACAGTGAAAATACTACAAAATGGGCACCACACCATTTCAGAAAAAAAGCCAATATTTATCTAAATCAAACAAGACCATCTGCCCCCACAGGGAAACTGCACTTAAAAGTTATTCAAAGGCAGCCCCCATGTTAACCTACAAGAGAGATAGGCATTGCAACAGTGAAAACTGAATTTGACAGTATTTCAATGTTAGGACATGTAAAAGCATACCAGCCCATGCCCTACCTTTAAGATGGCTTCACCCTGCCCATGGGACTACCTAGGGCCTATCTTAGGGGTGCCTTACATGTATAAAAAGGGAATGTTTGGGCTTGGTAAGTGGGTACACTTTCATGTTGGTGACATATGTTTTTCAAAGTGAGTAAAGCAAGACATTAGGATGCAGGAGTTGTGTCTCGATCAGCAAGTCTGTAGTGTAGGTGGATCTGTTATGGTTAGATAGGGTATGGACGGAAAGTTGAGATATCCACAGTGTTGGAAGGAGAAGCATGGAAGCATAGAAAAAGGCAGAAGCTCATCTTTCTAGTGTGTATTGTGGCATTTGTTATGGTCATGGTGGTGAGAAATGAAAGTAATTTTGGTACCACTAGAACTTACCTTCGTTGACATGTTGTGATTGTTGTAATTATGGGGAGATGATTGTTGGAATTATGGGGAGATGATTGTTGGGTAAGGAGTGGTTAACCCAGGGATGATTGATTGGAGTCAAGAGTGTGTGTGGTGGGGGGGTCGGGGAGGGTGCAATGGCGTCTTCATTGGCGGGTGGGAGGTCAGTGGGGGGGGTCTTCAAGGGTAAACTGCTGTGGATCCATTGAAAAGAATGAGTCTGTGACGGAAGAAGAACAGTGGATTGCAGATACAGTTGGTAAGGAACAGGAAATACACATTGTACATGTTCATGCGTTTTCTGGACTCTTGAGTCCCCAAAATACTTCTCAGTTTGGAGATCATAGTTTTACTTTAGAAAATGGGACATACTATTTCAGACTTCTGACCAAAATATGTTATTACAGTTGTGAACATGCATCAGTTCAGGATGTATGGCAACACAATTTTCCAAATTTCTTCATCACACATTTTACTTTATATACATTTCTATATAGTTGTTAGCTAATTAACTAATGCCTTCTTCTTCTTAAAAATGCATTTGTACGTTGGAAAGCACATTTTGTTTTTTTATTTTTGTTGCAGAATATGGCCTCGATCCATTAATACACCAGACAACGGTAAGGTATTTCCCAATTGGACTCATGATGCTGGCTGCAACCCTCACTGCATCTTCTTATACCTGTTGAAAAATGTTGGGTTTGATGCCACAGTTCTCCTGGACTTCCTCATATCTACCGAAACCTGCTTTCTTGAGTACATTGTCAGGTATTTGAAGTTCCTTAGAGAAGACTGGACAGAGTTCTGCCAAGTTTGCAATTTTATTGATACTTTCACATCTAAAGATTGTGCTACTGTTTGTGAGGTGGTTACCTCCTTTCAGCAGGACTGTGTTAGGAGCCAGGTGGATATGGGGGTGTCTGATGGCATCAACAGCACAGAGAAAGCCCACTTTTTTTCAACTGATTGTTCCTTTCAAATGCCAAGGACGTCTGTTGTTGCTCAGCAGACATTACCATGCAAATCAAGTTCTTCCACAAGGACTGATCACTTTTGTGGTCTGGGAACCCCTCGAGGCCTTGTTGATTATGACAGCTCAGATGATTCAGAACAAGACACTGCTTCGGACCCCCAGCAGAACTGCATAAGGCATCAAAGTTCAGCAGGCATTTGCAATGACTTAGGTGCAGAACTGGATAGATTAGACCTCAGATCAACATCTGTGAATCCAAAGGGTTCTAGCAGAACATCGGCACATGAGGATGTGGCTGATACCACTTTGGAGAGCACCATGCTCAAATTTACACAGTGCCTAGCAGAGCTACAGGAAGCAATATCTCGATTAAAGAGAAGAAACCTCTTCCCGTACAATCCTTCTGCCCTCCTGAAACTCTTGATGCATATTGAAACACTACAGGGGAGCAAAAATCCTTTATAAAGCACTTTAGCAGTCGACACCTTCGCCTATACTTGCCAACATACAATAACATATAAGGCTGCGGGGGAAACAGTCAGGAAATGCTTGTACTTTTTCTACTTAATCTAGTATAAGTGCCCTCACAATGTCTGCAGTACAAGATGTCTTGCAATAACTCTGAAGTGTTTAGAAGTAGAAATTGTTGTGCAATATAAATTGGTGCTAGTTTGAGAGCTTAGATAACCAAAGTCCTTCTTTGCCACAAGGCCAGCAGGAATACACACTTTGGGCCAGCTGTACGAAAATGCAATTTTCCATTTCTTAAATAGTAACTTCATAGAAATCACTATTTGAGAAATGAAAAATGCATTGTACTAAGATACCGATTTCCTAATAGCGATTCCTACAAAGTAGGACTTTGTAGGAATCGCTATTAGGAAATCCCTATTAAGAAATGCCATTGCATTTGAGCTAATGGTCTGGTTTTGCATTGCCTGCATAGCGATTTCTTATTAGGAAATCCTTATTTAGGAAATGCAAAACCAAGGATGGCAATGGGCAAAAGGTCCCCCTTGGTACCTCCCAAAACTAGGGGTACATCTGTAGAGCATTCATATGCCTAAGGGGCATGTGTGTGCTCTATTGCAAATAAAAAAAACTAAAAAAACTTAGGGGGGCTTTTTTTTAAATTGCACCTGGTTACTATCGACTTTAAGTCGATGGTAATTGCAGCTCCTAAATGCCCATATCGCATTTAGGAAATGCATGATTCATCAGAATAGGAATCACAGATAGGAAATCCCTATTTGCGATTTCCTATTCCTCAAAAGGCTTTGTACATAACAAAAAAACACAATCTTGCATTTCTTAATGGCCCAGAAAAGCGATTTGGACTATTAAGAAATGCAAACTGGCTTTGTACATCTGGTCCTTAGTCACATTATTTGCACCATCTGCATGCATGCCTTACCTTGTGGCAAGAGGGTACTTAGTTGTTTAGGTGCATTCAGCCTTGGCTTCTCTTTATGAGAAAGCCAACATGAATACTGTCCTTGATGGTGCTTTATATGATGCACACCGACCCTTCTGGAAACGACACCGGATGTAACAGCTCTTCAAACTGCTTTCCGTAATCTGTTAATAGTTTTTAATTACTAATACCTTGATCTACATAGGAGCAGTAATGGTGGAAGAGCTCAACATTAGTGATGCACATGAAACTGCATTGTATTTGCTACTGTTTATTAATGGATCACTTTAATGTTTACATGAAAGAAGGCTATAGAGATTGCAAATTAATCCTAGAGGTACAGGTCTTGTAAAAGTGCAGAGATGTGGCCAGACAGTGGCTGTAGTATCTAACATTTACCTTTAGGTACAATGTATGGTATACAAATTCCAGTGCTTGCAATTTCTCCTTTTTTGGCAGTGTTTCTCATCTGTGCCTTTTTCTCTGGATTCTGCATGGCACATGTGATCTCTGTGCCTGTCCTCCAGGCAACATCTCCATATAATCGACATGAAAAAGTGCCATAATGGAATTCTGTCTTTCTGCAGCAGTCATACGGTGCCTCCTATTGCCATTTGCTTCATCCTTGTCACACAGTACTTTGACAGATCTGCTATAGTTACAAATAGCAAAGAACCCAAGAAAAAGGAATCAGGCTAACAAATAATGTAACAAGATTAGGACCTTTTCACCTTTATGACACATCTACAAATTTAGGGATTGTGAATACTGCTGTATTTATTGTTGTTAAAAAAAAAAAAAAGGATTTATCTGCTAAAAGAAGACCATCCACAGCACTTTTCAGTTGTTGTTTTGTCCATAAATGGGCTGAAAGTTCTGTAAAGATGTAGGGGATGGAAACATAATGTTGGAAACCTCAAGATGGCTTCTGATGCCAGACCCACATCTTGCTACATGAACTGCACCTTTGCAGTTGTATGTTTATTTGGAATGATTCATTCACTATAAGCGAAATTGAATGTGCTTGTCTTTCGTGTTTTTTATTCGCTAAACGTGAGAATGCATGCTGCGTTTTCTTTTACAGAAGAAGGCAGGGAGTAGTTGCTTGGCTATAGCTATTCTGACCACATTGCTTAACACATATACCTTGTTGCTGTTCCTTTCATAATTCTAAGTGTGTTGCATCCTAAGAGTGCCTGGTACATGCCTGGAAAGAAATTGGATTTTTGTGCTGATCTTGGATGTTCACAGTTAGGTTACACAGCTTTACTGAGGGTGCCTGAACAGACAGCATTTTCTGAACAAATACGTTGGTACATGCCACTGTTTCCCTTTGGTCATAGTTTTAATAAAAGCCAAGTATTTAGTTAACTGTGAAATTCAAGGTATGGGAACCACAGGAACTGTAGTAGTATATTGAACAGTGTGGTGCTAATCCAGCTCATGTTCCACCATATTATTAACCTCCCCTGCCTCAGAGAACTCCTAATCTACTGTATTCCTTATTTGAGCTATGAAAAATGACATTTTGCAATAAAATGTGACCTGTTTTACTCACAAAGTATTCACTTCTTGCACATTATAACCATCATCTACTGAAATGGACATTATTTTAGCTGATTAGGGAAAAGCATGATGCCACTGTGTTTTGAAAGGCATAACAATAATAATAATAATAATGATAGTAAAATAAGTATGACCAGTTCATGTTTAGCTGAGCACTAGATCTTTCATATATCACAAGCTTGAATAATTCCCTGTTGTTAAACTGAGAATCTCCAGTAACTTTAATTAACAGCAAACCATGTTAAAATGGCCATTGCCTCAACAACTTTGTTTAGTAGCACATCCGTCTAATTTGAAGTAACCAGAACTTCACCCAATCAGGTGTAAGGTGTTCAGTTCTTATACTACTCCTAGAGGCCACCATAGCTCAGAATTCTACCACATTATGTGTGAGAGAGTCCCTGAGAAGAGCTCTGCTCTAACCTTTTACTGACCTTACTCTGATACTTTTTGGTTTACCCGGGAGCTTAGCCAGCCCCATCTTCATCAGCTGTCGTGAGTGACCAAGAGAAAACATCTTTTTTTCAAATCCTGCTGTACTTGTAGTTAGAAAACAATCTACATGCATGACATACATGAGCAGTGCCTTTATCCAGCATTTAATGCTTCATGCTGCAACATCTCTAAAACCTTTCTTTTGAAGACTCTGACGGATATGGAGAGGAGGTTGGCCCTCTATGTACTAGAAAGGAAGAAATACCCTCTTTCTACTGGGGATTTTAACTGGGGATGATTCCATGAGAAGTGCTCCACCAAGCACGAAGGTAGAGCAAAAGCAGAAACATAGAGTATCCGAAGAGCTGGACTTGCACCCTAAAGCATCTGTAGCCACCTACTCACAGAAAAGACTAGCGTTTCTATAGAACAACACCCTAGACAGGACGAACGGCCTGTGCAAAAGACTGTGTGAAAATCTAAGTCCCTCAACGACAAAGGGAAAACTACTGTTGTCGATGACACTCCTATTTACATCTCTTGTACAGGCATCCTATATGAAGAGTTCATCGTCGAAGACAACTTATTTGACAAGACCATTGTCGGTGATGTCACCAAGAATGTCACTACTCTCAGCTTTGACCCTATTGATGATGGCCCTTCTGTCATCTGTTTTGACTTTGTCTACGACACCGTCAATGGTCATTTGTACACCACCTACTTTTTCACCCATAAAGGAGACAGCAGGCTTTCCTACCTACCTCTGGATTCTGAATTGTAGGGGAATTTCAGCTACCAGGACACCTCCGATCCTGCCTATAGCCCTACACAGTTGGATGTGCGTCCCAGAGTTTGAGCAGGAAACCTTGATGTAGAGGATGCTTACCAGCAGCATAACTATCAGTCACATACTTCTGTAGTTGATAAACCCCCTCAATCCTGTGCCCCTCATTATTGCTTTGCAGACTCTGAGATTACGGAGGTGCCTGTTGCGTTTTGCCTGCCTTACAACATGTGATGGACACCTTTCAATCACTGTTTCCTGAGCAGCCTACTGAACAATTTGTCTGCCCTGCCACCACCTCCACCACTTATACTACAAATAAATGCCTCCTCTTCCACCTCTAACCCTTCATCTTTTCCAGACCATCCTCCGAGAGGTGGATCCTCCACCACAAATACTGCATCCAACCAGACTCCTCTCCAGACGACATAGCCCAATTCTGTGTGCTGATGGAGAGGGTGATTAAAAAAATCAATCTCCCAATGGCCTCTGTGTTTCAAAAGAGCTCCATGTACAGGTTCAAGGAGCAGCCACGCAAAGCTGTTAGGTCCATATCTATACTGGACTTTGATTTAGGACTTCTGACCAAACAGTGGTGCCACAGTCAGAAAAGAAGTATAGGGCCCCAGACTTTCCCCATGCCTGCCTTCAGGGTCATCTGAAACCAGACTGTTATGTCTGCAGCCCAGTGCGTACCAAAGAGCGCGATTACATCATTGTCTGCAATCCCCCCCAACAGGGACAGCAGGCGTATAGATAACTTAGACCCAAGAATTGGTTCTATGGCTTCAACATCAATCAAGGCCACAAATACCTTGGCAACTTTGGGCCATTATGAGCTCCAGATGTGACTCCTCACCACTGATCGACCTCATTCTGGAGGATAAGAGGAAGACTGCTAAATCTATCATCCAAGAGCGTGCAACAACATCAGCAGCAATTTTGTTGCAATGGCTTCCATCAGCTGGCAAGAGCAGCCGTTTTAAGAAGATGGAGATGGCTTGGATCTACAGCTTTTCACCTGGAAGGCCAAGCAAAGTTACTGGATATACCATTTGATCGACTCATCCTGTTTGGAAAACATGTTGATGATACCTTCCAGACTATTAAAACAGAAATGGACACAGCTAAATCTTTTGGTGTCCTCCAATGTTGTTGTTCTAGCTTAACTTTTCATGGCTAAAGAAGATCCTAGACTTGTAGTTGAGGCTTCAGTCAATATGGAGTTCAATGCTCGCCATATTATCCCCCAAAATAGCCCAGATTCAACCAGGGCTATGCACCCAATAGAACCCAAAGACAAGGAAGATCTTCTGGAGGAGAGAGGAGTACCTCACAGGCACACTACGAGGACTACCGAAAACAAGCTTAACTCCTCCAAGCTGAACCCCCAGCAACTGCATCTCAGCAGATAAGGGGGAGATTTTCTTTTTTGCCCCTGCATGAAACTCCATAGCTTTGGACCATTGAGTGCAGCAGATTGTACACTCGGGCCATACATTGGAATTTCTGCAGAAACCACTGGTCTGCCCACCATGAAGGAACATCATTTTCACATGAGGTAGTTGCATCAGGAAATTCTCTTCATCCTTCTCAGAAAGAGCAATAGAAATGGTCCCAAAATCCCTGAGAAATCAGGAATCTTATTGCTGATTTTTTTCTGGTGAAGACAAATCCAGCACAATAGATATTTCTACTGAAACTCGGGTAAGTGAACAAGTTCCTGAAAAACAAACCTTTTGAAAGGTAATGCTCCAAGAATTTCTCCTGGTTCTCCAGGGAAACGATTATCTGATGGAACAGGCTCTTCAGGATGCATAGTTCTGCATCCGCATACACTGAAAGCACAGAAAATACCTTAGTTTTTCAGTGGCGTGGCAGTTTTACCAATTCAAGGTGCTTTCTTTCACCCTCAGATCAGCACTGAGAATATTTACCAAGTGCCTAGTTCCGGTTCTTGCCTTCCTCAGACAATAGGGTAATTTAGTGTACCTCTACTTTGATGACTGATCATCAAGGGAAGACAAAAAGCATCTACGTCGCCTACATTTCTTTCTCCCAGACTGCGTGTGGCATATGTGGTCATGTAATGGTTTGAGTACTCTTGCCTGTTTTTCCATGGGATAGTACATTCCAAGAGTTTTTGAATGTTGATGTTTGAAGAGAACGGAACATGACAGTTACTGTAAGGCTGTGGATGAGTTGATCGAATAACCTCTTTCTGTCCCTGTCAACTGTCAGCTCTTTTATTTCACACTGGTAACTAATGAAAAGTGGAATGTCACCTCAACACGTCTGTGTCGGTGCATCAGAGATTAGCATACGGGGTGTCGCCAAGCCAGCCAACATGGGAGACGAGAGTCTCTGAGGCTGTGAACTTCAGCCTGCAAATCAACACTCATCCAGACATGGGACCCCGTGCGATGGCCCTGGGGGGGTGGGGGGGCGGGGGGGGGATGGGGTGAAAACAACTGGCTGTAGCCCCACTGCCGATGCTAACACTGGATGATAAATCCCCGCTGCCGATGCTAACACTGGATGATAAATCCCCACGCCTCCAAAGGCAACATGACTATCCTCGAAGGTGATGGGGAGCTCCTAGGAGTAGGCCACACAGGCTCAGACTGGATCCCCCCCTCACGTCCAGAACACTGTGACTCTTGCCAGGGAGTGGAACACCAAGCCTCCCTACAGCATCTGCTTTGGTGAAGGACTCCTCATGCCAAGGGTGTGGCAAAGTCCCCAAAGGCCCAGATGAGATCTGGGAACAGCCAGGTGTGCTGCAGTGACACTGCTTCCCAAATGGCAGATCTATGCTAATCTCTCCTTTCGGCCTGACCAGCCTTTTGCGGCCCGTCCTCACATCGGCAGCTCCCTCCGGAGCACGCAAGAGCATGAATTACGCCTACCAGGTGGGCTGAGGCCTTCAAGCAAGGAGAAATAGTTCGAACCCACCTTATTGCGTCTGGACCCACCAGGTACTGAACCTACCTTTCCCCAGTCACTGCCAGTGAACTCCTCATCACTGCTAGAATTTCACCCGGGCAGGAGGGCCCCCCATACTCAATACATTGGCATTCACATCAGGACACGCACAGGACGAGGGGCCCCCCCAATGCCTATTTAGGAACGGGCCTGCACTGGAGACACCGTCCACAGATCGCGGTGCCCCTTGATACTGGCAGACACTTCAATACTTGCCCATTAGCACCAAGCAGGCCCCACCCACATCAGTGTCACAATCAGGTTGGCATACACTGCTACTGGACCCATGAGGAACCTGTGATCCATCCCCAGAATCTACGTGCCGACGAAGACAAGGAAAGTCTCTCCTTCCCTCACCCTTCCGCACAGGTCAGCCACCCCAGTGACCTGACGTTACCATCCCCACCTCAGCCCTCAAATCAGGGCATGCTGGTGACAGTGCCACACAACCCACCTACACTTTGCAATCAAACCTGGCCTGACACCTATAGCAGTCCTTCGAAAATGTACTCTCAACGCTTCTCTCTGGAGCAGCATATTGCGCCATGCGCTGTGCACTGTAAAAATTAGACACTTGCCCAGAGGTGTGGAGCTTTTTTACTTACTACTGCAGGGATCTCTCATCACACCGTCTGCAACTGCCTCTCTGTGGAGGGGGCCGACCTTCCAACTCATGTATCAGGTTTCCTTTTGGAGAACGAAGGCCAGACCTGTGGAGCCCTAAACATCACTCTGACATAGAGCTGCTGCACCGGGGCACACACCCCTCTTTCCCTCAAAACCACGTCACTCACCAACTACGAGGAAGCCCATCCTTCGCTGCATTGGCACCCATATTGTGACAAGCGAAGTAAGGCTTTCACTCACACATGTGCATTAGCCGAGACACCTGAGCTACACCAACTTCCAGGGACCAATCTCTAGGCTTCCCAGAAAACCACTGCAACCTGGCCCACCCAGGTATATCCCTAACTTTCATCAGCCTTTATTCCCCTGAAGCAAGCCTCCCTAGTAGCCACGGCACGGGTAGACTCCGGTCAGCCACAACAGCCATGTCGACCTTTGCCCTGACATCTGAGACACCACCCAATACAGTACCTGACACCCACTATGGAGATTCCTCCCTACCTGTATCTCCACCGTAGAATCTGGACATAGTGTTGACTACCATAGAACACTATTGAGTCTCCATGGAAATGCGCTAAAACGCCAAGGCCACTGACATCAGCTTCCTCCGAGATGACCACCGCAAGCTCATTAACAAGGTGTCTGAAGTGGAGAAACGGCTGGCCACCCTCCAGCCTTTTGTAATGGACAACCAACAAGCCATCTGAGAGTTACAGGATCATGTTCACCACCTAGAGGACATGGCAGATAACATCGAAGGCTGGTCCTGTAGAAGTAATATACATATACCGGACCTACCCGAAGGAGTCGAAGGTCGTGATTCCATTCAATACCTCAAGACTTGGTTCAAGTCCTTCACTCCTGCATCAGAACTCACCCTGGTCTTCATGCTGGAAAGGCACAGCGTGTGCCCGCCCGCCATCCTCCACCGGGAACCCCACCTTGACCTGTGCTGGCAAAACTCCTTCTTTTCAAAGACCAGGAGGCCCGCCTCAGGGCAGCTTGCCATGCTGATCCCCTCAGGATTGGGGACAAAGTGATCATGCTTTTCCCGGACTATACCAGAGTGGTCCAACAGCAAAGGTCATCCTTTCTAGACGTCAAACGCTGCCTGCACCAACACAGGGTCCAGTACTCATTCCTTTTTCCGGCTCCCTCATGATCATTGCCTACAACATTACCCTATTTTTCAAGGACCCCCAAGAAAGCCTGGAACTGGACAGATCAACAATAGGGGCGGTAGGGTGGACTGCAACAGACCTCTGCAATCCATATCCAAACCAAGGAAAAAGAAACATAGCCATTCCCATGCACAGAGTACCAAGCAATCATCCACAACAGCACCCCCAAATCTTGAACAAATTGAGGGCAGGCCCTGCAGGCATCAGCAGATATTACACCTTATAACATTACTACTGATGACAAAAAGGGCCCCCACCTCTTTACAACAGATGAATACGCACTCCTTTCGGAGGCTTCTTGGCAGGGCTCCCTGACCTGCCCTGGAATGCCACCGCAAACAGCAGACACCCTAATCTGACCTCGTCATGGAATTGTGTACTAATATGTGATATTCAACAGTATTATTATTATTATTGTAATATGTACATTTCAGCGTTGCATTGCTACCCCTATATTTCCATTAGCGAGGGTTCTTGCTCTTTCCACCAGTGATATCCTGATCACTCCATTGCTCCAGCAGCCCCCACCCCCGCATTTGCTGCGATATTGCGTCAGGGCTCCCCTTCCTTGGCACACACACCGTACTTACCTCCACTGACCTTCCTCCCTGGGGCCTCTGTGGAGTCCATTAGCCCTGACACATCTTCCACCACGGAACTCATATGCAGGCACTACAACTACGTTAGTGGTCACCCCCACAGTTCTTTCAAGTTTTTAATAATCACTCTGGGGGTACTGAGGTATTCCCTTCCTGTTCCAGTCACCTAGTTTTTGTTGATTCCATACCCTACATTGCTCCTACACCCCAACATCATTGCTGCGGTCTTTCAGCACCTACCCTAATCACACAAAGTGGGCAGGACTCTAGTACTGACAAACCGACCCCTCCCTCTCCCAGTGACCCCTGTGCCTCCCACTCCGTAAGTGGCCCTCCCACAATATGCTTCATCTTCTCACATTAAATGTGCAGGCATGCATACTGCCTGCAAGAGATATGCGGTATATTCTTACATCAAGAGGCAGCATGTACACATAGTTCTATTACAGGAGATCCACATTGCAAAAGACGAAGTAGACCGCTTGCATAAACGCTAGAGAGGTCACATTTGCACGACCACTTACTCTACATATGCCCGAGGCACCCTGATCTGGTTTCAGCAAGGAGTTCTTTATCAAGTCTTAGACACCACCATTGATACTGAGGGCTGTTATGTACTCCTAGAGTGGCATATCAGTGGTCACCCCCTTTCTACTGGGTAGTATCCTCGCCCCTAACACTAACCAGGGAGACTTCTGGGACGTCCTCTCCTGCATCCTCACCCACAAAACTGCATTTCCCTGGATACTGGGCAGAGATTATAACTGCGCTTTAAAACTCCATCTCAACAGATCAACCCCCGCCTCCCACCCCACCTTAGGCGCAAACAGGATGCCTATGCAGCTGGACACAACAGGGGTCCCTTGTAGATGCCTTGCGGATACAAAACCCCACTACCAAACTACTCGCACTACTCCATACCGTACAGGCTACAAGTACTCCTTGATCGCTTCCTATGCTAAACCTCACTGACTCCCCTCCTGCATCGCTCCTATTAATTTGGGCAGAGTGGTCTCAGATCCCGACGCCTTCTTCATAGACCTACTATGGGCCTCCCCCAGACTGCTGGTCTCCACCTGGTGACTCCAGCGTGACTGCCTTTATGACCCAGTCTTTCGAGAGGAGCAAGGCACCCACATCCACTGCTATTTCACAGAGAACCATGACACCACCTGCATGAAAACGGTGGAATGGGATGCTTTGAAAGTGGTGACTCAAGGCCTCTGCATACAACAGGTTGTAGGAGTGTACAGAACCCTAGACAAGGAAATGATGGAGGCCTCACCCAGTTGAGCAAGGCGGCAGATCAAGACTCCGGAAAGATCCACACTTAACTGCAAAAACGTAATATACATACCTTCTAGAGCACCTCCGTTACTTTAACTTCACAGCCCATGCCACTAAAGTACACAGGTAAGGAGATAAATCTGGCCAGCTCCTAGCCTGACAAGAATGACAAGACTCCAGTCCAACCCCCATTACGGGGCTGACCACACCTTCTGGCACTACCACTTACACCCAGGAGAACATACTGACACTTTTTTTTTTTTTTTTTTTTTTTTTTTTTTTTTTACACCTTTTATTCCTCATTATATCGTACACCACCTGACCTCTCTGAAGACTGTTCCCGAGCATTCCCAGCAGGAATCCCTTTACCTCACATTCTGAACACAACTAAATTAGCCCTTGACACAAAAATAAGTACAGAGGATGCAGTACAGCCAATTAGAGTCCTGGTTCATAACCAAGACTCCATGGCTTGACGGCCTACCGCTTGAATAGCCTAGAACCTTCTCTTCATTGCCTGCGCCCACTATCAGGTATGAAGTGTCACTGGCTGCAGGCAAACCTCCCCAATCACTGAGAGAATCACTTCTGGTTTCAGTCTTGAAACCAGGTAGAAACCCGACACAGCCATTATCATATCGACCCATTGCTATCCTGGGGTCTGATTATAAAATTGTAGGCAAAATGCTTGTAGACCGATACTCCAAGATATCATCCATACTGTCCAGAATGGGTTCGTCCCATGACGTGGCACCTCTTAAAATATTTGCTGGTTTTTCACATACAGGATCATGTCAAAGGGTGCTCCACACAGGTGGCTTATCTGATAGATCTGGAAAAGGCATTTCATTCACTACCATGGCATTATCTTTTCCAGGTCTTGACCCAGATTGATATCCGTCTAGGACTACTCGTATATACACGACTTCTTTACACCAACCCGATAGCTCAAGTCCGCCTGTTGCGCCTTATCTCCACCCCGTTCCAGGTGAGCAGGGGAACCCGACAAGGATGTCCCCTCTCACCATTACTCTTTGCCCATGCGATGGAGCCTCTTGCGATACGCCTGCATCACAAGGGCTGTGAATGGGGGATAACCATAAAAGACAGAACGCACAAGTGTGTCCCTGTATGCCGGCGACCTCCTTATCTACATAAAAGACATTATTTCGGACCTTTCTCCGCTTGACAACACTTAAGACGGGTTTGCTAAGTCTGCCGGACTCCCCGTGAACTGGGACAAACCAGCAATACACCTACTTAATCCTGATCAACCTTCACGATCCATATACTTAGACACAGACACAATTCCCCTTCTCAGCAAGGAGCAGCCACTTGCTACTTGGTAATTTGACTATCTCATACTCCCTTTGGATATATTTGTCAGGAATCTGCGGGTGGCATCAAAACGCAAATAGACTTCTGGCGTTTGTTACCGCCCCCAAACCCCAGTTACTTCTTCAAAGAACTTGAGGCACTGCTGAGAAACCTAATCTGCGGCAATGGGCAATGCCAAATAGGTCGTCGTAAATTACAGCTCCAAATGGACCAGGAAGGGTTGGGTGCCCCATCGTTTGAAGCATATTTCTTGCCTCTCCCGATGGGCAGCTGGGAGACATGTTGGTGAGACCTACAATGTAGATGGCATACTCCCTTCTCCAGCAATCCATCACCTACTCCTTCCAACAACTGTAGCTCCCTCCTCCTCACCTCTACAGGTGGTGGTGGTGTGGGCATGCATGTGAAGAATATATTTCATGTCCTCAGACACACCAGTATATGTGCCTGCGCTGCCCCTTATTGGCCTTCCTAAATTCCCTGGATCCTACACACACTGCGACTTAGCCCCTTGGACAGAACGTTTATTCACCAAAACGGTCAGGTCCTCTCAATTGACCAGTTGATGGCAGATTTTTGACATACCCCCAGGGCAATTCCTCTTTCTTTGGCAACTTACTTACACGTACCACACTCTTTGGAACATAACAGAGACAGAACTCATGCTACACCCTGTCCTACAAGCAATACCTGCAATGGGACCTGGCCGCCACCTTATCACTTGGCTGTATAAAGCCATCTGTGAACTGACAATGCCATCGCTAGACAGACTACGAAGTAAGTAGGAGGAGGAGTTTGGGCATGCACTTCACAATAAGGAATGGAGGACTGCCTTGGAATTCCCACAGCAGATCTCCCACAACTCCTGTTTAAAAAAACTCTGACTTTTCATGCTACGTCATGCATAGCTCACTCAGGCCCAAGTAAATGGTTTCTTCCATCATCCCGCCAATGCAAGATGCCCACACTGCCAGATTTTAGATGTAGACCTACTACATATGATATGGTCCTCCCCAGCCCTGCACTATTTCTGGGAGAAGGTACATGACATATTATGACAGGCCACGGAACTCACCAATATCCACACATGGGAAGCATGCTCACAAAATACGCTCTAATTTAATTTCTCTGACACTTCTCCTTGCCAAACGCAAGCACACTGCTTTGGCGCTTCCCGACACCTCCCTCTCTAGCTGCCGGGTACAGGGTGGTCTGAAAGTAGGGAGCGACACAGGAAGACACCCTCCGAGGAGAAGAAGTACAATATCTCCCCAAATAGCCCTTCTCCCCTCAATGGGCTACCCTTCTTTGTCACTTTTTTCAACATACTGGAAATGATGATCTCTCCCTTTAGCAGTCCACAATCATCCCTTCTATGTCACTACCCGCCACTGCGTCCCCCTTTTTGTCCCGGCCTAACCACAGTTTATTAGCTAGATCTTTTGATATGCAGATACAACAGACCCTTGATCCAATGTGCAAATACTGGATACATAAGATTATAGCCACAGAATTGACCTACTGGGCTTACACACCGTTTACCAATTTGCGCACGACAATTCAGTCTTGCATAGAAAATCGTGAGTGCATTGTATACTACTGTTGAATGGACCTAACGTTTTCTTGTTCCTAAAATTCAATAAACAAAATTAAAAAAAGAATAAAAATCTGAACTTAGCACAGGTGATCATTCAAGAGGTCGAAACTTTTTGCAGAAGAGCTGTGTTCTGATTCTGTTTGGAGCACCAAGGACCTTTCAATCAATCAATACTTCTATAGCACGACATATCACCTGTAGGGTCTCAAGGCGCTGTTGAGGGTGTGCTGGTCACTCCAATAGCCAGGTCCTGAGGTTCTTCCTGAACTGCTTCAGTGATGTGGTCTGTCTGAGTTTGATTGGTAGCGTGTTCCATGTCTGGGCAACGAGGTAGAAGGATCTTTCCCTTGCTGTGCTTTTTCGGATTCTGGGAATGTCTGTGAGGGCAAGCTGGGAAGACCGGAGTTGTGTGTTGGGTGCATAGAAGGTGAGGCGGTGGTTGAGGTAGGCCAGTCCTATGTTGTGTAGTGCTTTGTAGGTGTGTGTCAGAAGCTTGTAAGTGATGCGCTTGTTGACCAGGAGCCAGTGTAGGTCTTTTAGGTGGGAGCAGATGTGGCTGTATCAGGGGAAGTCCAGGAGGAGCCTAGCTGCTGCATTCTGGATTCTTTGTAGTCTTGATTGCAGTTTTTGTGATGCTGGCATAGAGTGCGTTGCCATAGTTCAGTTTACTACTGACAAGTGCGTGGGTGACTGTTCTCCTCTCGGTGGGGATCCACTTGAAGATCTTTTCAAGGAGTTGAAGGGTGTGGAAGCATGATGATGAGACGGCGTTGATTTGACAGGTCATGGACAGAGAGGAGTCCAGTATGATGCCTTGGTTGTATGGGTGATCGGTGGGATGGGGGCGTTAACCAGGGTGGTAGGCCACCAGAAGTCGTTCCAGGCAGATGGGTTGGAGCGGAGTGCGAGGATCTCTGTCTTGTCTGAGTTGAGTTTCAGGCAACTGGCTTCCATCCAGATAGCGACGGCTCTCATTTCGTTGTGAAAATTTCTCTTGGCCTTTGCTGTGTCGTCTGTCAGGGAGAGGATCAGTTAGGTATCTTTGGCATAGGAGACAATGTTTAGGATGTGTTGTCTGATTTTTGCAAACGGGCCATGTAAATGTTGAAGAGTGTTGGGCTGAGTGAGGATCCTTGGGATAATCAGCAGCTTGGGTTCCGATGTGAATGGTGGTAGTCTGACACTTTGTGTTCTTCCAGTAAGGAAGGATCTGATCCATTCCAGTGTTTCACTGCGGATGTCAGCATCGTGGATTCTGGCGCAGAGGGTGGAGTGGAAGACAGTGTCAAATGCGGCAGAGAGGTCGAGGAGGATGAGCGCGGCCGTGTCTCTGTGGTCCAGTATGGCGTATATGTCATCAGTGGCTGCTAGGAGTGCTGTTTTGGTACTGTGGTTGCTCCTGAATCCAGTTTGGGATGGCTCTTGGATCTGGTATGTCTTGAAGAATTCGGTGAGTTGCTGGTTGGGGACCTTTCAAGCTAGATTGTCTGAGGGAGTTAAGTCTGCTGTCCCAGCTTTTCAGGATCAGGGGTGAACATCTGTGTGTTTAATCTACTAGAAAGAGTAATTGGTGCAATATTTACCGTCCACTCACCTCAGAGCAATTTATGAAAGTAGAGCGAGTGCTGGAATGCTGAAAGCAAGAGGCTGAAAACTCATTGACTTGTGTTGCACAAGCTCCGTTTTTTTAAAATTTTGATCTTATATTGTGTTGTGAGCACATAAGTGGCTGGTGTGCTGTGCCCAACATGAATGAGATCGAGTGAATCATCTCAACTGTGAAGAGCATTTTAACAGACACGGTTCTGAAGGAACATATAAAGGTACCTTTAATGACTGAATAAAAAAAGACTGCTACTGGCTTCAGTGTGTTTATCTTTTTTGTTTTGTTGCTGTGGAGTTTCAGGAGACGTGCTGTGCGGGAGTGACATCAAAGGGTCAAATGGACAAGCGGACAATGGAATGTCAGGACCGGAGGCTCAGATTATGCTTCTCTTTCCATGCTTTATTTTACTCAGCAGCCAATAAAAATAGAGATTTGTTTAAAACTACATTTCCCATAACTCCAATAATCATGTGACCAACCATAGAGAGAGACAACATATATAAACTCCTGACATCACAAGACTTCCTCTTTCTTTGCTGTTCCGCAGCCAGTTAAGTGCTCGTCTTGATTCCTGTGATTGCACTAATATTTCTTTCAGGTGAGAGTGCTTCGGCCTCCAGGGAAGCGATTACTCCCTTTTCCCCTTTTTTCCTTGGAGCGGGAGAGGGAGCAGAGACACGGCCGCCATATTGGGTTAGTCGCATCTCTTTGTTCTAGTCTCGTCTAGACTTTTGGCACATGTGTGCATGCGCGATTTTTGTAGGCTTGGGGAAGCGTTGGCAGTGCACTCCACCGTTATTAATCCTCTCAACCCCAAATGTGACTCAGTCTTCCTCCTTGTGGCTTTTTCATAGCTCCCAACGCCCTGAGGCATTGGAGAGTGCCCAGGGTTGTAAACATTTGCATAGGCTCTGTCTAGAGTGCTCTAGGTGCCTCCCTCCACTCTTTAACTTAAAAACTACACCTGGTAGGGTTGCACTCCCCCTTATATGGGCTATGGCACTGTATATATTTAATTCTACTTGGGGGTTCCTGATTCAGAATGGCCCAATACATCCCTATGAAGAGGACAGGGGAATACCAAGAGTTTCCCCCTTCTTTTGAAGAAAGTTTGGTTGAAGCACTGGACTCAAATGTCCAATTGTCTGTTAATAAAGCTCTGGCCAGAGCTCTAGACCCTCCTGACCCCCATCTTTAGGGCTTTGCACACCAGCAAGGTTGGCTTCCGCCTCTTCCAGCCTCTGTTGACCCGATTCCCACTCCAGCTTCGCACACAGAGGGCAAGGCCAAGAGCAAAACGAAAGGGGCTAAAGCATGGTATTCTGAGGCCTTTCAAAAATTGTCTACGACCTTCCAGAATGAGCATGGTTATTGTCACTCTGAACCTCAGGCTTCATCCGCTGATGATCCTTATTAGGGACTTTTATCTGTCAAGTTCAGACTCATCCAAGTCCGATTCCGATAGTGACCAGGACGATGTTCCTGGCCCCAGTAAAAAGAGACAACGTGATCGGAGTTCTGACATGGGCCCCAGCTTCCCGAAGGTACTTTCCTTTGACCCGTCCGAAATTATCCATCCCAGTTCATCCAGTTGGTCCCCACTTCCTGAGGTAGCCAGTTATGTGCAGATCCATCTCAGACAAAACTTTGAAAAGGAGGTCAGGGCGAGGCTTAAATCTGAATGTCCCAGGCCTGACCTGGAGGGAAAAGTGGCGGACACTCCAGAGGTAGACTCTACCATGGTCAATTTTATGAAGAAATGGTCTTGTGATCCCAAAGAATTGCTGGACAGAGCATGGCGATCCTGCCAGGATAAACTACTCAACCTTTCAGGACCCTTAACAAAAATACTGGCGATGGGGTTCCTAACAAAGGAGTCTGGGAGTCAGGTTGATCCTGACATTTTGATCAGCTGGGCTCAGCGTGCAGTGTGCCAACTGGGCAACGCCAATGTGGCCATGTCCACTGAAAGGAGATTGATCCTTATGCGGATTGATCCAAAGTTAAATGACCTAGCTTCATCGGAATCCAGTCCGGTGGCACAGTGTCTCTTGTTCGGAGGTCCATTCGTTAAGGATTTGGCAAAGTTTGTGGCCAAAAATAACATGCTAGACAAGGCACATCTATCTTTAAAGAAGGTCTTCCGCATACCCTTTTTGGAAGGGCGGGACGATACAGAGCCTGTTTGTCAGGCCAGGGATTTTACCAGGGTTCTCAGCGTGAAGCCTTCAACACGCCCAGAGGCTTCTGGCAGGGTCAGGACCAGACCTTCTACCCCACCATACCCAGTGGAGGTTGTCAACACTTCCGTATAGGAAGAAGTTATCAGAGAGGTGCCCTAGACACGGGATAGTCAGGTGAGGATTATTCCTTATTCAGAAGTAGTGTTGGGGGGGAGGATTCAATTGTTAATACACAATTGGGCTTCAAACTGGAATTTTACACCTCTCCAGTCCAAGAACTCATCACAGGGGAAATTTGTTCCCGGCTGCGGAAAGGCACCATTTGCCCTTCTTCTCCCCATCCTGTGGGTTTTATCAGCAATATCTTCTTAGTCAACAAAAAAGACAGGGGCTCTCGTTTAGTTCTCAATTTGAAAAACTTCAACTCTTGGCTAATATACGGGCTTTTCAAGATGGAGGGCTTCCATCTTTTAAGAGATCTGCTCCAAGAAGGTGATTGGATAGTGAAACTGGATTTGAAAGACGCTTACCTCTCGGGCGCTTTCTTCAATTCTTTTGTAAAGGGCAATGTTACGAATATAAAGTCCTTCCGTTTGGCCTTTGGTGTTTCGCCAAACTCGTGAGACCGGTGGCAGAAGCCCTTCGCGCCAGGAGCGTCAGATTAATTATCTACCTCGACGACTTCACCCTTATGGCCCAAGATCCCCAGACAGTACTTCTTCAACTACCTTGGACAATCCTGTTGTTACAGGAATTGGGATTTGTCATCAACCAAACAAAGTCATCCCTGCTTCCTTCCCAACAGATGGAATTTGGTGCTTCCTCCTCAAAAGATTCGGAATATCAAGAAGGAGTTGAGATCTGCTTTTCGGAACCAGACAATATCATTGAGATCCGTATCTCGGATTGTGGGTCTCTCATGGCCTCATCCATTCAGGTGATATTCCCAGGAACCCTTCATTACATAGCTCTCCAACGCCTAAAAATTCACCACCTTCAGAAGGGGTTGTCTTACTCAGATCAAATCCAATTCTCGACAGAGGCCAGACTGGAAATGAATTGGTGGTTGACCCACATGGAAGCCTGGAATGGCAGTGCGATCTTTGGCAGGACTCCAAATGTCATTCTGGAGTCAGATGCCAGCAAGTGGGGTTGGGGTGCCAGAGGTGGACCCCTCTCCAAGGGAGGCTGTTGGACAGAGAACGAGCTTCAACTTCATATAAATTGTCTGTAGTTGATAGCGGGCTCCTTCGCGATCAGGAGCATATCCCCAATCAGATCGGACTGTTGCATTCTGTTGAGGATGGACACCGTCTCAGCAGTCCGTTATGTCAACAGACTGGGGGGCACGAAGTCCCGTATGTTAGCAGAGATTGCCAAGGATTTTGGGCATTTTTGTCTGCACTACGGATTTCAGTCATTGCGGAGTACCTCCCGGGCACGAAGAACTCTGTGGCGGATTGGTATTCCTGGCACCTCCGCAATTTCAACGATTGGAGGTTGCATCCGAAAATTTTCAAACAGATCAATCGCTTGTGGGGTCCTTGTTCAGTGGACCCGTTTGCCTCCAGGACCAATCGTTAGATTCCGAACTTCTTCAGTTGGTGTCCGGATCCAGAGGCTTTGGCAATGGATGCGTTCTTGCAGGACTGGTCTCCCCACAGCGGGTACGCATTTCCACCATTCAGTATGATTCTCAGAGTCTTATACTTGGTGAGGTGTCAGAAGATCGACTTAGTCTTAGTCACTCCTTTATGGAGGGCTCAGCCATGGTTCCTCTTAGCTTTGGAAATGTCATGTGACTTTCCTCTCCTGATACCTCATTTGCCAAATCTATTGCAGGATCCAGTAGGCCTTCCACATCCTCTGATCTCATCCAGCAAACTCCAGTTGGGGGCCTGGAAAGCTTCACGGATAGATGGAAGTTCCCAGGTATTTCGGCAAAAGCTGCAGCCTTTATTAACCAGGCCTGGTCCAGAAATACACATAAGCATTATGCTTCGGCATGGAAGAGATGGGTTTGCTGGTGTAGCCAAAGCAGTTTGGATCCCGTTTAAGCAGATGTAGCTTCAGGGATACATTTTTTGTCTTCCTTAGCTGAATCAGGACTATCTGACAGATTGGTGAATAATTACAGATCAGCTATTTCGGCGGGTCATGTGCCGATTCAGGGTAACCCAGTCGGAGAGGTTCTCCTGGTGTGTAAATTGCTAAATGGTATTCGTTTGTCCAACCCTCCACAAGCTAAATATCCTTCCTTATGGGATGTGAATGTGGTACTTACATTTTTGAGATCCTGGCCTGATAACAAATACTTATCGGGTAAACAGTTATCGGCTAAATTGACTATGCTGTTATGTTTGATTTCTTGCAAAAGAGTATCAGACATTAGAGCTTTGGATCTCAGAGATCGCCATTTTTCCCGGGAGGGTGTAAGCTTCACAGTGTCCAGAAGGAGCAAGACTAACATTAGGTCTGTCTCGTATCCTGCGTTCCCTAATGACTACAAATTGTGTGTGGTACAATGCCTCAGGCTTATGAGGTGGCTACGAGTGAATTCCGGGCAGATCTGGAAGGGCAGTTACTGAGCGCCTTGCAAAAGCCATTTAATTCTGTTGCATCGGCCACTTTGGCTAGATGTCTGCGTTGGCTTCTTTCTGAAGCGGGAGTTGACACTTCTGTGTTCGGAGCTCATTCAGTTAGAGATGCTATGACGTCCAAATCTTTTAACCTAGGTTCTCGCCTAGAAGATATCATGAAGGTGGTAGATTGGTACCCGAATCCACTTTTAAATCATTTGATTATAAGCCTGTAGTGGATGTTGCATCGATAGTGGTGGCTCAGTTTTAAACCAGCATAATCTGAGCCTCTGGTCCTGACATAGAATATAACATTTTCTAGCTAGCCATCAAGAATTTTCAATTCAATTAAGGACACAGAGGCGAGGATTATCCCACCTGTTGACTTATGAAGTCGTATTTAAGGTAAAGGTATGTTGCTTATTTGAATATTCATAATGCAAAGATATTGTTATACCCTCCTGTTAGTTTGTTGTTTGTAAATTGAGGGAATTGCTGTTATGGCTTTACTTTGGATCCTAAGGCACAGAGCAGAAGCAACCTTGAGGAAGACTGACTTTCGCCAGAGGTTCTTTTCCAAGGTGTTGTCTACCTTCAACAATGTATGGCATCGGATCGCCTCTTCTGGGATCCCAGGGTTTGGTTTTTATATGGACTCCAATTAAGGAGAAGTTTTGTGTTCAGTTTCCGGTTGAAGAATTTATGGTGTTGCTGTAAGACTGTTTCAGATTATTACAGACTCGAGTTAAAAAATGTTTATTCGCAAAGAAAGAGGATGTCTTGTGATGTCAGGAGTGGTCTTTCTCTATGGTTGGTCACATGATTATTGGAGTTATGGGAAATGTAGTTTTAAACAAATCTCTATTTTTATTGGCTGCTGAGTAAAATAAAGCATGGAAAGAGAAGCATAATCCTCGACTCCGTGTCCTTAATAGAATTGAAAATTCTTGACGTGATAGCTAGAAAAATTTATATTGGATTAAAGCATTTCTTTGGTACAGTTCTGTTAAAAGCGAGGAACTCCTGTATTACAAAACAATACTGCCATCTACTGGATCATGAAAATATGTTTTTTATTTTTGAGCAACTAAATGCTTGAAAACATTAATTCAAACAAACTTGAAAATAATTTCGTACTTGATGTTCTGTATGTATTGGTGTGCCTTTGTTGTTAGTTAAGTGTTGTGTGCATTGCTGTATAACATTTTTTTGGTGAATTTAGATACCAGTTCAGGAGAGCATTATTGTTTGAATTGCGCAGTCTACCTCTTACGAAAAGAGTTGAACACGTTTTAATGTGCACAATTATTTATGTTTTGTGTGCCACAGAAACTGCTTTATGCCCATGTTATTTCTCATTTTCTAGTTATGTTGTGTTGAGTAGAAAGGAAATGGACACTTTTACTACACTGTCAGCAGTAGGATAAGAGATTCTGGAACAGTGACCTGATTTGTCTTCAGAGTTCGAAAGAGGGTTAAATGAGTTTGCATAAAAAACTAGACAAATATTATCTGCCTCCTGTTAACACTATTATGGAATGATTTTATTTGGGAAATGAAACAGAAAGAGTCTGATTCTGTGGAGGATTACGTAACAGCCTTGAGAAATTTGTTGAGTTCTTATAAGATTGGAGCTCTTTGTGAAGAACTTATTAGACAATTTGTGTTATGTTGTAATAGTGACAAAATACAAGAAAAGGCAAACCTCCTGTAGATGAGATTGTCGTGATTGCAAAAAGAGTTGAAAACATCCATACATATGTGGAAGTCATCAAGACGTATGTGAAGGTTAACAGTGAGTATGTTAATAGTGATGGTGTGCAAAGTGATGAGAAAAATAAATTTACCTCAGTGAAAGTGGAAAGAAAAAAGTGTTTCTTTTAATGATTCGTGTTTTAGATGTGTAAAAACTGGTAAAATGACCAGTGCCGCCTTGTTCTGCTTGAAGTTTCAGTGGATTTGCTTTGGGGAAAAAAGGTGAGTATGCAGTTTGTTGTAAGTTTTGGGGATTCAAAAGTTGTTAAAGAAGTCTGTAAAAATGTACTGCAACTTCTGTACAAGGTTGATCATCTTCCTTCTGATATGGTAGTTGTGGAAATATAAATCTTAGGATGATGTTTGATTCTTGCTCAAGGGTCCTTATAATATCTGAAGGAAACTTTAGAAAATACTTCAGTGAAAGGTTGAAGGTGAAAAAGATTGACATACGTTCAGGAGGATACGGCGGTCAATCCTTTAAAACGTTAGGTTATATAATGCTATATTAGAGTTCAGAGGGAAATTTATTGCAGGGAAATTATGGGCCATATTTATACTTTTTGACGCAAAACTGCGCTAACGCAGTTTTGCGCCCAAAAATTTTGCGCTGGCTAACGCCATTCTGAAGCACCATGCGGGCGCCGTATTTATTCAATGATGTTAGCCGGCGTTAGCCGCCGGCGCTGTCTGGTGTGCGTTAAAAAAAACGACGTACACCAGGCAGCGCCGGCGTAGGGGGAAAATGGCGTATGGGCGTCCACAAATGGTGCAAGTCAGGCGGAGGCAAAAAAATCGCCTCAACCCGATTTGCGCCATTTTTTTACGACGCCCAACCCCCATTGAAATGACTCCTGTCTTAGCAAAGACAGGAGTCATGCCCCCTTGCCCAATGGCCATGCCCAGGGGACTTCTGTCCCCTGGGCATGGTCATTGGGCATAGTGGCATGTAGGGGGGTACAAATCAGGCCCCCCCTATGCCACAAAAGAAAAAAAAATACTTACCTGAACTTACCTTAATGTCCCTGGGGTGGGTCCCTCCATCCTTGGGTGTCCTCCTGGGGTGGGCAAGGGTGGCAGGGGGTGTCCCTGGGGGCAGGGGAGGGCACCTCTGGGCTCATTCTGAGCCCACAGGTCCCTTAACGCCTGCCCTGACCCAGGCGCTAAAATCCGGCGCTAATGCGGGTTTTTTAGACCCGCCCACTCCCGGGCGTCATTTTTGCCCGGGAGTATAAATACGACGCATATGCATCAGAGTCATTTTTTAAGACGGGAACGCCTACCTTGCATATCCTTAACGCAAGGAAGGTGTTCACGCAAAAAAAAATGACGCTAACTCCATGAACTTTGGCGCTAGACGCGTCTAACGCCAAAGTATAAATATTGAGTTAGTTTTGCGTCGAATTTGCGTCGAAAAAACGACGCAAATTCGGCGCAAACGGAGTATAAATATGCCCCTATGTGTGTAAGTGAAAGGTAGTAACATCATTGGGTGGCCATATCAGAAATAACTAGGTCTGTTGCTGGATCCTAATTCTCAACCACAAGAACTAGTTAAAGAACCTAATCTTTTCTGTTCAAAAGTTGAACGCATGCGTCTGAAGGCAGAGGCAAACCGTGTTGTATCTAAGGTGCATAGGTTGCCAGTATGGGGGTTTATGATGATGTAAAAAAAAAAAAAAAAAAAGTTAGAAAAGCTGTGTTGTGAAGGACTCATAATTCCCATAGATGTTTCTAAATGGTTGGCACCTATCGTAGTGGAGAAAAAGGCTTTGTTGGACACCAGACTTTCCAAGGATTTGAGGGCACTCAACAAGGATGTTATTACTGCTGCCTGGACATGAATGTAGCAGCAGACTCAGTAGAGGGACAGGTAGTCCTCTGCAACCTTTTTCAGTAAAGGTGACCCTGCTTCCAGCTTCATTCTAAGTGATATGTACTGCTTTCTATTGTGATCCAAGCATGTGAATATATGAAACATCCAATTCTGGAGAAGAAATTAGTTACTTGTCTGTAACTCCTGTTCCTCCAGTGTTGGTGTCTTTCATATATTCACATGTGACCGTCCTTCCTCCCCGGTCTGAAGCTTGTTTATTATGTATTTTACTCATACTTTGTGCTATAAAATCAAAGGAGTGGTGGTCTCTAGGGGAAATAGGGCAGCTTTGTACCTTCCACCCCATTGACTGAAGTTTGGGGTGGTTCAAATGAGGTGGATGCCCTACTAAATAAACACTGTTTTTGAGGCCTATGTCTGTTTTAACACTGTTTACTGCTATTTAAAGTTACCGGGAATTCCAAGTATGACGACGGGGAATGATTCAAGAATATGAATAAATGAAAGATAGCAATGCTGGAGTTATTGGCAAGTAAGACATTTCTTGTTCTCCTCGTCTTGTCAAAGACAATACAAAAGATCAACTTAACACTGCCTTTAATGTGCTTTGCAATGCTGCATATCATATCTCAGATTGGGGTAGACCACAGAACATAAAAATCGTTAGAATATGTTTTTTTTAGCCAGTGCCCACCACAGTGGGTAAAAATACTATTTTGCCCTGTGAAACTGATGAAGTCGGAGACCGGTCCTTCACGAGGGTAAGGTGGAACATACCTTAGTGAAGACAGCTTTTTTGCCACTCTTTCATACAGCATTTGTATATTCTGATTATTGTGTTACATGCATGAACAAATAGATATGTATAAGTAAAAAAAAAAAAAAAAAAGGGAGCACACACAGTGTGTGAAAACCGGGCATAGCCCGCAGCCAGGTTGGCTAGTGGAATTACATAGTGCAGACTTCACCCCTCTTTTTCTAGAACTATAGTTGGATTTGCATTTGTCCATGACAATATAGATTAAGCATGTAGTAAGCAAGCACAAGTCCACTTTGCACTCCAGGAAGAAACCCAAACCTTCTCTTTGCTCCAACGATTTCCACCTTCCGTGTTCCTTGTCCTGAATTGACTCTGGCAATGCTGTCTCATTGGGGACATGAAGCTCCTCTCTTGCTTCCATCAGAGCAGTGCCTCACTGCTGCTTGGCTTGTTTTGTATATGAGCGAACATGATCATATTTCTTCTGTACTCCCAGAAATGCCACTGGCTACGTCTTTAAGCAGACATTCAATTTAAGGCTACTAATATTACATGTAAAAACTGAGATAATCATCCAAGAAAGTTAAGACAAAAGTCTAAAGGAAAAATGGTTTATTGCAAGTACAGTCGTGTAACCACAGACGAGCCTCCGGGATGCATTCAGGTGGAAGGTAAGCTGCAACTGCCACTCTGTATGAGTTACTTCATAACTAAGCATAACATTCTAAAGAATGCTTCTGAAGGAAATTCCAGCAGAAGGTTAGGAACACACATATTAAAAGTACAGCACAATGCTCATACACTATCATTAGTTAAGTGTTTACTATACCTTCATGTCTCTCTTAAGCATTGTAGAACATGGCCAACTTTTCTTGTTTCTAGGCTTAAGATATGCCTCCTTCTGAAATGTCTAACTTAAAAAGCCTCAAATTACTAAGGCGTGGCACAACAATATAAACTAAGTCGTGTTGAGCTTGAGAAGTGCAGAATCATTACTCCAGGTTTGCAAAAAAAGTTACAATGTTCTCTTTCAAAGTGCATCTTGAGTAGCAGCAGTCTTTTCCACCTCCCAGTACTATATGCTCATTAATTAATACGATCGATTCATACGTGCCTTTACTGGTATACCAACACTCTTGCCCTTACGGTGTGTCTTCCTGCATTTTCCCCTCGCTCTAGTAGTTCATTATTCTTTTTTTTGTATACAGCTTTATTGCCCTTTTCAGGTGTGAAACTCATTGGCATGAAAAACAGCACCAGGTCAATACAGCCTGAGTTTACGCTACAAGGTGCATCTCATGTAGATAGTACTGTTAATCAATTGCACACAGGACATTAGTACGTTCCCAAGCCCAGGAACACCATGGAGTCCATCGTGAGTGCATGTATCTAATCCGAGCATTGTCCAGTTAAGCGCCACAGTTCAAGCCCTCTAAGTAATCCTAATGCATGTCATATTTTGTGTTGTTTCTGTGTGTAGCTTCTAACCCTATATAGTAGGAACTCTAAAGTCATAGTGATCTAACCTGTGGGACCCTCTCCTCAAGTCAGGAGAGTCTGCTGCGCGCCATTTACATCCATTGTCTCTTTTTGACTACAATGGAGTCAATGTGGAGGATTGCTTGTGTGTACCTGTTTAAAGTCTATGTCTACTAGGATATTGAGTACGACCATCATAGTGTCGAGTTACACCAGCCTTCCCACAATATCGGACAGGTAGTGGACACCTCCTTGTCTAAATAGCTGTATTCCTCAGCCATGCCATGTTGCGTGTTTCAAGTCTCCCACCATCTCAAGGTCATAGAGGAAGTGTTGCATCAAATGCCCAAACCCTGTTTTGTTTTAGGTAAACTTGGTGCAGGTATTTGAACTGAATTAACCGGAAGTGGGCCGCTATAGCGGATCCTTTGGAGACCATCAGGGTGTTGTGCATTTCTTCCTCTGATATGGAGCCCAGATCTGTCTCCCATGCTTCCACAGGGTGGGAAAGGAGTCTGATGTGTTACCCACTAAGGAGCGACAGAGACACACTATTTTACATTTACCCTTTTGTACCATCAGGAGCTCAAATTGATGTTTGTATCAGCCGAATTCTGAAAGAAGGCTAAGCGAAGGAGCACAAAGTATTGTGAACGACCGCATCTTCCTGATTGGATATACTAATGTATACCATCGTCTAAAAACCTGCAAGGTGTAAACCTGTCTCAGCCTTGCCCCATCCACAACTTATTTTTTCAAGTGAGTCTACAATGCCAGTTGATGGCTGTCTCGTTACCACAGCTGGACCACTATAATAATAGCAGTAGGAAGGTTGGGTAAGTGTCCCCTCCATAGAGAAAGTGTATTGGGTGCAGGTTCTTCCTTGTCTACCATTTGGCTCCCTATGTGGTGTCCGAGCACGAGCTGTACATTGAGTTGTTACCAGCTACAAAATGCACTAACTTTACAAGATGCTGGCCGTTGGAAGACCACTTAAAATGAGAAATTGAAACATTTAGTCATCACGAATCTAGGGATGCTACCATCCTACATAATATTTCTCATAATGGAATTAAGTCATATAAAGAAGTCCCTGAAGATTTTGTGTGGACAGTTCTGAAGCTTGTTTAGAGATTTGGGGAGGTGCATATTTTAACTGGCGGTTCGTTCCATCAATGACAGTGGATAGGGGTCCAGTATATTATGTTGTTTCATAAGCTGTTTTGTAGGGGCTGTGTGTTACTTTGCCAACTTTTATTCTTGCCTATAGAGACACACACCCCCAAACATAAAACTCCCCAGTCACCCATTTAAAGCTTTTGTCCTTATGGCTTGAGAATTCACCTTATGTGCTTAGTATTTGTAATGTGCGAGGGTGTGATCTTCTGCAATATGTAGAGGTAAATATGTAATTGATTGCATAAAGCATTAGTCTTCAAACATTTTGCTGTCACCCTAGTCCCCCCCCCCTTGTGTAAAATATTTTCATGGGGACTGCCATAATGGTAAATAAGTTCTCTCAATTATTCTATAAAATTATTCTGTTACATTTTGCAAGCAAGTTAAAGAATATTAGGTGGCTTGAGCTCACTTTTCCTAACTAATATAGACAAAGTTGATTTGTAGATGTGCTTTTCAACTTTGTACACCGTAATGGCAGAGGAGCGTCACTGCACTGGCTAAGAGCCAGCAGCAGAAAAATAAAATTTTAATTTTGTTTTATTTTTCTGCTGCTGGCTCAGCCAGCATGCCAAAGGATGGGTGGGCCTGGGTCTTGTGAGGGGGGGATGAGAAATTGTGTGCACTAAGTGTGCATGTGTGTTTGGACGGCCTAGGATTTTAAAGACAAAATCAAATACACTCTGACAAAAAATTATGTTCATTTTTGACTTTCATTTATCATATCATAATACCTTGCTGGCAATTGGCCCCATGTCACATGTGTTACATCTTTCTAGGACTGACTTTTTAGCGAAAGGTACTTTGAAATCTGGGACTTTTGAGCCCAGCCTTACAATGTTAAATACAATATTGCATGCCACAAAATGAAATGTGCTGCTGGCTAAAATATGAAGACTGGCCAGAGAGGTTTCATTAGGAATTATGGCACAAGGCAGATATGGCTTATATAACAATTCGAACTTTGCTTCTATGTTCAATTAACTCTTTTAAAAGTTGTAAAAAAAAATGATTGCCAGCATGCTATTGGCATGTGTCGCACTAAAACAATAGCATGATCCTTTATCAGAAAAGAGGCATTGGGGTTCTTTAAAAGGCTACCTTTCACACCTACTTTCACTTACCTATTACAAAGTCATCACATGTACTCTCTTTTTTTAAATAAAATCACTGTTTTCGCTATATTTGTCTGTGTTCCCCTAATGCATATTAAAAGCATTTGCTTGGCACATACTGGAGAATTCCCACCTGACCCTTCACCACGCACCCACCACCGCCACCAATCAGTTCAGGCCACCTTAGGAGGGCCACCTCCAGCATGAGGACTTGGGATAGACTGAGAGTCTATCTTCTAATACCTGCATCCTCTTGAATCCATGTACCTAGGCATCTCTTCAAAAACACCATACCTAGGGCAAAGATAGGGGGTGGGTTGGAAGTGGACATCTTACCTTGGCTTCCTTTTCAATTAGGAAGTGACCAGACAGCACACCATTGACCTGTACTCAGGCCTTGAGTTGTGCATATAGGAGTCGAGCACATAGAAAAAAGCTAGGGCAAAAGTTAATCTCTGCAAAGACGGCAAAGAGTGGTTTCCAACTGTTTGAATTGAATGCCTTCTCAAAGACTATTGGTAGGACAGCCAGGGGTCTCTGTACGTGGTTCGCAGGTGAAGCCAATAGATATGCCCAATTAATTTATTTGGCACTAAGCTGTTTGGTCATGGTGTGCTAAGAAGCCTGCTACACAAATAAGTCCTCAAGCTTTTCCCTATAATTTTACTTAAATATTTAGAAAAGAAAATGGGCCTGTATGTGGTGCAGGCATCTGGAGGCCCAATAGGTTTGAGGATTACTGTAATTTCAGCATTGCGCTGGCCTTGTGGTAGCTACCCCCCCATGACAAATCCTTTGAACGTAGTAGAAAAGGGGTAGAGTCTACCCCAATGTGTTTGAAATATTTGGGAAATCTTTAGAAGCTGGGGTTTACTACTTTACAGTTGGCCAAGTGCCTCTGTTCAGCGGTTTTTGCTGTAGCCCTGCCTAAAGAAGTCTATAGAAAATGCATGGGGATTTTGCATTTTGGAATCCCTCTTTTTGTCTCAGTCCACGCTTGACGAGAAACTCTGAAACTTTCCATGTCAAAATAGTCAAAATGTAGCACTTTTCTGGTAAGGTATGTGGAGATTGGTTAAACGAAGCCTAAGTTAATAGTAACACAAAAAATGCTTTTCCTTTTAAAAAGCTGACCTAACTATAAATACCCAGGGGCGCCTGGCACTGGTTTTTATACATATATATATATATATATATATATATATATATGTATATATATATGTTCGATGGCATGTGTAGCTGCAGATACACATGCTGTGCATTATCCTGCCATCTAGTGTTGGGCTCGGAGTGTTACAAGTTGTTTTTCTTCGAAAAAGTCTTTTCGAGTCACGAGACCGAGGGACTCCTCCCTTTCGGCTCCATTGCGCATGGGCGTCGACTCCATCTTAGATTGTTTTCTTTCCGCCATCGGGTTCGGATGTGTTCCTCTTCGCTCCGTATTTTGGTTCGGAAAAGATAGTTATCCATCGGAAAATTCGACGGTATTGTTTTGCGCTCGGCACCGGGTTAGTGCTAGCACATCGACACCGAAGAAAGAAGAGCTCCGGCGGCCCTTCAGGGCTTCCACTCCTCGGCGGGGCCTGGTCGACCCGACCGCGTCCATCTTCAAACCTCATGGACCAGACCCCCTTCCGCTTCTGCCCCAACTGCCACGCAAAGTATCCTTATACAGACCAACACTTGGTCTGTAATCTGTGTTTGTCCCACGAACACAAAGAGGATACTTGCGAGGCCTGTCGGGCATTTCGATCCAAGAAAACACTGCGGGATCGAAGAGCTCGCAGACTTCAGATGGTGTTGACACCGGCCGGGCACACCGACGTCGAAGAAGAGGAGAGATTCTCCATTCGAGATTCGGACTCGGACGAGTCAGAGAGTGAGCAGCCGAAGACGCAGCAAACCGTGAGTAAACCAGCCCCGGCAAAAACTCATTTGAAAATAATGAAGGCCAAGGGGACGCCACCGCCAACAGGCCATTGCTTAACCCGAAAACACGGTGACCAAACATCGGCACCGAAAAAGGCCTCCCAGCAGCCGAAGACATCCGACTCCGGTCGAGATACCGGCTCCGAACAGACTCTGCACTGAGATACCGGCTCCGAACAGACTCGGCACCGAGAGTTCGGCACCCCGAAAGTCAAAAAGGTTTCCTCGGAGCCAAAAAAGACTGTCGAAAAGATTTTGGTGCCGAAACATGCAGCCTCCGAGCCGAAACAAAGCTCCTATACAGAGGAACAAGGCCTTTCCACACAATTGTAAGGTCACAGTTTTGAACAAGAACTGGGCATAGGAGAGCCAGACCATACCCAGAGGAGGTTCCATATACAAAAAGACACAGGGAAAATCAGAACTCTTCCTCCAATAAAGATGAAGCGGAATCTCGCATTCCAAGAGGCGGAAATGCAGCCAAAAGCGAAAGTGGCAGAAGAAAAAACACCAGCAATCGCCAACACAGTCGCCACATCTGTCCCCGGTAGCAACACCCCCAATGATGCAGTCACCAACACACACAGGGATGAGTCAAGATGGCCCGGATGCATGGGATTTGTATGATGCACCGGTCTCTGACAATAGTCCTGATTGCTACCCGGCAAGACCTTCACCACCTGAGGACAGTACTGCTTACATGCAGGTGGTTTCCAGGGCAGCTACATTTCATAATGTAGCATTGCATGCAGAGCCCATAGAAGATGACTTCTTGTTCAACACCCTGTCATCTACGCACAGCCAATACCAAAGCTTGCCAATGCTGCCAGCCATGTTAAAACACGCCAAACAGGTGTTTCAGGACCCAGTCAAAGGCAGAGCCATCACGCCTAGGGTGGAGAAGAAATATATGCCTCCCCCTACTGACCCTGTGTACATCACACAACAGTTAACTCCTGATTCGGTGGTAGTAGGAGCAGCCCGGAAAAAGGCAAACTCACAAACTTCTGGAGACGCACCACCACCCAACAAAGAAAGTCAGAAATTCGATGCAGCAGGCAAGAGGGTGACCGCACAGGCTTCATCCTGCCAAGGACTGAGGTAGTGGATGTATCTCTCCGCTGGTTCTGGAGGAGGCTTTGTGCCCAGAGTGCTTCCTCCTGCCAAGGACTGAGGTAGTGGATGTATCTCTCCACTGGTTCTGGAGGGGGCTTTGTGCCCAGAGTGCTTCATCCTGCCAAGGACTGAGGTAGTGGATGTATCTCTCCACTGGTTCTTGAGGGGTCTTTTTGCCCAGAGTGCTTCATCCTGCCAAGGACTGAGGTAGTGGATGTCATTCTCCACTGGTTCTGGAGTGGGCTTTGTACCCAGAGTGCTTCATCCTGCCAGGGACTGAGCTAGTGGATGTCATTCTCCATTGGTTCTGGAGGGGGCATGGTGCCCAGAGTGCTCCACGTGCAGTGTGGCCGGAACAATACACTCTCCTGGGTGTGTGTGCCACAAGATTGCCGAGGTACAGGTAGCATGATACGCCATGGAGGCAGAGACATACCCCACACTATTGCGGCTTCGCATTCCATATGCAGGTGACAACTGTGATGCTTCATGGAAGCTGCCCAGGGTCCTTGAACTCACCACCAGCCTCAGACGACTGACCACTGGGGATGATAGCCATGTCTGCGGTGGTGCCACTGTCTAAGAACGTCATGGGGCCGCTGGCGGTGCTTGCGGCGGTGTCAGTTGTGGCAGTGCTTGCGGCGGTGTCAGTCGTGGTGGTGCTTGAACGGGGGATCTGTGGCGGCGGTGCTGGCAGCGGGGTCTTTGGCGGCAGAGCATGTGTCAGCACCAGCTGAGTGAGAAAGCAGGATGTCTCCTGCAGCCTCGGACGGCTGCCCACCGGGAAAGAGGCTGGGGGCTGTCGCAGGGGGTATAGATGTGCCGGAGGCGGTGCAGGTAGTGGTGCAGGTGGCGGTGTTCTCCGCCGTACAGGTTGGCGTGGACAGAAGGTGTGACACTGGTCCCTCAGTCGGTGCCACCATGCCCTCTCCTGACCTGCCCTTCAGTTGTTGGCCCTTCCCCACCTTTGATGGTGGCCAAGTTGTCTTGCCACTATTCCCTTTTGTTTTTGCTGACCCCTTGGTGGCAGGTGTTTTCGGCTTCTCCCTCTGGGATGTGGGCACCTTTTTTACCTTGGCAGGTGGCGGAATGTCCTTGCCCTCGCTCCGCGGCACACTGGCAGCCCTGATGGTTGGTGCACTCCATGACCCCGCAGTTGCTGGCACCACTGTGCCTGGGGATGTGGTGGCTGAGGTGCTGGCTGGGACCTGGAAAGCCTGGCCCTAGGGGAAGGACGGGGGGGGAGGGAGGTGTAGGGAAGAGGTCAATGTTAGCCAGGAAATGTTTTTTAGACACACTGGGACGGGTAGATGGAGGGGGTTTGGTAGTGGAGGAAGAGGTAGTGGTTGTAGGAGGTGTACGTCTGCTGAATTTGGGTGAAGGTGTCAGTCACCAGATCCTCGGGGTCTGTGCACGTTCCCAACACGTCCACCACTGAACTGCTCCAAGACTCTGATAGATAAATCACAGAGACTGAGAGAGTTCAAGAGGGGAAGAGGGGATTAGGAAGGGAACAGCTGGGAAGGAGACCTGTAGTAAGAAAAAGGTTAGAACACACAATATGAAAATTATATCTCCTGAAATCAATACTAGACTATGATTCTAAGCCTAGTCACTCTGAAAACATGAACAATCTAAGAGTTAAGTTTAAAATGACTAAGTTTCAAGATGGCCGGATACCTGTAAGGGAATCAAGATCAATTAAATGAAAACTTTATTATTCAAGTACTTTCCTTTACATGAGAATCAGAAAAAACATTCTGACTAAATTTTAAACCAGTCATATAAATCCTGTTTTGAGAATGTATACTAGGACCATACAATATTGCATCTAGAAACTCTGGCCTTCTGTGTACTCTTAAAAAGTTTCAACACAAATTGCGCATATTGCAGATATAGATATATATTTATAGTAAACACCATAAAAGGATTGTGCACCATGAATAACACAATATGGATTCAGGAAACAAATCACATAACTTGTCAACTCGAATATTACATAATAAATATCTTAGAATAGTGGCAAACAATAAACAACATGAAATAAACTTGAGGAGAGAATCGTGCGTCTTGCCGATTCCAGTGTCACCATGTAAAATACCAAGAAATGGTAGCACGCAATGAATATCAAAGTCAAATCATCATTAATCGAATCATGCGTCTTGCCGATTCATAAAACACGATGTAAATGTCAAGAACTAACAGCTCACAATAAATAACAAGATCAAAGTACAATGAAACGAATCGGGCTTCTTTTGCCAATTCTTAAGCCACCATGTTAATGTCAAGAAATGGTAGCGCGCAATGAACAACAAAGTTAAATCCTCATGAAACGAGTTGCGCGTCTTGCCAATTCGTAAAGCATCATGTAAATGTCAAGAAATAGTAGCGCGTAATGGACAACAATGTTTAAACACCATAAAACGAATTGCGCGTCTTGTCGATTCTTAAGCCACCATGCCAATGTCAAGAAATGGTAGCACGCAATGAATAACAAACTCAAACCTTTATGAAACAAATCGCGCGTCTTGCCTTTTTGTAAACTACCATATAAATGTCAAGAAATGGTAGCGCGCAAGTAATCTGTTACTCATTTAAGAATTAAACCAAGAATATGAAAATTCTCAATAACGGTGTTTGAATAGTCCAACCACCGTCTTACCGCCTGGAACAATGATCATCAATGAAGGATGAAGGGCAGAAGACTGGAAGATCCAAATAGGCCGCCGGGAGAGGAGCTCAGGGAGAAGCTGCTGCTCTGCACTGGGACCTCTGAATAGTGAGCACTGGGGGTTGGTCTGGCTCTCTTTTATAGAGTCTTGGCCCAGCCCAGAACCACGCCCAGGTAAGTTGCAGGGAAAGACTCTGGAAGGCCCTGGAAAGGGGCCACACCCTAACACACTCTGAAAACCTGCAGCAATACATTGCAAAGGAACAGTATTTGTAAGCATATTAACCTTTTCAGGATTGAACTCTGCAATGCAAAAGGTTAAACCACAACATATCAGCACAATGCATAAATTACGTTGTTTTGAGAGTGCTGGGTTTTTGCATTTTTGTCGCCATTAGAGCACGTACTGCTCTGGTGTTGACAGAAGGTGCATGGGCTGGAGGCTGTTGTGAGGTGGATGGCTGTTAGGTGGGTGTGTACCTGCTTTTGTGTACTTTGGGAGGAGGGCTCACTGACACACTGGGAGAAGACACTGGGGATGTGTGAATGGTAGTGGGGGTGGTGAGTGCACATGAGCGGTGTATGGTGATGGGCTTGCTGGTAATGGAGGTAGTGGCTGAGGATGTAGTGCATCCAGGTGTGAGTGCAGATGAGACTGGGAGGGAGGAGGCAGATGTGGAGGAGGGGGACACAGTGGGGGAAGTGGATGTTGGTATGTGTACATGCGTATGATGCTTGTGTGAGTGCCTGTGGAATGTGTGGTGCTTATGTTTGCCTGAGCCACTCTTGTGTGTTGATGTGTGTGCATGCTGGTCTGATGGTGTGCTTGGGATAGGCTGAGGTACTGGGGATTGGGTCTGGGTGGAGGAGGGGGGAGGATGGACACGGACAATGGCTGCCATCAGTGCTGAGACTAGAGCCTGAAATGCTCTCTGTTTGGCTGCCTGGCCAGAATGAATGCCCTCCAGGTATGCATTGTTTGTTGCAAATGCCTCTCAACACCCTGGATGGCATTCAGAACTGCCCAACAGTGAGGGATCTGAGGAGGTCAATAGCCTCCTCACTGAGGGCAGCAAGGCTGACTGGGGCAGGGCCTGAGGTGCCTGTGGCGAAACAGATGCCCACCTTCAGGGTGAGCAGGCAAGGGACACGCTGAGGGGCAGGTGGGAGGGTGGTGCTGGTGGGAGGGTGGTGCACAAGGGAGCTCCCATCAGAGGAGTCGCTGTCGCTGGTCTCTGCTCCTGTCCCCGCCGTGGAGCTCCCATCGCCCTCTGTCCACTGGTGGCTTCAGACTCCGTTGTTTCGCCCTCCAGGGCCAAGTGGGATGCAGCTCCCTCCTGCTCTGGTGCCAATGCTCCTTCGCCTGATGATGCTATTGCACACAAGAACAGGGAGACCACAAAAAGGGGGAGGAAAGACAGGAGAAAGACATGTTCAGTGCATGCAACACCACTAACGTTGGCGGACACAACAGACACAGTAGCCCTCTGCACTACGCCATGCACTTATAGTTCCTAGATTAATGACATGCCCATGGGGTACAAGGCCTAAGCCCAATTACTGCACACCTGGAAGTCACAGGAGCCTCACTAGGTGTATATGGCACTAACCACTAGTGGGGTTGGGGTGTTGCATAGCCTGCCTCACAGGGGACCTTGACTACCAAGCTCGTCCTGGCCTAGGGGAACCCACTGCCCACCGCCCCCACCCAGACACCTCGTAATGCGCGCAGTGTCAGCTGAATGAGAGTGTACTCACCCCCTTGTGGCTGCTGTGATGCCCTCAAGCGCCCATCCAACTCCGGAAACGCCACCGCCAGGATCCGGAACATCAGGGGGGTCATGGTGCGACGGGCACCCCTCCCACGTTGGGAGGCCATCTCCAGCTGGGCGTCCGTAGTCTTCTTGCTCCCTCGATATTTGCAGGTGACTCTGGTTACCCCAACCTGTCATGGCTACTGACCCCAGTGAGGAATCCCAGGACAAGGGCAGAGGAACGCTACAATGAGGCACATGGGCGAACTAGGAGGGTGATTGAACGAACCTTCGGCCTCCTGAAGGCCAGATTCCAGTGCCTCCATTTGACAGGTGGTTCTCTCTACTACTCACCAGAGAAGGTGTGCCAGGTAATTGTGGCCTCCTGTATGCTACACAACCTGGCTTTGCGACACCAGGTGCCTTTTCTGCAGGAGGATGGGCCAGATGGTGGTCTTGTGGCAGCTGTGGAGCCTGTGGACAGTGAAGAAGAGGAGGCAGAAGAAGAGAATATCGACAACAGAAACAAAATAATCATGCAATACTTCCAGTGAGACACAGGTAAGAAGATGCCACTGCCTCCCAGATCTCATACTATTATTGGAGCTCGCATATGTCGGTCTTTTACATTCAGTCTATGGACCCTGACTTGTCACATTGGCTTTCCATTTCACAGATGTGGGTCCCACTTTGTGCCCTCTGCTACATTTCCTCCAGGCCTACAGCTGTGTTACATCGGTATGTGCACAAGTAAATTGACATTGCTATATTCCATGGTTATTGCAATTACACGTTTGTGAAAGCACAGACTGACTCCAGATTGTTTTGTGATTGAAGTGTGTTTATTTCTGTGCAAATAAGTGGAGGGGGTTGTAAAATGGGCAGGGGGGATGGTGGAGGAATGTCCATGGCAGAGTCCAGTCAATTTATTACACAGGTGTATTGTCCAAAGGGGCATAGGAAGTGGAGCAATGGCAGTTGAAGGATGGACAGGGTGACAAAGTGGGACAGAAGGTTGACATTCAGGGGGGTCTCATTTCCTGGCAGGGGTCTTGGCAATGTTCTCTGTCTTGTTCCTGGATCTCAGGGACTGTTTGCAGGGTGGTTCTTCATCTGCAGGGGGTGGGGTGCTGGTGTTGTGTTCCTGTGGCAGTGCCTCCTGTCCACTAGCGCCGGCGGAGGTGGAGGGCTGTTCATCGTCCAGGCTAGTGTCAGGGGCTCCTTGTTGTGCCACAGTGTCCCTCCTGGTGTTGACAAGGTCTTGCAGCACACCTGCTATGGTGACAAGGGTGTTTTAATGGACTTCAGGTCCTCCCTGATCCCCAGATAGTGTTCCTCCTGCAGCTGCTGGGTCTCCTGAAACTTGGCCAGTACCGTTGCCATAGTCTCCTGGGAATGATGGTAAGCTCCCATGATGTTGTAGAGGGCCTCGTGGAGAGTGGGTTCCCTGGGCCTGTCCTCCCCCTGTCACACAGCAGTCCTCCCAGCTTCCCTGTTTTCCTGAGCCTCTGTCCCCTGAACCGTGCGCCCACTGCCCCCATTTGCCTGATTTTCTTGGGTTTGTGGGTTTGCCTAGGTTCCCTGTAGTGGTGGACACACTGCTGATTGACGTGTCCTGGGGACAGAGGGATGGGCCCGCTGGGTGGGTGCTGTGGTGGTGTTTCCTGAGGAGGGAGGCTCTGTGGTGGCTTGTGCCAGTGTCAGGGGAACTGACTGTCCCGAGGTCCCTGATGGGCCAGGCTGATCATCTTGATCCAGTTGTGAAGAGCTGCTGTCATCACTGTGGGTCTCTTCTGTGGGGGGAATGGATATGTCTGGTACCTCCTGTTTGGTGATGTTGGGTAGGGGTCATGCAGGGATGTAAAGGCATGATTATTGCATCTGTGTGTGCCATCGTGTGCAATGGGTGAGTGACCCTGTATTCCAGTGTTTGCATTCTTGGCTTGGTCCTTGTGTGATATTTGGTTTGGGGTCTGTGTGGGTATCTGTAGTGGACATGCTTTGGTGTTGCATGCAGGACTTGGTATTGGGATGGGTGGGTTGTGATAGTGGGGCATATGTGAGGTGGTGGAGTGATGGGGTGAGGACGAGGGTGGGAGTATGTGATGGCATGCAGGTAGGGTGGGGGGGATAAGGTAATAAAGAGTTGACTTACCAGAGTCCAGTCCTCCTGCTACTCCTGCAAGGCCCTCAGGATGCAGTATTGCCAAGACCTGCTCCTCCCATGTTGTTAGTTGTGGGGGAGCACGTGGGGGTCCACCGCCAGTCCTCTGTACAGCAATCTGGTGTCTGAAGACCACGAAACGCACCTTCCCCCGTAGGTCGTTCCACCTCTTCCTGATGTCATCCTGTGTTCTTGGATGCTGTCCCACTGCGTTGAGCCTGTCGACAATTCTGCACCATAGCTCCATCTTCCTTGCAATGGAGGTGTGCTGCACCTGTGATCCGAATAGCTGTGGCTCTACCCGGACGATTTCCTCCACCATGACCCTGAGCTCCTCCTCAGAGAACCTGGGGTGTCATTGAGGTGCCATGATGTGGTGTGGGTGATGTGTAAGGTGGTGTGTGTTGTGATGTGTGAGGGGATGTGTTGGTGTGTGTTGTTTGAGGTGCGTGGATGTTGTGTAAGTGATGGTGCTGTGTGTGTGTGGATGCTGGTGTTGTGCATGGTGGTGTCTCCCTCTGGCGTGGTTTCAGAATTCTGGTAGAAGGGTTTGTGGGTGCTTTATATTAGATTGGGTGTGGTGTGTGTATGTGTGTCAGGGGTGTGTATTTTGACTTGTCCAATGTTGTTGTGTTTTTTAAATGTGTGTGTATTTTGAGCGCTGAGGTGTGTACCGCCAATGGAATACCATGGTTGAAAGACGGCCGCGTTGATTCGTGGGTCATGATAGTGTGGGCGTATTCCTGTTGCATGACGGTGTCGGTTTTGTTATCGCCAGTTTGGTGTGGCAGACTTGTGTGGGTGTCTGTATTATGGTGGATTCCGAGCTGTGGGTCGTAATAGCTGTAGCGGAATTCCACAGCCACAGCGGTATGTTGGCGGTCTTCTGCACGGCGGTAAGCGGGATTTACCGCCAGGGTTGTAATGAGGGCCAATGTGCCAAAAATATCTCAGAGGATATACTCCCTTAGGAGGTAAGTAAAATACACAAAATATACACACACAAACCAAAATCAGGTAAGTAAAACAGTCGGAAAGTAGTGCACACATTGTAGAATACACTAGGATGCAATAGGCCTAGGGGCAACACAAACTATATACTAAGAAAGTGGGATGCGGACCACAAATGGACCCCTAGGCTAGTGTAGTGTGTAGAGGGTCACTGGGAGTGTAAGAAAACACTTAGGGTGTCCAAGATACCCCACCCCCAGGACCATGGAAAGTAGGAGTAAAGTACTACTATTTCCCCAGAAACACACTAAACTCGTGATAGAGGATTTTGCAGAGACCACAACAGACTGCAAAGCACCGAAGACGGACTCCTGGACCTGAGGACCTGCAAAGGAAGGGGACCAAGTCCAAGAGTCGTGAAAGTGTCCAGGGGGGCAGGAGCCCACTAAACCCCGGATGAAGGTGCAAAATGGCTGCCTCTGGATGGAAGAAGCTGAAGATTCTGCAACAATGAAAGGTGATAGGAACTTCTCCTTCATGCAGAAGATGTCCTACAGAGTGCTGGAGGATGCAGAGTTATTTCTTTGGCAAAAGACTGCAAACAAGCCTTGCTATCTGCAAGAGTTGTGGTTGAAGAAAAAGGGTGCTGCCTGGGCCCAGGAAGAACCAGGATGTCGCCACTTGGGAGAGGAGACAGAGGGAGCTCTCAGCAATGTAGAGAGCCCATATACAAGAAGGTACCACCCACAGAAGCACTTGAACACGGGTTCAGGAAGTCTGAACATGGCAGTCATCTCAACACTGCAAAAGAGGGTCTTACAAAGCCGGAGATCAACTCAGGGAGCTGAGCATTGCAGGACAGAGTGCTGGGGACCAGGGCTTGAATGTGCACAAAGGATTTTGTGGAAATGTGCACAGAAGCCTTAGTAGCTGCAGTTCACACGGTGCACAGGATTACTGTCTAAAGAGGGGAGGCGAGGACTTACCTCCTCCAGATTTGGACAGTTGGGCCACTGGACAGTCTGGGTTACTTGAGTCCACCACCTGTGTTCAAGGGGCCATGCTCGTCAGGATGAGAGAGGTCCCAGAGTACCAGTGATGCTGAAGTTTGGTGCCTGCTGGAGCAAGGGGAAGATTCTGTCAACCCACAGGAGATTTCTTCATGGCTTCCAGTGCAGGATGAAGGCAGGCAGCCCCCAAAGCATGCACCACCAGGAAACAGTCGAGAAAGCCGTCAGGATTAGGTGCTACAATGTCGCTGATAGTCTTCTTGTTACTTTGTTGCAGTTTTGCAAACGTCCTGGAGCAGTCAGCGGTCAATCCTTGGCAGAAGTTGAAGAGAGAGATGCCGAGGAACTCTGGTGAATTCTTGCAAGTCGTTATCTGATGGGGTGACTTGTGGGACTCTCACCAGGTTCTGTTACCCAGAATCATTTGCAAACCTCAACATTTGACCAAAAAACACTTTTTCCTCAAATTTCGGTGACAGAAAGTTCTGGAATCTGAGAGGAGACACAAATTTCCTTCCACCCAGCGTTCCCCCAAGTCTCCCGATAAAAATGGTACCTAGCTTGTGTGTGTAAGCCTAGGGCCCGCGACAGGAAATGCCACAAAAAACAACGTGGACACATCCCACTTTCCCAAAGAAAACAGAGCTATTTTTTGCAAAGTGCCTAGCTTTGGATTTTGGCCTCAAGCTCAGCCAGCACCTAGGGTAACCTAGCAAACCTGCACATTTTTGAAAACTAGACACCTAGGGGAATCCAAAGATGGGGTGATTTGTGGGGCTCTCACCAGGTTCTGTTACCCAGGATCCTTAGCAAACCTCAAAATGTGGCAAAAACAACACTTTTTTCCTCACATTTCGGTGACAGAAAGTTCTGGAATCTGAGAGGAGCCACAAATTTTCCTTCCACCCAGTGTTCCCCCAAGTCTCCTGATACAAATGATACCTCACTTGTGTGGAAAGGCCTAGCGCCCGCAACAGGAAATTGCCCAAAACACAACGTGGACACATCACATTCTCCTAAAGAAAACAGATCTGTTTTTTTGCAAACTGCCTAGCTGTGGATTTTGGCCTCTAGCTCAGCAGGCAGCTAGGGAAACCTAGGAAACCTGTGCATGTTTTAAAACTAGACACCTAGGGGAATCCAAGATGGGGTGACTTGTGGGGCTCGCACCAGGTTCTGTTACCCAAAATCAATTGCAAACCTCAAAATGTGGCCAAAAAAACACTTTTTACTCACATTTCGGTGACAGAAAGTTCTGGAACCTGAGAGGAGCCACAAATTTCCTTCCGCCCAGCATTCCCCCAAGTCTTCTAATATAAATGGTACCTCACTTGTGTGGGCAGGCCTAGTGCTCACGACGGGAAATGCCCCAAAACACTATCTGGACACATTAAAATGATCTAATACAAAACTACCTGTTTTTGCGGAGGGCACCTGCGTTTTTGATCGTGGGCTCAGCAGCCATCTAGGGAAACCTACTAAACCCAGACATTTCTGAAAACTAGACACCAGAGGGAGTCCAGGGAGGTGTGGCTTGCGTGGATCCCCCAATGTTTTCTTACCCAGAATCCTCTGCAAACCTCAAATGTAGCTAAAAAATAAAAAAATTCCCACATTTCTGTGTGGGATCACCACACCGGGACAAATTTCCTACCACCCAACGTTCCCCCGAGTCTCCTGGTAAAAATGATACCTCACTTGTGTAGGTGGGCCAAGTGCCTATGACAGGAAAGTGCCTAAAGCATGTCGAAATTGAAGGGGAACAAAAATGGGTCCAAAAGGGCAGTTTGAAAAAAAAGGGCAGCAGAATTTTTATTGGTATGGATGAGATAATGTTGGGTAGTAGGAATTTTGTGGATTCCTGCAGATTCTGGAAGGTTCCTTCACAAAAAAGTGGGAAAAATGTGTGATTTCCAGCAAAGTTGGATGTTTGCAGGGCATTGTGGGTAAGAAAATGGTGCCGGTGCATGTGAAGCACACCAACTTTGAATCAACCAGATGTTAAGTTTTCAAATGTGTCTAGGTCTTGTGGATTTTTCTACATGGCAGGGTCCCATAGTCAAAAAAGTGCAGCCCTCACCTTTCCAAGTGGGACGATTTTGAGTTACCAATCTCTCATGGCCCAAATGTAAAACCAAAACCCCCAAATATCAAATGTCCTCTTGGTTCCCGTGGGATAAAATGTTTTAGTGTGCAGGGGAGAGCTGAAAGACTGTTACCCTCTCCAGTTGGGGAGGGGGCATAACCAGGCCCATACTGGTTGGTGCCACCACCCCACAATTGTTTTTTTAATTCCCAGACATCTAATACTTTCCTACCCTCCAGGCTGTGGATCGGGGGTAATTGCCCATATGCCCACTAGTGGGCAGAACAACTTTGCCCCCATTTATTTGGGGTAGGAGTATGGCCATACCTCCACCCTCTTATTTTGAAAAAAAAAATCTTCTCTGGTCTCTGGTGGGCTTCAGGCCAATCTGCCAATCTGGCCTAGGCGGTCGCTCCCCACATATAAAAAAACAAGAAGATAAACAAAAACAAAAAAATATCCCTGGTGTCTACGGTTTTTCTTCCCCCCTCCCCCGGGTGCCTATCGGCCTAATTATATTAGGCTTATCTGCCCCCGGGGGGGCAGAAATGGCCTAAAATATCTGCCCCTCCCCCCCGGGGAGCGGCCCTTGCCCAAGGGACCGCTTCCCTTTTGGGTAAGAATAAAAACAATAAAAATTCCCTGCTGTCCAGTGGTTTCTGCCCCCAGGGGGGCAGAAATCGCCTAAAACTAATCTGGCCCCCTAGGAAGTGACCCTTGCCCAAGGGGCTGCTCCCTTTATTTAAATACATAAAAAAACATGCCCTGGTGTCTACTGGGCATTTCTGCCGATCGGGCAGCAGAAATGCTTCGAGAGACATGAAAGGAAAGGTTTTTCCTTTACTTTCATGTCCCTTCTGCCCCACCTCCCAGTCAGAAGAGAAATGCTTTTGCATTTCTCTTCCGAGATCGCGCTGGAAGCATGCCACCAGCGCGATCCGAGGTGACCTCTGATGAGGTCAGTGCGCGTTTTGCGCGCCGACGTTATCAGACGTCACCAGCGGTTGGGGGGGGGATCGGGGTGAAAGGGGAAGCGATTCCCCTTCCATCCCCAACTGGGGTGTGTGGGAGGGAGGCACACGGGGGGGCGCTGCACATGGGCCAGGTACAGGACGAGTTAATATTGTCCCAGGCACACAGTAATCCTGTGCCAGGACGAGACTAGCTCGCCCACGGCACACTAGGGGTTAAACAATGCGCTACTAGGTGTAATGTTAACGCTTGTCTAGCATTCTCAGGAATCTCTAAGGTGTTAACCATGTTGTAAAATGGGTAGAGATGGAACACCACATGGGGAGTATAGTCCTTTTAATGAGTTCGAGCTTGAACAGCCTACAGTCAAATTAGGTGGTCCCTGTTCAGCTGAGGAGGATCGTCCCCAAGACCACGGACGTCTCCGTACAATGGTACTTAGGGTACCTGTAGTATGTGAGACAGTGAAAGTCAGGTGTTGTATGTTTAAGTATAGTGGAAGGTTGAGGGGTGGAATGTAGAATGTGGGGAGATGGAACCTGGGGGTTGGAGGTTGAGGCATTCTGATATGGGAGACGGTTGAGAAAGGATGTGTGGACCAGCTTGAGAAAATAAACTTAAGAAATACAAGATTACGTGTGTCCTCATCTTTACATTTTGGCGACGAGGGAAAGGAAGATTCAATGAAAGAATTAGTGGACTTTTAAAGGTTTGACAGGATGTACTCCAGGCGCACACTACGGAGGAGGTGAAGGAGTAGTACTTCACGCAATTTCAACAGAAGGAAACACATGAATTGAACGAGTGCGCGATATGGAGACACGGCAGTGAAGGTGGGCTTTCAGTTTTTATTTTATTTTAGTGCTTTCTGTTCCTCCTTCGCTGCCTTTGCCTGCCAGTTTGAACTGCCGTTGTGGGTTTGGTCACGCGGCCTAATTTAAACAACGCGCCGCGCAACATCCTTTTCTGGATCCTAGAGCGTGCTGTACATTCTGTGCTCTACGCGCAGTAGCGAATCTTCGCATCGTACCGGATTGAATTTAAGTGGAAGACTGCTGTGTTGAGGATTACAGGAGGATTACATTAGCAATATACCTTACTTCTTTGCGCAGCCCTGTGTTGGAGTACACCTGTTTCTTGCTGTTCCTGCCGTCTGTGCTGTTCTCTGCATATTGTTCTGGGCGGAGCCGGGACTTTGTCTTCTAGACATAAACAGAGGACTATCGGATGGTTTCTTCTATTATTGTCACTAAAGAAGGTCCTTAAAGGAAAAATGCGGAAAAGGAACATCTTTGTGACAAATATTCATTAACTTTATGAACAACTAAAGTCACTTACATAAATTTATTTTTCTTTTATTTTTTATTTTTTCATATTTTTTTTTCTTCCCCCTTTTTATATATAAGTATACTTATTAAAAGGAAAAGGGAGAAAAGATGCAGTTTGAACCTCCTGCAAAGTTTTTACAGAACAAGGGAGAACCACCATTGCATTGGACTAGGTGGAAGGAAGAGTTTTTGACTTATATGAAAGCTATTGATGATGACGAAATGTCACAAGATAGGAAAAAAAATATTTTATTACATTGTTTAGGCTCTGAGGGGCAGATGGTTTTCAGAACTTTACCACCAGTACTGTTACCAGATCATACGGAGGGTGAAGTGGACGTTTTCAAGGAAGCGCTAATGAGATTGGAGAAGAGATTCAAACCTACTGCAAGTCTGGTATTAAATAGATTCAAGTTTTATACTAGGGCACAGCATTCTGATGAGACATTTGATGAGTTTTTAACAGCACTACGAGCAATATCTATACATTGCAATTTTGGTCATATGACAGATGAGATGATTCGGGATCAAATTATAGTGCATGTGAAAAGCAGCAAGATCCAAGAACATCTGTTGGTTTTGGGGGATCCTAAATTGCAAGATGTAATCTCTACTGCGAAAACTCTAGAGCAATCTGAGAAGTGGATGAGATCTGTACAGGATGTCGATAAAGTTAATAATATAGAATCTGAGGTGGTGGGTGCAATGATGGGTAGTAATTCGAGTGGTAATCCTGGTTTCAAGAATACTGGTGTGGGTAAGAAATGGGTGAGACAAGATAGGATGGAGAAACTATCCTGTTTCCGTTGTGGTAGTGTGAACCATCTTGCATCGTCGCCCCAATGTCCGGCAGTTGGAAAAGAATGTATGAAATGTGGAAGGTTGGGACATTTTGCTCGGGTATGTAAAGATTTCAAGAAAAGTAACTATGTAGCCAAAGGGAAGATGGCGTGTGTTAGTAGTGGTAAAGATGGTCATGATTGGCTGAAGGGTGATAATGAGCAAAAGGGCATGGTGTTGTCACTCAAGCATGGGGATGAAATACGGTGCGAACAGATAAAACGACCTAGATGTGAGGTACAAATCGCTGGGAGGAGGCTGGAGTTAATGGCAGACTCGGGGTCACCTTGGACAATTGTTACACAAGATTATTTTAAGCAAGTCTTTGAGGGAATTTGGGAATTGACCGATTTGAAGGAACCAGATATTATTGCTGAAAGTTTTGAAGGGAGGACTATTGATGTGACTGGTTTTGTTGAAACTGGAATCACTTTTAAAGAGAGACGTGCCAATATTAAATTGTATGTTGCAGTTAAGGGGGTTAATGTCCTAGGATGGAGGGACCAAGGAAAATTGGGTGTAATTTTGAATCCCCGGTGTAGTGAACCTGTATTAGTGATAGAGTCCAGGGAGGCAACAGAGTGGATTACTTCTAAGTTTCCACAAGTTTTCACTAGTAAATTGGGCAAATTGATCAACTACAGCCACAGAATTAAAGTCAAGGCTAATGCCAAACCTGTAATTCAGAAACTTAGGAATGTTCCCATTAGTATCATGGATTAAAAAAAGAAGATCTTGTCAGATATGGTGAATGAGGGTGTGATAGAAGAGATTGAATCCTCTGAGTGGGTTTCTCCGATCGTTTTAGCACGAAAATCTGACAATTCTTTGAGACTGTGTGTGGATTTGAGAGCTGTAAATGTTAACATCATTGTGAATTGCCATCCTTTACCCAAGATAAATGAGGTCATTAGTATGTTGGAGGGGGCGAATATTTTTTCCACATTGGATTTGAGATCGTCGTATCACCAAATTGAATTAACGGAAGATTCTAGACATCTCATGGCGTTTATCACCCCGCAAGGGTTATACCAATTTAAGAGGATGCCGTTTGGATTGGCGTCAGCAGCGTCAGTCTTCCAGAGAGCGATGTTTCATTTGTTTAAAGACATGGACAAATATGTGAAGTGTTTCCAGGATGATGTTTTAATTTTCTCAAAAGATGAAGTTGAACACAAACTGCATGTAGAAAATGTTTGTAAAGTGTTGAGTGTGAATGGTTTGACTTTAAGGGAGAAGAAGTGCAAATTCTTCTTGAAATCTGTTGAGTACCTAGGTCATACAATTTCGGGAGAAGGTGTTGTACCAAAATGATCCCTAGTGGAAGCAATAGTAAATGCTCCTGCTCCTTATGATCGTGAAAAATTATTATCATTCACTGGCTTGTGTGAGTATTATAGCAAATTTATTGAGAATTTTGCTACAAAAATGGAGCCTTTGAGGGAGCTTACGCGAAAAGGAGTCCAATATGTATGGACAGAAAAACAGAGTAATGCATTTGAGAGGATTAAGAAAGAGATAATACAGGCGCCTACTTTGAGACCTTTTTGTGTGGGGGCACAATGCATAGTTACTGTTGATGCAAGCATGTATGGGATTGGTGGGGTTTTATCTCAGAGATGTGGGAGAGACAAATGGAATGTTACGTTTGCTTCTCGCACATTGACGGATGCAGAAAGAAGGTATGCAGTAATTGAGAAGGAATTGCTAGCATGCATTTGGGCTGTGGAGCACTTTCGGGACTATATTTGGGGGTCCAATTTCATTCTGCAGACAGATCATAAGCCTTTAGTAGGTATTTTATCTCCTGGGGGAGGTTGGAATGCCACTGCCTGTATTGCCAGACTTGTTTCCAGGTTGCAAGAGTATTGTTTTAAAATGGAGTATGTGCCGGGTAGAAGTAATGCTGTAGCGGATTGTTTGTCGCGTCTTCCACAGGATGAAGGGAAAGGTGTGAGTATTGTGGAAAGGGATGTGGTATCTTCTGTGTCTGGATACATGTCTGCCGAGTTTGGTAGTATACATGAAGATGAGTGGATGAAGTGTGATGAGGAGGATTTAGTTTTCCAAGAGGTTAAGAGATATGTGAGGGACGGTTGGCCAAGAAGGAATTGTATAGCTGCTGAGTTAGAACCATATGGTAAAGTTAGGGATGAATTGCATATAGAGAGTGGGTTGTTGTTTAAGAATGGGAAGTGCATTCCACCCAAGGATATGCGAGATGTGATTTTGAAACTGGCACATCGTGGTCATCCTGGAATGTCTTCTATGAAAAGATTGATACGCACTTGTTTTTGGTGGCCTGGTTTAGACAAAATGGCAGATCGGGTTGTGAGGGAGTGTTGTGTGTGTGTAAATGCGGAGAAAATGCTGAGAACAGTACCTGCTCCCCTTGAACCTATTCCCTGGCCGAATTGTCCGTGGCAGAAGTTAGGTTTTGATGTTTCTGGCCCATTTTTTTCTCTTCCAACAGATACACTTTATGCTTTGGTGTTAATTGACTATTTTTCCAAATGGCCAGAGGTGAAGTTGGTTGCTCAGGTGACATCTGCAACTATTATTGAGTTTTTCAAGGAGTTGTTTTCTAGGGAAGGATATCTGGAGGTGTTGATTTCGGATAATGGCGTCCAACTGACTTCTGGTGAAATGCAAAGTTTTTTTAAATATAGTAATATCAAACATGTTACTACACCTCTGTATGATCCTCAAGGGAATGGTCAAGTAGAGAGATTCAATCGAGTTCTTAAGGATAGTATTTGCTGGGCAAGAGGATTTGGGGGAATGTGGAAAGAGAAATTAAGGGAGAAGTTGTGGTATTATCGCATTACCCCGCAAAGTACCACGGAAGTGAGTCCATTCAAATTACTGAAAGGAAGACATCCTGTGTCTAAATTGTGTCCGTGGTGGTTTAAGAAGAAACTGAGTAAGGACTGGGAGGATATCTCAGTGGAGGAAGTTAGAGAAAGGGTGAGGGGGAAACAAGAGAAATTTAAGAAGAGATATGATGACAAGTGGAAGGTGAGGGAACCTAGTTTTTCGGTTGGTGATTGGGTAAAGGTGCGTGAGCCAGGTTTTGTGAGGAAAGGTGCATCTAAGTTTGGCAGGGCTTTGAAGGTTGTAAAAGTGTTCAAAAAAAGTGTTGTTACACAGGATGGTAAAGTGTGGAATGTGAGCAGATTGGCAAAATGTGCTGGTAATTTTGAGTATCATGACGGAAATTGTGGAACTGATCCGTTAGTGATGTTTGGAAGTGGGATGCAATCTGGTGTTTGTATAAAAAAAGGGGCAAGTTGTGAACAACAGGAAGTCATGGAGAATGGTTCTTGTGAAGGAGAGGCTAATATGGAGTTGGGTGACAGTAATGGTAATGTTACTATGGATGATCATTCTGTTGTGAATTATCATCCTGTGAATTATAATTCTGTTGCGTCACGTGTAAAGTCCTATGTCAGGACGAGACGACAGCCTGCAAAGCTCAAAGACTTTGTTTAGAAAAAAGTATGGTGTTTACATTATGTTTTGATTTACAATACATTTTCTGTATTCTGTTGTTATATGTATTTTAATGTTTATATTTCTTTTGTTAGTTTTGTTTAAGGAGGGAAAGTGTGTTGTATGTTTAAGTATAGTGGAAGGTTGAGGGGTGGAATGTAGAATGTGGGGAGATGGAACCTGGGGGTTGGAGGTTGAGGCATTCTGATATGGGAGACGGTTGAGAAAGGATGTGTGGACCAGCTTGAGAAAATAAACTTAAGAGATACAAGATTACGTGTGTCCTCATCTTTACATCAGGGTATCCCTAAATCAGTGCCTAAACACCATCATTGGTGGCGCCATGTCATAGTTGGACTCTTGATCTAGGCAAGACTGCTGGTGTAAGGATGACAGTACTTATGCTTCTAAGCGGCTATGCCAATCCTACAACAAATTGCAACTGTCTTCCCTACCCTCCCGTCTCACAAGCAGCACCTCACCAAAAACCCAAATAGTAAAAGGTGATTTGTGGCAGCCTTTACGCATGGATTCAAGAGTGCGACATCTCGGGGAGCGTTGTGGTTAAACAAAGATTACCCCTTTCTCACATTAGCAACGTGTCTCACTCAAACACAGGCAATGAAAGAGATGAAGCAAGATTTCAATAAGTTTTATTGTAACAAAACTGCAATCTACGATAAGTTGCATGGGCTGCAATGATTAGGATAATGCCCAGTGCAAGAAACAGAATGGTAAAGACAAGAGTCATTAACATAAAGACCCCCACCATCTTGCAATGACATGAAGTGACATGAAGTATGAAATATGTCCTAATACCCTAATGAGGTGAAACTAACCTCTAACCTAGAAGAGAGCTAGGCGTGTTAAACCCAATCCGCCAATGCAATGTCCATGAGAATAGCCCCCGAACCCATGTTACCTTGGAATGAGGTTTCTATCTCAAACTCTGTAGGGACACGAAAACTGGGTCAGCGTCAAGGCGTCGTGCGGCATCGATAGCAGCGATGGCATCTGGTTGGAATCCCTCTGACTATCTGTCCAAGTGAGGAGTATTTATATAGATCTGTTTGGACCCCTGACATAGGTCTGTTCCCAAATAATAGATAACAAGACGGTAATTTATGTAAACAATTCCCTCAATGACGTGACACCTACAGTTTGTTTATCTTTGCCGCTTGATATTGACGCCTTAGCGAGATGGAACTGATAACGCAAAACTAAAACATGGGCCTAACTAAAAACAAGGCAGCCATCTTAAACGATATAATTAAATAAATGAGCTAAAACAGAGCAAGCTAAGTAGGGTAAAAGTCACTAGGTGACGTGGGCACAAGTCTGCAAGCCAAAGGCCAAGCTAACTCCTGTTTCCCATTAACACAAACCAGGCTTCCCTACACTATCTACCATTTCATTCACATCAATCTTAATAAACATGTGTGCTCTATTAACTGTAAAGATGCAGCTGGAATGCATCCTGTGTTTCATTAAAATTGTGATTGAAACACTTCCGTACATGGAGTATTGAAACGTGTTCAGCGCTGTGCCGAATTCTCTTCTGAGAAGAGTGTGCACTGCCTAAAAAGGTCAGTTTACTTGAGAAACAGAACTTGGTGCATTGCTTCCCTGTTTCGAGTCCATCTTCGGACGTTGGGCTGCATTGGCATAAAATGAAACTGAAACACTCTACATGTGGGGGTATTTAGCTGCCATACCAAAAACAAAATTTAGGAATATCAAACTAGGGAAAATTATGTGGTCCAGTGCATCAATCTCCCTACATAAACCTAGATGACTTGGAGGGTCTCCACATTCAGAAGTTTATGATTCCAACGTAAGATTTCAGTGATTTCTTTCATAGGCAATAGGAGTAGAGTTTTTTTACTCTCTTTGTGAGGGTTAGGCACAACAACAGATCCTGAAGAATCACCACCTGATCCATGTGACTGTATTAGGCGAGAAACATGTTGATCATGACTAGCAGTTCTGTAGCATAGGGAATACCCACACACATTTCCATAATATCTAAATCTCTAAAGTGGAAGACATAACTTTTGTTGTGGGTAGGGAACCACATCATTGTTTTCTGTACTTCCCCCCTTTTTTTGTTCTTCATCTTTGCCGGGGTATGAGGTTGTACTAAAGATAATTTACTTGGGCACCTTTAGCCAATTTTAGCAGTTTACCCAGCTCCTCTCACATCCACTCTCTATCGGCATTCTTTCTTAAAAAGATGTCCAGCAAAGAACCCTTTAGTAGGGCCCGTCAGGCATTGCAGTGCTGGCCTGCCGAGGGGCATGACCCGATGATGAAACATGTCACCCGATGGTGAGTGAGGGCTGCTGTTCCTGTAAGACTAATGCATGTGGTGACTGAAAAGACCAACTACCCTAATTAGTGGAATGCAGTCCGTTCTTTTGTAACATCTTATTTCAGTTATAAGTATCTAGGTGTTTCCCATTGACATTCACAGGCCTTGGAGAGCATTGCTATATCTTATGAGCAGAGTCTGGAAGTCCTTGGTTTGTCTCATAGTGAGGCCGGTTAGTGGTTAGGTAGTTTCTCGTCATGCTGACAGGCACAGCAAGGTTATCTCAGCAGAAAGCTTGTTGCTCAACGCGCTGACAGGCACAGCTCAGAACTATCCTTTTAACCCTTGTAGATCATCACACTGACAGGCACAGCTTTACGTCGCTCACCTCAGTGAAAGCCTGTCATGCATGGAACTCTTGACAGGCACACCTTGGTTCTTGATAGAAAGCTCATTTGTAAGACTCCATGCACACCGGCTGACATCTGGAAGTGGCAATTCCTTTGAGGCAGTTTGTCCCTGTTTCTGTGAGGTGAAAGTCATGCATGATTCGTGCCGGTCAATCATCTATGATGACAGGCACACCTTTGTATTGAATTACCGGAGATAATCAAATACATCTCTTCTTATTACCAGTGACATATATTTTCAGTAACTTGAATATTGGTTATCATAATTGTTTTACTTCTGCAAGTATGATTATCTGATACTTGGACTTTCTGGGGGTTGTGAGTGTTAACGGTTTATTTATTTTGAGTGGTCTAAGCAGGGAGGTGCAACCTGGTTAGGTAATAGAAATAGAAATGTAAAATGTCACACCAAAACCATTTTTCCTTTTTTTACAGGAGAACCACTGGTTAAATGGCTGAAGTGGAAGAAAATGTTTGCTAACTACTCAAGAGTTTGTCGTACTAATTTTATTGCAGATAGTGTATGTATTCCTTCTTACTTAATTGTTTGGGAGGGGAAGGTCTGGAGTTTTTGATGAATTTGCAGGAAATAAGTGTGGCATATCAGAGTTCCTCAAATGAGTATGAAATATGTGTTCTGAAACTGGATTCACATTATGTACACACAGCCAGCATTATTATGGAGCGATATTTTTTTTGGATAAAATAATAAGGAAAGTGTGATTTGGTTGAAGACTTTGTGACAGTAATTATAAAACTAACAGCAAGTTGTAAGTATGGAACTCTTAGAGAAGAAAGAAGAAAGGATCAATCTGTATTAAAATGCTACAATGATAAAATAAGGGAAGAACTGTGGTTAAAGGATGAACCACTTTTAGAGAAGGTGCTTATTATAGCAAAGCATGTTAAACATATGATGAATTGGTTCTGTGAGTTATGCAACGAACATAGGCAGAGAACAAATACAAACAAGGTTGAAAAAGTTGTAAGTCTGGTCAAGCAAAAATCTAGTGTAGATGTCAAAAGGAACACCATGAATGAGTTGAAAGTGAGTTCTGAATTTCAAGGTATTTGTTTCAGTTGCAGTAGGTATGGACATAAAGATAATGCTCTTACGTGTCTGGTGATACATGTTATGTGCAACTCTTGGGGGAAAAAAGGTCATTTTTCCAAGTGTGGCAAAGAAAAAAACAAAAACATGAAGTGAAAGAAATTGCTTTTTAAGTAAATGAGTGTAAAAAGAACATCTATCAGAATGGGTCAAAACTGATAATTGCCAAACTCCTATTCTAGCTGGGGTTGGGTACCAGTATGACACTATCTTGTATGTTGTCTATGTCCTGTGTGTCTGGCTCTGTATAAGACATCTTCTTTCAGTATTGGATAAGGTCCTGCTCAGTTCCTCCTCCCACCACCGCTGTCCTGGTGTTCGGGCTGTGATCTCCCCCTACGCAGGATTGCATATACTTCAGAGATCAATTGCTTCTCTTTGCGTTTAAGAATGAGCCATCACTCAAAGGGTGTCTAAGGCATTCCACATATGGCCAGACAAAAGGATGCAGCACTCAATGTTGCACCTGTATGTATGGGACCAGGTCCACTACAATTCAGTCATAGTCTACTTTAAGCTGCTCAAATGGAATGATCCCTGGCCCCCTCCCCTCTTGTCAACACCGGGTGTGTACTCTGGGTTCTGTAGGATTGGTGTCATAGGGTAAGGGAAGGACGTCAGCTCTGCTTTGTCACCACTGTGTCCCAGGTCCTAAATACAAAGAGTGTCACAGGTGAGGCGTAGATCATACAGGCTCATTGTATTTTGGGGAGCCAGGGTACCTTCCATATATGAGAGTCGGTTACCGCCTGGTCCATTAAAAAACAATGTTTTTAAACAAGTGGTCTCCTCCATTCTACCAAGTACTGGAGCTGCAATGCTTGGTAGTAGACCAATAGTAATGGGGAAGCGAGTCCACCCTCTTTTGGTGATGGGTACAGGAGGTTGTGTAGGCGAGGTTTCCACCCTCCCCAAATGAATCGATTAATAGTAAGTTTTAGCAACTGTTTTGCGTGTTTGGGAAGTTCGAGAGTTAGGACCTTGAATAGGTAGAGGATTCTTGGGAGTGTAGTCATCTTAAAAGCAGCAATCCTGCCAAACCAGGAAAGGCCTAGCTGATTCCACTCCGCGATATGTGCCTTAATTTGTCTAGTCAATTTAAGTCAATTGTGCATCGTAGAGACTGAGCTAATTGGATTCCCGGGCAGGGGATATAGTATGGTACCCATTCAAATGGTAACTCTGCTCTGAGGACCAGAAAGATTCAGGATGAGGGATTTCTCCATATTCACCTTAAAACCGGAGTATTTACCAAAGCTCTGTAACTGTTGCAACAGAGTCAAAGGGAAATCAAAGGGTCAGTGACACCTAGGATAATGTCATCCGCATTAAGGCTAATGAGGTGTTGCTCACCCTCAAACATGACGACTGATATAGTTAGATGTGTTCAAAGGTGTTGAGCCAGAGGCTTCATGTAAAGGGTGACCTGGAGAGGAGAAAGGGAACCCTGCCTCGCTCCCAAATAGATAACTAAAGGAGTGGAGGTTATACCATTGACCTGAACGGTGGCCCTGGGAGAGCTATAGATGCTCTCAATGCAGCGAAGAAATAGTTCTAAGAAGTCAAAGTGTTCTAGTGTTTTAACAGGTATGGCCAATGGACTCGGTTGAACGCTTTTTCTGCATCTATGTAGAAGAGGAGGGGCTCCGTCTTGGAGCACAAGGCTTTGTCTAGTAGGTGGAAGAGTCGTTGAGTGTTGTCTCCACACTGACGCCCCAGGACAAATCCAACCTGGCTTGGGGAGATTAGCCCTGGTATGTATAGATTAAAGTGGTGTGCTAGCACTGAGGTGAACAATTTGTCATTGATGTTAAGGAAAGTTATGGGTCTGTAGAACCTGCATAAGGCAGGATCCCTCCCTGGCTTAGGAATAACTGGTATGGAAGCCTCCAGCATGGAATCTGTGATGCAACCTGTAGAAGCAACGTAGTTAAAGAGCTTTGTCAAGATAGAGGCTATTTCGTGGCAAACGGTTGTATAGAAAGCTGAGTGAAGCCATCCGGGACAGGAGACTTCAAGGACTTAAAACGGGCAATGGCGGAAATCGCCTCTTTAACGCATATGGGTTGTTCATGGGATTCAGTAGTGTATGTAGGGAGCTGTGTTACTGGGAGTGTCGAGAGGTAAGTTGAGGAGTCCTTGTCTGTTCCCTGATCCTCAGTATACAGGGTTTCATAGAGGGTCTTAGATGCCTCTGCAATGAGTGTCAGAAAGCACTTTCACAGTGGGTGATTGTTTGATTGCTCTGACAATTCCAGAGTTCCCTTTGGCTCGCAGGTGGTGCACTAAGAGTGTTCCACATCTATTACCCCCCAGGTAGCATTTATGCTTCAGTTGGGGTAGCGCATACTCTGCTCTACTGAGGTCTTGGTGATTAAGGAGCATGCAAGTGCGTTCAAGCTCTCTCCATATTTGGGGCACCCCCATACACTTATGGATCGTCTCGCGTTTCGAGACTTTATATTTCTTTTTTCTTTGCGGAGGCGATTTTCAGAGGCTGAAATGGCTATCTACACTCCCCTTAGCACTAACTTCGGAGTTTCCCAAAGGGAGCACATGGCAACTTGACCAGTGTAGTTAGTCTGCATGTAGTTTTGTATGGCTTGCCTCAAGGCAGTGACATTCATGGGGGCCTGAAGTGCGGAATCCTTGAAACAGCAGCGTGGGGTGGTTGGCAGAGCATGAGCGAGGCGCATGGTCAGAGTTAAGGGGGCATGATCCAAAAGTGATCTTGGAACAATGTCTGAGTCTTGCGTCAGAGTCCGTGGAAGTAGAATGTTATAGTCACCATACGTGGGTCAGTCCACAGTCCGCTAGCCAGTTACGTCCATAGAGCGAGAAAGCTCCTGTCTGGTCAAAGAGATGAGCCGATCTATCGAGGTCATTGTCCATGACTAGACTGAAATCACTCCAATCAGTATGGCTGCGTTGGGGTTTGCAATAAAGATGAGTGTGTTTAGGATAATTGATTCCTGTCCCTCATTGGTGGCGTAAATATTCACTGTTGTAAACTGTAAGGTACCCAATCGTATCTTGTACACTTGGAATCATCCCCGAATATCAGTTATTTTGGAGAGTATGTCACCCCAGAATCGGGAGGAGAACAGCAAAGTAACCGCACCCGTCTTCATGGCATTTGTGGACCATAGTTGACAGTGGAAACATCTAGATTGCATATGGTGTACATCTTTAGGGAGGAGGTGAGTCTCCTGGAGCAAGCAAATGTCGCTCTCTGAGTGTTCAAGTAGGGGCATCATCGATCTCTGCTTAATGGGATTATTGAGGCCTCTAACATTGTGGCTCAATACCTAAACTTCCAGGAATGTCTCTTTGAGGGTAGGAAAGGCTGTGGATAGTAGAGCTAGGGGAACATGTGAGCTCATATAGGCAGGTGTCGTGTAAGGGGCACTTACCTAGTTAGACTAGGCATGTATTATTACTCCTGAGGAGGTGAAAGGAAAAACAACCCCAAAAACAGAAAAAAGGAGAACTACAAACTGTAAACATAGAGAAAATAAGTCCATCTTCAATGGTAGTTGAGGTAGGAAGGTGGGTCATGGGGCTTAAAGCCAGACGAAAAGAAGAATCTCTAGGAATGTGTCATCAGTCCAGGTATACAGCTCCTGGCTCCATGCTCTTTCTGCCTTCAGGCTGCTATGGGCCCAGTTTGACCATCATAGATCTCTATTTAGTCAGTGTCTCCTTCGGCCATCGACACCCCCAGAGAGTGCCTGAAGCAGTGATTGTCTCTCTTTGGTCACAGTGGCTGAATCCGGACAGGCTTTGGCAGCAGGACTTTTGGTACAGCGCCATCTGGTTTTCTTGCAGGTTGTATCCATGGACGAGTCCTCTCAGCCTGATTGGCCATTAGGGTCCTCGATGCCCAGTATGCTGCATACTTCTCGCAGGGACCGAAACTGGAGCATTTTTCCATCATGTCGGAATATTATCCTGAATGGATGGCCCCAAGAGTAGGCAATGCCCTCATTTCATAGGTGGGCCATGAGGGTGCATCTCAGGTTGCAGTTGAAGTGTAATTGCGGACAAGTCCTGGTATAGGACTGGGGTGTGGTCTCTGAATTCTATTGGGTGCTTTAGAGAGGATCTCCTCTTTCAGTTGGAAGTCGTGTATGTGGGCGGTACCCTGTTTGTCCTAGTTGGGCCTAACTGGTGCACTTAGTCCAGCTTCAGCTCCTTCTCCTCGTGGCATTCAGTATGTCACAAAAGAGTGTCCTTACATATCCACTCATGTCCGTTATCTCTTCTTTTGCTGGTACCCCCCAGATTTGCACATTGGTCCTCCAGGAATGATTCTTGAGGTGTTCAGCATAGGTCTCGAGTTCCATGTGTTGTGCTTGCAGTCGTAGGACCTCTTGTTACAGCCATTCAACCTCTGTAGGAGGCTGGCCTGGTTTGTAGTGGGTACCCAAGGTACTTATACCTTATACCAGGTCCAGTTATCCTTTATTAGTGAAATGTAGACAGTGTCTAGAAGGCAGGCTCTCTAGGAGTAGTGTGGATGAACAGTCAAGGCCTAAATAGGAGACATGCAAAGCTCATGCAATGCCACTGTAGTCACACAGTACTCACACACATGAAATAAAATACTCAGTGTTACAAAAATAAAGGTACTTTATTTTGGTGACACAAATACCAAAAATACCAGAGACTATACTCCCTTAGTAGGTAAGTAATACTCAAACTATATACACTAAAATGCAGAAATAGCTGTAAAACAGTTAGAAAACACTGCAATTAGTGAAAATCACAATAGTTAGAAATGGGCCTGGGGGAACACAAACCATATGCTAAGAAAGTGGAATGCGAAAGTTGGTTTCCCACCTAGGCAAGTGTAGTGTGTAGAGGGACGCTGGGAGTACTGGAAAACACCAAAGGTAAGTAATAGAACCCACCCCAGAGCCCATGAAAGCAGGAGTAAATCACAGTAACTTTCCTAGAACACACAAGAACACGGGAAATAAGATATTGCAAGAACCAGAAGAGACTGCAAGACACCAGAAGGGGACCAGGGCCAAGAAGCACTGAAGAGTCCAGGGAGAACAGGAGCCCCCGCAAACACGGATGAAGGTGCAAAAGAAAAACCACTGGTGAAGAACAACAGTCACTACTGCACCCAAGAAACAGATGCGGGTTCCTGGATGGTGCAAATGATGTCCCACGCTAAATGGATGATTGCAGTCTGGTTTGCGTCACTGGATTCTGCCAACAAGCCTTGGCACACGCAAAGTTCGCAGTTAGTGGCAAATGGCACTGCCCAGGACCAGGAGGGACCTGGTGGACTTTACCCAGGAGGAGGAGACACAGGGGGATCTCAGTCACTCAGAGAGCCCTCAGAAGAACAGGTAGTGTACACAGGAGTCCCACAGCATAGGGACAAAGAAGCTGTAAAAGGAGACCCACACAGCACTACAACAAAGGGATCCCACGGCGCCGGAGAACCACACAGGAGGCTGTGCATCGCAAGAAGGAGGGCCGGAGACCGGAGCTGCAGGGTGCATGAAGAACTTTGTGGAAAAATGCCAACAAGTCTTGGCAACTGCAAAACACTTGGTGCACGAGGGTACTGTCTCGATGGGAAGGCAAGCTTTTACCTCCACAAAGTTGGACATCAGGACCGTCGGGACGACTTCAGTCCACCACCTATGTTGCTGGATCCACGCACTTATTCAGGAGAAGGGACCCAAGGCACCACTCATTGCTGCAGGGGGTGCCTGCTGAAGCAGGGTAGTGACCTTCACTTCAAGGGAGATTCCTTTGTTCTTCTGGTACAGGCTGAAGACTGGCTGTCTTCTGAGGATGCACAACTAGGAAACAGTTGCAGATGCTGGCAGGAGCTGAAGACGCAATTTTGCAGAAGTCATCTTTGCTTCTTTGTTGCAGTTGTAGAGTTCCTGGAGGGTCCAGATGCAGTTTCTTAGGTAAGAAGGTAATGTAAAGGATGCAGAGGATTCCTGCTGAGTCTTTCAATCCGAATCTGAAGAACCACCCAAGAGAGAGACCCTAAATAGCCCTGAAAGGGGGATTGGTCAGTTACACTGGTAAGCACCTATCACAGGAGGGTTCTGACGTCACCTGCTGGCACTGGCCAATCAGATGCTCCCAGAGTTCCCTACCACCTTGAAATCGAAGATGGCAAAACCCAGGGACCTTCTGGAGGAGCTCTGAGCACCACCCCAGGGGTGGTGATGGACAGGGGAGTCGTCACTCCCCTTTCCTTTGTCCAGTCTCATGCCAGAGCAGAGACTGGGGGTCCATGAACCAGTGTCGACTGGATTATGCAAGGAGTGCACCATCCGTGCCCTTCAAAGCATTTCCAGAGGCTTAGGGAGGCTACCCCTCCCATACCTATAACACCTATTTTCAATGGGAGAGGGTGTAACATCCCTCTCCGAAAGGAAATCCTTTGTTTTGCCTTTCTGGGCTTGAGCTGCTCAAGCAACAGGTGGCCAGAAACCTATCTGTGAGGTGGCAGCAGCTGGGGCTGCCTGGAAAACCTCAGAAGGGTGTAATGGCAGTTCTGGGGGTCCTCTAAGGAGCCCCCTGAGTGCATGGAATCATACAACCAATGCATGCAAGAGCCTTCGGGTATGATTCCAACATGTTTGATACCAAACATGGCCATATTCGGAGTTACCATTATGAAGTTGTACAGATGTAGTTCCCTATGTCTAGTGCACATGAAAAATAACGTCCCCAAAATCATGAAGTCCAGGAAAACGGTCCTGGATGATGTTAGGGCACCTCTGCTAGTGCAGGGGTGCCCTCACACATAGGTACTCAGCACCCAGCCTTCAGGGTTGGAAGGCCTGACATATGGGTAACTTATAATTGACCTGGTACAGTGTAAATGGCAGTGAAAGGGTGCATGCACCATTTCACACAGGCTGCAATGGCAGTCCTGTAGAACCCTTTGTGTAGGCTACCTCTGGGTGGCAAAAGAAATACTGCAGCTGATCGGGATCCCCTGTAACCCCAATGCCCTGGGTACCAAGGTACCATATACTAGGGACTTCTAAGGGGGCACCAGTATGCCAATTGTGGGGTAATACTGGATTACCAGTATCCTATAACAATAATTAAAGGGAGAGAGCATAACTACTGGGGTCCTGATTAGCAGGATCCCAGTAGACACAGGCAAACACACTGACAAACTGGCCAAAAGTGGGGGTAACCATGCTAGAAAAAGGCTTCTTTCCTACACAACCCCCCTCAAATGAAGGACAATAAGGCTAACCTTGGACAGTTGAGACTTTATTGTCTAAGTGGTGATAAGTGGAGAGTAGATCTGCAATAAAGTGTTTACTCCCTTTATCATCCACTATATGGTCCCTTCCCCATAGGGAGGTGAACAATCCTGTTTGGAGATTTTTAGCTAGAGAACAGTGCAAGTGTGAACTCTGAGACTCCCTATTTTTAAGATAATGACAAAGCTTTAAAGTGGGGCAGGATGACTGTACTTGGAATCCTATGTCAGGACAGGGTTGCTGTCCCAAGGACTGTAATGCTAGACAGGGATGCTGTCTTAGCAAGGCTAGAGCAGGGCAAACAGTTTGTCCCCATGGCTCTAAGAGAGGACAGGGTTGCTATCCCTCTTGGGTACAGCAGGACAGGGTTGCTGTCCCAGGTGCTCCTCATAAGGAAAGGTCTGCTGTCCTTCAGTTTTACAGGTAGTGCAGGTGTGCTGCACTAACGTTTCTCTGGGTGGGCTAGAGTGTTGCTCCAAAATTACTAAAACAGGGTAGGGATGCTTTTCTGTGTTAGTTTTCCCACAGAGAGTTACTTTTCCCTCTGTGAGTCCCGCTGTGGTAGCTGTTGACTCTTTGGGTACAGGTTGCACCCTAGAAGAGGTGTCTCCCACCACAGGAATGGTATCCTTTGTGGGTGGGTGGGTAGGAGATTCTTTGATACCCCTTTTACCTGTGGTGCGAGGAAGATTCTGAGGCTTCAATGCTCCTTCTCTTCTTTGCTTTTTAATCTCACCTGAGATTAAAAGAAGGAATTCCTTGGGTATGCCCAGCATGGATGCATGGGTCATAAACTCTAACTCAGCCCAATCTGAGGGCTCTAGGTCCTTTCCTAAGAGACAGTCTACAGGTAAACTAGGTGACACCACCACTATGTTTAGGGCCAGTAACTCCACCCCAACTAAGTTGCTCTACAGCTAGGGGGAGAGACTGAGTGGAGTTATTGACATCAGAGAGTTGGTGCTTCTGTCCAAGGAGGTGTTGTACAGGTGACACCAGGATTTCAGTCACTAATGTAATACTGGCACCTGTGTCTCTGTAGGCCTGGGCATCAACACCATTTATGTGAATTGACTGCTTGTACTTACCCATGTTAAGGGGACAAACAGCCAAGGTGGCAAGGCCAATGCCACCAGGTGAGACAGCAACTGTCTTGGGGGTTTCCACACCTACCTGAGTTTCTATGATGGACCCAACGACACATTTGCTTTGACTATTTTCAGTAGTCCCACCACTATTACTATTATTTCTTCCTTCCTTCTGTCTCCTCCTATTTCTTTCCTTCTCTTCTACACCCTACCCGACCCACCATCATGGCAGAGCAGGGGAACAGTGGTCGCCTAGCTTGTGGGCAGCAGCGCCGTCGAGGAGCACAGCCTTGGCCCATCTTTAGCGAGGAGGAGGTGGCAGCACTGATTTCTTTTATGTTCAGCACCACCTCCCCTCCATGCTGGCAGCAGTTGGCAGGCCTGAGAGCAGTTACCCCCTACAAGAGTGTCGGCCGTGTTGGGGTATGGTGCGCCAATGTGTCAGGGTCCACCACCCAGGTCCAGCGCACCACCCAGAAGCTGATGCACCGCTGGGCGAATATAATCGATTGTGAGCAGGACCTGCTCGAACTGCTAGTCATTGACATTCCAGGGCTTGATGAGTATTATATTTATATTGTGTTTGTGTTCTACAATGCTAACTTTTTTCTGAATAACATGTGGCTTACACTCAGAGGTAAGTTAGGAATATTATTTATTATATGATCCAGTTAGAGCTAGGCAGGTGCTGGGCACTACATCATCGTACTCGTAGCCACTCACTTCGGCTGATTATTTAAAAAGCCATTTCATCGCAGACTCCTTCGTCCTACTGTCTCTATAGTGAATTAGTGATATCAGTTAGCATTCTGTGTGACTTCATCTAACTCATACAGTCCTAAGAAATTGTAGAGTGATGGGAGTATGCATTGCAAAAAAGAGAGGCTGAGTTGGTCCATCAAGGGGGTTGATAAATGAGAATAGAATGAAAGATCATTCATTGCAATGCATTAGTTCCAAATGTAGTTTTTGTTAAGGAAATCTGGAATAGGGATTTTAGGAGCGAAGTACCATGGGCGATCTGATTTTAGTACAATATTATTGTATTTGCCTGTTATATAGTAATTTTGTGGAGATTAACGCTACACCTAATGTATTTTTTTAATCTTCTTTATTACTTACATCAGCACTCAAAGGCAAGAAGAGGGGCACTACACAGGTGCATCTGGCAGGTGCTGGGGAGGTGCCGACCACCAGCGCCGATGCGCATGGCTCTGCTCAACCCAGTAAGTCTACTACTTCTATTTTTCCCTTGTTTACTTTTTTATATTGCCTCCCTTTTTTTCCAACTTCCTTATCCAAGTGTTAATTCCTGTTGTCCATGCATTATCTTTTTTTCTGAATTTCATTGACTGTTTTATATTCCATTCCTTCATAGCGCTTCAAAGATTCTAAGTCATCATCAATGATAGGCTATAGCTCTGTCCCTCCATTACTCAAAGCTTTTGGTTGGCCTGACTACTTGGCTTTTCTAGGATTCCAACAAACTGCCCAGAGTGATATTTTTGATAGAAGATACTGCAGTACTAACCGAACTGTAGTGATGTAGTGCGGTTGCATTTGTTTGATTAAACAATTAAGAAGGGGCAGAATACCTGGTATCTAAAAATTGTCTACTGTTTTTTTTCTAGCCACACCAACCAGTGGATCCTGCCCAAGTTCCACTGCTGCAGGAGCAGATGGAGCAGGGGGATATTAGGCAGCAGAGACGGGCAATAGTAAGGCACATTGCTTGCTTATTGACAATAACTATTACTCACTAGCTACAAGGGTGTTATCTTTAAACGGATTCATAAACCCCCCGCATTACAGTTACAGCTGTGGTTGGGTTACTTATGGCCTCTTCTATCTGCAACTCAGCAAAAGCACACATAGGCCCTCATTATGACATTGGTGGTAAATCCCATTTACCACCAGGCTGACGGCTGCCAAAGTATCGCCGCGGCAGTGGGTATCCATTCACCGTATTATGAAACACACACCAATCCGACAGAATTCACCCACACACACAAATCCGCCAGACCAAAGGTCAGTGATAAACTGGCAGTATCAGAAACCACACCATTACGCCAACAGAACAACTCCCACCACATTATGACCCACGAATCACTGTGGTGGACATTCAACAGCGGTAAACCATTGGCTGGACATACCGCTGCGCTCACAATGGACACCCACATACAAAACAACATCACATTGGACAATTCAAACAACATGCACCTGACACCCATACACATACACATACCACACCCACACACACCACTATAAAACACACAACCACAGTACCCACAACCCTTTATGATTTCAAAGCATTGCCAACAGAGAAACACCAAGACCACTGACACAACCAGAGCCACACATTACTCAAACCTACACACTACTCACTTTGGCACTACCCATCACACCCATCACACACCCCAACACATTACCCAATACACCCTCACCAACACACCTCACACAACATCCATGGCACCACAAAGACACCCCTGTTTCACAGAGGAGGAGCTAAGGGTCATGGTGGAGGAAATCGTCAGGCTAGAGCCACGGCTATTTGGAGCACAGGTGCAGCACATATCAATAGCCAGGAAGATGGAGCTATGGGGGTGAATCGTGGACAGGGTCAACATCACAGGACAGCACCCCAGAACTAGGGATGACATCAGGAAGAGGTGGAACGACCTACGGGGGAAGGTACATTCCAGTGCAGCAAGACACCAGCTTGCTTTCCAGAGGACTGGTGGTGGACCCCCACCTCCTCCCCCACAACTCACAGCATGGGAGGAACAAGTCTTGGCAATACTGCATCCTGAGGGCCTGGCCGGAGTCAGAGGAGGACTGGACTCTGGTAAGTCACCTGTCTACTATTATCACCACACTACCTGCATGCCATCACATACCCTCACCCCCTTCACTCCACTACATCCCACACACCCCACCATCACATCTCACTCATTGCAATACCAAGCCCTCCATGCTGTACCAATGCATGGACACCCCTCACAGCCCTGCATTGACACTAATCACTAAAGCATGCATAGCAGAGAGAACTAACAATCCCACCATACACTAGCATACACAAGTGAAAGCTGGCAGGGCAAATCCAACCATAGAGGGGAAGCCACAGTAGTACAATATGTCAGACACATTAACCATAACACATCATTTACATTCACACAAGTACCCCAGCCAATGCCAGTGGAGAAGAGGTGCCAGCACTATCCAGTCCCCCAACTGAAGAGGCCCACAGTGATGACAACAACTCTGGTCTTCAGGATCTGGATGACCTAACTGGCCCATCAGGGACCACTAGACAGCCGGTTACCCAGGCCCAGTCACATACCACCACAGAGCCTCCCCCTTCTGGAAACACCACCACAGCACCCACCCAGCGTACCTACACCTCTGTCCCCAGGACACGTCAATCAGCAGTGTGTCCACCTCTACAGGGACCCCAGGCCACACCTCGTACCCAAGACAATTAGGGACCTGTGGTCAGTGGCACTGGGCACACGGTTCAGGGGACAAAGGCACAGGCCAACAGGGAAACTGGGAGGACTGCTGTGCGCCAGTGGGAGGGCAGGCCCAGGGAACCGACTCTCCAGGAGGCACTCGCCGAGATCGTGGGAGCCTATCAACATTCCCAGGACAGGGTAGGCCAAATCCAAGACAACGTGCAGGAGAACAGGTGGCTGTAGGAGGGAAAGTTCCAGGGGTCAGGGAGGACTTGCAGGCCATCAACAACACCCTGACCTCCATAGCAGGACTGCTGGCAGACATGGCCAACATTATGAGGGAGGCAGTCTCACACTTGCGGGGCCCTGCACTAGCCACACATCTGAACAGCCTTCCACTTCCGCTAGTGGCCAGGAGGCCCCGCCAAGGACTCACAGGCCACCCGCACCCCTCCCCCTGCAGAAGGTGAACCACCCTGCAACTGATTGTCACCCTTGTGTCCCACTCAGTCACCCTGTCCACCTTGAACTGCCATTGCTCCCCTTCCAATGTCCCCTTGGACAATGCAACTGTGCTACAAACAGACTGGAACAATACCCTGGACTTTCCTCCATCATCACCCCATCCCATTGCACTTGCCCCCTATACGTTAGCACTTCAATAAACAGCCTTTGAAATAAATCCATTTCAAGTATGTCATGTATATCAAATATATATTGATTGAAACAGGTACAAACATTGCAATTTAACTGAAAATAGAATGAGCATAGATTAACGACCTGTAGCTGGCTGTAGTGATCCCACCAGCAGTATATGTCAGTTCACCAACATCTGCAAAATTAATTGGCAGAGGGAACACTAAGTGGGCATAGAAGTGGGAAATATCAGCATGCCGTTGCCACAAAGATTACAACCAAAGTCATTGAAATATAAAGTACACTGTCCTACCTGTGTTTCATTGGAAGTACTGTCGAATGACTGATGTTCTGTTGTCCTCGTCCTCTGCCTCCTTATCCTCACTGTCCACAGGGTCGACTGCTTCCACGGGGGCATCTCCAGTCTCCTCCTCCTGCAGAAAAGGGACATGGCGTCTGAGGGCCAGGTTGTGGAACATGCAGCATACCACTACTATTTGGCAGACCTGGTGTGTGAGTAACACAGGGATCCACCAGTTAGATGGAGGCACCCGGACCGTGCCTTCAGGAGGCCAAAGGTCCTTTCAATGATCCTTCTTGTTCGCCCATGTGCCTCATTATAACTTTCTTCTGCCCTTGTCCTGGCATTCCTCACAGGAGTCAGCAGCCATGATAGGTTTGGGTAACCAGAGTCACCTGCATAAATTGAGGGACACCATAAAGCCACACGCTATCCTATTGGCCAACACCACACCCATACACCAACATATACTAGGTGGGAACCAGGGCTCACCTATTAGCCACACCCTGTGCCTCTGTAGTTGGCCCATCACATTTGGGATGCTGCTATTCCTCAGGGCAAAGGCATCATGCACCGATCCAGGATACTTAGCATTGACATGGGAGATGTATTGGTCCGCCAAGCACACCTTCTGCATATTCATAGAGTGTAAACTCCTGCGATTCCTGAAAACCTGTTTATTCTGCCAGGTGGGTGGGGAGGGGACAAATGCAATATGTGTTCCATCAATCGCCTCAGTTATGTTGGGGATATGTCCCATTGCATAAAACTCGACCTTCACTGTGGCCAAATCCTCAACCTGGGAATAAACAACGTAGCTGCACATGTGTTTTATCAGGGCAGACAACACTCTTGTCAGCACGTTTGAGAACATTGGCTGTGACATTCCTGCTGCCAAGCCCACTGTCACTTGCAAAGCACCAGATGTCAGGAAATGGAGCACTGATAGCACTTGCAACAAGAGGGGGGATCCCAGTGGAGTGACAGATAGCAGATATCAGGTCAGGCTCCAATTGGGCACACACCTCTGTGATTGTGGCCCTGTCCAGTCTACAGGTGAGGATAATGTGCCTGTCCTCCAGTGTTGCCAAGTCGACCAAGGGTCTGTACACGGTGGTATGTCTCCATCTCCTATTCATCCACAGCGATAGGTATCTAAGGGACACAAGAGTGAGGAGGCGGTCACAAACTGAACATTTGAGCCACAACAGGAGTTTTTAGTCTATAAACTTGTAATGGGTCAGTGTGATTTGTGCAGTTTGTGTCTATTTCTTCTGTGACGCAGCATGAATACTTGGGGCTGCCCCCCCCCGAACTGGCGTCTGCCCGTCCTGTGTGGAGGGACAGGTGGAAGTGAGGTAATTCCGCTGACGTTGTTCGCTGTGGTGGTAGGCGGTCAGGAACCGCTGTGCAACTCCTCATTGGTTTATATTGGCCTCTATGGGGTACAATGGCCAATGGTGATCTACGCCGGAGGTGACGGTATGCACCGCCGCTGATGTGACCGCTATTTTCGATCTGATTCCTCACTTGCTACCTGACCTTCTATAGGAGAGAACCTACACTGCATGTGTTGCTGTGACCTGTGTCTGCAACCTACTATGGTCCATGTGACTAGGAAAAGGGCCCCAGCCAGCACTTTGGAGGAGTTGGAGAGACTGGTGGATGGGGTCCTACCCCAATACTGACTGCTGTATGGGCCTCCAGACCAACAGGTGAGTACATTGTGGGCACGATGCATGTGGCATGAATGCATGGAGTGGTGTGTGTGAAGGCCTCGTGTAAGGGGGTGGGTCGATGTCCTCTTCACGTCGTAAAGCTTGTGTGCTGGGCTATGTGTGTACCAATGGTGATGGGTATGGTGGGCCATATGTGTAACAGGCTGGACTGTTTGTCTAATGGTATTTTCCTGTGTGTATTGCCTCTGCAGGTCAGCGCCCATCAAAAGAAGGGTATATGGCGTGCCATCGCCAAGGAGGTGTGGACCATGGGAGTCTATGGCAGGCAGAGCACCCTCTGTCACAAACGGTGGGAGGACCTGAGATGCTGGGCACGGAAGACAGCGGAGGCCCAGCTGGGGATGGCCTCCAACGAGGAAGGGGTGCCCGTCGAACCCTAACCCCCCTGATTGGCCACATACTGGCGGTGACCAATCCGGAGCTGGATGGGCACTTGAGAGCATCACAGCAGCCACAAGGTGGTGAGTACAGTGCCCATCATTACAACTTACGCCTGGTGTTGTGGTATCCGGGTGATGCATGTGTGTCAGTGGGTGCCCCTAGGCCAGGCCTGACATAGAAGTGGAGGTCCTCTGGTGGCTAGGGTTCTGAAGGGATAATCCTGCCTACCGAGCTTGTAATCATTCACTACTGGTCAGGGCTGCGTGGGTCCCAGGTGTGCTGTATTTGGTGGTGTGTGCCCCTCCTCATGCCTTGGTGGCTAGTGTTATCAGTGGTGCCGCAATACATAGTGCGTAGGCCTGTTCCCTGTGTGTGAGGGTGCTGTGTACGCCAATGGTGGTGTTGGTGCAGCCATTGACCAAGTGTATCGTTTGTCTCTCTGTTCCTCTTTTTTGTTTTGTCATCCTATCCTCATGTGAATTAGCATCATCTAGTGGAGGAGCAGAGGCACTGGCGACAGAGGGAGCTGCATCCCACAGGACCCAGGAGGCAGAGTCCACTGATGGTGAGGGAACCAGTGGGACGGAGGGCGAAGGAAGCAATACAGTGGAGACTGGAGGGGACACTTCAGACACAGATACTCCCTCTGATGTAAGCTCCCTGGTAGTGACGGACACCTCTGTGACCACCCCAGCTACAGGTACAGCCACCCCACCGTACCAGCGCTGCCCTCCAAGCATCCCCTCATCGAGTTGCCTGTGCCCGCTCAACCAGGCGGGTGGGCATCTTCTTCACCCCAGGCCCCTCAGGCCTTGACCCCAGTCAGCCCTGCTGCCCTGAGAGAGGAGGCTATTGAACCCCTGCGATCCATCTCTTTAGGGCAGTCAACCATTGTGAATGCCATCCAGGGGCTGGCAGCCCATATGCAACAATCTAATGCATTCCTGGAGGGCATTTATACTGGATTGGCAGCCCAACGGAGATCGATTCAGGCTCTGGCCTCCTCTCTAATGGCAGCCATTGTCCCTGTTTCTACCATCCCCCCCTCCAACTTCCACTTCCCAGTCCCATTCTCCTCAACCCCAACCCATCCCAGGCACATGTACAGATGATCATGCACATAAGACAACACCCAAGAGTGTCACAGGCAAACACAAGCACCACACTTCATCCCACAGGCACTTACACAAACACCATTCATTTGCAGACACTACAACATCCACTATTTCCACTGTCTTCCCCTCCTCCGCCTCCACCACTTCCCTCTCAGCCACGTCCACACTCACACCTCCATGCACTACATCATCATCCACTACCAGCATCACCACCACACCAAGCAGAACATACATCTCACTGGAAGCCCCCTCGATAACAGCCATGCACACGTCCCCTGTGTCCTCTCCCAATGTGCCTGTTCCCCCTCCTAAAGTACACAATCGCAAGCACTCAGACACCCAACAGCCATCCACCTCACAACAGCATACAAGCCATGCACCTGCACCCCAATCCAGCAGACAAACACCTCCAACAACCACTCCCTCATCCTCTATTCCCATTCCTTCTCCCTCTTCCCGCCCCAATGTCCCTAAGAACTTTTTCTTATCCACCATTGACCTCTTGTAGGAAAGTACCATCTTCCTTGGCATGTTACCCGCATTTTAACCTGTATGTCAGTATGTATTTAGCTGGCTCACTGGGATCCTGCTGGTCAGGACTCCAGGTCTCATAGTTTATGGCCTAATGTGTGTGTCTTTGTAGTGCTTAACTGTGTCATTGAAGCTCTGCTAATCAGAACCTCAGTGCTTATGCTCTCTCTGCTTTTAAAATTGTCACTGTAGGCTAGTGATTTCATGTACCAATTTCAATTGGCACACTGGACCCCCCTTATGAGTCCCTAGTATATGGTACCTAGGCACCCAGGGCATTGGGGTTCCAGGAGATCCATATGGGCTTCAGCATTTCTTTTGCCACCCATAGGGAGCTCAGACAAATGCTTGCACAGACCTGCCATTGCAGCCTGCGTGAAATAACGCACACGTTATTTCACAGCCATTTTCACTGTACTTAAGTAACTTATAAGTCACCTATATGTCTAACCTTCACTCGCTGAAGGTTTGGTGCAAAGTTACTAAGTGTGAGGGCACCCTTGCACTAGCAAAGGTGCCCCCACATAGTTCAGGGCCATTTCCCTGGAATTTGTGATTGCGGTAGACCATTACACCCGTGCACTACATACAGGTCAATACCTATATGTAGCTTCACAATGGTAACTCCGAAAATGGGCATGTAATATGTCTAAGATAATGGAATTGTCCCCACATTCCAAATCTGGTATTGGGGAGCCAGTTCCACGCATCCTGGCGGTTCCATCATGGACCCCCAGTACTGCCAAACCAGCTCTCTGAGGCTTTCACTGCAGCTACAGCTGCTGCCACCTCACAGACAGGGTTCTGCTCTCCTGGGGTCTGGGCAGCCCAGTCCCAGGAAGGCAGAACAAAGCATTTCCTCCTGAGAGCAGGGTGTCACACCCTCTCCCTTTGGAAATACGTGTTACAGGCTGGGGAGGGGTAGCCTCCCCCAGCCTCTGGAAATGCTTTGAAGGGCACAGATGGTGCCCTCCTTGCATAAGGCAGTCTACACCGGTTCAGGGACCCCTTCTCCCCTGCTCTGGCACGAAACTGGACAAAGGAAAGGGGAGTGACCACTCCCCTGTCCATCACCACCCCAGGAGTGGTGCCCAGAGCTCCTCCAGTGTTTCCCAGACTTCAGCCATCTTGCTTTGCAAGGTGTGGAGGCACTCTGGAGGCCTCTGAGTGGCCAGTGCCAGCAGCTGACGTCAGAGACCCCTCCTTAGCTAATAAGGTAGCCAATACCCCTCTCAGGGCTATTTAGGGTCTCTCCTGGGGGGTTCTCTTCAGATTCTGCTTGCAAGTTTCCTTCAGGAATCCTCTACAACAACTTCAGACTCTTCTGACCACGGATCAACCGCAGTCTGTTCCAAGAAACGCTGTAACTGCAACAAAGTGTCCACAAGAGACACTTTTCTTCAGCAACCTCAGGTCCAAGTCAGCAACTGCAACAGTTTCCATGGTGTGGACGCTCTGGGGACTCCCTGTCTTCATCCTGCACCAGAAGGACCGAAGAAATCCCCCGTGGAGTGACGGAAGCACTACCCTGCTCCAAGCAGGCACCTTCCAAGATGACAACCAGTATCCTGGGACTCCTCTCACAGTGACGAGCGTGCTCCTAAGGACACAGAGGGTAGACATCATTGACATAGACTGTCCTGAGGTCCTGCTGACGCAATTTGGGGGAGGTGAGACCTTGCCTTCCCCAAGAGCGACGGTACCCCTGTGTACTGGGTCTTCTTCCCTTCCTGAGGCCTCTGTGCACTATTTGCAAAATTC